>NC_134790.1:60903274-60953274 GCF_046742065.1 Oratosquilla oratoria
CAAGTTGAGAGAACATGTGTGGAAATAGCAAAAGTGCGGCAAGAGAATTCAGTTGTTACAGACATCCATTTCAGGACTGGGCCGACCTGACAGCTGGACTGTGGCCCGCCGCCACCGCCATTTCAGCTGGTTCTGCCCCAGCTGGTGGATGAGGGAGGGCGCCCCGAACACGGCTACAACAGCTGGTTTCCTCTGCCTTGTTTCATGGCGCGGTTGGAAACCGTAGATTGCTCTCCCAGGCTAGACAGCCTTGGTATAGATGGAAGTCTCTCTCTCTCTCTCTCTCTCTCTCTCTCTCTCTCTCTCTCTCTCTGTTACTCTCACTGTGTATGTGTATCTGTCTCTCACTGCAAGCATAGGGGCACTTTCTTAACAGTTTGATAAATGGTCAATCAGGTGAATAAAATCGTCTGGCGATGGCTGTGAGTCTTCACCAGCTTCAAATCGAGATGGTCTAAACCCTTTTGGGTGTGAAAGTTTCTGTCTTATATGGGTAGAATTGGCTGGCCTAGCGAGGTGGAGATATGTCCCCAGGTTGTTAATGGTGGGTTGCTTTTTGTGGATTAATATCCTTGAAGGCAACGGAGTTATGCCATGGATCAAGAGCAGGTCATACCGACATCACATCGGAACAGGTCAATGGTCAGGTGACCTCTGGTAACTTTTGTTGTCCTCTTAAAGTGCAGAAGTTGCCCCTTTCTTATACGAATAACGCCCCTTATCACCCCTGCCCCCACCCCACTTTTTACTTTATTTGAATCATATCTTCAGCCATTTAAAGTCCATTTCTGAACAAAGACCTCTTCTGACCTCTTCCTTGACTTATACGACTGTGTCCACCTTTACCACTTCACTCCTGCAAATTTATCCCCCTCGAGCCTCCTCCTTCCATATATTATGTTGTATCTCAACCAGAGGAGTACCCTTTCTGCACACTTCCTTCTGTATTTCGAATTTGCAGGTGTCCATTCTCCTGCCACCCTCTTGCTACCCTCACACCACCTCCCTCCCCTTCCTCTAACTCTTCCCCCCTCCCTCCCTCCTTCCCTCCTCCGCCTTCTCACGGCTCCTGGTCACTCTCCCCTCACCTCTACCTCTTCCGCTGCGAGCCAGTTTATCGTCTCTGCAACTGGTTACTATCCATTTCCCCGGGTGTCCTTCTTCCTTCCCGACTTTTCCCTTCAGGCCGTGAAATACGAGCTCACCGAGTTCTTGCGGCTCTTTTTGTCTAGCTGCACTGCTGAGTTCGCATGTGGAGGTGGGGGAGGGGTCCTTGCTGAGCACTGTGGAGCAGTGGTAGTGGTATAAAATCCCCCCCCCCGTGGGGTGTTTTGTAACTTATTTTTAGTGTGTGGTGTCTGTGTGTGTGCGTGCGTGTGCGTTTGTGTGTGTGTGTGTGTGTGTGTGTGTGTGTGTGTGTGTGTGTGTGTTGCACACCTTTGTGTCCAGTATTGGCTTAGTGCATGTGCGTGTCTGTGCTTGAACGTGCGTTCGCGCTCGAAAGTTGGCACCCCTTTGCCTGGCCTCCCGGCCACCCTCAAATTTGCTTTCCATGCTGCTTGCCTCACCTGTTCAACTTTTTCTCTCTCTCTCTCTCTCAGTCTGTCTCTCTCTTTTATCGTTCTTTATTTTAGTGCTTGATCCTCTTTGCCAGCAGCGGTTCGCCCTTTGCCGAGTGTTTCTGTCCTGTAGTTCTGTTGGGTTCCAGAGGATCTTGTAGTTCTAGCCGCATTGGTTCTGGACGAGAATGTGAGTTCCTTCGTTCTTGCAGACCCCCACCTTCATCCCCTAGAGGCCTTCCTTGTCTTCTCTTTTCTTCGTCTCCTTCTTCCTTTTCTTCCTTTTATTTTCTTGCACTTCCTCTCCCTTTCCCCCCGCCTTTCCTTCCCCCCACCCCTTTCTCCCTCCGAATATGACACACGTGACGAAGCGACTTTCTGTTTGACGCGGATCCATGACTTCCCCCGTGTCATCTGACACACTCCATGCTAGTGCCACATCGTCACCCGGCAGAGCAAAGACCTTTTATTTTTATTTTCTCTTTCCTTTTTTTTGTAATTTTTCTTTCTGTTTTCTCTTATTGTATTTTATTTTTTCCTTTTTCATACTCTCTTTATCTTTTTTTTACGCTTTTATTTTCCATTGTTCTTTTTCTCTTTTCTTTTATTTTCCTTTCTTTTTCTTCATGGTCGCCCTGCCATCACTAGACTCGACCTAAAGAATGAACACATTTTAACCTTTCGATTTAACATGACCCTAGGGTTCCTCCTTGTGAATCCACATTTTTTCTTTGATGTCTCTCCCTCGGATATGTACACGTACAGTATGTGCGTCCTTGCCTCCACAAATGCACTTGTACACACATATACACATCGTTATTGGTTCTATATCTCCCTCTCCCCCTTCTCTCTCTCTCGCTCTTTCTATCTCTGCTTCTGTCTCAACAGTATGGGCACGTGAGTGTATCCTTGCTCCCACAAATGCACGCGCGTACACACACCATTACTGGCCCCAACCCGTGATGGTTTTTGTGGCAGGCCTAGCTCGCCAACGTTAGGAAAAAGAAGTGAAAAAAGTATGAGATTCGTGCAGAAAACCTAGGCCAGAGGCACCTCAGCTGCTGACAGACCCTGTATATGTGTAAGTATATACACATATATATATATATATATATTTATATATATATATATATATATATATTTATATATATATATATATATATATATATATATATTTGTGTGTGTGTGTGTGTGTGTATGCGCAAGTTCGAGTCCTTGGCTGTACCACTTTTCAATTTCTGCATGTATGCCTCCTCGAGTTTCTCGACGTTGATGGCTTAGAATTAAAGGGCATTGTGGTTGATACATGTGAATCTGTTCACTGGGACCCGTTCAGTGTTGCACACACACACACACATATATACTGGTTTAAATCAACCGCACTAGTGGTTTTACAATATTGAGGATGGTTTTCTTTATCCTAAGAAATACCTTTCTATTAGTAACAGAAAGTGTCTGGAGGTAACTATTCATTTACCCAGTATTAGGAAGATAAAGATGTCCACAGTTGAATACTGAACAATGGTATTCAATGAAAGTAGCAGACTGAAATCTGTTGACATTTACCAACCAAACTCTTGACTTTTTCGCTTCTTTAATGAGACTTCTTCAGGGTGGAGACTGTTAAATTGTCAGTATGTCCTTTCAGTACAATGCCTGAGTGGAAATAAGAGGCCAGCTTACTGGTGAACTAGGCGTTGATTGGTCGTCGTCGCTCTGGTAACCGGTCTATGATTTGGGGCAAAAACCACCGATGGATGAAATCCCCATGGAGGACAAAGAATTTATCTGGCCTAAGGTCTTGCTGAGGGCAGAATAATGTCTGCAGCCTTCTGAATTTTAATCAGTGGTCGTTGGCAACTGATGGATGCTGCCTTTGAAATTTGTAGTTTCTTAAAGGTAGAGGATTTATGGAGTATATATGTCTGGTTTATCAGTTATTGTAAGGGTGGTTTCATATCATGTTCGTCAATATAATATTGGAAAATCTACCCTTGGTTCCTATAGTACTGGATCCGGCGTCTCAGGGTAGTGGATCTCCTTCCAATGTATGATATGGAGTCGCCACAGCGACCCTCCTGTCAAGAAAATTTGTACCTAGTGTACATTGGTGGTTGCCTCTCTAGGGGTCCTGGGCGCCGTGCTCATTCGCATTATTAGGGAACGAATTAAATTTTATTTGCAGTATAATCTAAAGTCAATACTGCTGTCTTGATTTCTGGAAAACACTCCTCTTGATAATGCTCCGAAGGGCATCACACTTTACACGGTACTTGTCATGGAAAAAAAAAATGATGGGGATTTCATCCATCGGTGGTTTTTGTCCCAAATCATAGACCAGTTACCAGAGCGACGACGACTAATCAGCGCCTAGTTCACCAGTAAGCTGGCCTCTTATTTCCACTCAGGCGTTGTACTGAAAGGATATACAGTATTGACAATTTAATAATCTCCACCCTGAAGAAGTCTCGTTAAAAAGGAGAAAAAGTCAAGTGTTTAGTTGGTAAATGTCAACAGATTTCAGTCTGCTACTTACATAGAATACTATTGTTCGGTATTCAACTGTGGACATCTTTATCCTCCTACTGCTGGGTAAATGAATAGTTACATCCAAACACTTTCTGTTACTAATAGAAAGGTATTTCTTAGGATAAAGAAAACCACCCTCAATATTGTAAAAAAAAAACATTAGCGTAGTTGACTTAACCAGAATTGCTTTAGAGAAAACCTGTGCCCCCCCAAAATTATATAGAAAATAGACGCACACAAACACACACACACACACACACACACACACACACACACACACACACACACACACACACACACACACACACACACACACACACATGGCGCTGTGGTTAGAGCTCTGGCCTGCCACTACGAAGGTCCGGGTTCGACTCTCGCTCGGGGCTGAAATAATATCAGTATCGCAGCGCTGAGGGGTGTTACTCCAACTCTCGTGGGGGTGTGTGTGTGCAAAGTCATAGCATTACCCATAGATCGGACCTACGAGCTCTGAGCTCTCTTCCAGGAGGGAAATAGCTGTCGATCACGAGTCCAACACGTGATCCAAAGACCAAGTGAATACACACACACACGACTTGATGGCGCAGTGGTAGCGATCGTGGTCGCCACCACGGCGGTCCGGGTTCGAATTTCACCCAGGGCTGAAATAATTTCAATACCGCTGCGCTACAAGTCGTTACTACAACTCTCGTGGGCGGGGAGTTGGGTGTTTGTGTGCGTGTAAGGTCACAACATTACCCATAGATCGGTCATATATGAGGTCTGAGCTCTCTTCCGGGAGGAAATAGCTGTCGATCACACGTCCAACACGTGATCGAAGACCATGGTGAATCACACACACACATACACACACACACACACACACACACACACACACACACACACACACGGCTCGGTGGCGGATTGGTAAAGCACTGGCCTCACAAGCCAGAGAACCGGGGTTCGATTCCCCGGTCGGGCGGAGATAAGTTGGGTTTGTCTCCTTTCACGTGTAACCCCTGTTCACCTAGCAGCGAGTAGGTACGGGACGTTAGTCAAGGATTTGTGACCTTGCTGTCCCGGTGTGTGGTGTGTGAGTGGTCTCAGACCTACCCAGAGATCGGCTAATAAGGAGCTCTGAGCTCACTGCCGTAGGGTGGTGTCTGGCTGTCTCGACAGAGACTGCAGCAGATCCGAGATGAATACACACACACACATGCACGCACGCACGCACACTTTCGAGCCTAAAATTGGAACAGTGTACTCTTCCTCCCTCGCTCTCCTTCCCCGTTCCATTTAGTCTTCAACTTCTCCTTCCCTCATCCTTTTCCTCCGCTGTTGTCATCCTGCTGCCTGCCTGGCAGTGTTGCTTCCATAAAACTTTTTATTAGCTTTTACGTTCACTCGCCATCCCCTCCCCTTCCTTCTCCTCTTCCTCCTTCTCTTCCTCCTCTTCCTTCTCCTCCTCTCCCTCCTCTTTTCTCGTCTATTCTTCATCTTCTCCTTTTGTTCTTCCCCATCCTCCTTCACCCTCTGCCTTCTCCTTCTCCGCTCTATGCATATCTTCCCCATCATTTTTCTCTGATCTTCCTCCTACTCTTCTCTTTCCACTTCCTCCACCTCCTCGATGTTCTCTTCCTCTTCTTATTCCTCTTTCACTACATCATTCACCTTCTCTTTCACCTCCTTTTCCTCCTCGTCCTCCTCCTCCTCCTACATAACCTTCACCCCCGGCTCCTCTTTTTCCCCATGTTTCCTATTCCTCCTCCTCCTCCTCCTCCTCCTCTTCCTCCTCTTCCTCCTCCTCCCCTTTTACATATATCTCCTCATCCTTCTTTTCCTCTTCTTCCTCCTTTCCCGCTCAATCTTTTTACCAAATACCACCCTTCTTCCTGCTCACGTTTTCCTCACTCCCTCTGCTGCTACTCTTTACTTGCCCTTTATTCTCTTTACTTGCACTTTATTCTCTTTACTTGCACTTTATTCTCGTATTCCTCTTCTCACATTTCTGTGAAACCTTATATTTGCGTTTTGCTGCGGCTGCTGCTGCTGCTGCTGCTGCTGAGTTCAGTCAGTCAGTCAGTCAGTCAGTTTGGGGCCGCTAATCGCTCTCGTTGGCAGCGATTGTCCGTCAAAGCGAGACTCTGAGATCAGACACTCGCTCCCTTCTCCTCCTCCTCCTCCTCCACCTCCTCCTCCTCCTCCTCTTTCTTCTCCTCCACCTGCTCCTCCTCTTTCTCCTCCTCCTCCTCTTTCTCCTCCTCCGCCTCTTTCTCCTCCTCCTCCTCTTTCTCCTCCTCCTCCTCCTCTTTCTCCTCTTTCTCCTCCCCTTTCTCCTCCTCTTCCTCTTTCTCCTCCTCCTCTTCTTTCTCCTCCTCCTCCCCACTTTCCCCTCATGTTAAGCTTTCCTCTTCCTCCTCCTCTTTTTCCTCCTCCTTCTCTTCCTCCTCTTTTTCCTCCTCTTTCTCTTCCTAACCCTCTCCTCCTCCTCCTCCTAATCTCTCTAGTCATTCTTCACTTCCACTTGCTCCTCCTCCTTCTCCTCCTCTTTCTCCTCCAAATCTGTTTCCCCAATTTCCTCTTCCTCCTCTTCCTCGTCCTCTTCCTCCTCTTCTTTCTCTGTTGTCATTTCTTTTTCATTTTCGTCTTCCTTTCTTCGATGTTGATGGTATCTTTCTTTCCACATCCTCCTCTTCGTCCACTTCCTCTCCTTTCTCCGTTTTCTTTTCCTCTTCGTCCTCTTCCTCCTTTTTTCCCCACTTCTTCATTGTCCCTCTATTCCTCGCCCACCTCCTTCACTTCTTTCTCGCCTCTTCCTCCTCCTTCTTTTCTACCCTCTTCCCACTCTCCATTCTTTGGTGACTTGGCGGGACAACTAAGTTCTACCAAGTCGATTTTGCACAAAGATTCGACAGACCCGGCATCAGGTTGAGGACTGGAGTGAACTCGCTTTGCGGGAGGTGGGGGTAGGGGGGCGTAACTTTTTTTTTTTTTTTTTTTTTTTTTTAGGTAGTTAAAAATATATTATGGATGTATTTCTTCCTGAAGTCACATAGTAAAGGTGAATAACAAATATGCTTCTGGGAAACTCCCAAAGCTGGAGGAGGAGGAGGAGAACAACCAGTTTAGGTAACGAGGGGTCAGTGAGCAATCATAAACAACAATTTAATTGCAAAACGAGAGTAGTTTCTAAGCATCACGAGAGTCGTTTCTAAGCATCGCGAACATATTCATTGAGCACATTTAGGCTAAAGACCTTTGTGTCCCAATTCCTTGTGTTCAGAGTACATATACAGTAAGTAGCGTCCTGAGCTTGTGTGTATGCATCATATGTACTCATATTTGTGTTTCTAGTTTGAGAGCTAGATAAGTTAGGATGTGGTGATCGTCCTCTGATAAACAACAAAAAATGCTGGAGGAAAATGTAATCTTATTGAGTATAAATGTTCTTATATAAATGTATAATTGTTAAAAATGTTCATACATAAGTGTACACCATTTGTAAACTCAGTGATGTATATTATTCAACTTGTACATGTATGAGAAATTCGCTAGGGAACAGCAACATCAATCAGATAATTTTTATGACCGTCGCGCAGAGAATTCGAACCTACTGCTCTGAAGCCAAGAGACTCCATTGCCAGTCGCCTCAGACCATCAGTAGCTTAGTGGGCTAAGGCGACTGACAATGGAGCCTCTTGGCTTCAGAGCAGTAGGTTCGAATCCTTTGCGCGACGGTCATAAAAATTATCTTATTATAGTACGTGAGATATTTCGTCCTTGTCTGGCGGACATTGAAAAAAAAAAAAAAAAAAACACAAGACGGAAGTATTATTTTGAATAAATGACCGTCGTTTCTTATGGGATTCAAACCTTAGAACGTCCATTCACGAGAGATTGAGACGATGTCACCAGACGTCAACAGGTGTCAGAAGTAAAAGGACCATCGTTTGGAATCTTATCAAGAGGAAGAATGTGTGAGAAATTATGAATTAAAATGAGATTTACCTTCCATGTGTCATAGTATGAGAAATTATACATTTGCATCATTTACACTTGTGTATGATTTCGTAGCTTCAAATAGCACTTCCTTTATTATTACAAGAGTTGGGGAAAATGATTTATAAGAACAGAACTCGTGTAGCTATCGGTGTAGAAGAGAAATGTACTCGTAACGGTTTTCATTTTCTTCTTCTTTCTCTTCTTTCTTCTCTTCTTTTTCTTCTTCTTCTTCTTTCTTTTGTTCTTGTTCTTCTTCTTTCTTTTGTTCTTGTTCTTGTTCTTTCTCTTCTTCTTCGTCTTCTTTCTCTTCTTCCTCTTCTTCTTTTTCTTCTTCTTTTTTCTTCTTCTTTCTTTTCTTCTTATTCGTCTTTTTCTATCAGGAATAAAAGTGTCCGTCTTTTGTATTTTTCTTCTTCTGTTTGTTCATATCACTGACCGTAATACACAGTTTATAAGCATAATTTATAATTCCATGTTCATGGTCGTAACACATATGAAGTAGACATATTTCAATTCGTGTGTGATTTATGTAGAGGTTTACGACTCTGAGAGAATATATGTACTGTGATGCAGCTGGCAAGAGCGAAGTCCCACACAATCTGTGTGTGTGTATATTTATATATATATATATATATATATATATATATATATATATATATATATGTGTGTGTGTGTGTGTGTGTGTGTGTGTGTGTGTGTGTGTTTTATCAACCACAATGCACTTTAATTCTAAGCCATCAACGTCGAGAGACTCGAGGAGGCCAACATGCAGAAATTGAAATGTGGTACAGCCAAGGACTCGAACCTGTGCTAGCACGAGACTAATGTTAGTGACAACCGATTGCGCCATCAGTGTTGATATATATCTATATATATCTATATATATATATATATATATAATATGTATATATATATATATATGTGTGTGTGTGTGTGTGTGTGTATGTGTATGTGTATGTATGTATTCTATTTCTCTTCTTTTTCCTAATATGGACAACTACTCGCCAGTGATACTAACAGTTCTTGTGACCATTTAGGCACCGTTGAACGGGTTTTGTTTATTTATTGATTGATCAATTTATTTGTTTTTGGCAAACGATGGATAATTTTTTTTCGTTGATTGTATTGTTCTGGTCACTGTGGAGTCACGGTCGGTTGAAGAACTGTTCAGGCTGGAGGTCTTTAGAATTAGATTGTAGAAAATGGCTGGGCATTCTTCGTAGTTGTTATCTTGGCATAGACGGAATTTCTGAGATTATAGCTGGCTGTGCTTGTTGGCAGATATATATATATATATATATATATATATATATATATATATATATATATATATGTGTGTGTGTGTGTGTGTGTGTGTGTGTGTGTGTGTGTGTGTGTGTGTGTGTGAAGGAGATCCAATATGAAAAACAAGGAATGATGAAACCTAACAGTACATTACATATTTTTTATTTCATCTTTTATTTAATTTTCATTTATTTGTTTGATTAGTTTATTTCGTTGCCAATTTTATTTTCTCTTCACTTATTCATTTATTTTAGTCTTTGTGTTTCCCATAAAACTTCGATTCATGTCAAAGCCCGAAGAAGACAAAAGACAAAACATTGTGATTAAACCAGAAATCCCGTGCAGCGCCCCCCCCCCCCCCGTTCATGGTTCCTCTGTAATAAAGCTGATTCATAGGTATTTGATCACAGACTATTAGACTATGTTTATTCATTCATTTGTTTCCCACATTCGTGTGATTATTTATTTATTCATATATCCATTTACTTATTTTTTTTATTTTCATACTCTTAAGTTTGCCTATTGTATCTGTTGCTATATTTTCATTCGTCTATATTTTCGTTTATTTATGTAATTGATTTATTTAATTTATTTATTTATCATAATTTCATGTTTATTGTATATTACATTTATACTTTATATTTCATATTTATTTTATTCTTGTTTGTTTATTTTTCTTTTATACTTGAGGCCGTGCAGCTTGGTAGGTGTAAAGAGAGGACGAACGAGAAGCTGGCCAAAGGCTTGCTGAGGCTAACCCAAAGGCCCGACAGAGGCTCGGCAGAAACCCGCCACAGGCCCGCCAAAGGGCTCTTGTTTGGCTGGACATTGCGGCTGTGTGGGGCTGTGCGGGGCTGTGCGGCAAAGGGTGGCCTGGAGGCCGTGGGGCTTGGGGGGGGGGAGCCGCAATTAGAAAGTAGGATTACATGCAAGGCAGACTGTCACCTTATCTTGGAACTTCCTTCTCCTCCTCCTCCTCCTCTTCCTTTTCTTCCTCCTCTTCCTTCTCCTACTCCTCCTCCTCCTCTTCCTTTTCTTCCTCCTCTTCCTCCTCTTCCTCCTCCTCCTACTCCTTTTACTCCTCTTACTCTTGCAACTCCTTTTCCTCTCCTTCCTTTTCCTACTCCTCTTCCCCATCTTCCTACCACTCCTCCTCTCCTGCTCCTCCTATTCCTCATTTTCCCCTCTGTTATCCATTTTGCCTTCTCTTCATATCTTAATTTTCTTCGCCTTCTTTCTCAACTTCTTCGTGTTCTTCATCCCCATTCCTCATCCTCCACCTCTTCCTCCTCCTCCTCCAATTCGTCTTCCTGATTATCACCCTTATCCTGTGTGTGTGTGTGTGTGTGTGTGTGCGTGCGTGTGTCTACATGCAGTATGTGTCTCCCAATTTATCTCCTTGGTTATGAGGCCCCGCCTTAAGTTGATGAAAATCGTCTAGCACAAAAACCGAATCACTTGTTATCCTTCATGGGGGTGAATGAAATGGGTGTGGGCTTCGTAACTCCTTAAAATCTGTAACTCTGTGAAGCGTGCCGCCATTTATTTTTTATCATTCTTATTTATTTTTATTCTATATTTTTCATTTATATTTTAGTTGTTTGGATTTTGTTTATGTATTATTTATTTACCTGGTTATTTATGTATTTATTTATTTATGGAGTCTGGATGCGTTTTCACGTGAGTGTTTGTTGATGAGGCAAGCTTGTGTCAGAGAAAAGGTGTTGAGGTGGAAATTGAGGGAAGGGTATCATTTCTGGTATCTCATTAAAAAAAAAAGCGCTTCTATCGTTTTGAGGGTAGTATCACGTTGAAACGGAATAATATAATTGGAAAAGGATTTTTATTTTATTTATACTATATATTTGGTTATTTCTTCATTCATTTACTTATGTTTGTTATTATTATCATATATATATATATATATATATATATATATATATATACATACACACACACACATCTCGAATCAGCCATCCCGAGTCCACTGCTGAACAGAGGCCTCTTTCATAGCATTCCATGATTCACACGACCGCGCCATCCTCTGCCACGTCACTCCTGCGAACTTCTCTATCTTGTCTCTCCAATTTCTCATTGGTCTCCCTCCTCCACACTTGCTCCATCGCTCATCACTTCCACTTCCTCTCTTTTACCGCCTCCACATTAGCTTTCACTCTAGTCTGCTCTCTCACCCAACTTGCCCTCTTTCGGTCTCTTAGCGTTATTCCCATCATTGATCTCTCCATTCTCCTCTGTGCTGTCCTTAGTTTTGTTTCCATCGCCTTCGTTAGTTTCCAAGACTTGGATATATATATATATATATATATATATATATATATATATATATATATAGATATATATATATATATATATATATATATATGGAAGTAGAATTAGACCTAAGAGAGGTTTACAGGTAGAAAATGAGCTCCCAGTCGAAACCTCGCTACCAATGGGGAATGCAACTGGTATAAATGAAATAGTGCTGAGGAGTTGAATAAAATAGCCTGGCGGCAGGCTCAACCTAAAGATAAGAGGTAATTGGAAATGGGGAATGGGCTGGGAGGGGTTGAGTGTGAGAAGGGAGATGAAAACGAGCCCAGAGATGGAAAACAAGAATCTCACGCTGAGATTAAGAAGAGGAGGCTGGAAGGAAGGAGGAAGAGAAAGGTAGCAGGAGTGGAGGCAAGGAGGGCCAATTGCAGAAAGCTGAGATTAATGGAAAGTGAAGAAAGGGGAGATAAAGGGGAGGAGAGCAAAAGAGATAACAGAAGATGAAGAGCGAGAAGGGTTGCCGTTGATTGTGAGGCTTCTAGACAATGGCGGGTGCCAACTTGGCTCTCCTTAAATGCCAACTTCAAACAAAGGGGGAAACGCACCCCTGGCGGTGATCTAGACCTTGCACTTCTTGGTCGTCTCATTGGGAAGGGTCTGGGGAGTCCCCTGTAGACGAATGAAATCGCTTGACAGTAGCCAGAATAGAAGTTATGAAGCGTGAACTGCAGTGGCAAATTCATAACCCTGGAGTGTTGTGGTTAGTTGGTCGGTATGTTTTGGTTTCAGGCGTGTTGTACTGTACAGAGGAGTTCCAGAGTTCGACAAAGCCTTGTAGCTTTTGTTTCTTTCAACACATGTCCCTCTCCCCCTCTTTTTCTCCACCTGTGGATCAGGATACCAGAAGGTACTTAGCAAAGTCTGAAAACCAGATGTACGAGCCTCTACCTGGACGCGACCTCCGCGTATGTTATTGACCTGACTTGAGTTGTCCTATTGACCTCGGGGCTCGGCGGCCATTTTCTTTGATGTGGCAGAAGGAAGATGTCATAAGCGAGTTGGACTAGATCTTGCATTGCACGTCGTGGACCCAAGTTCGAATCTTGACAGCAGCCGGTGACTGATCTTAATCCGCATGTCCGAATACACAGGGCAAAGGTGATGCGTTTCGGCTGCAGCAAAGATATTCCTGGTTCAAACTAGCCCTTGATTTGTTTTATATATATATATATATATATATATATATATATATATATATATATATATATATATATATATATATATATATATATATATAATTTCATCACGATGGTTTCCCCAGTGTTTGTGGTGTGTTTGTGTGTGTGTGTGTGTGTGTGTGTGTGTGTGTGTGTGTATGTGTATGTATGTGTGCGCGTGTTGTATATGCAGAGCGAGGACAATGTCACAGTGAGATATGTCCTCATTAGTGAACGTAAAGCCGTTGATGAGAACGTCATAAACTTCTATGGCGATTTTGGAGTGATTTCATGGGGAGCTTTTGGGGTGATTGCATTGGTGAAAGTGATTTGGAGAGAGAGAGAGAGGGAGAGAGACAGGAAGACACGGGGCGGAGGAGTAGTAAATTATCTTGTGCGTTGATAACTCGGTTTTGTTTTCGTCTACTAATTCTTGTTCATAAGCAAGACATTAGTGGTTGAAGTTCAGTGTCCCCATATACGTCACCCGTGTAAGGTATGTGTATCATCACGGCCCTCATAGCTGAGTAAAATAGTTGACATCTTCAGGTAATACAAAAAATAAATAAATAACGAAAGATAAAAAGTATAAGGAACAAGAATATGTCAAAATAAATTACAAGTTTGGATTTTAATGCATATTTCTCATTGGTTTTCAATGTATTTGATGTTTAATTTACGTTTTTTGCGTATGTTGTATATATATATATATATGTATATATACTCGTGTATATATATATATATATATATATATATATGTGTGTGTGTGTGTGTGTGTGTGTGTATACATATGTATATATATATATATATATATATATATATATATATATATATATATATATATATATATATATACCCCGTCTGGGGTATTGGCTGCATGTTATTGTGGAGTTCACAGCTGCTCAGTAGCATGCAGCTGATACCTTAGGGCCTATATGGGGCGTCCCTACGGACCAGAGTCATACATCATTTTGTGATAGAGGAAATCTCTATTCATAGTGAAATGATGCTACTTTATTAAACTGCGACTGTCCCTACGTTATGCTGTCCCCCAACTCTTACCACTTCTCTGAATGTTTATTTTCTTTTTCACCGAAAAAAGAAAGGCAAAGGCATAAGAGAGCCTGGAGGATATTTCTAACCAGAACTCTAAGGTTTGGGTCTTTTAATGTCCGTGAATGTGGTACAGATGAGAGTAAGAGGGAAGAAATAGGCATTATCCTTGTGAGAAGAAAGATGGATGTGTTGGGATTGAGTGAGACTAAGTTGAAAGGGAGAGGCGAGTTTGAGTTGGGAGTGTAGATAGGAAGGTGTCAGGAGTGAAGAGAGACGAGGGAAAGAAGGGGTGGCTGTACTAGTAAGTGAAGATATAGGTAAGCGTGTGGCAGAGTGGAAGAAGGTTTCTTTAAGGTTAATGTGGATGAAGGTGAAACTGGGAAAGGAGATGTGGGTCTTTGTAAGTGCATATGGGCCTGGTAGTGAGAAGAGTGTAGAGGAAAGGGAGTCTTTTTGGATAGATTTAAATAAGTGCACAGAGGTTTTAGGGAAAAATGTCAATGTAGTGGTATTGGGAGATCTCAATGCTAGGTTAGGAGACGAACCAATAGACGGAGTGGTTGGGAAGTATATAGTTCCCAGGAAAAAATTGTAGAGGAGAGATGATGGTGGAGATGTGTCTAGAAAGTTGATAGCAAATACAATGTATAGGAAGAAAGTCTAGCATAAACTCACATGGGAGGAGGTGGTGGGTGGAAGGGTAATAGATAGGGCTCAAGTGGACTGTAAAGTGGTAACCAAGAGAAGAGTAGGAAGAGTTTTGGATGTGCATATTCTAAGAGAGTGAGGGAATATCAAATAATTTTTTGGTGGAAGGTAAGTTGAGAGTGGTGGATAGATGGAGAAAGAGGAAAGGACAGAAGATAGGGGGGTGCTTAAAATAAATTGTTTAAATGAGAAGAAAAGGAGAATGAGTACAAAAAGAAGCTGTGTATATGTATTATATAATGTATGTATATATATATATATATATATATATATATATATATATATATATATATATATATATGAGTGGCATTGTGGTGAGGTAAAGACAGGGAACTGTTGGAGATTTATTACTGACGGTTCGTCCTCACCAGGACTTCTTCAGAGGACTTCAATCAGAGAAATATTAACACTTTATGTATCAGACGAAGATTGCCACGTTCCTCCGCGGTCGACCTCACTCCTCCCTCCCTTCCGTTCAGGTTCGCGAAGCATCAAGGAGCTCACCGTTCGCGCTAATTTAATAAACCCATCTCGATGGTTGTTGCTTGGATGGGAAGCGATGTACGCTGCTTCAACTATTTTTCTCCTTTCCTCTTTTTTTTTTTTTTTTTTAAGTTGATATCACTGTAAAAATTGGATCTTTCATTTACAATAATGAGGAATGCTATCAGCTCCGTGAACTTGCGATGGGGAGCCCTTTTAGTGCCGTTTTAGCTTCCCTCTACATGGAGGTTTTAGAAAAAGAACATTTCATAAAAATAATAATGGGTTGAAAGATATCCTGTATGATGTCCTTGTCATTGGTCCAAAGAACACAAATTTAGACTATAAATTGAAAAGGTTGAACAGGACATCTAGTTCACAATGGAACACGAGGCAGAAAACATATTGTCCTTACTTGACACAGTTATATGGAAGAAAGAAAATAAGGTTGCATTATCGGTCCACAGAAAAAGTACCAACAAAGACATCATTCACTACTACGCCCATAATGATTAGGATAAAGAGTGGAGTAATCATAGGCTTCTTTCTAAGAGCTTACCGCATCGATTAAAGGAAAAGGCTTTAAGAATAGCAAAAAGAAGCATGAGGAACAGAGAAGATGTGACCAAAGTTGACATAGGTGAATATCTATCCATGCCCAACTCAAGACATACGGGTGAGATAGGACATGTGCTCACCAGAACTTGTATTAAAGTCGCACTCAGGACGGGGACAAAAATAGGAGATATTGTTAAAAAAAATATGGTCGGCTAAGAAAAAAAATAGTATTATCTATAAGATACTGTGTGGAAGCTATCATTTGAGTTATAACGAAGAAATAAGCAGAGGAATAAAAAAGCAGACAAGTGAGCACAAAAGTGACACCAGGGCCCACCGAACTTCCAACTCACTAGTGGTCCACGTTGACAGTCATGACCACTCACCGGATTGGGATGGAACAGAGGTGCTCCAAAAAGGATTCGCAAAGGAAAGGAGAAAAATAGTTGAAGCAGCGTACATCGCTTCCCATCCGAGCAACAACCATCGAGATGAGTTTATTAAATTAGCACGAATGGTGAGCTCCTTGGTATTTCGCGAAGCTAAACGGAAGGGAGGGAGGAGTGAGGTCGACTGCGGAGGAACGTGACAATCTTTGTGATTGTAAGTCCTCTGAAGAAATTCTGATGAGGACGAAACGTCAGTAATAAATCTCCAACAGTTCCCTGCCTTTACATCACCACCTTTACCACTCGTTCGTCTTAATATCGTTTCAACGCGAGAGGGAACCTTTTCTGATCTTTGAAATTCTACGAATGGAGGGCGTCCGTGAGTTACTAGGGTTACTTGGCACAGACTCTTCCGGAATATGTTATGGATCCCTCCAAGGATTTGGTGACAATGGCTATTTACCTGGGCTTAGGTACTCGTGTAGTCACTTACTTGAGCGAACAGGCACACACAAACACATACTCTGTAGTACATGCCCTTACATGTATATGTACACACGCGCATATATATATATATATATATATATATATATTTTTTTTTTTTTATTATATACCAAGGCTTTTTCCCCCTTCCAAGGGAGGTAGCCAAAAAGGGAAAGGCATAAAAACACTCCCACCCATTTCATCCCTAAATACACTTCCACACCCCTCCCACCCTTCCTCTCATCTGAGCACCTCCTGGATGACGGGTCATCCCTGCACCCTGCCCACCGCCCTGGGTCAGAAGCAGTGTCGCAAGACACAGCACATCCACAGCAAGGCCGCTTCATTTAATCGGCGACCCCCCCCCTCTCCGTCCCCCTTTGCATATAAGGCGAGGACGGGGAGAAATCCCTTCGGGCTGCGTCAAAATTTACTCACACATACTACCCCACCCCCAACCCCCCGCCCATTCCTCCTCATGCAGTCACAACATCATCCATATACAACCATTCTCCGCTCACCTCTGTCTTCCGTCCTCTCCCTTCCTTCCTCAACAGACATATATATATATATATATATATATACAAGTGTGTATATATGTGTAAGCTGATTAAAACAATTTGAAGTTAACCAGAGTGGCAAGATTGTGTCATAGCGATTCATTACCTCTGGCTACCAGTGATTACCCACACCAGAATGAAATCACTTGGGGGCCGAAAGAATGAAATGTATTAATCGATCATGGCAGTGAAGTGGTTAGACGAGGTGTTTTAACGCTTTGCCCTGCGGAGGTTCCATTCGCCTGAATAAATTCGCCCGGCGACTGCCAAAATTAAGAATACAGGTCGACCGTGGGAATGAGTTTAGAATATTTTGGTCAGTTCATTGGGTTGTGGAGGGGTCGCACCCTAATTGATAGTTTAATTATGGTGGGATATTTTTTTTTTTTTGGGGGGGGTGACACAGTGGCTGGAGGTTGGCCCTTACCCCTCCTCCACCGAGTATATTTGACAATTCAGTATTTTTCATTTATTTATTTATTTTATCTGACCTCGGCATAGATCGAATGTTTTACGTCATGGAAATAGATTATGATTAATTATGTTCCATTATTAATGGTGGAAGGCTATCCAAAACATAGAAACAAATTATGATTAACTATATTCCATTATAAATGGTGGAAGGTGGCTCTCGAAAACATAGAAATCAATCAGTAAATAAAATAAAGTGACTGCAATTTCTCATATTAATATTTTCTTTACAGGTATGTGACCCACTCCCCTGTTTAGCAAGTTTACAGCAACTTGAATAATGTGGAGTAGGTATGTACTTTTATGTTCTTTTTATGTACAATATATATATAATATATATATATATATATATATATATATATATATATATATATATATATATAGTATGTGTGTGTGTGTGTGTGTGTTCACCCTTGTCTTGGATCACATGTTGGACTCGTGACCGACAGCTGTTTCCCCCTCGGAAGAGAGCTCAGAGCTCATATATGACCAACCTATGGTAATGCTGTGACCTTACACGCATACTCACACACACACACACACACACACACCCGCCCACGAGAGTTGGAGTAACGACTCGCAGCGCAGCAATACTGAAATTATTTCAGCCCTGGCGGGATACGAACCCGGACTGCCGTAGTGGCAGCCAGGAACTCTACCATTGCGCCACTAGTGTGTGTGTGTGTGTGTGTGTGTGTGTGTGTGTGTGTGTGTGTGTGTGTGTATGTGCGTCTGTGTGTGTGCATGCTATTTTTATGCACACACACACACATATATATATATATATATATATATATATATGTATATATGTATATATATATATATATATATATATATATATATATATATATATATATACATATACATATACCAAAGGCTTTTTTCCCCCTTACACGGGTGGTAGCCAAAAAGAAAAAGGCATAGAAACCACTCCCACCCAATCCATCCCCTACATATTCCACTCCCCCCACCCTTCTCCCTCCCTCTCATCTTGGCACCTCCTGGATGACGGGTCATCCCTGCATCCTGTCCACTGCCCTAGGCCAGAAGCAGTGTCCCAAGACACAGCACATCCACAGCAAGGCCGCTTCAGTAATTCGGCGACCCCCCCTCTCCGTCCCCTCATGCAGAAAAGGAGAATGCGGGGAGAAATCCCCTCGGGCTGCGTCAAAATATTTCTCGTACTTCCTCACCCCCCATCCCCCACCCACTCCCCCTCATGCATCACAGCATCATCCATACACAACCCCTCTCCATTCATCCCTATCTTCTGTCCTCTCCCGTCCTTCCTCAACAGACATTCCTCTCTTTTGTAATGCCCCTTTTACCCCATCCATCCATCTTATCCTAGGACACCCCCTCATATTCACTCCTTCCACCTCTGCCTTCCACACCTCTTTAACTAATCTTTCTTCATTCATTCTTTCCATGTGTCCAAACCATCCTAATATTCTTTCATCAACCCTATCTCCCAGCTCCCTCTCCACCCCTGTTCTCCTCACCTCCTCATTTTTCACTCTAGCCTAGTAACCCCTATCATACTTCTCAGACATTTCATCTCAAACACATTCAAACACCTCTCTTCCTCTCTTATGTTCCATGTTTCTGCCCCATACAGTGCTTTCGGTACAATCACTCCTTCATATAACCTCCTCTTAGCGTCCATTCCCAGATATCTATTTCTCATTACACTTTTTAATCCACCAAGGCATTTACTCGCTTCTCTCAATCTACATTCTAACTCCACCCCCACTCCTCCCTTTCCTGTCACATTCGCACCCAAGTATCTAAAACTATCCACTTCCTCCAGTCTTTCACCCTTAATGCTCACTTCCAGCCTGCTGTCACTCTCTCCCCTTGTACATCTCATCACCTTACTTTTGCCCACATTTATCTTCAGCTTCCTTCTTTCACACACCTTCTCAAACTCTGTCACTAACTTCCTCAGTCCCTCCTCTGATCCTGCCATAAGCGCAGTGTCGTCAGCAAACAACAACTGGCTTATCTCCCACTTTTCTCCATCTTCTTTAACCATCTCCAACCCCTAACCCACTACCCTTGCATTCACCTCTCGCACCACCCCATCCATGTAAAGATTGAACAGCCAGGGCGACAAAGCACATCCCTGACGAAGTCCCACCTTTACCTCAAACCATTCACTCTCTCCATTTTTAATCCTAACACAAGCTCTACTACTCTCGTAAAAACTCTTGACTGCTCTTAACAGCTTTCCTCGTATTCCATATATCTGCAGTACCTCCCACAGTGCCTTCCTGTCCACCCTGTCGTAAGCCTTTTCCAAATCCATAAAAGCCCCAAAAAATCCTTACCTTTTCCTATAGTTTTCTCACCTGTCTTACCACAAAAATCTGATCTACACAACCCTTACCAGTCCTAAAACCACACTGTTCCTCACCAATTACTCCTGTTCCTCTCCTAATCCTCTCAATCAAGACCCTCCCATAAGCCTTCCCAACTACACTTAACAAGCTAAGCCCTCTGAAACTACTACACTCACACTTGTCCCCCTTTCCCTTGTAAAGCGGAACGATACAGGCACTTCTCCAGTCCTCCGGCACTCTGCCCTCTCTTAAACAAACATTAAATAACCTCTCCAGCCAGTCCACCATAATTGTACCTCCTTTCTTCAGACATTCTGCATGGCATCCATCCAACCCAGGTGCCTTATGTGCTCGCATCATCTTAACAGCTGCTTTCACTTCATCTTTCCCTATTTCTCCTCCATTCTCCTCACTCATCACTCATTTTCTTAGCGCTTCCCACTGCAACTACCTTTCCCTCCCTATCCTCCTTCACATTTAGCAACTCCCTTAAATACTCTGCCCACCGTCCTCTCAATGCCTTCTCTGCCATTATCATCTCTACATCTACACCATTTACTTTTCCTTCTGTACTTGATTCACCCCCCTCTTCCTCTTTTAATTTCTTTCCAAAACATCTTTTTATTACTTTCAAAAAATTCTGTCTTACTTTTACCCCATTTCACATCTGCCCTCCTCTTTGCTTCCTTTATCTTATGCTTAACTTCCTTTCTCTTTACTTTGTACCTCTCATACGATTCCCTTGTCCTAATCTGTAGCCAATCTATGAAAGCCTGCTTCTTCTCTTCTACACCCTTCTTTGCTTCCTCACCCCAACACTCACCACCCTTCCTTCTATTTCCTCCCGCCCTCCTTGTTCTACACACTATCCTTGCACACCTCCTTGAACCATCCCCATTCCTCCTCCACTCCTAGTTCTACTCTATCCTTCACTACCTCCCACTCCTCTCTCAGATTCTTCTTATACTCATTCTCCTTTTCTTTCTCGTTGAAGCAGTTCACTCTAAGTACCTCCCTACCTTCTGCCCTTTTCCTCTTTCTCCACCTATTCTCCACTCTCAATTTACCTTCCAAAAAATGATCTGATATTCCCCCACTCTCTCCCCTTAGAACATGTACATCCTTAACTCTTCTTACCATACTCCTGGTCACCACTATATAGACCATTAACGCTCTATCTGCCACCCTTCCATCCACCACCCTCTCCCATGTGTACTTATGCTTGACTTTCTTCCTAAACACTGTATTTGCTATCATCAACTTTCTTGACACATCTCCACCATCAATTCTCCATTACAATTTTTACCTGGAACTCTATGCTTTCCTATCACTCCGTCTATTGGTTCGTTTCCTACCCTAACATTAAGGTCTCCCAATGCAACTACATTGACATTTCTCCCTAATCCCTCTATGCACTCATTTAAATCTACCCAAAAAAACTCCCTTTCCTCTACGCTCTTCTCACTACCAGGCCCATACGCACTTACAAAAACCCACGTCTCCCTTCCCAGCTTCACCTTCATCCACATCAACCTTGAAGAAACCTCCTTCACTCCACGCTTACCTATCTCTTCACTTACTAGTATAGCCACCCCTTCTCTCCCTCGTCCCCTCTTCACTTCTGAGTACCTCCCAACTACACCCCCAAACTCACACTCGCCCCTCACGTTCATTCTCACAAACATACTGCCTATCTCTTCCCTTTTGCTCTCATCTGTACCACATCCACGCACATTAAAAGACCCAAACCTTAGGGTACTGGTTGGTAAACTCCCAGACCCTCTTATGCCTTTACTTTTTTTTTAGGAATGTCCCCTTTGGGCTACAGGTAGCAGGACTCCTAATATATATATATATATGATATATATATATATACATTATATATATATATGTTTATATATATATATGTATGTATATATATGCAGAAACCTCACTTCACCGTGGGGTACGTATGCGAAAAAACACAGGAGTAGACGGTAAGATATTTTGTATATTTCATCTTCAGACAAACTGAAGATGAGTGAAGGTGTAATATACGAAAAATTTCACCGTCTACGCTTTGAATGTCTCCCGTATTTGTATCTTATATATATATATATCTAATATAGATATATATATATATATATATATATATATATATATATATATACATACATACATACCCTTATTAAAATAGTGTTAACATAGAATCGGCCTGGCAATATTCTTAGATACAGTCACTGCACAAAGACACAGAACACCTTCTACTACAGTGCCCTCCTGTCGTCCTGTCTTGAGAGCAAAGGAAAATCCAAAATTACTGATGGGCCCAACGACTGGCCGTTGCCGGTTTCTTGAGGGTCTGTTTTCCTGCAGAAGGGAACCGGACAACGTATACATACATACATACTCACGCACACACACACACACACACACACACACACACACACACACACACACACACACACACACACACACAGTATATATATATATATACACAGACACACATCAAGTGTATACTTATGTGCATGTATATGGATAATGTCTTGCGTTTCCAAATGCTTGACTATACGGTTAGAGTAGCTTTAGAAGAAAGTACACGTAAGAGTATGGTAGGGAAAAAATGTGTTTGTGTGTGTGTGTGTGTGTGTGTGTGTGTAAGGGTATTTGTTGTACATATGTTTGCATGCGTTTTGAGTATATTGGGACTGAGAAGATTTTTTTTCTATATTTTTCTTCTTCGGGGTAGAAGTCCAGTTTTTCCTCACCCCTAACGCCAATGAAAAACTCGCATTATAAGAACCATGCGGAGAAGGGAGCAAGGCAGGTTGGATGAAAATCTCCGAATTTAATTCGAAAGACAAGTAATTGGGGGAGGGTAGATCCGTTTAGCTTCTAACGACAATAGGTGTGTGTGGGTATTGGATAAAGTGGGAAAAGTTGCCCACTGGAGGTAGACTCAGCAGAACTACGAGTGTAACAAACTCGACCCTGATCGTTAGGTCAGAAACAGGTAGTGGCGCTGACGAGAAGCACGGTGTACGCCCTCTCTTCGTCCTCCTTCTCCTCCTCCTCTTCCTCCTCTCCCTCTTTCTCCTTTTCCTCACCCTCCTCTTAGTCCTTTTATTCCTCCTTCTCTTCCCTCTCCTCCATATTCTCTAGTTCCTCCTTCTCATATTCCTTTTCTTCTTCTCCTTCTTCTCTTCTTCCTCTCCTCCTCTCCCTCCTCCTCTTCTTCCTCCTGTTTCTTCTCTCTCCTTCCTCTTCTTCCCCTTCTTCCTCCTTTACCTTCTGTGCCCTCCTCCTTCTCCTCGTCCTCTTCCTCCCCCCTTCCCCTCCTCTCCCCTCCTCATCCTCACCCTCCTTTCCCCATTACTCTCTTCCTCTCCTCCCCTCCCCCTCCCCTCTCCTCCACTCTCTTCTCCTCCCTTCACCTTCTTCCCCTTCCCCCTGCCCCCTCCCCGCCCCCCTTCATAGCCTCCAACTCCCCATACAAACACACACACGCGCGTTATATATGAGCTCTCACAGTTTTCTTGATTCTTACGGACACTGTTTGTTTGCCGCCGTGTTTCTGTGATGTTCTTCCTGTATTTGCCTTAGCAACGAACTCTGAAAAAGACCTGAATGTATCTAAAATATATGCGTCGCTTACAGAAGGTTGCCTGGCTCAGTAGGGAAGTCTAGGCAAGGATTACTAGAGGGAGTACTTGTGTGGAGTGCGTGCACGGAGTTTTAGGGAAAATGATGGGGTATGTTTGGGAATGAAATATTATGTATATAGTTTGCCTTGTGTGATTGTGTACGGATACGCCATAGTGCACATGCACACACACACACACACACACACACACACACACACACACACACACACACACACACACACACATACACACACACACATACACGTACATATGGCTGGAACGGCCAAGGTGGTATTGGTGTGTATTAGGTGGAGGATCGCAGGTTTGTGGAGAATGCGCAGTGTCGTGGGGGGTGAGGGGGATGCAGGGCCTGGCAATTTCCACAAATGCTCCAAGGAGTTGGGTGGAGTACGTGAAAGAACTATAAGATACTCGGAGAGATCTTTGCATTCCCCCCCTCCCCCTCCCCCACTTTTTTCCGTAAAGGAAAAAGAGATGCGAAACAATAGTGGTTCAGTGTTGTCGGGTTTAGTCTTGCCAGATTCAGTGTTGCCGGGTTCAGTATTTATGGATTCAATTTTGCCTGGCTCCTTGTTGCCAGGTTCAATATTGCCGAGTTCATTGTTGCTAGATCCATCATTGTCGTGTTCATTGTTGCAAGGTTCAGTGTTATTGGATTCAGTATTACCAGGGGACCACTGGAGCAGCTCCCAAACTCGAATGATGGAGGTCAGGCGAAGAGGAATCACCCGGGCTGAGATTAGCTACAGTACTTGGCCCCGGGTTGTGTGTGGTGAGGGACGCATTTGCTCAAGAATTACGATGCTTTGTGTCAATGACGGAGAGACTTGCTCCAGATTGTTGTCAGGCCGTCGTAAAGGTAATACTGCTGGTGTGGGCGGTGGTAGCTGTGGTTGTGGTAGTGGTGTTGGTAGTGGCAGGAGTTTTGGTAGTGGTTGTGATGGAAGCGAGGGTGGTGGTGGTGGTGGTGGATTTAGTTGTGGTAATGGTGGATGTATTTTGTTACCGGAGTCTTGGTAGTGACCGTGGAAGTAGTACTTGTAGTAGCAGTAGAATAGTAGTTTGTGGTAGTGTCCGAGATATGAGCAGCAGCATTGATGGTGGTGGTGGTTGTGGTGGTGACCGTGGTGATGATGTGGTAGAAGATGTTGTACAAGGATTGCTGATAGTTGAGGTAGTTTTGGTATTTGCAGTGGATGTCGTGAAATGGCCTTGTCTGTGACATCAAAGGATTATATTGCGGTGTTGGTTGTAGTGGTGGTAGATTGGGATAGGAGCGGTGGTAGTGTTGGGATTAGTGATGGTTAGGTGTTATAACGGTGGCGGTGATTTGGGATAATGGTGATGGTGTGGCGGTAGTGGTATATATAGATATGTATGTATGTATGTAAGTAAAGGACATTAGGCTTGGGCCGTCGTTGGAGTCATTGTAATTGAGAAGGGTTTTTCGTCCAAGAATTAGGAGTTGCCGTTGGCTGAATAAAATCAACTGGTGGCGGTCAGAGTGAAGATACAAGGAGACATACCCTCCAGATGGGTTGCTTTCAAGCATCTTTGCCCCCTATCCACCCCCCCCTTTTTTTTTTTTTTTTTTTTTTTTTTTTACTTTATTCGTTGATATTTTATATATAATTAAAAATAAACTTCACTCAATTTGGAACTTTTGTCAGTTTTTGGCCGAGCCAACAGAATTGATCGAGGTACTATGTTTCCCGACATTTCGAAGAATGGTCGTATAAGATATTGTCTTCTTCTTCTTCTTCTTCTTCTTCGCGTTCATCTTCTTCTTCTTCTTCTTCTTCTTCTTCCTCGCGTTCTTCTCCGCGTTTTTCTTCGCGTTCTTCTTCGCGTTTTTCTTCGCATTCTTTGCGTTCTTCTTCGCGTTCTTCTTCTTGGCGTTCTTCTTCGCGTTCTTCTTCCTCGCGTTCTTCTTCTTCGCGTTCTTCTTCGCGTTCTTCGCATTCTTCTTCTCATTCTACTTTGTGTTCTTCTTCGCGTTCTTCGTGTTCTTCTTCGCGTTCTTCTTCCTCGCGTTCTTCTTCGCGTTCTTCTTCGTGCTGGGGAACTTTTGTCAGTTTTTGGCCGAGCCAACAGAATTGATCGAGGTACTATGTTTCCCGACATTTTGAAGAATGGGCGTATAAGATATTGTCTTCGCGTTCTTCTTCTTCTTCTTCTTCCTCGCGTTCTTCGCGTTTTTCTTCGCGTTCTTCTTCGCATTCTTCTTTGCGTTCTTCTTCGCGTTCTTCTTCGCGTTCTTCTTCGCGTTCTTCTTCGCATTCTTCTCCTCATTTTACTTCGTGTTGTTCTTCGCGTTCTTCTTCGTGTTGTTCTTCGCGATATTCTTCCTCGCGTTCTTCTTCGTGCTGGGGATCCCGTGTTGGGGTTTCGCCCCGAGGCCGAGGCCGAAGGGGAAAACGAGGGATTTGAGCGCGGAAAGCTGCGGCCGTAGGCCGCTGTTTGCGCAGCCAAGCCCCCGGCCGAGCCAACAGAATTGATCGAGGTATCCTGATTACAAATATTCTGGCTCAAGGGAAGAGTATCTTAGTTTACCAGCTAATAAAGAAGACATTGAAGAAAAAGCGTATAGCTGTCATAGAATTTGGTTGTCTTGCTACTACAACATGTCCAACGACGGCAAATCAGCTTTAGTTTTGGAGAGAAAACGACAGAGGCATTATTGGATGTGGGTTACTAAAACAAAGGGAATAGAAAGACAAGAGGTTTATCGTAATAAGATATTGTCCCGTGGCCTTAAAGATGAACATATTGAATTATTTCCAAAATTGTACAAAAACATAAGGTTAAAACCTAGAATAGCTATGATAAATGATTTCCAACGTATAGTTCGAAAGTTTGGTGAGCTATTAAAGGACAATCCTGATTACAAATATTCTTGCTCAAGGGAAGAGTATCTTAGTTTACCAGCTAAACTGCGAGCGAAGCGAGCTCCTAGCGCCGCAGGCCAAAGCGGTGACGTTAGTCCCCACCGAAGGTCGCTTGTATTTATTTAGTTTTAGTCTTTTGAAACACATTCATGCCGAGTTGCATGGCGGAAGGAATTCCAAATAAAGAACATTATTTTCTAAACTATTGAACTTTGTTCACAATGTTCTTTTGATGTGTCCTGTTGCTTTCCGCTTGAATGTTCGAATGCCATTTTGATGACTGAATTGGCACTGCATGTCTAAGTTTATCTGTAACATACAGGTGTATATTACTGGACTAGGTGACGTAGGGAGAAATTGACACTAGGTGTGGCTTAGGCACTTTATTCAGCTGGATACTTGTATGTCGGCCTAAGGACTGACATGGCGCCGACCGCGAAGGCCGAGCGACGAGTTACAGTACAGAGATCAGACTGACTGACTGACCGAAAGAATATCAAACGGTGACTGACTGAGTGGCGTGCCCGCTCGGGGCAGGCGGTATATATACCCAGGCCCGATCTGATGCCTTGACCAGACGCGACCAAATTGGGGTGACCCATCCCAGTCTTCGAGCGTCGATTCAGGTCAGACTACCATACAACTCTCATATATCACTTTACACCTACAAGCATGCTTGTGGGGTACATGTGTACACCACGTATCCATTCAGGGGGGTGACGTACTCTGTAGGCCATCTTTCGCCACTTTCACCCCCTGTTGCCTCCAATAAGTCAACTTTGTCAAGTTCCAGGATGTCTGTTCCTCCTAGTGTTGGGTCTTTTCATTGACAGGCACCTCTGACTTCACTGATTTTTTCTGTCTAGGAGAATTAAATTTATATTTTCTTATTTCTTTTGTATCTTTCTTTAGTTTACTCTTATATAGCGTGCTCCAAAGGAATCCCCTGAGAGCACGTATGCAAGATCCTACGTGAGGTTTGCAGTGACGTAGTGATTTCTTTAGTCCAATGATCTTTAACTTTATATTCAAGATCCTCCCCAAAGGACGTGACCTTACAATCGTGAACAAATTTAATTTTCTCCTCTACCCTTTCACCAATCAGATTCGTTGTTACAAGTGTATATGGCGATATTGTTTACTTAAAATAATCTCCAGTCTCTGCATATCTCAGGTTACGAAGAAATGCCATGTCAGCAATACACTCGAGCCCCCGACCAATATTTACAAATAAGAATCTTATTACCTACACAAGGCGGAAAGCGGACATAGGCAACCCGCTCGCCCTCTCGCTATATTGTATTTATTAACACCTAACCCGTAAAATGTAACACTCGTCTTCTACCTCACTTTCTACCTTCTTTTCTATCAGCCTTTTACACTATGTACCTCCGAAGGGCAGTCTCATGGACTTCCTCAGAGGGGGTCTCGACGATCTCTCCGGACACATTTCAAGCCAGAAGTCGCCCCCGTAACCCCATAAAATTGTCTGGATTTTTTTTAAGCAAGAATGAAGTACGGAGATTAGGTCGCCGCGTTGAAGGTGGCAAAGCAAGACCTGACCGAGATCGAGGTCCTCGTTCTCAGACACTCCACGAAGTTGAAAGTTCCTCCTGGCCTTCGGGGAACGGAGACGGGCGGCGGAACGAGGCGGTGATTGGCCATTCCGGTGGTTCGTCAGGGGATGATTTCCCGTGGGCGTGAGCGCCCGCACGCCCTCCTGTACGCCCGCCATGCTTGGAGGTTCCTCGAAGTGCCATCGGGTGTCATCGCAGTGACACCATACGAATTTTGTTGGTTTATTTTTATTATTTTTATTTTATTTATTTATTTATTTATTTATTTATTTATTTATTTATTTATTTATTTGTTCTATTATTTATTTTTCCCAAAGTCTGAAGACTATTTGACCAAGGGAATGAACTCTGAAGATACGGCGGTCTTTATATAAAGACCCATGCTCCAAGTCTCATTCTCAATATAGAAAAAAAATCTTCAAAGAGCCTCATAGCTCTAAACGCTCTATAGACCTGGGCGGTCGTAAAAGGAGCTCTTAAAGCGATCTTCATGTGTTTCTTCGAGTATTAAAACTACAATTGTGACTTGAAGGCCACTCGAAGACCTTCTTCAATAATTTTTTATCTTCGAGTCAAGAAATACTCCATCGGGGCTACTTCTTCTTCCTCCTCCTCCTCCTCCTTCGAGTATCAAAATGACAATTGTGACTCAAAAGCTACTCGAAGACTCAAAAACTTTGTAGGTTTGAACTTAAGAATACTCCATCGAGAGATTTTTTTTAATTCTCTTCTTCTTCTTCTTCTTCTTCTTCTTCTTCGTCTTCTTCTTCCTCTTCTTCTTCGTCTTCTTCTTCCTCTTCTTCTTCCTCTTCTTCTTCTTCTTCGTCTTCTTCTTCTTCTTCTTCTTCTTCTTCTTCAACAACAACTTCACAAGAAATCAGAGCAAGTTGTACATTTCCCCCCCAAAAGTATCTTTACTCGTGTGTCCGATACATTTTAGAACGAATATTTCACTTCAGTTGGTATTTGTGATTATGCGATAGAATTTAATTAACTCCATGTGCCTGTCATAATATCTAATATGTATAAAAAAACAGAATATATGAAATTATGAACTTATGTATAATCGTCTTACAAAAATTGAACTAGTTTGTTCGCCCACGTAATAATATTATTATTCTTATTTTCTTTTTTCTTTTTATTTATTTATTAATTTTTTTTTTGCAAATGTATTTCACTTCTGGAGGCACACAGGAAATGACGTTATATCTTTACATACAAACATCAACGTCTATACCTGATACTCCCTCATATTCCTACACTGCCTTTTGGGAGTATATGCTCATTATATGTATATTTTCTGTGTATGTACATCAAAGTAGTTTATAACATTGGTAGGTAATATAATGGTTTTCGTTTTATCCAAAATACTTTATGACAGCTGCGAATGGATTTATATCCTATATAGCACCAATCATTTGATTGGAAATATATCATTTACATAATTAATGAGATATCTTTTATGAAATATAATGATATGGATCCAGCACATCACTAGGTGAGTTATGATTGGATTAATGATGAAAAAATAACATTGTTCTAAATAATTTTATTCTGTTTCAACATTCTGTTGTGTGTACAATTATCTTGTCTTTTTCGAAATATAGTTCACTTTTGAAATGTTCCGTTGAAGCATCGTCAGAAATTTATACTACCAATGTTTGTATGGTGAAATTTGTATATAATACACTCTCTCTCTCTCTCTCTCTCTCTCTCTCTCTCTCTCTCTCTCTCTCTCTCTCTCTCTCTCTCTCTCTCTCTCCCTTTTCTTCTTTTTTATTTCTTAGTCTCTTGTTATTTTTAATTAATTTTTTGTAATTACGTTTTGGTAACCTTATCTTATCACAACATTTGATTAATAAAAAAAAATAGCATTTATTATCCACAGTTCTATAACTATATCTTAGAATTCATCTTGACCGTTCTATATCACATTTTAAAAACACCTAACACGATGATAGATATATCAACACGAAAAGTTCTAAATACCTATACATCAAGCCACACTCCAAGTGAAAATTTCCACATCAGAAATCAAGAACCTCACCACAACAGGTAACCAAAAGTATCCATCACCTAAAATTATCCTTCGTAAGGTGCAGGGGGAATAAGGAGATGAGAAGCCAACGCCAGGAGGCGCTGAGTAGCTGCGGCTGAAGTCATCACCCTTCTCCTATGCGCTTCATGGACTGTTGGGCCAGGTGAATGCGAGATGAGCGCACGCTACCGATTACGCCACCAGGCTCTTCACTATCCTTGTCCCAGCCATGGACTACCGTGCCTCAGTTGCAACCCCCCCCCCATCCCCCATCCCCCTTGTGACCTTGGTTATAACTCAGGACAGTTAGGACCCAGCCCACTTTTTACAACCCAGGTGATGTTGATGCAGAGCCATCGATCTTAGGTTCTTCCTGACTTCCTGCAACCCCCATCCCCCTTTTTCATGCCTTCTCTCTATCTCATCCTTTTATCAATCAATCAACCAGCCATCCTGAATCCACTGCTGAACAAATTCCGCTTTCATACCATTCCATGACTCGCACGACTGTTCCAACCTCTGCCTCGTCAATCCTGCAAACTTCTCCGTTTCATCTCTCCACCTTCTGTCTAGCTTCCTTCTTGAACGCTTCCCATCTGCCGGGGTCCACTCAGTAACACAATTGCCCGCACCGCTCATCAGTCGTTCGCGCTAACTTGTCTGCCCAATTCCACTTCCTCTGTTTTATCAACCTTCCTCTTGCTCACCCTCTTCATTTTTCTGTCCTTCTTCCCTTCGTGCTCATGCAAACGTTCCTGTTAAGTCAGATCGTAGACAGTGGTTTCCTTCTTGAAAAAAACGTTTCTAGGTGTATAGAAACGTCCAGTTCTCGCATAGGTTTCAAACTGTTTCACGTTCTTATTTCAAAAATCAGTCCTCTAGAAAAGATATCGACAAACACAACCAAGGTGTCCTCTTAGGCACAGCCATGCTCTTCCAAACAAAACCTTTATTGAATGAGGGTTAAGAAAAAAAATTCAAGAATTGGTATACCAACAGTGGTTAACGAATGGAATAGACTTAGTAACTGCGTAGTAATATCTGAAACAATGAGTTGTTTTAAGAGAAGATAACTTTATGGATAGGGATGACAGGTGATAAGGGACATGGAACTGCCTAGTGTATGTCTTGTGGTTTCTTGTAGTCTTCTTCATTCTCATTTTCTTATGTTTTTATGTTTGAACAAACGTTCCCTCCCACGGAAGGTTTTTCACATTGGCAAGTCACGGATACTAATAGGTCTGTCTATAGCAAGGTCGAAAAAGAAAATATAGAGACAGATAAGTAAAGAAACATGTAGCCAGGTAAAAGTTAACAAAGTTGTTTATTAGCAGACGTCTCAGCATATTGCTTAGGTTTCAGTCTAACTCAGTCTTAAAAATTGAAACCTTACCTATACACTCTATTAACTCTATGGGGAAATTCATTCTAGTTATCGACTACGTGATAGTCATTATTATAATTTTTTCAACGTTCCAGCATTTGTTCCTATTGCGTCACAATGTTATATATATATTTTTAATCTAATGTATTTGTTTTTTGTATTGTATTTTATTTATTTATTTATTTGTCCTTGTATATATATAACTATACTTATTCATTTATTTTTTCATTTTTTATTTTCTTATTTATTCATTTATTTGTTCATTCTTATTCCGCTGTGGGTTACCAACTTGTTCCTCGCATTTTCTTTAGAATTTCGAGATCTTCGCACATTCCCTCGTCGGGATTCTTTGAGACCCAACTCCTTAGGGTGGCGTCTGACTTCCAAGTCGACCTACGCAATTTGTTTAATTACTTTTTCTTTATTAAATAAATGTGAGTTACTGGCGAGTCGCACAACGTGTATGCTAATGTTTGTAGATTTATGTGTGCATGTCTGTGTATGTGAGAGTGTGTGTATGAGGTAGTCCTTACAAACTGTGAGGCGTTCGTGAGTATGAAAATCTTACAAGTGTGGCACTGTTATCAAGGAGTTGATGGCAACCTCACTATTTCTTTACCCCACGGACCATTGCCTGTCATTACCCTCTCCAGTCTGTCATTACCATGTACACTCCGTCATTACGATGTCATCGTCTCTGTTTCCTAACTCCTCCTCCTCTTCCTCCTCTTCCTCTTCCTCCTGGTCCACTTCCTCTCAATCCTCCTCCTCCACTTCCTCCTCCACTTTCCCCTCCTGGTCATCTTCCTCTTCATACTCCACTTCATGCCCCTACTTCTATTCCTCTTCCTTCTCCTCCTCTTCCTTCTCCTCCTTATCCTTCTCCACTTCCTCCCCATCCTCCTCTTCTTCTTCCTCCTCCTCCTCCTCCTCCTCCTCCTCCTCCTCCTCCTCCTCCTCCTCCTCCTCGTCCTCCACTGCAGCCTCTTCAGAAGCCAACAGGACATAGGATCCATCCACTCTGCTCCTGTGTCATTCCCTGATGGCGTCCTTTGTTTCTCCCCTCCTCCTCCTCCTCCTCCTCCTCCTCCTCCTCCTCCTCTCCTCCTTCTCCTTCTACTTCTCCTCCTCCTCCTCGTCCTCCTCCCCTTCCTCCTCATCCACCTCCTACTCTTCCTTCTCCCCTTCCTTTTCCTTCTCCTTTTCCTTTTCCTCCTCCACATATTCCTTTTCACTCTCGTCATCATCATCATCATCATTATCACCATCTTCATCGTCATCGTCTTCGTCGTCATCATCCACTCTGTGCTTCCATAATTTAAAATTTCTTTTAATCGAAAGCCTTTTCCATCTTTTGTATTGTAGTCTTTATTATCATTTCCTCCCTTCTTTGTTCCTGTTCTCGGTTGTTCCTCGGCTCCGTTTTCTGGATTCTTGTCTTTTATCCACGTGTGTCCCCCTCCTCCGTTCGTCTTTTCTTCTTCTCCTTCTTCTTCTCCACCTCCCTTTTCCCCCTCTTCATTATTCTTACTGCTTTAGTCTCATTCTTCTGCCTACGTTTCTTTGTCTCTTCCTCTTTGCGTTCTCCCCTATTCCTCTTTGGCCTTTTTCCCTCCTTCTCCACCTCCACCTCCACCCCCTCAAGTCAGTCTCTCAAAAATATTCGTTTTTTATTTTCTATTTTTAGCCTGTGGTACAACATACCCATTTTCCGCATTGATATTTCTCTCTGTGTCACACTCTCTCTCTCTGTCTCTCTGTCTGTCTCTTCCTCCCTCTCTCTCTCTCTCTCTCTCTCTCTCTCTCTCTCTCTCTCTCTCTCTCTCTCTCTCTCTCTCTCAGTCTGTCTCTTCCTCCCCCTCTCTCTCTCTCTCTCTCTCTCTCTCTCTCTCTCTCTCTCTGTGTCGCTTTCTTTCTCTCTCAGTCTGTCACTCTCTTTCTCTGTCTCTCTCAGTCTGTCTCTTCCTACCCCCACCCCCTCTCTCTCTCTCTCTCTCTCTCTCTCTCTCTCTCTCTCTCTCTCTCTCTCTCTCTCTCTCTCTCTCTCCCTCTCCCTCTCTCACTCACACACACTCACACGCACACTGAGCTCAGTCTTTCCAGGGCGTCAGGATTTCCCCCTCTCGATCTGAGTGGAGTGTCCTCCTGGCCTTAGCCAGAATGAAATAGCTAAGTTGCACCATCGCAATTAAGTTGTTCTTTATATAAATCTGAAATCTTTTCAGTCCGGGATTTTGTCTCGATTTCAATACAGAATTGTTCACATGTTCACAGTGAACATTTACCAGATGAGAAATGAATGGACTTGAACTAGCTGGACGTAGATTTAGATAAGAGATAAGTAGCCAGCCGTGGAGTCGGTAAATGGAATAAGGCTGCCTTAGAGGAATGTAGCACAGTGTAGAGTTTCAAGATGTATAAAGATAAAAATTAAAGTTATGATAGTGATAATATATATATGTGTGTATGCGAGTGTATATATACATATACATATATATATATATATATATATATATATATATATATATATATATGTCTCCTTTTTTTTATTATTTTTTTTTTTTTTTTTTTTTTTTACTTGGTTATGGCCCAATAGGTCTGTCAACTCACTTTGCAATTGCAATTCGTTGTAATCCTTCATAAGAACTCCAGAGTCATTACAGGCAGGGAAAATATATTTTTTTATCAATGTTATTAATCATGGTGCAATTAGCAGAGGTGATTCTGATATTACGCACAGATTAACGATGCCTTCTATCAGGAGGAGGTAAAAAAGAATTATTGGAATATATAACAGACGCGCGCGCGCATACACACACGGAAGAATTCATTATCGTCAGTGACGACATTTTCATTACTGACAGCGATATTGATACGATCATCAACGTCACCATTGTTACCACCAACATTATCACCGAGGTTTACACGACAACAAAGACATTGCAATCGAAGACGATGCAGACAATGCTAATGACTGAAAAAGAATGGGAGAATATATACTCGTGTATATATATATATATATATATATATATATATATATATATATAAATACATCTATGACACACACACACACACACACACACACATATATATATATATATATATATATATATATATATATATATATGTGTGTGTGTGTGTGTGTGTGTGTGTGTGTGTGTGTGTGTGTTTATATATTGGAAACTAACGAAGGCGATGGAAACAAAACTAAGGACAGCACAGAGGAGAATGGAGAGATCAATGATGGGAATAACGCTGAGAGACCGAAAGAGAGCAAGTTGGGTGAGAGAGCAGACTAGAGTGAAATATATTGTGGAGGCGGTAAAAGAGAGGAAGTGTATGTGTATATGTATATATATATATATATATATATATATATATATATATATATATATATATATATATAATGGAGAAACCACAAGGAAATAACATACATATACCAAAGGCTTTTTCCCCCTTACAAGGGAGGTAGCCAAAGAGGAAAAAGGCATAAATACTATTCCCACCCATTCCATCCCTAAATACGCTCCACCCCCCTCCACCCTCTACCCTCCCTCTTATCTTGGATGACGGGTCATCCCTGCATCATGTCCACTCCCCTGGATCAGAGACAGTGTCGTAAGACACAGTACATCCACAGCAAGGCCGCTTCATTAAATCGGGAACCCCCCCTCTCCGTCCCCTCATGCAGAAAAGGAGAAGACGGGGAGAAATCCCTTCGGGCTGCGTCAATTTTTCTCACACATACTACCTCACCCCCCCCCCCCATCCCTCCACCCATTCCACCTCAGGCATCACAACATCATCCATATACAACCATTCTCCATTCACCCCTGTCTTCTGTCCTCTCCCGTCCTTCCTCAACAGACATTCCCCTCTTCCCCAAAGCCCCTTTCACCCTATCCATCCATCTCATCCTAGGTCGCCCCCTCATGTTCACTTCATCCACATCTGCCTTCCGTACCTCTTTTACTAGTCTTTCTTAACTCATTCTTTCCATATGTCCAAACCATCCCAATACTCTTTCATCCATCCTATCTCCTAAGTCCCTTACCACCCCTGTTCTCCTCCTCACCTCCTCATTTCTCACTCTATCCAGCCTAGTAACCCCCATCATACTTCTCAGACACCTCATCTCAAACACATTCAAACTCCTTCTCTTTTCCTCTCTCATGTTTCATGTTTCTGCCCCGCACAATGCTGTTGGCACAATCACTCCTTCATACAGTCTCATCTTAGCCTCCATTCCCAAATGTCTATTCCTCAATACGCTTTTCAATCCACCAAGGCATTTACTCGCTTCTCTCAATCTACATTCTACCTCCACCTCCACTCCACCCTTTCCTACCACATTCGCACCCACTGAACGTTTTCGTCTATTACGACATTTTCAGTGTACTCTGAAGATGTAATTGACGAAAACGTTCAGTATTCCGAACTTAAATTTCCCTGTGTTTTCTGCATGATTATTTAGTCACGTGTTTTTTGTGATTGTTTTTGCAATATATATATATATATATATATATATATATATATATATATATATATATATATACATATATATATATTGCTGTGGATGTGCTGTGTCTTGCGACACTGCTTCTGACCCAGGCCAGAGGACAAGGTGCAGGGATGACCCGTCATCCAGGAGGTGCTAAGATAAGAGGGAGGGTGGAGGGGTGTGGAGTGTATTCAGGGATGGAATGGGTGGGAATGGTTTTATGCCTTTTCCTTTTTGGCTACCTCCCTTGTAAGGGGGAAAAAGCCTTGGTATATGTATGTGTGTGTGTGTGTGTGTGTGTGTGTGTGTGTGTGTGTGTGTATGTGTGTGTTTAATGTTCGATGTATTCTCCCTCGGCCTTCTTTTCAAACTCTTCCTCTAGTTATTTCTTTTCTCGACATTCTCTTTTGCCTTTTCTTCTTGCTTTCTCTTCTTTTTCCTCATCCGGTTCTTTCTTCTTCCCACATCCTTACCCTCCTGCTCTTCCTTCCTTTCGGGGCTAATAGACCTGACCTTCGTTCCCTTTCGTTCAGCTGTGGCCACTTTGTTTTATTCAGTTTAGGGAGCCCCACCCACCTGATCGAAAGGTTAACTTCCTGTGCGTCGTTACCCACATCTGGAACTTTCTCGGTTAGAATCTCCTAACCTAACTAAATTCCTTATTGACGTAATTTCCATTGCTTCGCGGTCTTAACTTCGTTTAACAGGCGCATTCGCGCGCACGGGCACACACACACACACACACACACACACACACACACACACACACACACACACACACACACACACACACACACACACACAATCACGCACACACACACACACACACACACACACACACACACACACACACACACACACACACACACACACACACACACACATACATTTATGTGTATACCATTTCACCAATATCACCATATAGGCTACAACTTCTCCGTCTCCATCATATACATTTGCACCACCAGCACCAACACTACCTTCGCCACTACTTCTGCCATCACCACTACGTCCAACACCACCACCACCGCCACCACCTATACTACTACGACCTCCAGTAACACTGTCTTCACTACCACCACCACCCCATAACTTCCCAAACTTCTATCACAACCACCACTTCCACCACCAATCAAAGTTCTATCACCACCAACACCAGCACCTACACCAACAACAACAACAACAGCACCTCTACCAACCCATCTCAAACCTCTGTTACCAGTAACACCACCACCAACAGCAACAACAACAACAGCACTTCCCCTACCACCACGTTCACTACCTTTCCACCACCATTAACATCATTACATTCTTAACCCCAGCACCACCATCACCACCACCACCAAGCACTCAGACATCGCCATGGAAACGCTCCTCCTGCACGTTTACACAACTGCTACGGAACAGCTACACCGTAGCGTTTCTGTTGACACAAAGCTGGGGCGGGAGAGTCAGCTGCCCTCAGGGTCCCTGATGCAACTGCGGAGGCGGCGAGCAAGCGCTGAGGCAGCTCGTTCGCCCAAGGCAACGATGAGGGGCACAAAACTGCCATTTGGAAACATTATGTTCCAGACTCTTTCCAGCGTCTCCGGAGCTTCGAGAGGAACGGAAGAGGTGTTCCAGGGCTCGTGGTAAGGGCTCCTGGCGTCCTGGAGCCCTGGAGTTCCTTTGGATTGGTTGGCTTCGTTCAAGGGTTGCGGAGACGGTCTGCACATGCGTGTGTGGCCGCCATTTTGTTAGTTGTAGACCGCAGCACGTTTTTCATTTGTTCTTCCCCGCTCGTGCGCAAGACAAAAATTCCCTAAGCGATTTCTAAAAACAGTTCGACGATGCCAGAAGCAATGCTGTCATCCGTATCCGGAACCACAAGGGAGTGGGGAGGGCACCAGAGGGCGGGGCGATGCCTCGGTTGCACTGGAACCGTCCGTGCTTCCTTGCTTGCTTGCTTACTTGCTTGCTTGCTTGGGGCGGGTTGAAGCAGTGTGAGAATGGGAGTCGTATCAGTATTTGCTTCAAAGAGTGCATGTGCTTGCATGGGGCAGATGGGAATGGATTACGTTTGTATAATTATGTTTTATTTGATTCTATTTCTATTGCTGTTGTCATTATTATATATATATATATATATATATATATATATATATATATATATATATATATATATATATATATATATATATATATATTAATTTTATTTCAGTCGTTAATTAGATTTTTATTATCATAATTATATTATCATTATTATTATTATACTTACATTCTTATTGTTTATATTATTATTGTTGTTGTTGTTGTTATTATTATTGTTATTGTTATTATTATTGTTGTTGTTATGGTGGTGGTAGTGGGACGGAGAGGGGGGTCGTCGATTTTAATGAAGCGGCCTTGCTGTGGATGTGCTGTGTCTTGTGATACTGCTTCTAACCCAGGGCAGTGGGCAGGATGCAGGGATGACCCGTCATCCAGGAGGTGCCAAGATAAGAGGAAGGGAAGAGGGTGAAGGGGAGTGGAGTATGTAGGGGATAGAATGGGTGGGAGTGGTTTTTATGCCTTTGCTTTTTGGCTACCTCCCTTGTAAGGGGGAAAAAGCATTTGATATATGTATGTATTATTGTTATTATTATTATTATTACTATTATTATTATTATTATTTCTCCCCGTCTTCTCCTTTTCTGCACGAGGGGACGGAGAGGGGGGTCACCGATTTAATGAAGCGGCCTTGCTGTGGATGTGCTGTGTCTTGCGACACTGCCTCTGACCCAGGGCAGTGGACAAGATGCAGGGATGACCCGTCATCCAGGAGGTGCCAAGATAAGAGGGAGGGTAGAGGGTGGAGGGGAGGGGAGTGTATCTAGGGATGGAATGGGTGGGAATGGTTTTTATGCCTTTGCTTTTTGGCTACCTCCCTTGTAAGGGGGAAAAAGCCTTTGGTATATGTATTATTATTATTATTATTATTATTATTACTATTATATTTTTTACCTAATGAGGTTTTATTGAAGGTAGGCATTGTTCTTGTGCAGAGCATAAGCTTTGCATATATGGTACAATCCTTTTTTCTCGCAGGTCTTTGCCTTTGTATGTGTGTGTGTGTGCGTGTGTGTGTGTATGTATGTGCGCACATGCTTATTATTTCTCCATTAACCAGATTTGCAGCAAGTGCAGGAAACGGTGATTCAGTGTAAAGGGGAATTTGATTCCCTCCTTGCATAGTGAGATATTGTTCGTTCAGGGTCTTCCATATTCGAGAAGTCTCACATGACGTCGAGGCAGTTATAACCCGTCCCTTCAAAGTGATGTCATTCAAACAATCGAGCTGAAATCTACAAGGCTGTACTTTTCAGTTGGCCCATCTCCAGATGGGTACAAGACTTCGTATCAGGTTTCGAAGCTCTAGTACCCTTTTAGTGTCGAGGTGGTAATGCGTGGGACTCATGCTCAGAGGGACCCGCGTTCGAAGCTTCGCGAACAATGTCCTCTATTTGTTCTGGCTAGACACAGGCGATTTTATTCAGTTGAAAAATGTGGGCTTTGGTCTGAAAGGGATTGAAGCCCATTTGAAAATGGAATTTGGTCCCTTATGCGTGCATGAAATCGCCTGTTTTTAGAAGGCATAAGATGTATTGCACTTCGTTCAAGGAGGTTATCATTTTGTCCTTATATGGGTGTGTTTTTTATATCTTGTTGCTCTGGCGTGTTGTGCATTGCAGATAGGAGTGGGGTGGAATTGGGGCCCCTTGCCAGCCATGTCTGACTTTATCTTCATAAGAAGAATACTGAAAGCGAGTTTGCAAAGCAACATCCTGAATCTGTATGGGTGAAAGTCTCATGCATTGAAGAGGACCACGGACTGTGTGGAGTGTTCGTGTGGGCTTGTTGTTCGTTAAAGCTTAGGCAGGAACTGTTCTAGTACGGAGAGAATCTTCTACAATCTACATGATGATGGGGCCCCGCGCATGCAAGGGGAGAGGCTCTCTGTAGATTTAAAAATAGTTTTTCTAGGAAGTGGAGGTCGCGTGGAAGTTTTGAGTGAATGGGAAGGATGTGTATGGAACAATGAATGGACGACCAAACTTGTTCTGGTACTAGTGTGGGTGAATAGGAAAAGGCACACAAAGGGAAGGAAAAATTGTGGAGCCAAGATTGAGGCTGGCTTTGGGAGGATGTTGCCCTCTTGGAAGAGGTTGCCACCATGCAGGAGATTGGTTAAGCCAGTGGAGGTTGCTTCCATAGTGTAACGTTTTTGTGTGTGTGCTTATCTCGTTTTTTATTTAATTGCAATATACAGGGCAAAACTATCCTCTGGATGTCTCATTTCTGTCCGTCCATTGACTAGATTTAACTTTTAAATTCGCTCATGTTGTCTGCCAGTACAAGTTCCTCTTTGTGTTATTTTACGAATCAGTGCTCTTGTATGGAAAACTGTATTTGTAAATATCCTCCAGACACCATATATTTTTATTATTTCATCCAAAGTCCATACTAGGAAGTCTTCTGTGTTGATTATATTTTCTCCTTTCATAGTTATTAATATTTCTTTTATATTAAGTGCGCGCGCGCGCGCGTGTGTGTATATCTGAGTGTGTGCCTTCTGTAGGCACCAAACCGTGAGAGTATATGGAAGATAGAAATATATATACAGTGTATGTTTTTCGAGGTGGTTTCAATATCATGAGTGTGTTTACTGTGTATGTTTGCTAAGAAAGCCATATTTGCATGAGGAAGAAGGCGACATCCTTGAAGATATGTGGGAGGAGGAGGAGGAGGAGGGGAGAGAGAGGAAGAGAAGGAAGAAAGAAAGCTTCTGAGAGGGCGAAAGAAGTTGCTAACGGAGGTAGGGTAGAGAAATTGGTGGGAAATAGATGCTGCTGTGTCAGGGAAAAACGACAAATACATATCCATCCTGAAGACGAATTTTTATAGACGACATCCGTCGTGGATACTACACATGGAGGAAGAGGAAGCGCTCCGGAGAGCCAACTGGAAATGAAAAAGAGGTGTTGAAAGGTGGGATTGAGAAAGGGATGAAATTGATAACGTAGGAAGGGAGACAGAATGGCAAAGAGGGAAAGGGGAATGTGAAATATGGCGGGACTGAGGTCAGGCCTGCTGCAAAGGTATTCAGACCTTGGGCCTTAATGTATGTGTGTATGTGTGTGACTGTGTGTGTGTGTGTGTGTGTGCGTGTGTGTGTGTGTGTGTGTATCCAGTATATGATTTACAATCCACGTTTGCAGATGTAGTGTTGTCTCGTTTGACTTGTAGTTTTTTGTTACTAATATTTTTCTTTCCATTCACGCGACATTACACAAACTGCTTTAGAAATCTCGTATTTTTTCATGAGATAAATATTCCTCGTTCGTTTTATTTAGGGAAACATTGAGTTTTGATCATTCTTATAAGAACATAAGAATGGAGGAGATTGCGAGAGACCATAATGTCTACACTAGGCAGTTCCATGTCCCTTACCACCTTTCATATTCATCCATAAAGTTATCCAGTCTTCTCTTAATACAACAAATAGTTTCAGCGCTCTCTACATAGTTAATAATTATTTTCTATTCGTTCACCGCTGTGTTGGTAAACTAGCGTTTGCCCTTTTCCTTCTTAGACCTAAATTTGTCATCCACTCCTATTAACTATTTTCTATTTTATTTCTGTCCATTTCGTTCCACCCAGTTGTACCGGATAGACTACATTTTTCTGAACCTCGTATTGTTCATATATATATATATATATATATATATATATATATATATATATATATATATATATATATATATATATAATGTACTAGCATAATCTAAGGATTTACTTAGATTCATACATGTTTTCTTTTGTACATGGATTTTCTCAAAGACCAGTACATTTCCTTAGTCACTATAGTGTATATAGTTGTTGTACTACTGGGTGATGTCTGTTAGTGCATGGTGCAAGTCATCTACCTTGATATATATATATGTATATATATTATATATATATATATATATATATATATATATATATGTGTGTGTGTGTGTGTGTGTGTGTGTGTGTGTGTGTGTGTGTGTGTGTGTGTAATAAAACCACTTGGAAAATAAAATGAAAGGTGACCGAACGTTTTCGTCTATTTAAGACATTTTCAAAGATGACCTTTAGAAATGTCTTAAATAGACGAAAACGTTCGGTCACCTTTCATTTTATTTTCAAAGTGGTTTTATTACACATTTTGTGAATCACGTGTTTTTGTGATTTATTTGCATATATATATGCGGGTTAGAGTGTCGCGGCGGAGGTCATTGTGACGACAGTTCGGACCCTCCCGCTAGTGAGTTGGACCAATGGCATGGTTCATCAGATTCCACCCTACAAAGTCCTCTGTAAGGGGCACCGTCTTAGCCTCTCGATAGGGGGAGTTCATAAAGTTAAACTGAATCGAATCATTCTTGACAGATTCGAACATTGTGTGTCATACCTTCCGGTTGCTCTTGCCACCGAAGTGATCCATTGCTATTACTTTCGACGGTACACGCCAGTCCATTTTGCCATGCGATGTCATAAAATTCATGTGTGTCCCTCTCCCCGAAGCTGACGAACTTCTAGCTCGATGTTGATATTTGACTTATTCCATTCGGTTCCCACGTTGCACATTCCCAGTTATTGCCGTACCATATCTACCTCCCAATAACCTTTGCAGGGCTGTGTGGATGAAGTTGATGCGTTTCTCAGTCCACTCACTTGTCACTATATAAACCTTTCTGATAGTCAAATGTGACAAAATTTTCACACTGAATGAGACTCAGACAAGAAATAATGGTCTCAAATTGTCAAGAAATATATTTAATTTGGGAGTGGGTAGAAGCAACTTTGTTAACTGTTTAGTTAATGAATAGAATAATTTTCCTGCAGAGGCAGTGCAATGTAGTTCAGCTCGAAGCCTTAAGATTCGCTTAGATAAACACCTAAACAAGATGCTGTGATGACTGCCATTTATTTCATATTATTTGTTTGTTATTACTTGTCTGTTTATTATTATTTATTTGATTATTATTTATTGTTGTTTATCTGTTCATTTATTATTATTTAGTAATTACCTGTTTGTTTATTTACTTTATTTTATTTGTATTATTATTTTTATTTGTTTATATATTCATTTATCATTATTATAATTTTTTTCGCATCCGACCTAGTTGTGGACCAAAAGGTCTCCTGTCGACATGCTCCTCCTTTGTAATCCTTTTGTCTACTTTTGTCGATGTACTTTTCCTGTTTACTGTTGTACCTTATTATTATTATATTTATTTTTAATTATTATTATTATTATTATTATTATTGTTATTATTGATAGTAATAATATTATTATTATTATTATTATTATTATTATTATTATTATTGTTATTATTATTGATATTATTATTATAATTATTATTATTGCCATAAAGATGTTTCCCTCATCCCTTTCGCCTTTATTTATTTATGTATAGCTTCATCTATCAATTTATATGTTTATTTATTTACTTTACTATTGCGCTTACCTCTCCTGTAGAATATATAGGGCGACACACATAAACACTGGATAACAATGATTGTCAATTGAATTGTGTCTCTAGCACGTAGGCAAAGATGATGCATGTCCTTGGTCACAGTTAAATGCATCCAGGTGTAAGCCTCTCATCACCAGTACTATATATATATATATATATATATATATATATATATATATATATATATATATATATATATATGAGTGGAAGGGCGGTGAGCTAAACACAGAGAACAGTTGGAGTTTTATTCACTGACGTTCCGTCCTTACCAGGACATTTTCAAAGTACTTTGAGTATGTCCTATTAAGGACGGAACGTCAGTGAATAAAACACCAACTGTTCTCTGTGTTTAGCTCACCACCCTTCCACTCATTTGTTTTCCATACTTCAATATATATATATATTTTATATATATACAAGCGACCTTCGGTGGTGACTAACGTCACCGCTTTGGCCTGCGGCGCTAGGAGCTCGCTTCGCTAGCAGTTTAGCTGGTAAACTAAGATACTCTTCCCTTGAGCAAGAATATTTGTAATCAGGATTGTCCTTTCGAACTATACGTTGGAAATCATTTATCATAGCTATTCTAGGTTTTAACCTTTTTATGTTTTTGTACAATTTTGGAAATAATTCAATATGTTCATCTTTAAGGCCACGGGACAATATCTTATTACGATAAACCTCTTGTCTTTCTATTCCCTTTGTTTTAGTAACCCACATCCAATAATGCCTCTGTCGTTTTCTCTCCAAAGCTAAAGCTGATTTGTCGTCGTTGGACATGTTGTAGTAGCAAGACAACCAAATTCTATGACAGCTATACGCTTTTTCTTCAATGTCTTCTTTATTAGCTGGTAAACTAAGATACTCTTCCCTTGAGCTCGAATATTTGTAATCAGGATACCTCGATCAATTCTGTTGGCTCGGCCGGGGGCTTGGCTGCGCAAACAGCGGCCTACGGCCGCAGCTTACCGCGCTCAAATCCCTCGTTTTCCCCTTCGGCCTCGGCCTCGGGGCGAAACCCCAACACGGGATCCCCAGCACGAAGAAGAACGCGAGGAAGAATATCGCGAAGAAGAACGCGAAGAACACGAAGTAGAATGAGGAGAAGAACGCGAAGAAGAAGAACGCGAGGAAGAAGAACGCGAAGAAGAAGAACGCGAAGAAGAACGCAAAGAAGAATGCGAAGAAGAACGCGAAGAAGAACGCGAAGAAGAACGCGAGGAAGAAGAAGAAGAAGAAGAACGCGAAGACAATATCTTATACGCCCATTCTTCAAAATGTCGGGAAACATAGTACCTCGATCAATTCTGTTGGCTCGGCCAAAAACTGACAAAAGTTCCCCAGCACGAAGAAGAACGCGAAGAAAAACGCGAAGAAGAACACGAAGAAGAACGCGAAGAAGAACACGAAGTAGAATGAGAAGAAGAATGCGAAGAAGAACGCGAAGAAGAAGAACGCGAGGAAGAAGAACGCCAAGAAGAAGAACGCGAAGAAGAACGCAAAGAAGAATGCGAAGAAAAACGCGAAGAAGAACGCGAAGAAAAACGCGAAGAAGAACGCGAAGAAGAACGCGAGGAAGAAGAAGAAGAAGAACGCGAAGAAGAAGAAGATGAACGCGAAGAAGAAGAAGAAGAAGAAGAAGAAGAAGAACGCGAAGAAGAAGAAGAAGAAGAAGAAGAAGAAGAAGAAGAACGCGAAGAAGAAGAACGTGAAGAAGAAGAAGAAGAAGACAATATCTTATACGCCCATTCTTCAAAATGTCGGGAAACATAGTACCTCGATCAATTCTGTTGGCTCGGCCAAAAACTGACAAAAGTTCCAAATTGAGTGAAGTTTATTTTTAATTATATATATATATATATATATGCGCAAGAAGAACCAATGGAGAAAACAAACAGTAGACGATAAGATCTTTCGTGTCTTACATCTTCAGACAAAGTACAGAAAACAGAGGTTACAAGAGCTTTTTGAGCAACACAAGAACAAGGGGTGTGGAAAGGTGTGACCAAGAAGGTCGACGGTGTCCACCTCTTTTTACAGGACCCCGTTTCCTCGGATGATCAATCTGGGGGCAGTTGACTCATGATTGATTCTGTGATCAAATTGTCATATTTAAAAAAGCCATAACTTAAGTTCATATATTTGTCATAAGTACCAGTGGTAATGCAAGGTTCAGTTACATTTCTTTCTAAGAATTTTTTAGTTTTTGCTAAAATGTTGGAACCCTCCATTAGTGTGGTTGATGGTAGTTATGACAAAAATATGAACTTAAGGAGGTGGTCAAGGAGAAGTTTAAGGAGGAACAGTAGAAGTTAAAAGTGATCAGCTTTCATCAGTCCTATAATAGTATTATGTTAATCTGGTCCGTAGAGGTGTCGCTGAATTTCTTAGAACATCGACAGGATACGAGGATTATTTAAGAAAGCGATGCCGCTCGTTAAAGAGAGAATTACCTCGTTAAGTACTCACTAATTCAACTTTGATTGCTGGATGGAACTTGAGAGCCTATGACCATGGACTCTTGCAGCTCGTCAAATGCTTTTCATTGGGTTTGGCTCTCGTCCTTGGGTCGCCTTTCAGAAATTCCCTTCTTCTTCACTTTTCATTCCCACGAAGTCCGCGCGATCCCATGGGGGCCGTCAGGTATAATTACTATCTATAGCTTTACCCATAACACATTTTATGTGTCCATTTATTATTATTTAGTAATTACCTGTTTGTTTATTTACTTTATTTTAATTGTATTATTATTTTTTATTTATTTATATATCTATTTATCACTTTTATCATTTTTTCGCATCCGACCTAGTTATGGGCCAAAATACCGAATGGAATAAGTCAAATGTCAGCATTCCTTCCTTTTGTGTCTTCCACTCACGACAGAATAAATTGTGTAAGTATTAAGTACCATTAGTAATGTGAATCGAGCTGGGTTTTGGCTGTTGTCTTTTTGGTTGTTTAGGCGAAGGCGTTTCCTTCGTCCGAATAAAATGACCTGGCGGCAGCAGCCACAAGTTGAAATGGAAATGGAAATCATGAAGGTCAGTGAAAGAAGTCCGTTGACAGCTTCTGTTGCTCATCCATTCACTAAAACCCTGGACTCTCTTTCTCTCTCTTTCTCTTTCTCTTCGTTCGCTCTCTTGAGCCTTGACACATTCAACTGCTCTCTCTGTATATTCGTCCCGTCGACTATCTCTAGGCTTCCATACACGCTCAGAAATTCAATCAGAGACGTCTTATATTAGTTTTGCAGTTGTGGTCGCGGTAGAAATTCCATCGAAGACTCGAGGTGACCGACAGTGTGTATATAGATAGATATAGATAGAAAGATAGATATATACAGTGGTTCCTTTCCACTCACTAAACACATGCGCGCGCCCTCACACACACACACACACACACACACACACACACACACACACACACACACACACACACACACACACACACACGGCTTGATGGCTTACAGTTACCACGGCAGACCGCTAATTCACGATCTAGGTTCGAATCCCCGCTCAGGGCTGAAAAGTTTCACTTCACTGCAAACCGGGATTCCAACTCTCGTGGGCAAGGAGTTGTGTATATGTGTGTGTCTGTGTGTGTGCAAGGTCACAACATTACTCACAGATCGGGCCATATATGAGCCATGATCTCTCATTCCGGAAGGTAACAGTTGTCGAACATGAGTCCAACACATGATCCAAAACCACATTGGTGAAGACTTGTAAGAAAATCACCGTGACTTCAAGAGGGAGAAGCCAAAGGTCATCCTCAAGCCGAATAAGAATAAAACAACAAAGTTTTGCTCCTAAAGTTGAAAGTAAAGCAATTATAATCCATGGTGAGGGTCGTGGAGAAGTCTTATGAATATAATCATTTAAGACAAGTACCACAGTTGATGGCGAAAGAGAGGAAATTAAATGAAATTTTCGTGTCTCCACGGGATTTGAATTTATGCGGCTAGTGTAGGAATATCCATATGGAGGGCTGCCACAGAGCTGAATGTATGAAGTTAGGGGGGGGGAATACTCGAAACTGAGCTGGAATATACGAATCCACTAAACAGAATGTAAATGATAAATGCTGAGAATGACGTTGAAAGTCAGTAAGATAACATGCTTATATATGTACATACATAAATACATACACACATGCATACATACATGCATACATACATATATACGAGTGCTTGTATACGTACAAACATATATATGTACAAGTGTGTTCGTATTTATATAAACAATGTTTGTATCTAAATGTGTGTATATGAAGCCATCCTAGTGTTTGTGTGTGTGTGTGATTCACCATGGTCTTGGATCACATGTTGGACTCGTGTTTCCCTCCCGAAAGAGAGCTTAAAGCTCATATATATGTATATATATATATATATATATATATATATATATATATATATATATATTATATATACAGTATATATATATATATATATATGTGTGTGTGTGTGTGTGTGTGTGTGTGTGTGTGTGTGTGTGTGTGTGTGTGTGTGTGTAAGAATACGAGTATATATGTATGTGTGTATGTATGTATTTATGTATATAGATTTCGAAACTTCCATACGTACATGTGTTTAAATCTCACATCCTACCTATCCCCCGCACACCTACATAACCTCACGCTACATCACATCACATGTGAAAATCAGGATTGATTGCCAAACATTGAAATGGAATGAAAATGAAGGAGGAGGGGAAGAAAAAGGCTTTGTATGGGAAGAGGAGGAGATATGGAGTTTGTCTTCATCTTCTTCACTGAGGTGACTGTCTTTGTGAGCTGTATTAAGGTTAAAAAGAGGCCATTTTATTCAGCTTTGGGTGCTTCACCTTTAGAGAAAGGCTGAAGCGTATTATTCTGAATTATGAATGTGTTGGCACGCTTTATGTATATCCTATTGTGCCTAATGTCAGAGATGTTTTTATTTTGATAGAGCGGCATCATATTCAGAGACACCATATTACGAAATTGGAGAATGAATTGAAACGAGGTATAAAGTGTGTGGCATAAGCCAGTGAACCTTTGAATTAATTATATGTATTATTTTGCTGAATAGTATTGATGTTTAATCAACCAATATTCCCTATTTTCCTTTGATTAATGCATTATTTCTGTTGAATATTGTTGATTTTTAAAAACCATTAGTGCTACATTAGCTCACGTATTTTCGGTTGACTTGTATCTCGTTCTGTATTTTATCAGGAAAAAAACGAAGAACTAAAATATCATAGGGAAGGGTGTGTGAAGTGAAGGTAGAGAACCTTCCTTCGCCCCCACCCGAGAGAGAGAGAGAGAGAGAGAGGGGATGGGGGGAGGGAGGCCCTTGGCAGAGTTGGCGGTTTTCGTTGATTGTTTTTACGTTCTCGCGTCCGATGTGGGTGTTGCCCGTGACGATGATGGATGGGGTAGCCCTTCTCTCTGGCGCCATTTGTAATTACAGTGATAGCTGCTGGGTCTCCCTGCATTTCTCACGGTTAACAGGGATATCTTACGTCGTTTAGGATGGAAGAAAGATAGATTTGTTGGGTAAATATGAAGGGTTGTTTTACCAAAGGCACGTGTTTTAAGTTTGGGTTATTATTTTCTTCTATTTATTTGTCTACTTATTTTTCTGGCTATCTAAGTGGTTTTTATTTGTTGTTAGTCATGGAGGTGTCCATTGTCGTCTATGTGGACCAGTAGACTGTTGGGAGTTCTTTGCATTTTTTCTTTATCTTTTTATTTTTATCTGTTTATTCTTTTTTATTATTATCTTGAGGAACTGAAAGGTTATACCTTGCCACTTTCATCGCTTTTGTGTTCTCCCCCTCCCCTTACACTTAGTGATATTTATTTTGATCGACACTGGAGCTCTGGGTATCTATAAAAAAATTATTTATGTAACCCAGCTCTTCTTCGATGTATTATTTACTTCAAATGATGAAGGTTCCGAAGAAAAAAAAAGTAAATTTCTTGGTTCTCACAGCATACGAATAATATTTCTGGGAGTTACACATCAGAGATGTTATTCCAAGTGAGATCTCAGTCTCACCCAGTGTCTCCACCTGCATGACACAGATCCTATAGAACTGCGGTTAAAGCAGTTCTGGTTTCAGTTAAACCGTCGCAGATGAGAATGATACTCCTGACGTGATGGAACCGCCGGGTAATAATACTGATGGTGTCGGCACCCCCCCCCCCCTCTTACGCGGCTGTGTTTGCAAAGAGGTCTTGCGGAAGACGCTGATGAAGGTTTTGGCGTCATCCAACCCGGGATGAGGAGGTGGGGGGAGGCTGGGGGGGTGGATAGGGGTTGGCTTCCAGTTCGTGTGGCTCCCGAAGTGTGGTGCCTCAGTCTTTTTCCTCCTCCTCATTGTCTCCTTATCCAACCTCGGACTGCATCATTTGTTTTCCCAGCTCGTCGCCTTTTCATGCCGTCTCTTCTTTTTCATATCCCCTTTCTCTTCAAATTCGTCTTTTTTCCTTAACCCATTTTCTTCATGTGCTTCTTTTTTAATCCTCTTCTACCCGTTTTCTTTTCTAACTAGGTTCATTATCTA
>NC_134790.1:60958274-60988274 GCF_046742065.1 Oratosquilla oratoria
ACACACACACACACACACACACACACACACACACACGTGGGCGGGGAGTTGGGGGTGTGTGTGTGTGCAAGGTCATAGCATTACCCATAGATCGGACCTACGAGCTCTGAGCTCTCTTCCAGGAGGGAAATAGCTGTCGATCACGAGTCCAACACGTGATCCAAAGACCAAGTGAAGTGAATACACATACACACACACACACACACACACATACACACACACACACACATACACACACACACACACACACACACACACACACACACACACACACACACACACACACACACACACACACATTAACACACACATACACACACACACACACACACACACACACACACACACACACACACACACACACACACACACACACACACACAACGTTAGGGAAGAACTCAATAAAGACACTTTGAAACACTCTCAGGTCCGCAACACTATAGAAGAATTGTGACCTGAGAAAAGGGAAGCAAAAGGACCATGGACAAAAAATAAACCTGAGAAAGCTATGTTTGGCAAACACAGTCCAAGAGTTAAACACGGAGAAGAACACCAGGCGTTAACAAAGGGAGACGTGGGACAAACACGTGCTTTGGCTCAGCAAACACCCTTTTACGGGTCAGCAAATACGCTTGGGCTCAGCAAATGCAATATCATGTTTTGGGTCCTAAGGAATGTAAGAATCATTTTCTAGATATTTTTCTGATCACCAGTGGGCAATCAGAATAAAGAAGTAAACTAACATTATCCTTGAAATGGATTAGACAAGATAGGATTAACTTTTGACCTTGTAAAAGATTTCTCCTCCCCCACCCCCGTCAATTTGATAAAATCATCTATTGGTAGTAGGAATATATGTATATCATTGGCAGTAGAAAAAAAAATGGATTCCCCGTCTTTCATTTATTGCTTTCCGATGTTCTGCAACGCCTTCTTTTGTTCTTCAGACACATTCCACCGAGTCAGAGGCGCAGTCCTGCACAGAACTCAATACATTCGCTCAAAGCTTGAGCGCCCTTTGTTTCTCAGAAAGACTCTTAGAAACCCCGTTGTGGTAACCAGAGTAACGCCAAACAGGCTTCTCTTTGTAGCTCAAAGAAAGCAAAGGGGAGAGAGATAGAACTTATATGTACAAATACACTTCTTAGACCACTAAGTCTAGTTTTAACTTTAGGTTCATGGAAAAAAATGGTGAAAGACAGCGCAGACAAACACTTTCCCCTTCTTCCCCAAACAAAAGTACACACACACACACACACACACACACACACACACACACACACACACACACACACAAGCACAAACACTAACAGACAATGGCGAGGAGACAAAAAAAAAAAAAAACAGACAGCGGGAAGCAAACACCAGCCACACAATCGTGGGGTGGGGGGTGGGGGGTGGAGAGTCCTCCTTTCCCACACAAAGCCCGCAACACTCACCCACCTCTCATTCCCCCAACCCGCTCTTCCTTCTCTCTGGCGCCGATGCAAAAGAGCAACTTTCATTTTATTTCTTTTCGTGCAGTTCTGTGTTTCCGGCGTCGTCGTCGTCGTCGTCGTCGTCGTCGTCGTCGTCGTCGTCATCGTCATCGTTTTTTGTATCATCGCCGTCTTTCTTTCCCGTCTTATTTATTCTCTTCTTCCTTCTGTCCCTTGCCTCCCTTCCTCCTCCGTCTTCTTCTTTCACCTCCTTCATCTTCTTCCTCCTCTTTTTTTCATTCTATCCTCCTGAACCTTATCCTTACCTTTCTCTCCCTCTACTACCTCCTCTCTTTCCTCAGCCTTCTATTTTTTATCCTCATTCTTCATAGTCTTCTCTATTTCTTCTTTGTCTTCCTCCCACACGTGTTGCGCCTCCTCCCTTTCCTCCTCCTTCTCCTCGTCGTCCTCTCCTTCTTCATTTGCAACTACTTCGCCCCAATCTCCACCTTCTCCTCCACCTCATCCTTATCTTTTTCTTCATGTAATGATCAATACTCCTACTCTGAGAACCATCAACACAAAGGGTACATTTGCCACCGTTCAAGTTAAATCTGTTAATTTTAACTTGAGAGAGATTTAAAAGAAAACAAAGTTTATAACCCAATAAAGTAAAAATCTTGTTGAAGTAAAAATATCAATTCAAAAATAAAAGGTTATTTAGTGAGATCGAAAGTCATAAGCGGGAATTGCTAAAATGAAAGTACTGGAATATAAAATTCCATGGTACTTCCTCTTCCGTTTGTATATCTTCATATCATTTTTTGCTTTTGCTTTCTCTATTTTCTTTGGCATATAATTCGAATATTTCTCATTATTTCACTTCATTTCTTCTCCATTGTCATCATCTTCGTCGTCGTCTTTCCTTCTTCTTTCTCTTCCTTCTCTTCCATCAGTGTTTTCAACAACTTTTTGTTTATCTAGTATTTCATGGTGTTTTATTTTATTTTCAGCAAGAGAATTGTTATGAATGAGGCCGGATAGATATATACTTTCGGGTCGTAGTTGTTGTCACAATGTCTCCATTTACCTGGCACATCCTTTTTCTAAGTACATTGTTTTCAAAAACAAATATTTTTTTTGTCTCCCTCTTTCGGGGGGTTAAAGCCAACAATCAAACTGACCTGAACTAACCACCTTATAGTGGAGGAAGGTCATCGACTGACTCTTCCTATTTATTTATTTTTCTAAATAATTAACCCAACCTTACTTGATCTAACCTAACCTAATCTAGGACCTTTTAGTTGAGAGGGATCATGATATGGACTTCCCCACATACTCCGCCCGTGAGGGATTGGAGCGGATGAGTGCAACAACAACAGCAGCAACAACAACAACAACAACAACAACAACAACAACAACAACAACAACAACAATTGTGTGACCAAGAGATAGGCGCATTATTTTCATTATTTTAGAAAAATACAGTTATTATATGATACTGTTGATACTTCATTGAATATTGTTTTATGGTGAGAAATATATTAATAGGAAAAAGAAAAATATGTGAAAGTAGATACTCTGTAGGTAATAACAAGGATTTTATTTCTAAATCTAAAAAAATCCAATTATTAATTTTTGATAATATTTTCCTTAGGAAAAATATTTCAAAATTAAAAATAAACCTACTGATAGATAAGTAAATAGTTAATTAAATTGAGAGGAATTAGAAACGGGCATAAGGGCGTGCGAACGTGCGCGAGGGATACTTGGGCATGTAGCTGCCGCCCACGCCATCCGCCCACGGAACTCGTAAACCAATTTGTTTCAAGTTTTCATTCAAGAAACATCGACGAACGGAGCAAGAAATCGGATTCGGGCAAATGAGATGCCTTGTGAGAGGAGGTGTGTGTGTGTGTATGTGTGTGTGTGAGAGAGAAAGAGAGAGAGAGAGAGAGAGACATTGCAAGAGGCTGTGAGAGGGGCGAAAGAGAGATAGACACTCGGCACAAGAGAGAGAGGCGTTGGAGGAGGCTGTGAGAGGGGCGAAAAAGATAAAGAGAGAGGCATTGCAGGAAGTTGTGAGAAGGCGAAAGAGAGAGAGAGGAATATTCCTTGTTAGAGGGGGAGAAAGGTTTTGTGGGAGACGATTAGAGGGAGAAATAGAGAACGAAGCCATTATACTGTACCTAGAGGGGTACAGCAGCTGAATAAAACCACCTGGCTGCGGCCACGATAAAAATGTAAATTCCACTCGGTACGGAAAGGGTTTATCAAGAAAGAGTTTAGCCCCTGAAATACCGAGAGTGGCACCAATTCTTTGATTCTCTCTGGCGCCAGGCGCCAAGACTGATCCTTGTGGCACGCATTGCTAAGAAGGAATGTTGCCTTGTCTTCATACAAGCGGTGCCATGTTTACTGTAGGTACTAAGTAAGAGAATGGTTAACGAGTTGACAACATTAAAATAGGGACGTTGGTAGCCAGAATAAAATCGTGCTTAGTGACTTAAATTACGGAGACACTACCGTTTCAGATAGGGTCATATCTACTACTGACTAAAATCTTTTGGCGTTAGGCAAAGTCTCCGAAGAGGGGCATAGTAACTAAAGATTTGGAGGGCGAAGCAGTAAGGACGTGGAGCTGAGAGAAGGTCAACATCTGAATGGGGGTTGCGGGCAGGTAAAGCATCCCGAGGCCATCGCTGGACTCACTACTCCAAGTAGTGCCTTTCTCCCTCGTTTCCGCCCTCTTTCCATTCTACCATTTTTTTTTCTTCCTTCCAGCCTCCCTCTCTCCCTCCCTCTCCCTCTCTCTCTCTCTCTCTCTCTCTCTCTCTCTCTCTCTCTCTCTCTCTCTCTCTCTCTCTCTCTCTCTCTCTCTCTCTCATTATTTCCATTCTTCTTCCTTTCCGTCCTTTCTTCTTTCCTCTTTCTTTCCTTCCTTTTCACCCTCTTTCCCTCTTATCATCTTTCCTTTTTTCTCTTCCCTCTTCCTTCCTTACTTCCAGCCTCCCTCCCTCCATTCCACTCTTCTTCCCTCCCTTCCCTTCTTCCTCCCTTCCTTCCTTCCTGCCTTCCTCCTTTCCTCCCTCTTTCTCTCCTTTCCACCGTCTCTCCCTCCTATTATCTTTCCTTTTTTCTTTTTCCTCTTCCTTACTTCCAGCCTCCCTCCCTCCCTCCCTCCCTCCCTTTCCATTCCTATTCCCTCCCTTCCCTCCTTTATCCTTTCCTCCCTCTTTCCCTCCTTTCCACCCTCTTTCCTTCTTTCTCTTTCCCTTTTCCTTCCTTACTTCCAGCTGCCCTCCTTTCCACCCTCTTTCCTTCTTTCTCTTTCCCTTTTCCTTCCTTACTTCCAGCTGCCCTCCTTTCCACTCTTCTCTCCTTTCCCTCCTTCCTCTTTCCCTCCTTTCCTCTTTTCTTTCCTCCCTTCTGTCCTTCTTCCTTTTTGTTCCATCCTCACTTCCTACTTCCTTCCTTTTTCCTCCTACGTGCATCCTCTGTCCTACATACTCCATCCTTTCCTCCCTCCTTCCATCTGGACGATGTAGGAACGTTCGTGTGACCCTCTCCTCCACTTCCTCCTTCACCAGTATCATCAACACCACCACCTTCTCTTTCCCTTCTTTTCTTCTTCCTCCTCCTCCACATTGTCGACTTGCACTTCCTTCTCCTTCTCATTTTTTACACTATGTTTTTTTTTCATATTCTAACACACCGCTAGGATAAGTTAACAACTTTTGTCCTGTGTGCTGGGACATTCAGGGCAAGTGGCAGTGACTGCCTGGTAGTCATTGAGAATCAAGCTCAGGCCAACTTCATCCAATCGTACAGATCTTCATCCAGTTTGAGAAATGTTGTCGTGCAGCCATATCATCCATCACGAGTAGCGGAGATGCACCCATCCGGGGTAATGTTTCTTTTAGGGGCCGTACATTTAAAGCTTTTCGCCAACCTTGGGGAACGCTCTCTGTTGTCAGTAAGTAAATTTTTAATAACTTCATTGGTTGCACTTACATAAGTAACCGGTACATTTTATTGGCAAGCCAGTTAAACTTAACTGGAAAATCAGATAATTTGTGCTGTCTTATGGTAAAAAGAGTTCACCTGGCATACAAGGTGAGACATGTGATCTCCCTCACGGCAGAGTCGACGACGGCGAGAGAGACGAAGACAGACTACACCGGAAGGTCCCTGAGGGCCTACGTGACGATCACGACAGTGACGACGACGACAAGGAGGACGACGACAACGACGAGGAGGACGACACAATGAAGCACCAGAAGGTCCTTGAGGACTTTTCAAGCTCCAAGAACCTTTTATTCCTCCGTCTCCTTCGTGAGCAAGGAGGAACTCTTCATTGACGAAAAGGAGGAAGCTTCCACAAAGGGCAGTTGGGGAAAAGACTTGAAGAACGGACGCCGGGAAAGGTTGCAGAATTGATTGCAAGGGAAAAGAGGGTGGGTTGTTGGAGAGGGGTCTAGAAAGGTTGCCAAGGGGTGGGTGGGGGGTAGGGGGAGAAGAGGGAGAGGGAAAGGGGAGAGAGAAATATTCGAAAATGGGACTAGAGTCGGGGGGGGGGGAAGGATTTGTAGTTGAAGCTGGAAAGGGTTGTGGAGTTGATTGGATGGAAGAGAGCGATGTTGGAGAAGGTTTTGTGATATTGATGGAGGGAGAGCTGGGCTGGTAGCGGTGTTAGTGATTCAAGGGTAGGGTGATGGTTGATAGGGAAAAGGAAGGTTTGTGTAGAAGTGAGGGAGAGAGAGAGAGAGAGAGAGAAAGAAAGAGTAGTAAGCGCTGAAACTATCAGTTGTTTTAAGAAACGATTAGACAACTTTATGGATGGGGATGACAGGTGGTGATGGATACGGAGCTGCCTAGTGTAGGCCTTATGGTCTCTTGCCGTCTCCTTCATTCTTATGTTCTTATGAGAGAGAGAGAGAGGAAGAACGAGAGAGAAAGGCGTGAAAATTGAAATAAAGTTAGTTGAATCCTCATTCATGACCAAGAATTGTAGTACTGTCTCCTGTCGTGTGGCAAATGGTAGGTCAGTTTCGATTGTACTCTGCGCAAAGACCCGAGTTCGATTCTGACAATTTGCCCTAGAAACCGAAGCTCATGATCGGAGACTTGAAGAAAAATGCTCATCTGCTATCCTCCCTCTAAGTGCGCTGGTGACGTAATCGATCTCGCATTCGCTTAGTTATGGGCTCCTCACCTTCCTTCTGTCCTCCCTCCCTTTCTATCACCCTCCCTCAACATCTCATTTGCTAGTCGCAGCTAAAAGCTTCTTAGCATAACTTCCTCATACGTTGATTATATATAGGAACATGAAAGATGAAATTAAGAGGAAAGAAGATGAAGGGACAGGAGAGATGGAACTCAAGGAGAGGAAATAGAGGCCGAAGGGAGGAGAGGAGAGTGGAGGAGGACCACGCAGAAGAGGATATTAATGGACGGAGAGAGGGTAGTGAAGCTCATGCAAGCTGGTTTATGACGTCGATGGTAGGCAATGGCAATTAGGGCCAAGAAGATATATATGTGCGAGCCTGAGCGTATGTGTGTGTGTGTGTGTATGTGTGTTTGGGTGTGTATGTTGTGTGTGTGTAAGCACGTGTTTGCGTGTGTGTGTGTTCGTGCGTGGTCGTGTTGGTGTGCATGTATGCTTGTGTATATCGTGTGTCTGAGTAAGCGTGTGTTTGCATGTGTGTGTGTTCGCGTGGGTGCGTATGTATGCTTTTGTATGCTTATATATTTGTGTAAACGCGTGTTCCGTGTGTCTGTGCATATATTTGTGTTCATATGGGCGCACTTTTATGTATGTGTAGGTGTGCATGTATGCCTGTGTATGTTTACGTATTTCTTTCTGTGGAAGCTCTTGGTGTGTGTGCGCGCGCGCATATGTGTTTATGTATACGCACGTATATATATTTATGGAGTTTGAGATTTGCTTAACCGAGTCAGTCATTCGATATCCTATTTTTCCATAGTTCAAATGTAACAGCATATCCACCGGGGCTCTCCAAACAGTTCTGGTGTAGTTCACCCTTTAGCTTATTTGCATTCTGCTTTTGTTCGTTCGTGCGTGTGTACATGTGTGCTTACGTCTGTTCGTGTACGCGTTACTCAGTTTCCGCCCGTGTTTGTGGCTGTAATTGCGCGATCTACATCCCAGTGACCTCCATGTTGATTTTGAAATACCTTTATGGTTACCACAATCATCAGGTCCTAAGTTAGGGAAACTGAGATTTATTTATTTATTATTATTATTATTATTATTATTATTATTATTATTATTATTTCATATCTTCTTTTTGGTTTTTAGTTCTGTGTGTTTGTGAGTGGAGTGAGAGTGAGAGGAAGACCGAGATATTGATGAGAGATATGAGTGCCTGTGTTATTGGAGAAGTGCCTGCGGGGTAAAATGTTTATTTGTTTATATTATATTAGATTATGTATATATATATGTATATATATATGTATATATATATATATATATATATAATATATATATATATATGTGTGTGTGTGTGTGTGTGTGTGTGTGTATATGTATATATATATATATTATATATATATATTTATATATATATATTGATGAGTTAACTGTCGGGTGCTTCCACTATATACTTTTTTACACTAATTTGAATAAAATCGTTGAGTAGCAACAGTAATAAATCATATAATAGGGCAATTTTCAGTTCGAGATTTGTTCAAGATCTACAGTAGATATCTGAGGGCTGAAAGCTTCATTCATTTGTTGAAAGTTGTCTAGCTGCCCCAACAATTTATTTATCTATTTATGTCGAAGTTGAAGTCCTCTTGTATCATAGTGCACCAAAAATGTTCCAGTGATACTGTATTATTACAGTTTATTCACAAAAATACTTTTTTACAAGAAAAATTTGTAATATATATTTTCATAAGTATGTTTACTTTTGAGTCAAATATAAGAAGACAAAAGTTTATTTTTTAGTGAGATGAAATATAACCAACCTTAGCAAATACTTTATAAAAATCAAATTAGATTAGTATGTCGTTATTTATATAATAAAAATATATGAACGCTTTGCAAACATAATAGTAATACAAAAATGGAAGAAAAAATAGAAGATACCAATACTCTGATCGATGGGAGTTCTGCACAGCAAGATTATGTCGACGAAAACCACCAGCCCTAGCTCACCTTAGTCCACGAATTACGAATGTTTACCATCCCAGCCTGCCAATCACAAGAAAGAATGAGGGGATGAGGATGGGCTTATTCGTCACAGTGAGACGTACCCTTCACAATGGTCTGTACATTATATAGCACCAAATGGGGAACTAAGTGGTTGAATAGGCTATTATGTCAGTTCAGGGGGAATTTTTAGGGACTGGATAGACTCTGAAGTTCTTCAGGTAAAACTGATAATACCTCTTTCTTTGTATTTCTCTCTCTCTCCATGTATATGTATATATATATATATATATATATATATATATATATATATATATATATATATATATATTTATATATCTATATATATATATATATTTATATATATATATACATATATATATATACATATGTACATGTATACATATATGCAGGTGTGTGTATATATATATATATATATATATATATATATATATATACATAATTATATATATATATACACCTGTGTGTGTATATATATACACACACACACACACACATATATATATTGTCAGTTTTAAGTATCGGCGTGTGTCAATACATAAAGTACACACACGCTCACACACACACACACACACACACACACACACACACACACACACACACACACACACACACACACACACACACACACACACACACACACAAACACACGTACACGAAACAATATATACGCATTTTGCATGCAAACGTTATCCACCCATTATATGGAAACTACGCTTTACACGTACGTTGTACGCAAGCTTTACATGGTGTACAAGCGGGGCGCACTGGAGAAAAGAGAAACGTTGCAGAAACGTTGCCTTACGTACAGAGTCAGCGGGAAAAAAAAACGTGTAATTTTATTGGATGGGAATCGTTGTGAGGGAGTTGTGTGTGGGGGGTGATGGTATGCGGTTGGTTTCTGGAAAGAGAGGAAGGGACTGAATGGTATGTATGGTAGGCTGGTAGGAATGCGACGCTTGGGGCATTTGGTAGTATATGTACAATATTGGGAATTGGTGTAGGATCGGATGGAAGTAGAGGGGATTGAGTTACAGTGGTAAACCCAGGCAACACGAGATCTTTGATTGATAACGAGGTCAGATTTAAAAAGAAATGTGTTCAGCTCTGATGGGTTTCAGGCTCATGACATTTTATTTATTTCACCTGGAGCAGTGCTTCTCAAACTATCTGATGTGGCGGACCGGCATTTTTTTTTTTTTTTTTCCAGTGGGCCACGCATCGGCAATATTTCGTAGTCATATTAATTTATACAGGAAACTATATACTGTATATAATGAATATAATGAAAGTTTACCATTTTTTATCTTCTATTTATTTTGTAAAATAATACAATATCAAAACATATAAAAAGTAATAAAAAATAGTCAGCAGTTTATTAACAAAAAATAAACATCATATAACCTTAATCTTTACTGGTGTGACAGGTGATCCTGTTTTTTCTTTGTTAGTTTATCCAATCGTGGTTGAATTGAGGACAGTGCCACGCACAGTGGAGAATGAAGATCCATACTATTCCTTGGATTCTTCTGATTCCTCAAATGATTCCTTAGCATCATGGGCTGGACACTCAGAGCCGCGTACCGGTAGCAGCTGAGGGCTCGCGAGGTAGCGGCACCGGTCCTCGGACCACTACTTTGAGTGGCACTGACCTGGAAGACCTCAACTTCCGGGTCCGCCCCCCCCCCCACACACACAGGGAACCATTCTGTCTATGGTCTGAACACTGTGCATGACGGTAACCAGAATAAAATATATAGATATTGCTTTGTATTTGTGGACAGAGATTCCAGGCTAGTTTAGAGAAATAGGACAGAATGGGATAGTAAAGTTTGTAATAAAATAGATTGGGCCAACTTTAATTGACGACAGAGTTGGTGGTGGTGGTGCTAGTGGTAATGATGACGATAATTGTTCACGTGGTGATGGTGGCAATGATGGTAGTGATGATACTGGTGGTGTAGAGGTGGTGGTGATAGTAGTAATGCTTTTGGTGATTGTGCTGATAACTGTGGTGTTAGTATGGCTTCCATAGTAAGGGTGATGACATATATGGTGGTGGTGGTGCTGGCGGGATAGCTTTGGTGGTAATAGTGGTGTTCAAAGCGGTGATATTAGTGATAAAGGTGACACTGGATTTGTGGGGGAAGTTGGGTAGAATGGTGTTATTGCAATTGTATCCACAACTTGAAAGGTTGAAATAGTGACAGTAGGGTGTAGGAGAACCATAAGGTCACAGTGTGATGGCGGGGAGCTGGGTTGTGGGGATGGAGTGTCGAATTAATTATCGGAAATTTGTGGGTCGCTTTTGAACCTTTGAACTATTATCTTTACTCATCTTTCTCAGTGACAACGGGAAACATATAGGAAAAAACAAACAAAAACAAAAAACAGAGGAATATTAAATTACACAACTTCCTCTTTCGTACCTCTCTGGAAAAGAACTAACAATTGAGTAAACGTTTCATTTCATAAAACACCAGGTGTATTTTTTGACATGGGAATCAAGTGTAATTCAGTTTTGTTATGAAGTTGACGACCGATTGCCTCCAGTGGAGATTGCTCTGAAATCCATTTGCGAGGAGGAGACGCTCCTAGTTGTGACCTAGTCCGACCTTTAAAGTTCGGTAAGTAAGAAGAGCGCGCCAGACCTCGCGCCTAGTAGCGGAGTCCTTCAGGGATTCCGGTTGGGGTCCTGACGTAAAGAAAGCGGAGAAAGGTTGTTTGGATGGTGGAATTGGACTTGCTCAGGCTACGGTAGGTTAGGTTTAGTTAGGCTAGGTTAGGTTAAGGTTATGTTTAGTTACAAAAAAGGACAAATTTATTGCTTACTAATTGGGTTTTGATGGGTTACCTTCATCCAGTGTATTGTATCTCCTTTGTACAATGGCTTTACGCTCTGTAGCAAGTACTTTCTGCCTACGCCTCCTGAGTAAGAAAAAGGATTGTATTTCGTCTCCATGTGAATAAAATCGTCAGACGATAGTGAAGAAAATAGTCTTTATTTCTGTAGACAAAGTTCGGTTAGGAAGTCGATTCTCGTAGGTTCTTCCAGAATGGATAATATTCAATGTAGTCCCTCTCATCCAAGTTCCAGAAAATATGAATCTACCGAAGCGTTCTGGTTTAGGTCCTCTGGTATAGCGATTCATTCTCAATTTTCGAACCGCGCGTAGGTTTGTACAAATCGACGAGATATACACGTGGGCCAATCTGGAAACTTATTGTTATTTCAAGTGATTGAATCAACATTCATGATACAACGACTGATATATCCAGGATAACATATATAAAATCTAGATGATGGTGGTAATTAACTAACCCTGTATAAAAGCGAGAGAGAGAAAGAGAGGGAGAATATATTAAAAAAGAGGTAGATAAATGTGTTACCAGCCTCAAAGAACATAGAAAGAAAGACGAAATAAGCTAGAATTGCCAACATTCGAAGAAAGAAGAAAGAGAGGTGATTTGGTGGCTGTAGTTATAGCTATGAAAGGAATAGACGGCAAAGACACCTTTCTAATGTGGGGCAGGCGAAGTACTCGAGGACGTGGAAAGAAATGTAAAAAGATAATGTGCTTGAAGAATATTTAAAACAGATGGGACAGCCAGATACCATAAACGACTTTAAAATTAGATTTAATCGATGGAAGCAAATATAATTACACACGTACATGCACGCACACACACACGCTCGCGCGCACACGCACACACACACACACACACACACACACACACACACACACACACACACACACACACACACACACACACACACACACACACACACACACACACACACACACACACACACACACACACACACACACACACACACACACACACACACACACACACACACACACACATACACATACACACACGTTCAGGATGCACTTTGGCTTCGTTTTATTGAAAGGGATTGTTGAACACTGGTATGACAGATGTCCTAGTTCCCCGCACGTGTGTTCATCTGACCCTCCAGACATAGGTTAGGTGCCATTCATTGCATTGATATAATTATGTATCCAATGTTTTTGTTAGCATATAAGGCATATCATTTACAAGAAGTTTTGTTACGTCATAAAAGATCAAATTTGTATGTGCTGTGTCTTGCGACACTGCTTCTGACCCAGGGCAGTGGACAAGGTGCAGGGATGACCCGTCATCCAGGAGGTGCTAAGAAAAGAGGGAGGGTGGAGGGATGTGGAGTGTATTCAGGGATGGAATGGGTGGGAATGATTTTATGCCTTTTCCTTTTTGGCTACCTCCCTTGTAAGGGGGGAAAAGCCTTGGTATATGTATGTATCTCCATAATGAAAACTATTGTTTTCTTGACACTGGATATGGCCTGTGCTTGCCTTAAGGTCAGACAATATCAGGTCAATTAACACATGACCTCTCGCCCCTCCTATTGTATCTTGTATTAATTAAAATGTGAGAATGCCCTCCTTCCACCTCATTTGCTATATTCGATGTAGCATCTTTTGTCTTGTATTTCAGTTTTGTAATCTTGATTGGAAGAGAGTATTAATTTCTTGAGTATGATTCCTCTTGTACGAAATGGGCCTTAGAAATGTGGGGAATTGGTCATTGCCCTCCCTCTTCCAGCAATTATGAGAAAGATTAAGAACATTAGGAAGGAAATTGATAACTGAAATGCTGTCATATTTAATTCAGCATGTGTTTATTATTATATATATATATGTATATACATAATGTACATACATGTGTGTGGGGTGTGTGTATACAAGTGTTTGTGTATGTATATATATATATGTGTAATATATATATATATATATATATATATATATATATATATATGTGTGTGTGTGTGTGTATGTGTGCTTGAATGTATATGTGTGTGAGTGCTTGTATTTAGTACCTGAAATTAGACCTTTACCACTTTGTTATAGAATTAGAAGAAATTATTTTTAAACGTAGAATTTAAAAGAAAAGATTAAAAAAGAAATGGTACACCTCGGAATGGATACTGTACTTTGTTGGTCTTTCTTTTATATGAACTGTGATGTGCTCGTTGGCGATGTTCTCCTGCGCAGTTTTAATTTTCAATTTACAGTAATGGACTTGCGACTGTGTGTAATAAGACAAGGAAGTCTTACAGTTAAGAGATCATTGCTGGCGAGGGGAAGGGCTGTGAATAGAAGGCTGGAACTTAGATGTAGTTGTACATATGTGGGAGTGAGTGCGTGTGTGTGTGTGTATGTGTGTGCGTGTGTGTGTGTGTGTGTGTGTGTGTGTGTGTGTGTGTGTGTGTGTGTGTTTGTGTATGAAGTGTGTGTGCGCGTAAAAGAGAGAGAGAGAGAGAGACAGACAGACGGATTTACCACTACAATTAATCACGTGCAAGACTCATGATCGACAGCTGTTACACTCCCGGATGAGAACTTGGAGTTCGTATACAGACTGATCGTTGAACAATACTGTCATCTTACACAAATAGATGCACACACACACACACACACACACACACACACACACACACACACACACACACACACACACACGCACGCACACACGACTCGGTGGCGCGGTTGGTAGAGTCTCAGACTGTCATTACGGCGGTGCCGGCGGTACCTGGTTCGAATCCTGCCCAGGGCTAAGATTATTTCAGTATCGCTGCGCTTTGAGTCGTTACTCCAACTCTCGTGGGCGGGGAGTTGGGGGTGCGTGTAAGGTCATAGCATTACCCACAGATCGGTCATACGAGCTCTGAGCTCTCTTCCGGGAGGGAAATAGCTGTCGATCACGAGTCCAACACGTGATCCAAAGACCAAGGTGAATCATACACACAAAATCATCTTCTTGCTCAAGGAGAATAGTAACGGTTTGCAGAGTTTGTAAATGGGGCGTGATCTCTGGTCTGCATAATTGTCGTTGTGTGTGCGTCTATAAGAATCAAAGCTTATGTACTAGAACAACTGTTACAAGAAAATTAAATTAATTGAATTCCGTTTCTTTTTAAAAGATTTTCGCATCCTGTACAAACTAATCATGCGAAGTGAATCAAATAGCTTGGCGGCAGCTTGAATGTAAATAAGAGGACCTTCCAGTCCGAAAGAGGCCACAAAAAGTGTTAATGTTTTAATCTCCTATTAACAAGCACCTAAGCTCGTTAATCTCCTTCCCCAGACCTGGGCTCTCAAGTTTGGCATCTTCAAAATTTGGGGTTAGCTTTATGTCGCTGCTCTTGTCCCTTTTTTGAGGGGGTGGGCAACAGCGGGCACAAATTTTACCCCCATTCTTCCCCGTCCACTTCCCTTCAGCTCCTCCTCTCTCTCTCTTTCCCTCTGCCTCTTTCTGTCTCTGTCTATATCTGTCTACCCATCTTACACACACACACACACACGCACGCACACACATACATGCATACACACACACACACACATACATACACACACACACACACACACACACACACACACACACACACATATATATATAATATATATATATATATACAATGTGTGATTATTTGTTCATTTCTGTCATCTAATCTCTTGCAGGTTTACATGTTTTTCTTTAATTTTTTCGTGCTGGTTGGACAAGACCGTCAAATTTAAACAATTTATCTAGTGTGCAGAAAAAATATTTTTTTTTATAAAAATAGTCAGGAATAGTAATAGCTGGAATGGGTTGTGTTCAGAAATGATTAATTGCTGGGATGTTCCGGATTGAAATGTTATGGCACTGCAAATACGAATGTTGAAAATAAACGAAATACCAACATAGACATGCTTACATAGCAATTAGTACCGCACTTGTCATGTAAACTGAAATCTTCACCTCAAATATAACTATAATATGAAGAGCGATTTGAACAAGCATGTTGTTGATGCAGGCGTAGTACAGGAGTAGGAGTAGGTGATTGTTGTTGTTATAGGGCTGTAGTTTACCAGCGCTTCTACCCTGTAGGCAATTTCACTCCGCTGTCGTGACGAGGTATGAGTGATTTCTGGAAGATGATTGAGGCGATAGTATTGATGGTGGTGGTGGTAGTGACGAGCCCTAGAAATCTATGTTCGGAAATGTGGAGAAATGGATTATTGTGGTAAGGAGAAAAGTTCTGTGTATATTTTGATAAATATGCATTACATGGTTTATTTAGTGTAGGCTGCCCTTCAGTTTGTAGATTCTGCTATTATTAAAGCAGAAAATGATGTTATGCTTGGGGTGAGGGATATATATATACATACATCAAAGAGCCTTTTCCCCCTGAAAATGGGAGGGCGTTAGCCAAATCAAAGCATACAATAACCCAGCACCGATCCAAAGACCCATACGTTATCTCTCCTATCATAAATGTGGGCCATCCCTCACACAAGCCACCCTGTTTGGGTTAGAAGCAATGCAGCAAGACATAGCTCGCCTACAGCATGGCAGATGCAGGTCTACCCCCACTTTTTCATGTACAGAACAAAAAAGAAGAAATCCCTTCGGGTGTTTTTTTCTGGAGAGAGGTACTCTAAAGCCCAATTCACATTAGCTGTTTCAACCTCCGCGATTCAATTACAATGAAAGTCAAATGAGGCGTTCACACGACCGCGCAGTTTTCCTTGACTATGCGGTACTGCCGTAGTTTCCTCACGGTTCAAACCGCTAATGTGAACATGGCCTAAATGAAATGGAATGTAGTCCGTCGAGGCGCCCCCCACCCCCATATATGTATCGAGTGTTCCCACTGAAAAAAAATCGTATGATAATTTAGTCAAGTCCTGAAGGAGTGTTTGATGTCTGTAGTTCTCAATATGGAAGCTGTTTGTATAGCTTATCCATAAGGTTTGTATTTAGAGACATGGAAATGTCAGTGTCGTCTTGTGTGTTATTCATTTATTTGTTTAACTATTTATTTATTTAATAATTTATTGTAAAAGAGAATATCATTAACTTGGCTTACCATGTTCCTATCTAGTATTAGCTCTTCTCTGTCGTTGCAGTGTTGCAGAGTTAATATCAAAATGCTTTAGGTTGGATTGTACATAGCATGAATAATGTTTATGTTACTGTGAAACATGAGAACTTGGGTCTATGTTTATTCATGGAGTAGTGGATTTTTTTTTTCCATTTTTAAATGGAATGCTCGTTTTGTGTGATGTAGCCAGGAGATAGTAACGATAATATTGAAGGTAACACTTTTGATTTTTGTTCAAATGTTCATTAAGAAACAACTGATTAAAAAAATGCAGGAATAAATACGAAAAAAGCGAAACTTATGGAACAGAATTTTTTCATATATTTACATCTTAGTTGCTGAAGTACAGAGAAAAGAATATATAAGATTATGTTGGATCAGGAACACTATATTACTGACGTTTCGACTGTAAGACTGAATATAACACTGTATATGAGGATACAAAATGAAATTGTTTGTGAATATTAGCCATTGCACTATCACATGCTACTGAATATAATCGCCCGACGGCAGGGTAAGATGTTAAAGTACCACATGACAGGGAATGGGTTAAATGTTGTATTTCTTGTATTCTCAAGTCGAATCCTTGGGGACGTTTGCAAATGACGAAACTCGAAGGAAAAATTTATCCATGAAATGCGTCGACTTTGAGCGTTGAATTTGAAGAAATTGGGGAGAAAACCGTTAAGAACCGTTAACGGCAGAATCTCTTCTGGAGGTTCGGGTCTGAAGAATAATGAAGGATACGCGGAAAAGTGTAAGGCCAAGGAAAAATATTAAATCGTTAAGAACCTGAGTTGTTAAAGAACATAATGAATTGGCAGATTTTCTAGTGAGGAAGGGGAAGAGTAACGAGTGTGGAGGGGGTGGAGTGGGGGTAGAGTAAATGAGGGAGAGGAGAAAATGCAAAAGGATAAAGAAGAGAAGGAGAAGTAGCATGTTTTTTTTTCATTTTGATGTTTTAATGTTAATATTTTTTATTTTAAATGTGGATAACATGGTGACGTGAATGAGGGAGAGGAGAAATGTCGAAAGGATAAAGAAGTAGTAAGTGTTTATCGTTTGAAGTTTTTCATTGTTATATAAAAAATTAGGCATGGTGGTTTGTAAAAGTATACATGGATGGGCGTGGGATGGGTGAATGCATTGGCTGGTTTCCTCCAATATAAGGGAAAAAAGGTCTTTGTAGATAGAAAGATAGACCTCCAGACATAGATATGCTTAAAAAGGAGAAACAAAGTAGGTACGAATTATGAACAGTAATGCCGATACGTAACAGTAGTGCCCTTGTGGTTCGTAGTTTTATAGATATATAACGAGTTTCGAAATTAAAAGTGAGATGTTGAACTTGGAAATTAAAAGTGAGATATTTCAAGTTAATCAAAAGTAGTAGGATGAAAACGTATCCTAGGATTTGTCCATAAAAAAACAGGAGTAAAAGAATATTCATCACAGTAGTATTGTTGAGGGTTATATAAAAGGTCTGTATATGTGTATGGGCGGTGTATATATATATATATATATATATATATATATATGTGTGTGTGTGTGTGTGTGTGTGTGTGTGTGTATGTAAATATATACATATATGTATATATATACATATATATATATGATATATATATGTGTGTGTGTGTATATATATATATATGTATATATATATATATATGTGTGTATATATATATATTTATATATATACATATATATATATATATATATATATATATACATATATATGTATATATGTTTTTTAGAAGCTCCGCCGTGGGATACGAACCCACGGCGGAGCTTCTAAAAAATGTTCAATCTGTCTTAAGAAACATACACCACATATATATATATATATATGCATGTATACTGTATGATATGTATGTACTCTCCTGTTTCCAATTATGATGTACCTTTTTCTCGTTTTTCATGTAGAGCCAGGAATGCATGATGGTATTTCAACCCCACACTGTGGAATAAACTTTAAAAGATAGCGTCGGGTCTGTTACAACGTTGAAACTGACTATGATACAGCGTAGTAAGGAGGGATGAAGGGAAGGAAGACCCTGGCAGCAGAGGTGAGGGCAGAGCATCCTGAAGCAAAATCAATGTTGAAAAATGAAAAGCAACTGGAGAGGGTTGTAGGAATGCTGGGAGCTGGGCAAGGGGAGACCGCGCTGTATAAGGGAGATTTCAGGAATGTTGGGGGGGGGGAGAGGAGAGGAGGGAGGGAGGGAGGAAGGAAGGAAGAGAAAGGATAGAGGTATGGAAAGTGTAGGAGGGCTTGAGAATGAAAAAAGAAGAAAAAATTGTGGTGAGGGAGACTTTGAGGATGGAGAGGAATTGGAGAATGAAGAAAGTGGAATATATATATATATTTATATATATATATATATTTATATATATATATATATATATAAAAGAGAGAGAGAGAAAGAAAGAGAGAGAGAGAGAGACATTGAGACAAATTATGGTAAAGGTGGAGGGGGAAACATGGGTCTTTATCTGAGTATCGAGTTTATTCCTGACCGGTTTCGCTTATAATAGCTTCTTCTGAAGAAGGTATTATAAGCGAAACCGGTCAGGAATAAACTCGATATTCAGATAAAGACCCGTGTGTCCCCCCTCCACCTTTTCCATAATATATATATATATGCGGAAAAACCACCAAGGAAAAAGAAAAACTGATGACCAAGCGCTTTCGTCTATTCAGACATCCTCAGGGTACATAGAAAAGAAAAAAGTACACAAGAATATATACAAAGAGTATGAGGTCAGGGAAGGAACCAGGAGAGGTTGCGAGGATCTAATGTCAACCTGACCCGTTCGCGGCAGCGGACGTTTGGGCTACTACTTTTTTCACAATAAAATTGTCTAACTTATACATACCATGACTTAAATTTAAGTTATTGACAAATGTATCTTTGATCAGACTGGATTCTATTATATTTCTCGTCAAATATGACTTATCTTTAACAATTTCTTTAGCACCCTCCCAATTTATACAATGATTAAAATCCCTTAGGTGAATAAATAAGGCATTAGACATTTGCCCACTCTTGACGCTATACTGATGTTGTTTTAACCTTACTTTTAATTCTTTTCCAGTCTGACCAATATAGAAAAGGAGGGATGAAACTAAATTATTACCTAAGATTCTCCCCCATTTTGTCACATGGTACAGATACATTGATGATATCTTATGTATTTGGCCTGCAAATGATGATCCTACTTTGTTCTTAACTAAACTCAATGCCTTGGTCCCTTCCATTAAATTTACCATGGAAATAGAAGAAAATGATCATTTACCTTTCCTTGATGTTATGATTTACAGAAAGGAAAGGTCCTTCAAATTTGATGTCTATAGAAAACCCACCAATGTTCTTTCATACGTACATTTTTATTCGTCTCATCATTGCAGGACAAAGATGTCAGTGTTGTCATCAATGTTTCTGAGAGCCCATAGAATTTGCAGTCCGGAGTTTTTGGATGATGAACTCTTAAGAATATCTAACATAGCTTCAAAATTAAAATATCCTAAGCACCTCGTGGAGATTTCTTATAAATCGGCTAAGAAATCTTTCTACGAGGAGAAAGCTAGTAAAACTTTTAATGTAAAGAACCTACTTGTACTGCCTTTCAACGAGAATTTCGTCAAACTACCACATATTCTTAAGACTTTCAACATTCAAGTAGCATTTAAGAACTCCAATACAGTTAGAAGTCTTTTAATTAAAAACTCTCCATATAAGGAAGAAGGATGTATATATTCAATTCCATGTAAAAATTGCGACAAATGCTATATTGGTCAGACTGGAAAAGAATTAAAAGTAAGGTTAAAACAACATCAGTATAGCGTCAAGAGTGGGCAAATGTCTAATGCCTTATTTATTCACCTAAGGGATTTTAATCATTGTATAAATTGGGAGGGTGCTAAAGAAATTGTTAAAGATAAGTCATATTTGACGAGAAATATAATAGAATCCAGTCTGATCAAAGATACATTTGTCAATAACTTAAATTTAAGTCATGGTATGTATAAGTTAGACAATTTTATTGTGAAAAAAGTAGTAGCCCAAACGTCCGCTGCCGCGAACGGGTCAGGTTGACATTAGATCCTCGCAACCTCTCCTGGTTCCTTCCCTGACCTCATACTCTTTGTATATATTCTTGTGTACTTTTTTCTTTTCTATGTACCCTGAGGATGTCTGAATAGACGAAAGCTCTTGGTCATCAGTTTTTCTTTTTCCTTGGTGGTTTTTCCGCATATTTAGAATCACGAGTTTATGTGATTTCTCATGCAAAATGGATACCACGCGCTACTTCCAAGACTTCACTGTTTTCTGCCCTGGACTTTCTCCCTTCGTCACTGAATTCTGTTCAGCTCTCTCCAAGTCCCACAAGATGAAACTTCGACTGAGGTTCCTAAAGCGGTGTTTAGAAGAACAAGTGTTACCCAAGTCTCTTCTCAACAACAGATTGTCAAGTTTGTGTGAGCGACCTTTTGACGAAAATTGAAGTGAATGCCATGTTCCAAGTTTTGGGATCAAAGAAACGTGAATTTGAACGTGCTATACCGGTGGATTGGAAATCAAGACTGCTTGATTACTGTTATGGTAAAATGAGGTTTGTATGTAATACCCTTAGAATTAAGCTTGACAAAAAACTTGACAGTTTAATCAAAGACAGTAACTGGACCAAACATGCAAATCCAAATTTTGTGATTAATTTGTCCGACAAACCCTTAAGTGATGATGCTAGGTGTGCTTTGGGTTATGGACTTACTTTTGCCACATCCAAACAGGTGGATAGTGTTAGTATAGCCAAAGCCTTTTGTAATCTGGAAAAATTTGGTGATGTATCCAGTGATGACATTAATATTTGCAAAGGTTTTGTGTATAATTCTTTGTCTAACTCTAACCAGCCCACTTGCCCGAAACGTTTTCTCAAAGAGTACAACAATTTAAAGAATGACAAAGAATTGCATGTTACTAAAGCAGATAAAAGTAATAGTGTTGTAATATTGAATAAGATCGATTACATTGACAAAATGGAAACCTTATTAAGTGATGAAAACACATACACTAAGTTAAAGAAAAATCCTTTAGAGTCCGTCAACAACAAATTTAGATCAAAATTAAAACAACTTTTAAAAGGTCATGACCACTTAATTAAAGAGTTTTCATCCACCTCACCTTCTTTGCCATACATGTATGGATTAATCAAAACTCACAAGCCTAATAACCCGGTGAGACCTATTACTTGTTCTATAGGATCTGCCAGTTATAAGTTATCTAAGTGGCTAGTGTCTATCTTAAGTCCTCTTGTAGGCTCCATCTCTAGTAGCCACATTAAGAACAATGTAGAGTTAGTTGATAAGCTTAACAACCTAAATTTAAATTACCATTTTAAGTTAATAAGTTATGATGTTACCTCGTTATTTACTCGTGTACCGGTTTTTGATTTATTGTTGTATCTTGAAGAAGAATTGAAGAAACATGAGTTGCCACTGCCTACCACCACTATCATTGAATTAATTAAATTATGCATTGTTGACTCATATTTTGTATTTGACGGTAATTTTTTCCAGCAAAAGTTTGGTATGGCTATGGGTAACCCACTTTCTCCAGTTCTTAGCAATCTTTACATGGAATTTTTTGAAACTAAATTATTACCTAAGATTCTCCCCCATTTTGTCACATGGTACAGATACATTGATGATATCTTATGTATTTGGCCTGCAAATGATGATCCTACTTTGTTCTTAACTAAACTCAATGCCTTGGTCCCTTCCATTAAATTTACCATGGAAATAGAAGAAAATGATCATTTACCTTTCCTTGATGTTATGATTTACAGAAAGGAAAGGTCCTTCAAATTTGATGTCTATAGAAAACCCACCAATGTTCTTTCATACGTACATTTTTATTCGTCTCATCATTGCAGGACAAAGATGTCAGTGTTGTCATCAATGTTTCTGAGAGCCCATAGAATTTGCAGTCCGGAGTTTTTGGATGATGAACTCTTAAGAATATCTAACATAGCTTCAAAATTAAAATATCCTAAGCACCTCGTGGAGATTTCTTATAAATCGGCTAAGAAATCTTTCTACGAGGAGAAAGCTAGTAAAACTTTTAATGTAAAGAACCTACTTGTACTGCCTTTCAACGAGAATTTCGTCAAACTACCACATATTCTTAAGACTTTCAACATTCAAGTAGCATTTAAGAACTCCAATACAGTTAGAAGTCTTTTAATTAAAAACTCTCCATATAAGGAAGAAGGATGTATATATTCAATTCCATGTAAAAATTGCGACAAATGCTATATTGGTCAGACTGGAAAAGAATTAAAAGTAAGGTTAAAACAACATCAGTATAGCGTCAAGAGTGGGCAAATGTCTAATGCCTTATTTATTCACCTAAGGGATTTTAATCATTGTATAAATTGGGAGGGTGCTAAAGAAATTGTTAAAGATAAGTCATATTTGACGAGAAATATAATAGAATCCAGTCTGATCAAAGATACATTTGTCAATAACTTAAATTTAAGTCATGGTATGTATAAGTTAGACAATTTTATTGTGAAAAAAGTAGTAGCCCAAACGTCCGCTGCCGCGAACGGGTCAGGTTGACATTAGATCCTCGCAACCTCTCCTGGTTCCTTCCCTGACCTCATACTCTTTGTATATATTCTTGTGTACTTTTTTCTTTTCTATGTACCCTGAGGATGTCTGAATAGACGAAAGCGCTTGGTCATCAGTTTTTCTTTTTCCTTGGTGGTTTTTCCGCATATTTAGAATCACGAGTTTATGTGATTTCTCATGCATATATATATATATATATATATATATATATATATATATATATATATGTGTGTGTGTGTGTGTGTGTGTGTATGTGTGTGTGTGTGTAGAGAGAGAGAGAAGTAGGAAAAGGAGGAGTAGAAGCAAAGGGGCAAGAAAGAGGAATAGGTATGGGAGGAGGAGGGAAATGGCAAATAGCTAAATTGATGATAGATGGAGAATTTATGAAAGAGAATAAGAGAGGAGCGGGGCGCGTGATTGGTTGAGATGGAAGATAAAACTAATAAGAAGAAGACAGGAGGCAATGTGAAGGGAAAAAGCAGCGTATACTTTAGCCATGGATGTCCCGTGCAGGACACCCGTCCTATTCAAGGGGGTGCTAAACACCCCCTATACTTCATCACAGTAAGATGAGGATAAGTTAGTGGAGGAAGAGGACGAAGGGGAGATGAAGATAGTATTTAGTGATAGAAAAAGGATGAGGAATCTGTCTTGGGCGTGGGTTAGGGAGAGGGTAGGAGAATTGGGGGAGAGAGGGGGGACGCTGGGGACAAGGAAAGGAAATAGAGATGAGGGCGAATAAGGGAGTGGGTAGGCGAATAAAGGAGACGGGAGTTCTGTGAATGATAGGAAATGAAAGATAGAGAAGAATGGGTCAGTCAATAAGGAAAAATGCAATAGAACATGAAAAGGAGAACAAATTGGAAAAGTAATGGTAATTTGGGGCAAGACAGTGAACGGAATAAGGGGAGAGAGAAGTAAGGCACATATGTAACCGAGGAAGTGATGTTTATGAATAGGACTTTGGGTGGAAGAAAGCAAAAAGAAATAATAAATTAAGATGAAGGATGCACCAAATATAGGAGAGAGGACACAAAATGAATATAGGCGTTTGGAGGAAATGTAAATGGAACAGAAGAGACAGGAAGGAAAGAAGAAAGGAAGTAAGGGAAGACGAAGGGTGAGGGGACTATAACCCTAAATAAGCTTGTCGGACGATGGTAATGGAAGACGGGGAGGGAGGAATGAAGGGAGAAATGAAAGGAGAGAGAGGGGGAGAGGAGAATAAGTATGATAGATCGGAAAGGGGAAAGAGGAAAAAGATTAGGAGAAGCGGGAGGGAGAGGAGGAAGAGTGATAGAGTGGAGGGGAAGGATGGGGGTTGGGGTGAAAGGGGGGGGAAGAAGAGTGGATGAGGGGCGAGTATTAGGGGCGACGCCTGAGCCTAAGTTTCAGGTTGTGAGGAAGAGGAGGGAGGGGGAGGAGGAGGAGGAGGAGGAGGAGGAGGAGGAGGAGGAGGGAGGAGTGCCAGTAGAGGGCCATGTGTTCTGGGTGCCTAATGGAACAACATGGACAGATGTACAACTTCTCAAGCTTTGCCCTTCCCTGGCACTCACGCTCTCGCCTTAATGCCTTATTTCTCTGGTGCCTCATTGCCCTCTTTTGTTCCTCTCCGTCGTAGAATGATCATTGATCTACCCTTATCTTATTGACATAGTTTCTTTGTCAGTTAAGACTGAATGTATAAGGACAACCACTAGTTGTAAAGGGTTAACTAATGCAGTTTATTCAGTGACTCCTTACTCGTTCAAACTCGTTTTACGGTAACCACAACTGTATATATATATATATATACCTATATATATACACATATATATATATATATATATCTATATATATATATATCTGTGTGGGTGTGTGTGTGTGTGTGTGTGTATTGGGATTTTGCTGTTGTATGAGTACATGTGGCGTAGTTTTACGGTAACCGCAACTATATACACACACACACACACATATATATATATATATATATATATATATGTGTGTGAGTGTGTGTGTGTGTGTGTGTGTGTTGAGATTTCGATGTATGAGTACATGTGGCGTAGTTTTACGGTAACCAGAAATAAATATATATATATATATATATATATATGTATATATATATATATATATATATATATATATATTATATATATATATATATATATATATATATATATATATATATTGCTGGTAACCACTAAGGAAATCGGAAGAAAACAGTAATTCCCAAGCGCTTTCGTGTAATTCACATCTTAGTGGTTACCAGCAAAATTTGTGGATCATGTGTTGTTTTTAGTGTGTGTGTGTGTGTGTGTGTGTGTGTGTGTGTGTTGGGATTTCGCTGTTGTATGAGTACATGTGGCTTAGTTTCTTCCTGTTGCATCAGGCACTCTCGCCAGCTGAAGCAAAACCTGCGAAGTATCTTCTGGGGGAGTCGGAAGAGGTAATTGAAAGACCTCGTTAACATTCATGGTCAAATAATGTCATGAATATTCGGGCCCCTCCATTTTTATACTCATATGAGTGATAACTTAGTACTTGACAGTAGGGCCGTGTGCTCCATGGTCACCTCTGTTGTCGTCAGCGCCAAAGACCTCAGCATCACCCTCCAGCCTCACTCATCTCATTACACTTCACCGGAGCACTGTCGTCGTCGATCACCGACGGACTGCAATAAGCAGTCCATATATCATTGTTGGTCCTCTAAAGCTTAATGATTGATATTGAAGGTGGAGGACCCAGTGATCGAAATACAAGAGTAAAGAAATGTGTGTGTGTGGTGTATGCGTGATTTACTGCGATCCTGAATCACGTGTTGGACCCGTGATCGAGAGCTATTACTCTCGGATGAGAGCTCAAATCTATATATTCCAACCCATGGGTAAGACTAACCTTACACACTACGCATCCACCATCTTGATCAAGGGGGACAGTAACGGCTTGCAATATAGTAGTATAAGCTTTCATGCACTGAGCGGGGCGTGAAAGCGGTTCTGTAGCGTGGCGGTCCGTGAGGCAAACCACTACCCAAGCTAGCCGTGTGTGCGTACATTGTAGGCATGCGTGCGTGCGTGCGTTCAAGTGAGGGAGCCCGTTAACCCACTAACGCAATGTGAGATTGGATTTTGTGCGAATATGTGCAGTTTCGGCAGATGTGAGTTGTATGTTTTCGCCCTTGTGTCACGTATGTTATCTGTAATTTAAACATCGATTTCCATTCTGTTGCACAGGCGAAATACGTTCTTCGTTGTCACTCCCTCACATTGTGGAAGATTTTTTTTTTTTTTTTTGGGGGGGGGGGGGTCCAATCCTGTCTGAAAGTGGTCTAGATCGTTTAGACCAAAATGAGCCCCAGGAACGTGGCGGACGGTGGCACCCTTCACCCACCTCGTCTTAATGAAATCGTCTGGTAATAGTCAGACCTAACGTATTAATCGCAAACACCATTAACACCACACTGCCACCATAACCAACATTACCACACTCAGAACCACTACAACTAACACCTCCACCATCATCTCTACCACCAGAACCACAACCATTACCACCACCACAGGTAACCACTTCCACAGCTACTACAACCACATACTACCCTGTCTCACAAACATCAAGGGAGTGAGTCATGAGCTTTTGTGATTGGTCAGATTCAAGAATTCAACCCTGACAGCCATTTGACATTTCACTTTGTCTAGACATGGTATGCGTGGATGTCTGCATGGAAGCCATTTGAACACTTAGAGAAAATTCACATAAGAATGAAGATTCTTTATAGTTAAGTTTGATAGAGAAATGTACGTATCAAGGTAGAACGTGTAAAGTGACGAATAAACAGGCATTAAGCTCCAGGTATCTTGTTTGCAACAGAATACAACACAACACACTTCAGTTCGGTAACGTACTCTACTATATACCTGGCCTTCAACACTGTGACACACTTTGGTTCTCATGATAATGAAAGCATCATTAAACCTAGAGTTTCTTAGGTAAAGGGATGAAGGAATCATTTCCTAGACTATGTCTGTATATTCGCTTGTGCCTCCAGCCAGTGGACCAACCCTCAGACTCTATTGTCGTGCATTTCTCTTGTAGTGGATGTGATCCTCATACCACCCTGCATCATCGCCATGAGTCATAGCAAGCAGCAAAGCTTTACTCTATATCTTGGCTTGTTTCGTTACTTTGGGTTGGGGAGGCACCAGCTTGAGGATTTATACACACACACACACACACACACACACACACACACACACACACACACACACATATATATATATATATATATATATATATAGATTGAAGGTGAAAGAAGTAGACGAGGAGTAATGGGAGAATTTCATGCCTTAACGTTTCGACCCGCAGGGTCTTGATCACCTTCAATTTTATTTGTCATAATATAGTCTATATATATATATATATATATATATATATATATATACATATATATATATATATGCAGAACAAATCACTTGAACGCGCGTGATTCTAATTATGCCGAAATACCACAAGGAAAATAAATGAGACCGAGCGCTTTCGTCTATTCAGACATTTTCAAGGTACAAGCATAGAAGAGAAACAAGTATATATATCCAAAGGGTAGATCTCTCCCATTCACCTATGGATTCGGATTTACGAGAGGTTGGGCTAAAAAAAAATCATAATAAAATTATCCAATATGTACAATCCATGACTTACATTGTTAACAAATGTATCCTTCATCAGACTAGACTCCATGATATTTCCACTCAAATATGAATTACTCCTAACAATTACTTTAGCTTCCTCCCAATTAATGCAATGGCTGAAATCCGTAAGGTGAACAAATATTACGTTGGACATTTGTCCACTTCTGACACTATACTTATGTTGTTTTAATCTGACATTTAATTCCTCTCCTGTCTGACCGATATAGCATTTGTTGCAATCTTTACATGGAATTTTACATACGCAACCATCCTTATTTTCAGGTGAATTTTTAATTAAAAGACTTTTGTGTTGGAATTTCTAAAAATAACTTGGATGTTGAAATTCTTAAGAATATGAGGTAACTTGATGAAGTTATCATGGTAATGAAGTACGGAAAGATTTTTAGAATTAAATGTCTCTCTACGAGGTACTTGGGATACTTTAATTTAGAAGCTATGTCACATATTCTTAAGAATTCACCATCCAAAAATTCCTGACTACAAATACGATAAGTTAAAAAAAAAAATCCATATAAAGATTGCTTAGACTTGGAGAAATCGGACTCCCCATTTCCATACCAAAATCCCGTGAATAATATTTACCATTAAACACAAAATATAATTCTGAAACACATATTCAGATCAATAATGGTGGCGGTAGGCAGTGGTAAAGAAGAATTGGAGAAACTTGATTTCATGTAAAGATTGCAACAAATGCTATATTGGTCAGACTGGAAAGGAATTAAATGTCAGATTAAAACAACACAAGTATAGTGTCAGAAGTGGACAAATGTCCAACGCGATATTTGTTCACCTAAGGGATTTCAGCCATTGCACTAGTTGGGAGGAAGCTAAAGTAATTATTAAGAGTAATTCATATTTGAATAGAAATATCAGAGACCAGTCTGATCAAGGATACATTTGTTAACAATTTAGATTTAAATCATGAATTGTACAAATTGGATAATTTTATTATTAAAAAATTACAGCCCAAACTCTCGGGAATCTGAGTCTATATGTCAGTTGGGAGAGATCTACCCTTTGGTTATATATTTTTGTTTCTCTGCTATGCTTATACCTTGAAAATGCTTGAATAGACGAAAGCGCTCGGTCTCATTTATGTTATTTTCCTTGTGATTTCTCGGCATATATATACAGTGAATGGTCCCCAGTACACAGATATTAATCTTTTTCAACCATATTAATTTTCACTTTAATTCCATGTCATCACGATCGAGACTGACAAGGAGCTCGACGGAAGCATAAATGGAAACTGATCAAGCCAAGGACTCGAACCCAGCTGAGACGTAACAAGTGAACACTGACTTAAACCATTGCGCTATCAAGCGAGCGCAATGGTTTAAGTCACTGTTCACATTTTGACGTCTCAGCTGGGTTCGAGTCCTTGGCTTGACTACTTATCAGTTTCCGTATATGCTTCCGTCGAGCTCCTTGTCAGTCTCAATCGCGATGGCATGGAATTAAAGTGAAAAATGAATATGGTTGAAAAAGATTATATATATATATATATATATATATATATATATATGTATATATATATATTCATTTATATATATACAATTATATATATATATATACATTTATATATATACATTTATATATATATATATGTATATATATATTTATATATATATACATTTATATATATATATATATTTATATATATATATATATATATATATATATGCTAATAAGAACACGGGTATGTGTGTTCACTTATGCAAAGTAGACCACTTGGAAAAAGAAACTAACGAAGCAGAGCGCTTTCGTATATTACATCTTCAGTGCAAAAAGTACCCTAAAAAAGCGTAGACTCAGAGGTGACTTGATACAGGTCTTTAAGATTTTAAAGGGAATTGACAACATCAAAAGTGACAAAATTTTCACATTGAATGAGAATCAGACAAAAAACAATGGTCTCAAACTGTCCGGAAATAGATTCAATTTGGAAGTGGGTAGAAACAACTTTGCCAACCGTGTAGTTAATGAATGGAATAAACTTCCTGCACAGGTAGTGCAATGTAGTTCAGTTCGAAGCTTTAAGAATCATTTAGATAAATACCTAAGATGCTATAATGATTATAATTTATCTTATATTATTTGTTTTTGTTTTGTTATCTTTTGTCTGTGAT
>NC_134790.1:60993274-61008274 GCF_046742065.1 Oratosquilla oratoria
AATCTTTCTCACACATACTCCCTCATGCCCCATCCCTCACCCTTTCCATCACATGCATCACAGCATCATCATTATACAACCATTCTCCACTTCACCCCTGTCTTCTGTCCTCTCCCGCCCTTCCTCAACAGACATTCCCCTCTTCCCCAAAGCCCCTTTTGCCCCATTCATCCATCTCATCCTAAGTTCCCCCCTCATGTTCACTCCTTCCACACCTGCCTTCCACACATCTTTTACTAGTCTTTCTTCACTCATTCTTTCCATGTGTCCAAACCACCCCAATACTCTTTCATCCACCCTATCTCCCAACTCCCTTTCCACCCCCGTTCTCCTCCTCACCTCCTCATTTCTCACTCTATCCAGCCTAGTAACCCCCATCATACTTCTCAGACACCTCATCTCAAATACATTCAAACTCCTTCTCTCTTCCTCTCTTATGTTCTGTGTTTCTGCCCCATACAGTGCTTTCGGTACAATCACTCCTTCATACAATCTCCTCATATTATCCATTCCCAAATGTCTATTTCTCATTACACTTTTTAATCCACCAAGGCATTTACTCGCTTCTCTCAATCTACATTCTACCTCCACTCCTTCCTTTCCCTGCCACATTCGCACCCAAGTATCTAAAACTATCCACTCCCTCCAGTCTCTCTCCCTTAATACGCACCTTCAGTCTGCTGCCACTTTCACCCCATGTACATCTCATCACCTTACTTATACCCACATTTATCTTCAACTTCCTTCTTTCGCACACTCTCCCAAACTCTGTCACTAACTTCCTCAATCCCTCCTCTGATCCTGCTACAAGCGCAGTGTCGTCCGCAAACAGCAGCTGGCTTACCTCTCACTTCTCTCCATTTTCTTTAACCATCTTCAATCCTTGACCCACCACCCTTGCATTTACCTCTCACACCACCCAACCCATGTATAAGTTGAACAGCCAGGGTGACATAACACATCCCTGACGAAGTCCCACCTTTACCTCGAAACACTCACTCTCTCCATTTCTAATCCTGACACACGCTCTACTACTCTCGTAAATAACAGTGAAATAGAAACAGATAAATAAAAACGAAATAAATAAAACTATGTCACAATTATAAAGTCATGATTATGTTTAGATAGAATAAAGTTCATAAAGTGATTTTCTGCCATGATGTTGCGATATTTCCTATTTCGCGATATCACTGTTTTGCGTTTTTATTCCCGATCTCTTTATTTTGCGAATGGGGTCCCTGATGACTGGTAGTTTGTTTAAATAAAACAATACGTTCAGATACAACTATGAATCACCTACATACCTACATTAATTCGTTAGGTAGCCACAACTTTTGGAGCTAATTCGTCTGTATAGAAACCCCGTGAACTCTGTGCACAGGGGCTTTGAGTTCTCTACTCCGAGTTGAAGCGTTGCTCTGCTCTTGGGGCTTTGTGCATTGAGTCATCTCGTAATTACAGTCTTTGGTTTTATTATTTGTTTATTTGTTAATTCATTTATGTATTTCTTTAATTTTGTTTCTATTTGTTAATGTTTTATATATATATATATACATATATATATATATATATATATATATATATATATATATACCGGTATATTTACAACACTGGGTCCCAGTGAACAGATTTCCATTTATCAACCACAATTCACTTTAATTGTAAGCAGTCAACATCGAGAAACTCGAGGAGGCATACATCCAGAAATTGAAACGTGGTACACCCAAGGACTCGAATCTGCGCTAGCACGTGACAAGTGACAGTGATTTAACCGACTGCGCCATCAAGATTTCTCTGGATGGCGCAATCGGTATATATATATATATATATATAAAGAGAGCTATATATATATATATATATATATATATATATATATATATATATATATAATATGTATGTATGTATGTTATTAAAAAAACGGGACTTGACCAGCAAGCACGGTTCTCGAAGCGCCCAAGATTCGGCACCACTTCGCTGTTGGCGCCTTCGGGTGGGTAGTGAGCGCCGGCCGGATCGGGGACTTCCCAACCTCTTACATATTGAAGAGCCTTCGCAGGTTGAGCCAAAGGTCGGACGGGTTTCTCGGCATGATCAAAAGGTGCACGCGCACTCATTCGCGATTATTAGATTGTAAGTCGATTTACGTACATGCACGCACACACACGAACTAGCGGACACACGCACACACACACACACACACACACCCGCGCGCGCACACACACACCCGCGCTCGCGCGCGCGCGCACACACACACACACACACACACACACACACACACACACACACACACACACACACACACACACACACACACACACACACACACAGAGAGAGAGAGAGAGAGAGAGAGAGAGAGAGAGAGAGAGAGACATACTCGTGAGAACACGCGCGCACACACACACACACACACACACACACACACACACACACACACACACACACACACACACACACACACCGGAATAAAATTGGGTACGGTGAAACCCATATTTAGGCACGCGCGCCCAAACGCATACACACACACACATGCACGTACACACGTGCGCGTGCAGAGAAGGAGAGAGAGGGGGTGGGGGAACAGCTTGGTTCCTGTATCGCCCACAAATTGGAACATCCTGCCCTTGTACCCTTTCTGTCGCGCAAACAGGAGATCGAAAAGGCCCGACGACTTCGACTTCGACGGTGGTGTAGATAACCGTCGAACTACCGTGTGCTCTCAAGTATTTAAGTACAGCCACCAACAAAAGTAGTGTCGCCTCGTCATCATGGGTATTAATTTTTATCAGTAAGGGTGTTACCTTCTCTACTTCATAAATGGTGATAAGCGAACCTCATCAAGCCTTACGCACATTAAGATGACCTCATGGCCACCTTTCAAGGCAAGGCGGATATGATCTGTCCGTGACCGGTTTGACGAGGGGATACCGCTTTGATTGGTGGCTGTACCTATGAGGACCCGATTTCGATCCCCAGTGACCATAAATGTCTATCACTTGTCCAGGCTGTCCGAGCATGTCACTAAGCCCGCCCGAGCAGATGTCCACTTTCGTATATTTCTCCAAGGGCTTTAACAAGGGTGTTGTAGGCAGGGTAGGACTTGTAGTAATGGGTTTAAATTGGACAAATTTAGGTTTAAGAAGGAAATAGGCAAGAACTGGTTTACCAACAGGGTGGTTAACAAGTGGAGTAGACTTTGTAACCATGTAGTGAGCGCTGAAATAATTGGATGTTTTAAGGGAGTATTAGATAACTTTATGGATTGGTATGACAGGTGGTAAAGGACATGGACCTGCCCAGTGTAGCCCTTATGGTCTCTTTTAGTCTACTTCATTCTTATGTTCTTGTGTTCTGGTTGCGGCTATATGTGCTTCATAAGTTGAGAACCTCCCTTCTCGTCTCACTTTGAGGGCTTTACCTACAGATGCCAGTACTCGTCTTTACACGCTTTTCAAGTCCGTCACCGATTTACTTTATTCTGCTGAAGCGGTAGGTGGTACAATCTGGTAAAAGGCAGAATTAATCGTCAAATACTTAGAAGCACAAAGTGGGTCCCTCGAGGTAGGGTCCACATAGATTAATAAAATCGTCTGGCGGAAGCCAGAATAAAAACACTACTACCTGTCAGTCTGGAAAGGACTTTGAGTCACGTTCTTCCTGGTTCGCCCAGTGGCTGGGTCAATAATTCTTACCACGCGGGGCTAGGGTAGAGGGGATGGGGTAGGGGGGGGATATGGGGGCTACACCCCTTGAAGGGCGTGTCTGGCTGCATTCGGGCTGAGCAGCTTATGAGAAATGCAGTACCTGTGAGCTCCTCACTGTCTGGACTTCGATGGCGCCGTCGCCACCCCCCCCCCCACCTTCCTCAAACGGATCGCCCTTGCATTCACATTGAAAGTGGCGCCGCCGTCCGTGTGTGTGGGTTTGTATTTGTAATTTTGTGTAGCGTAATTTGCAAAATCTGTTTTGACGAGTGAATACAGTTGCACAATATAGTTTTATATATATATATATATATTATATATATATATATATATACATATATATACATATATATATTATATAGTGTGTGTGTATGCGTCCCTGTATGCATGCGTGCATGTATTTGTGTCCTGCTTTGTGTCTGTATTCGTTTCTTTGCGTGTGTGTTGAGTGTATTTTTTCGCCCGCGAAGGTACAATTGCGTGTATGTGTGAAGTGCATTCGTGCGTGTACATGTGGGAGTGGATGTGGTTGGGAGTGAGTGGGAGTGAGTCATAACAAAAAGGTCATTGCAAAGGATGGAGGGAACACGAGAGGAGTAGGGAGGGTAGGAGGGTGGGAACATCCGCAATGATTACCAACTTTTTGGCCGGGGGGGGGGGAGGTCGGATGGTGGAATACGCGTATATCGAAGTAGTAAGACCTATGCTGGGTGACATTGGATGCAGGGTGGGTAATTAAGGGTGACGGGTGGGTGGAAGGGAGGGTTAGGGTGAAAAGGGTTTTAGTGGTGAGGTTGAAGGGGTTTGGGGGAGTGGGGTGGGGGAGGAACGATTACATTGTTGGCCTTTCACTGATGATGAGTCACGCAGTTACCGTTGTCTAGAGTCTTTCCCCCTGACGCCCCAGACCTCCTTCCCTTCCGCCACCTCTTCCGTGTCTCCTTCCCCTTCTACGCTTTCTTCTCCTCCTCCACCTTTCCTTCCACTCTTCCTTGCCCCCTCTACTTCCCCTCTCTTTCCCCTTCATTTTACCTGCCATCTTCCCTTTCGCAGTTCCTTTCATTTTCCCCTTTTTCTTCCCCTTTCTCTTCCCCTCTACTCTCCCTTTACATTTCCCTCTACTTCCCCCTTCCTTTCCCATCCATCTTCCCTTTCCCCTTCTCCTTCCCCTCCACTTTCTCCTCCCTCTTCCCCTCCACTTTCTCCTTCCTTTCTACGTGCCCCTTCACCCCCACTCTCCTCTTCATCTTCCCCTCCACTTTCCTCTTCCCCTCTACTTTTCCCTTCCCCTCCACTTTCCCCTTCTTCTTCCCCTCCACTTTTTCCTTCCCCTTCCCCTCTTCCCTCCCTCCCTCCCTCTTCCCCTCTACTTTTCCCTTCCCCTCCACCTTCCCTTCCTCTTCCCTTCCTCTTCCCCTCCACTTTTCCCTTCCTCTTCTCTTCCACTTTTCCCTTCCTCTTCCCCTCCACATTTCCATTCCCCTCCACTTTCCCTTCCTCTTCCGCTCCACTTTTCCCTTCCTCTTCCCCCATTTTTCCCTTCCTCTTCCCCTCCACTTTTCCCTTCCTCTTCCCCTCCACTTTCCCCTTCCTCTTCCCCTCCACATTTCCCTTCCCCTCCACTTTCCCCTTCCCCTCTACGTTTCCTTTCCCCCCTACTTTCCCCTAAGCGGTCTCTTCCACCACGACAAGCCTAATCCGTTTTCTCTTTCATTGTACTCGTGGAGTCCTACTCATCCTTACAAGGACAATTACACATATCTTCTTTTGAGCCCCCTTTCTCCCCATTTTTACCCTCATAAGAACATAAGAATGAAGGAGACTGCAAGAGACCATAAGGCCTACATTAGGCAGCTCCGTAGATAAGGCCTACACTACCCTCAAACCCTTTGAAAAGAAAAGGGCTGAAATATTTTCGTTTTTCAAACCTCCTCTCCCCAACAAGCTCCTCGTGTCCCTATTAGCCTTAAAACCTATCTTGACTAACCCCTTTGCGCACCAAATGACACTTTTGTGCTCATCCTGGCTACCGCCAGACGATTTTATTCACCACCACCCCTTCAGTTGCGAAGAGATTCACTTCCCTCGGATTCACTTCATTTTACTTCCCTTCGTGCCTGTCGTTCTTTCATTCTTACGTCTGATTCACTCGTTTGATTCTTTATATCGGTCTTCCTTCCTCGCTGTCTCCCACCCCCTCTTTTTTTCTAATTTTTTTCCCGTGCCCCCCCCCCCCCCCAAAAAAAAAAAAAAAAGCGCCCTGGCCAACGATTCTCATTCTTCTTTCGTTCTTTGCTTTTGGCGTTGGCCAGCCAGTGCCATCGTTTCTGCCACACAGCTTTTTCACATTCCTTCTCTAGTTCATCCTTGTTTTACTCCATTCCCCAACCTCCCTTTCCCCCTTCCCTTCTCCCCTCAAGCTTTCCCTTATTCTTGCCACTATTCCCTCTTCATCTTCCTTCTCCTCCTCACCATCTCTCTTCCCATCTTCCTTGCCTCTAGGTTCTTGTACTACATGTCACTTTTGTTTTTATTTATCTTATTTATTTGTATATTTATTTATCTATTTTGAGAGACAGATCTATTCCTATAACCTAGATGCCCACCCCCTCCCCCAACTTCCGAATAGCCTTCCGTCCTGGCATTGGGAATATATATACTGTATATATATATATATATATATATATATATATATATATATATATATACTGTATATATATATATATATATATATATATATATATAAATATATAAATTTTTATCAACCACAATGCACTTTAATTCAAAGCCATCAACTTCGAGATATCCGTGGAGGCCAACATGCAAAAATTGAAATGTGGTACGTCCAAGGACAAGAACTAGGCAAGCACGTGATAAGTGCTGTAGTGATTTATCCGATTGCTCCATCAATAGCAATGTATCTATTCACTGGGAACCATTCAGTGTTGTACATATATAATATATATATATATATAATTATATTATTTGATTGTCATTATTTGTCTGTTTATTTATTATTTGCTTAATTTCCATTTATTATTATTTATCTGTCAGTTTCTTTGTCCTTACCTCTATAGTAGAACAAGTGGTGACCATCTTGTAATTGTATCAGCTTTTCTTCCGCTCTTCGGACTTCGCTCAGTCTTACGATGTCCCACTTGATGTTGTCTAGTTCTTCCATTAAACTCTCCAGCCTGTGATCTTCTGAGAGACTGCTTACGTTGTAAGTATAGATCTTCATTTTCTTCATGTTGTTTAATGTCCAAGACTTGGATCTTCTTGGACAGTGCTTACTCACATTCGGTGGCACACTGCCCGTAAGCACACGAGACCTTTAGGAGACGATGATTCAACAGGAACGACGTTTTGTTTTGGTTGTGCTGTTCATATTTGCTATGAAGGGGGGTTGGCAGTAATCTCACCTCCGTGCCAACTGGTTTCTGGTGAGATATTTCTCTGGTGTCACCTTATTCATTATATTCGGTGAAGCCCTATATCCTTAGGGTGCGCAATGGTTCACGCCGTCATTATGACGGTACCCCATATATCTATGAGAATTTCATGGTTCGCCATCATAGACGTGCCAGTTTGCAGTGGGTCCTGCGACTGTGCGTGTGAGCTGCTCTTTGATCTTTCTTACAAAACCTGTTCGATATGGGTGACCCTGCAGAGATTTTCTCTCTATCGACATAGCTTTTGTAGTCATTGAGATTCTCAACCCTATCCACCACGCCAAGGTGTCAACTCTCGGATAGTGGAGTAGAGTTCTTGATCAACCTAGAGGTTGCTGGTAACGTAGTCAAATTCAGTAGTTTGTCAGACAGGGTAGTTTGGATTGTGATTAGGCTGTGTAAAAGGTACACTCTAAAAATAGTTCAGGTTAATGCACCAACTTCACAGAGTTCAGAGGATGAAATTGAGTTGTTCTATGATGATTTAAGTCAGGTAATGGATAAAGAAAAAAGTAAGTACACGTTGGTAATAGGCGACTTAAATGCTAAAGTGGGGAAGGAGATGGGAGATGAGACGTGCGTTGGTAAGTTTGGAGTAGGTGAAAGAAATGACAGAGGCGAGATGTTTGTAAATTTTGCAGAGAACTACAACATGAGGATAATGAACACTTTCTTCCAAAAGCGTGTAGGTCGTAAATGGACGTGGAGAAGTCCAAATGCAACAACAAAGAGCGAAATGGACTTCATATTAGGAGACGAGAGCAAAAGCGTTAGCAATGTTACGGTGATAAATAAAGTCAACTTAGGTAGTGACCATAGAATGGTAGGTTGCACAGCTAAATTCAATTTCGTGACAATCCTGTCCTTTCTTCAGACCATTCGAGGTTTTCGTCGCTGCTTGGTTTCACATTCACCGCACGGTTTCCCAGTTGCCCTTTGGATACGAAGACGCGGTTCGATTCAAAGCATTCTCTAGTGATAGTCACTTGACCCAGCTGTATGAGGAAAGAGCAAAGGTGACATTGGCCGCAGCTCAAAGCCCCTTACCGTTCGTTCCTTAACCTCTCATGCATCTAAACCTACACTTTCGTACTTTCATCCACACAGTACTCATTAATTTCGCAAGGTGCACCTAGTCACACACTTCATACAGAAATTGATAAAATACCCAGGCAGCTGTCAGGGTAAATAATGACTCAGTTTTATTGTGCAATACTTGTCTCCCCCTTACATGGTTTCATAGTATCTCATAATATCGCCAGTCGAGCGAAGGATTTCGGAGTCAATCATGACGGACGCTATCTTAGCTCATTCTTCTTGTCAGAGATGTCAATGGTATTACGGTAGTAACCACACGGACAGGATATTGCGCAATGTTACCCTCACATTATTCAATATTGTGCAATAAAATATCAATCTCTTTTTGATGTCTTCAGTTTATTGTGTCATTCTTCAACACCATCCCTACACCATCAATAATATTGTACAATACGGGATATTGTGCAATCATATTGATCATGTGGGGTCCGCTTATTTAAGACCAGTCTCCAGTCATGATCTTAAACTGAAGCCTCGTTTTCTACGAGAACATTAGGGAAATGATAGATTTTGAAGTTGTATATTGACACGCGCAGTGTGGTGGGTATGTTTTGAGCTTGAATCACACAGAGACGTGGAACCGTGTTCAGATTCAGCAGTATGCGGCGATTTGAATTTGGCTTGGAAGTCCCAGCACCCAGGGCAAAGGTTGAATGTGTTTTACTAGCGCTTCTATCCTCATGCCGTAGTATAGCAAGTGGTATGGTGTAAAGTATTCGTCTTTCTTGCATTGTCTTTAACCATTTGTTAGTACAAACTTGTATATTGCCGTGCATGGAATAATGAAGCAAGAATTTGCGATCGCATTCACACATACAAACACACACACACGCGCGCGAGCGCGCGCGCGCATACACCTTCCTGTGTGGAGTGAGATTGTTTTGATCTATCTTTGCATGACGGTTTTCCTATAACTGGAATTTTGCTTTCCAACAAAAGAAAAAAATCGAAAAAACGCGTTTACCAATGGAGAAGATGGTAAAAGGGAATAGAAGGGATGCGGAGTGCATAGTTGTCAGTATTGAGGATGAAATATGTGGAGGAAGGAGGGAACGAAGGAAAGGGGCATGGAGGAGGAGGAAGAGGAGGAGGAGGAGGAGGAAATCGATATGGCAAGGAATCCATATGAAAAGGGGGCGAGGAAAAAAAAACAGAGTCGATAACTGAAGGATGTAGATAGAAACCGCCTGACGGCAGAGGTGGGGTCTTCCCCTCAGCTAGAATTGCTTGGCTCTTGCAACAAAAGAGAGACGATCACACACACACGCACACACACACACACACACACACACACACACACACACACACACACACACACACACACACACACACACACACACACACTTTTACACACATACGCACACACCAAATAATATCATTCTCACCCTAACGCTCTGAGAAGATCAAATCCTTTGAGACGGTCTTTACTTCATATTATTTATCATTGTATTAATTGATTATCATTATTGATATTTTCCTGACTATATTCCTTTGGCTCGAATAAAATCGCCCGGCGGCAGTCCAGATCAAAGGGAAAGTGCCATGAGATTCCCTTTTCCGTCCTTTTTCCTTCCTCTTCTGTTCTTCTTTTACCTTCCTCTTCCTCCTTGTCCTTCCTTTTCCTTCTTCTTCCTTCTTTCTTTTTTCTTCTCCATCTTCCTCTGCTTCTTTTCTTCTTCTTTTTTTTTCTTCTCGGTCTTCTGCTTCTTCTGGTCTTCTTCTTTTTCTTCTTCTTATGTTCTTTTTTTTTCTCTTCTTCTTTCTCCTCTCCAACTTTTTCCCGTTTTCTCCTTCCTCTTTTTTTTTTTTTTTTTTTTTTTTTTTGTCTTCTTTCTTACATTCCTTTCAGCAGGTCCATTATCTTGATGGCCGCCCGTAAAATGGCCCTCGCTGTAAAAGAGCAATAGTTAAAAGGGAAGGCGACTTCGCCATGAGGACCTTAGCATTGGCTGAAGCCATCCTAGTTCCCACATATCCTCGAACTACTTGGACAGATGACATCCACCTGAACTCGTTATATCTAACCCGGGTACGCCTTAATCCGAATAGAGTTCTGAACTAAACCACCACGACGGCACATAATAATGATCAAGAAAAAAAAATGCAATTGTATTAAACTGGAAGACCATGGAAAGACGAGTCTTCATGAGGAGGCGCAGGGGAAAGAGGAGGAGGAGGAGGAGGTTGATGTCCTTCCGAGTCCTTTGTATGAACTAAATCAGAAGGACGTTCCGCACCCTTCCTTCCTCTCCCTCCCCTCTCTCTTCCCCGTCAACCCCTCCTCACCTCCCTCCCCATCCCTCTTTTCTCCTCACCTCCCCCTTCCTCTCCCCTTCCCCTTTTTCCCTTTCCCCTCCCTTCCCTCCCCCTCCCCCATTTCCTTAATTCCACTCCTCCTCATTTCCTCCCTACACCTCTCCCTCCTCCTCATCTTCCCACTCCCCTCCCTCCTCTTCCTCACACCCCTCCCCATCCGTATCCCTCCTCCGCACCCCTTCCCCATCCCTCCCTGCCCCTCATCCTTATCTTACCCTCCTCCCTCGACCCTCTTCCCATTCTTCCCCACACCTCCCTCTCTCCCTCTCCCTTCCCCTCCCCCCGTTTCCTCCTCCTCCCCACCCGCCTACTTGTCCCGCAGAGGACGGTTATTAGATGTTGTGGCTTCGGGGGGTGATTAATAGCCTCGCTTTGACGCTTTCAACTGCCGCCGTCGCTGCTGCCGGCGTCAACACGTCCGCCGACCAATCAGGGCACAGAACTTGACTGTACTTCATCCTCGGCAGTGACGTCATTCCCTGACTTGTTAGGACAGTAACGGAATGAGGTCACGTACATATATGCATACATACATACATACATACATACATACATACATACATACATACATATATACATACATACATACATACATATATAAACGAATAAAACCATTTAATTATTCCTCTCATCTGAACCCATTTGGAATGAAGGGAGCACCCTACCTCCCACCGCACTGCTTGGATAAAAAACAACAAGACAGAGGTGTTTCATTACTCTCTCCCCTTAATACATTCACATCCAGAACTCTTCCAGTCTTCCTCTTGGACACTACAACATAATCCATTAATGCTCTCTCGACCACCTTCCCGCGAATGCTTGTCTGTGTTTCTTCATGAGCACAGATATGCAAAACGCGCTGTGCAGAAGTACAAATCATCATTTACCAAATCGCGGGTACGACCCACTGTGGGCCAAAGCGTGGGTGGCTGTCTCTGTATAGACATTTTCTCTTATGTGATTTTTTAGCCTTTTCAGAAAACTTGTTAAAAGAAACACACAGACACACACACGCGCGCGTATATATGTGTGCGAGTCTCTTGATTCCTTTTTTGATCCTCCTATGCTCACACAATTTTCTTACTACATTTAACCTGGTTCCAATTGGTCCCTTGACCTCCACTCAAGCGACCTCCTCTCTCTCTCTCTCTCTCTCTCTCTCTCTCTCTCTCTCTCTCTCTCTCTCTCTCTCTCTCTCTCTCTCTCTCTCTCTCTCTCTCTCTCTCTCTCTCTCTCTCTCTCTCTCTCTCTCTCTCTCTCTCTCTCTCTCTCTCTCTCTCTCTCTCTCTCTCTCTCTCTCTCTCTCTCCCTCTCCCTCTCTCCCTCTCTCTCTCCATCTCTCTCTCTCTCTCCGTCTCTCTCTCCCCGTCTCTCTCTCTCTCTCCCTGTCTCTCTCCCCGTCTCTCTCTTTCTCCCCGTCTCTCTCTCTATCTCTCTCCCCGTCTCTCTCTCTCTTTCTCTTTCTCCCTTTTCTCTCTCTCTCCCTCTCAGTCCTCTCTCTCTCCCCGTCTCTCTCTCTCTCTCTCTCTCTCTCTCTCTCTCTCTCTCTCTCTCTCTCTCTTTCTCTCTCTCTCTCTCTCGCCCGCCCTTTCTAATCGCTGGTTTTCTGTGTGTTTCTCTGTTTCTTCCGTCTCTTCTGTCCTTCTTCCCCGTCGCTTACAGCTGCTGGTTCCAACCCCTCCCTGTCCTTTCCCCGCTCCACCTCCACCCACCTTCATATTTCACCAGCTCATTCAGGTGTCTTTGATTTCTTCCTTCATTTCTTCCACCTCTTTTGTTCCTTTCCGCAATCAGTTCCGCTTTGTGTCGTTGCCCCATAGACACTATTTACAGGTTTTCCACTTCAGGTACTTCGGTATTCGTCCATCCTCTTCCCCTCCACTTCTCCCCTTTCTCCCAATTACCTCCCACTTCTTGCCACTGCACCACTCCACTTCCACTCTTGCCTGGCCACTCCAGACACTTTCTGCTCGTTCGGCCACTTCATGCGTCCACTTTCTCTCCTGCCGTGGCTTCACTTTCGGGTCCTCAACTGCACCAACTACTATCTTCTTCCACTCTCCGGCAGAAGCAGCGGCAATGGTGGCAGCACGACAATTTTCTCATTTCTATGATAATGACTCTGCAGCCTGTGTTTTTACTCCTTGCACTACCGACCTTATAGATTCTGAAAGGTTGTGCCGAAATGTTTTCTTTGCAACTTTGCTTTAGGCTTTGGGGGTATGCAATTGCTATGTCCGAAGAGGGAAATGTGGGAAGTGGATAGTCGTCGTCATAAAGGACTTGTTTTTGGGAAAAAAGAGACTGAGAAAAGGTTTGAAATTAGTTTTTTTTTTATTGTATTGTAGCTGTAAGCATGTGATAAGTGATTGTAGAGCCTTGGTAACTAAGGCCATTTTAGGTTGAAACGATCGTGTTTGGGAACCAGATGTGTGGATATTTGTGATGATTATGTTTAGGGACTTCTGGTGGGTGATATTGTACGTGAAATTATGAAAAAGTCTTGTCGGGTGGGTAAGTTGTGTGAGAAATTATATTATTAAAGGAACTTGTTGATTTGTATTTTGTGTAAGAGACCATAAGGCCTACATTAGGCAGTTACATATTCCTGACCACCTGTCATCCCCATCCATAAAGTTGTCAAAAAATTTCTTAAAACAACCGATAGTTTCAGCGCTCACTACATGGTTACAAAGTCTATTCCATTCGTTGACCACTCTATTGGTAAACCAGTTCTTGCCTATTTCCTTCTTAAATATAAATTTGTCCAATTTAAATCCATTACTGCGAGTCCTGCCCTATTGTCTTAATATGATGACCTTGTTTGCGTCACCCTTGTTAAACCCTTTGATCCACTTGAATACCCCTATCAGGTCACCCCGCACTCTGTGTCTTTCCAGAAAGTGTAAGTTAAAGTGCCTAAGCCTCTCTCTATAAGTAATTTTTTTAGCCAATGTATCATTTTGGTCATTCTCTTCTGTGCTGATTCTGTAGGACGGAGTCCAAAAATGTACCGCATAGTCAAGGAAAGGTCTAACGCCAGATAGCTTTTGATAATTACCTCTTCACTTTTATTCGTAACCGTCCTAGCAGTGAAACCTAATGCTATGTTAGCTTTATTCCTGGTAATGGTAAAGTAAGCGGTTTGTAGTGCACTTGATTTTTTTTTTTTTTTTTTTTTTTTTTTTGTGGTGGTGGTTGTAAATTGTGTGAGAAGATATAGTAGAAGTACCGGTAGTAGGTTGATCACTTATTTTTTTAAGAGTCTGAGTTAGGGCTGAAGAAATATTTTTAAGTCAATCGCCCGCATGGAAGGAGTGTGCCTGGAGGTTTAGGTGCGGACCGTGGGCCATTAAGAAGTGATTGGTAGACAAGGCAAGTGAAGCGATAATTGATAGAGGGAACGAAAGGGGAAGAGGGGAAAAGGGTTGAAGCTGCGGAGGGGATAATCCCTCAGGGACACGATCCAGGGACGTGGTGGTCAGTGAGGAACCGTTGAGGGAAGAAAGGGAAAGATCCCACGGGAGTAAAGGGGGAAGCGTGTTGCGATCCCCTGTGGGTATTGAGGGGGAGGAGGTGGAAGAGACCGGCCATAGTTTATGAAACTGAGGGAGTAGAAATAGAAAGGAGTAGATTAAAAAAATGAAGGCTAAGAATTGCATGGGAAGATTCGTAGCAACCTGTTCATTGCCATTGAAGATTTTTATATTCCTTGGGGTTGCCACCACGTGGTTTTACTCAGCCACAGGAAACCACCACCTTGCGAAGCTAAATGGCATATATATATATATATATATATATATATTTTTTTTCTTTCTTTTTCTTTTTTACATTAACATCCTCTACATTCTATAGTAATGTATTTTACCACAGACAGACAGACGCAACACAACTTGGGTACAATTTACCACAAATCACACAATGACTAAGAATTTTGTTTTGATTAACGTCTGACAATTTTATTCGGTTGAGGAGGATCAGACTGAGGACAAAAATGTGTCCTGAGTGATTGAGGCTCCATTGTCTGTGTCCTGTCTTCCTTTTCGCAGCTGATTGAAATCGTCTGGTGAAGGTGGGTTGTTTCCATGAGGATTAGACTGTCGCCCACACACAAACACACACACACACGCACACACACACACACACACACGCACACACACACACACACACACACACACACACACACACACACAGAAACACACACACACACACACACACACACACACACACACACACACACACACTGATAAGACCAAAATTAGAATATGCAGCGTCACTATAGACACCCAGTACAATAAAAAACACAAACTAGAAAGAATTCAAAGAGCATAGCAAAGATGGCACCAACACTTAGCAAGTTGACATACGAACAAAGATTAGACAAACTAAACTTACTAAATCTGGAGCAAATAAGAGAAAGAGGCGATTTGATA
>NC_134790.1:61013274-61068274 GCF_046742065.1 Oratosquilla oratoria
ATATATGTGTGTGTGTGTGTGTTTTACCTGTTCGTATATCACTGCAATGACACTATACCCATAATACCCTGTCATGAGGTTCGATCACTGTCTTGGCTTGGTAACTCCCTTGTTTAAACGTCTTTTCCCTTTCGAAGTCGCGCATGCTCTGAGCCCCTACCCCACGCGTTGTGTGCGGTTGCCCACATGTGCGCGCTTTGTGCTGCTGCTGACCGTATCCTCCAATTATCCTCCAACAAGTTGCAGAACAAACCTTGCAGAGTTGCTCAAGTTGTTCTGGGCAATTACGAGCGGATACCAAAGGTGCCAGATCAATTGTTTTCACTTTGACCGCAGGTTTTCCGAAAATGTGTTTGGTCATGTGCCTACGTGTGTGTGTGTGTATGTGTGTATATATATGTATGTGTGTTTGTATGTATTTGTATATATCTTCACTTAGACCATTTCTGAAAAAATATATATTTTAAGCGAGATATTGTGTAGAGAGAAGCATATTTGCAATGACGATTTTGAAGAAATCTGTGGTGTCGAGGACAAGGCAAGGAGGAAAGGAAGAAAGGTCTTTTGATTAAAGACATAAAGAAAAAAACATTGGAGGAGGAGTAGGAGGAGGAGTGGGAAGGATAGATTGGTTGAATATTCGAAGTGGTGACGGATTTGTCTTCCCATTCCATCACTCCATCTATCCAGACTCTCTCTTCCCATTTTCTTTTCATCTCCCACATCTTTCCTTCCTTTTCTTCTTCCGGTTCCTCACCTCCACCTCTGCGCATTTTCTCTCTCCTCCACCCACCACCATCCCTCTTCGCTTTTTACTTGTCTTTGCCTTGTGTCAGTTTCTCTTTCTCACTCACTCACTCACTCATTCACTCACTCACCTCGTATCATTCGACCTTGTGTGCTGGACATTTTTTCAATCCATGTTCCCTCAGACCTCTTTCACATTTCCCTCCGCTCTCCATCTTCGCTTTCGTTTCTTCCTCTTCCAGGCCTTTGTTCCTTTTCCCTTTCCACCCACCTCCCCTTTCACTGTCTCCCACTGCCCCGTTCCCACCACCTCTTCTGACGTCCATGTCCCTCTCCTCGTTTTCTTTTCCACTTTCCTGTCCTTATCCTTCTTTTCCCAAATCCGATTCCTTTCCTTTCGTTCCCCTCCCCTCCTTATACCTTCTTTATCCCCTCGTTCCCATCCTCCTCATATTCTCTTCCATCTTTCCTTCCATTTATCTTCCCCGTTGAGCATCCTAGGAACTCTCCTTGTTCATATTTGTTAACGTGCACCCGTGTTAGTTGCTCTTCCCCATCATACTAAATTTATTAAAGCAATGCACTCTACAGAATGCATCATCCAACATATTATTTTAAAGATTATGTTCTAATATGTAGGGAATTGTTTGATGGCTCCTTTGTTATTTTATTCATTTCTCATTGTTTCACTCTGAAATCTTTACTTTTGTTTATCGTGTAGGTTGCCCACTCGTTGTGTTTTCAGTCTGAAAGAAAGCATTCTCACTTTTGCAATGGCCTAACCCTGAGAATGGCCTTTTAGTGTTGCTCTCACCATAGCTTCACCTCTGCATGCTATTTGATACTTTCCGCTTTGCTTTAATTTTGTCTGGGACGAGAGTTTTTGATAGTATGTATATAGGTTTAAATATTTACATGTGTGTGCGTGCGTATGCAAGGTAAATCTGTGCATGTGTACTATATGTGTATATATATATATACATATATATATATATATATATATATATATATATATATGTGTGTGTGTGTGTGTGTGTGTGTGTGTGTGTGTGTATGCATGTTTCTATTTATGTATGATTTTGTATGTATATATGTGCACCTGTATGTATGTCTATAGGTATGTGTGTGTGTGTGTACATGTATACACGTATCTATATGTATGTATGTATGTATATCTACCCTACAGTTTGTTTCATCGTGTGTGTGTATGTGTTTGCTTGTATCCGTATGCATATATGTGTAACTACCCTACAGTTTGTTCCGTGCCCTTTGGCTAATAGAGAAACATGAAAACCTTGCTTGCAATATGTCTGAAACGCCAGAGCAAGAGCCGGCGCATCCTCCCGGCTGTGAAATACAGATCCCAATTTGGAAACACGAAGTCGATGAGGAAAATGTTCACAAAGAACAAAGGGATAATACCAAGAACAAGAGAAGAGAGCATCATTGGTAAACGAAGGATAAGAATAGGTTGTAAAGACTTTCAAAGTGAAGTGGGTTTAGCAGAAGATATAAAAGAAAAAAATTGGATGGAGTAAATCTCAAATACAATTTACCTCAGATATAACAACAAACGGGAAATTGTTGAGAGGTGATACAACAGTAAGGTTTTTGTTTTGTCCAAGGGGAAATGAGCCAAGTATAGTGTCAGGTAGAGGAGTTTGGTTGTGGAATGTGGTAGACAGGGACCCCCGTCCTATCTACTCTCCATCTGTCTATCTCTGTCTCGTCTCGGGACATTTCACCGACGGACAGTTGACCGACAGACGTTCCAACGATGGACAGTTGGTCGGCGGAATTTTAGTCGACAGTGTACTTTTTGTACTATTTTTTATATCTCCTTTTGGGGTAGGGGTTGATGTTGGAGAACGTTCTCGCTCTCTCTCTCTCTCTCTCTCTCTCTCTCTCTCTCTCTCTCTCTCTCTCTCTCTCTCTCTCTCTCTCTCTCTCTCTCTCTCTCTCTCTCTCTCTCTCTCTCTCTCCCTCTCCCTCTTTCTCACGCACACACACACACACACACACGATTCGTGGCGCAGTTCCTGGCCGCCACTACAGCGGTCTGGGTTCGAATCTCGCCCAGGGCTGAAATAATTCATGTATCGATGCGCTGCGAGTCGCTACTCCAACTCTCGTGGGCGGGACGTTGTGAGTGTGTGTGGGTGTAAGGTCACAGCATTACCCATAAATAGGTCATGTATGAGCTCTGAGCTCTGAGCTCTCTTCCGTAATCCTACTTATTCTACAGTTTTCATAATCACACATTTACGTGTCACGGATCATTAAAGATAACGTATGAGCTTTTCAGTGAGACATATTTGTCAAGGCCGGAGTGGTGACATTCTGACATTTGGATAAAGGTTTCAAATTAGAGAAAAAGGTAGACAATCAATTGTTTTTATTATATGTGTCAAGAGCAGTGAGAAATGAATATTGTTATTAATGTTAGTATTTTTTTTATTATTGTTATTATAACTATTAGTAATTTTGTTATTGTTATTACTATTAGTTTATCACTGTTATTATTGTTATATACGTATTATGAAGTTAGAAATAGATGGTCATGATGTTATGCTCGTTTTACATTATGTGAACACACCATGTCTTGTGAATAGAGGGATTAAAGTGGAAGTTGAAAGGACAGGGATCAAGGGAAAGATGACAAATTGTAGTTGAGATGGATAAGACCGTCTCCATGGAAACGGGGTACAAAAACAACGTGGACTTTTTTTTCTGCTACACATTTCAAAGACCGGAAACCAAAAAGAGAAAATAAATAATGTCTACACAGAGGTGTTTTCGAAAGTGAAGGGCAACTTTTAGACAAAGAAGGAATGGAGAAGTGTCACGATGTTCCATTTTAGAACGAGTCTACGTTGGTCATAGGCGGGTGGGAAAGTGTCTGAGAGGTAGAGTTTCAGAGCCTCCCAATGGAAGGAAAAAGCATTCTGGTTGATTGTGTGTGTGCGTGCGTGTGTGTGTGTGTAATTCACCACGGTCTTGGATCACGTGTTAGACTCGTGATCGACAGCTCGGAGCTCATGTATGACCGATCTATAGGTCACCTGACACACACCTGACACCTGACACACACAAAAACCCAACTCCCGCCCATGAGAGTTGGAGTAACGGCTCGCAGCGCAACAATATTGAAATTATTTCATCCCTGGGTGGGATTCGAACTCGGACTTTTTTGTTGTGAACACTACCACTGCGCCGTCGAACCGCGTCGTATGTGTGTGTGTTTGCTCCCGTGGTCGAAAAGAAGGCACACAGCCACCAAGTTAAATATATATATATATATATATATATATATATATATATATGTATATATATAATTACATAGAGAGAGAGAGAGAGAGAGAGAGATGGAGATACAATGAAAATTAGATATGAAGAGCATAAATACAAACTAAATCCACCGTCAAAACTGACACTTCGATGGACATTCTGGCGGGTTTTCCCTCCTTGGGCGAAATGTCCGCTCGGCCAAACGACCGACCGTCAGTTTAATGTTTGTCGTCGAAGTGGCCGTCATTGAAATATCTGGCTACGCAGTGTCTCTCTCTCTCTCTCTCTCTCTCTCTCTCTCTCTCTCTCTCTCTCTCTCTCTCTCGCTTTCTCTTTCTCTTTCTTTCCCGCACAAAACCTAATATATATATATATATATATATATATATATATATATATATATATATATATATATATATATTGATGACTTGTAATTTCCTTCAATCTTCTTGTTTCCCTTCTCATTATCTTAATTATTTTCTCTTTTCTCTCCTTATTTCTCTCTTTCACCTCTTTCTCCCCTCTCTACCTCTCTCTCTCTCACTTCTCTTTCTCCCCTCTCTAGTTCCCTCGCCTCCCTTTCTCACCTCTCTAGTTTTCTCTTTGAATGGTTTACAATGACGAGGCATGACGGCAGGAAACCTTTCGTTCCGAAACATGGAGACGGAATCTTACTCTCTTTCTCTCCTCTTATTTTCTCCCTCTCACATTCTCTCTCCCCTTCTGCCTCTTCTACCACTCCCTATTTTTTTCTCCTTCTCTCACACCTTCTTTCTCTCCTCCTATTCCTTATTTTCTCTCACTCCCCCCCCTCTCTCTCTCTCTCTCTCTCTCTCTCTCTCTCTCTCTCTCTCTCTCTCTCTCTCTCTCTCTCTCTCTCTCTCTCTCGCCGTCTATCCTTTGGGTTCACATATGCGCACGCGCCCGAACGCACGCACGTGAGATCACATTTCCCATCCATAATTTGTATTTTTTGTATTATCATTATTATTATTATTTTTATTATTATTATTATCATTATTGTTGTTGTTGTTGTTGGGTGGTGTCCCGAAACTGAATGAAATCTTATGGCGTTAACTGAAAATTATATTAAGAGTTGAACAAATATTTTGCCATCATATCTTAAGCTCATAGTAGAATCTGCAACACAGACCAACAGCTTGTATTGTTGGTGCCTTGAAATATGTTCTTGTATTGTAACCATAATATATATATATATATATATATATATATATATATATATATATGCGAGCCAAGCCTGCTTGTGTGCATGGGTGTGCAACACAGGAAGGTACATCTTATAACTGACAACAGCTGTCCTTTGGTATGCGCTCTCTCTCTCTCTCTATCTCTCTCTTTCTCTCTCTCTCTCTTTCTCTCTCTAGCCGTATTTCATTGGTTCTGTGTGCCTTTGAGTCACACTTTGAAGTTTACTTCGCCTCTGTTGTATAAGTTATTCAAAAGCGTCTTTTCTGAACATGACAGTCGTATGTAGGTTTGGATTGCATGTCACTTCATATATTTGGTAGACTTAAGGTTTCCGATCCTGTGTTATTGGGTTTTGATACTATATTCCTTTACCTATTTAGTCTTTGATATTTAAATTGTTATTTATTTGAGTTTACGATCTTGTTTCAAATGTGAGTAGTACAAGAAAATGTTGAAGCTGAAGTTTCTGTTTTTCAAACAACGGTTTTGAAGTTGCACTAAAATACCTCAAATAGACCAACCTATTTCGGAATTCATATAAACAGAAACTAGTTACTAGTCAGGTCAAAACTGTCGACCATCTGTGTAAATAGTTTAACCCATTTTAACCCCATTTTAACTTGCCTTAGTGGCAGGTTTATTTCAATCGGGCTTCACATGACATAGACCCACGTTGCCCAGGCATTCCATGCGCGAGAGAGAGAGAGAGAGAGAGAGAGAGAGAGAGAGAGAGAGAGAGAGAGAGAGAGAGAGAGAGAGGGAGGGAGGACGGCGTACCACCAGCCTCGATCTATTACTTTATATGCATGATGAGATATTGTTAAATACTCACATCATATTATTCACCCAGTGATGTATTATTTCATATCTCATGAAAATTCAAACCCTTCGCACAGTAATTCATATGAATACTTTAACAGAAATATCTCGATTTTTCACCAGTTTGACAAGGTAACAGCGCTCAGTGTGATAGGGAATGATTTCATCAATAATATTCAGTTCATGATATGCTTTGTAAAATATTAACAGGGCATAGTTGAACCGTGTATTTAACTTGGGGTATGCCGTATAAGGTGAAAGGTGTTGAGTTGTTTAAGCTGGAGAGTGATGTTTTGTGTACGGGAGTATCCTAAGGATTCGTCTTCGGACCTCGGATCGTATTATTTTTTCTTTCTTTTTTTCCTACACTCCCAGCCCTTCCATTTGTGTGAATGTGAGCGTGATGGGTGAGGGATGGGGGAAGGAAATTGCTCTTAATTACCCATAATCATCGCCTCTTTCATCCCCCCCCTCCCTCTCACTCCCTTCTAAGCTACCCTCCCCACGTACTTCCTATCTTTAAGCAATCGATCGTCCTATGAGTTTCACGTGGTCGGTAGCTGGCGTGGGGAGGGGGTAATGTGTTCTTTCTTCTTCTTCCAGTCTGTTTTCTTAAAGGAGAACGCCACACACCAACCTGCCACGTAATGTTCCACGTATTTATTCTTTCATTATGAATTGCTTCTTGCGATCGCTCACTCGCTTGGTCCGTTGAGGGTGATGGTGCCATGACGGTGGACGGGTGTTTTCGGGCAATGGCCCTGTTCGTGTGAGAAAGGAGGACCTCTTCCGTGTTTGCTTTGGTTTTATCTTGCAACAAGAGTGTCTTCAACGCAACTCCAACATTTTAACATTTTTTTACATTCGTCGTTGTACCCTGGTCATAGTTCAGCACACACACACACACACACACACACACACACACACACACACACACACATATATATATATATATATATATATATATATATATATATATATATGTATGTATAACGTAAAGTTTACAATCAATGCATTCTGCCAACAAGGGTGCGAGACTTGGAAACTAACGAAGGCAATGGAAACAAAACTAAGGACAGCACAGAGGAGAATGGAGAGATCAATGATGGGAATAACGCTGAGAGACCGAAAGAGAGCAAGTTGGGTGAGAGAGCAGACTAGAGTGAAAGATATTGTGGAGGCAGTAAAAGAGAGGAAGTGAAATTGAACAGGTAAGTTGGTGCGAACGACTGATGAGCGATGGAGCAAGTGTGTTAAAGAGTGGACGCCGCGAGATAGGAAGCGTGGAAGAGGGAGACCAGACACAAGGTGGAGAGACGAGATTGAGAATTTTGCAGGAGTGACGTGGCAGAGGATGGCGCGGTCGTGTGATTCATGGAATGCTATGAAGGAGGCCTTTGTTCAGAAGTGGACTCGGGATGGCTGATTTGATATATATGTGTGTATGTATGTATGTACTTTGATCACAGAATTCACTGGAAAAACTCAACAAAAGTGTCTTATAATATTATAGAAAAACATAATTGAATCTTGTTATATTAAAAGTAATTTTGAAAATATTATGAATATGAGTTTGAGTTTATATAAACTAGACAATTTAATTATAAAAGAATTTGTTGATAATAATTTTGCAACTTGGGACTCCGTGCAGAGCGGTTTCCTTAGGGACCTCTCCCGACTCCCCCTCCCCCTTTCTTCATTGTGTCACACTTTGTATGATTTCTTTGTATCTTTGTTCTTTCACCGTTTTCTTTTTCATTTTCCCAGTGGTTTCGGCAGATGTAGTTTATCACGTGTATATGTGATTGATTTCCATATATGTATGTACATACATGTAATTATTAATATTTTGTAACATTGTTTTCGTACTGTACATGACACGTCATCGTCAACCACAACTCAACCTTTCTTCCTCTCTCTCCCTCACTCCCCCTCTCTCTCTCTCTCTCTCTCTCTCTCTCTTTCTGTGTGTGTGTGTGTGTCACTCACATTCTTTCTCTTTCTCCCTCACAATCTCTTTCTCTCTCTCTCTCTCTCTCTATCTTATATATATATATATATATATATATATATATATATATATATATATATATATATATATATATATATATATATATATGTATATATATATACAGTATTATATATATATATATATATATATATATATATATATATATATATATATATATATATATATATATCTCATTCTCTTGTGTTCATGTTTCCCCGCCTTTTACACTCGCACATTTGAAACGACTTTGTGTGTCTACTTCGGTCTCAACTCTCCCGACACCTTCTCTTCCCTTGAACCCCGCCTCCTGCTCCTCCTCCTCCTCCTCCTCCTCCTCCTCCTCCTCCTCCTCCTCCTCCTCCCTTCCCCCTTCCTCTTCCTACCCCCTCATCTCCTGCTTCTCTTCTCCTTCCTCTCATCCTACTGCATATCCTCACCTCCTTTTTATGCCATTTCTCCTGCTGCATATCCTCCTCCTCCTTCTCCTCCTCTTTTTCCTCTTCTCCCTCCAGGCCCTCTTCCTCCACTTCCTCCTCCTCGTCCTCCTCCTCTTCTTCCTCCAGGCCCTCTTCCTCCACTTCCTCCTCGTCCTCCTCTTCTTCGTCCAGGCCCTCTTCCTCCACCTCCTCCTCCTCGTCCTCCTCCACTTCCTCCTCGTCCTCCTCCTCTTCTTCCTCCAGGCCCTCTTCCTCCTGCTCCTGTAGGCGGGGTAGGCAGCCGAGGGAATTACAAGGAATAGACAAGAGCCTCAATTGAATACGTTGGGATGCTGTGGCGTCGGTCGGAGGGTCGGGGGGCTGGGGTGGGCTGGGGTGGCAGAGTGCGAGTCGGCTCTTGTGCTGTGAGAGGGGGAGGGGGGAGGGGGAGGATGTTGCGTTGCCTCCTGCACTTAGGAGTTGGAAATTCTTGGAGTGCACCTCGTGAATTGTTGTAGTGCGGTGGAATGTATGCCAGCTGTAATGGAGTTTAGAGTGCATGTATGAGGAGTGTGATGGGGTGTGGAGTGCTTATACTGTATATGTAGCGTGATGGGGGTGTAGAATATTTTCATGTGGGGTGTGATGGTTTTTGGAGTGCTTATATATGGAGTGTGATGGAGTGTGGAATATTTATATGTGGGAGTAGTGGTATGTAGAGAATGGAGTACTTGTATGTGTAGTGTGGTGGAGTCTGGAGTGCTTGTATGTGTAGTGTGATGGAGTGTGGAGTGCTTGTATGTGGAGTTTGATGGAGTCTGGAGTAGTACTGTGTGTAGAGTGGTGGAGTGTGGAGTGTATGTATGCTGTGTGTAGGAGTACAATTGTATGGTGAAGTATTGGCGCCTGAGGGAATGTGTGGAGTATGGTACATGTGGTGAAGTTTGGTGTTAGGATATGAGTAGCATTATGAAATGTGTAAAGTGTACATTTCTTAGGAATGTCCCCTTTGGGGCTACAGGTTGCAGGACTCCTAATCCCATCCCCCGTCCCGTTTTTTGTCACCTCTTACAACTCAAGTGAAAAGACTTGGGGGTAGCATTCTTTTTCCTCACCACAGAGTAGGCGAAAAAAGGAAATGAATATTCAGAGAAATGGTACAGGACAGTACGAGTAACAAGGGGTTGGGGGACAGCATAACGGAGGGACAGTTGTAGTATAAAAGTGTCATCATTTCCCTATGGACAGAGTTTTCCTCTATCACAGACAAAATGATGTGTGGCTCTAGTCCGTAGAGGCGCTCCATAGAGACCCTAAAGTATCAACTGCATGCTACTTTGCCACGATAACATGCAGCCAATACCCCAAAGGTGCCAAGGTGAGAGGGAGGGTGGAGGGGAGTGGAATATGTAGGGGATGGAATGGGTGGGAGTGGTTTCTATGCCTTTGCTTTTTGGCTGTCCCCCGTGTAAGGAGGAAAAAAGCCTTTGGTGTATATATGTAAAGTGTAATGTGTGAGTTGGTGCGTTGTAATCATTCTATGGTGTAAGTGGGTGGACAGGCCTTTGCATGTTGTTTTCCGACCTGTGTATTTATACTGGTTGTCGCTAGGTGATTATATTCAGGTATAAGGACACCCTATCTTCTGCCAAATAGTGGAGTCTCTTTGCAAATTCCTTATTCTATTTATTCATTTACTTATTCATTCCTTTATCCTTTAGGTGCGTAGTATTTTGACGAAGAGTATTTGTGTGATGGCAACGCTTTATTTTGTATAATGTATTTATTCATGTAATGTTATGTTAGGGGATAGGCCGGGGGTCCTGCATTGTAATTTCAAGGCTGCACACTTTTACTTTGACGTTATGCTGCACGATATCATGCTACTTTGATCTTGGGGTCGTCATGCTGCCTCTCTGTGCTGCCTGGGTGGAGTAGGCGTAGGCGTAGGCGTGGGTGGGTGAAGGTGTGCGGTATTGTCCGCGCCACACACTGGGGAATTGGAACGTCCCAACACGGAGTGTTATATCCTATCGTTTCTGGAATTCAGCGGGCAACCACGTCGACTTTTGCACTTTGAGCACAAGGCAACACCTCTTTTTAGCTAAATAAAATCCTCTGGCGGCGTCAAACAGAACAACATTCGCAAAGTCCGTAATGGAAGCAAAAGTTCTCACTCTTTTCCGTACGGGAAGGTACATTACCCTTTTATCGTGGCTACCTACCGCTAAGCCATTCTCTTTATACATGTGTGTCTTGCTGCATTGCATCTGACCCAGGCAGTGGCCAGGAGACAGGGATGACCCTTCAACCAAGAGGAGCTGATATGAAGAGGAAACAGTGGGTGAGGGATGGGAGTGGAAAGGGTGGGGGCGGACGCGCACCTTGGCTAGCTACCTCCCTTATAAGGGGGAAAGAGTCCCTTGGTATAGAGATAGAGTATGTGATCCTCTTGTTTGGGGAGTCAGTGAGGATAAACCCCACGTATTCCCTGTGTGTCTTCCCTAGGGAGGAGGTTGCTAGAAACAGCCTCTGGGGAGAAAGAAGACAATGACAAAAGGCACGGGGATCTTGGATACTCTTGTTTGTTATGTTGTCACAGATTCTTCCTCACAACTTGCTGCGCTGCAGATGACACAGAGCAGTCAGGGCTGTTCTCAGGGACATGCTTTCTGTTCATCACTGCACAACAGAATTCATTACACATGGCATATATATATATATATATATATATATATATATATATATATATATATATATATATATATATATATATATATATATATATATGCCCCCGTGTCTCTCTCTCTCTCGTTGAAACCCAGGTGTCTAATCGTCATCAATCTGGGGCATACGCCATGGGGCGCGTTGCTTCATTCACACGCTGTCGCCAGCCCCCTTCACGGTCTCTCCTCCGAGCAGCGATCTCCCATGTAGCCGCCTCCCTCCCTCCCTCCCTCCCTTCCTCCCTTCCCACTCCTCCAAACACCTGTCGATAGGTTCGATCAACTCACCACAGCCAGATGTCTGATTATACAGTATTCTTTTGTCATACATAGTCTCTCATGCAAGGTAACCACTTAAGAAAATAAACAAACTGAGCAGAGCGCTTTCGTATATTACATATATTACATCTTCAGTGTAATTTACACTGAAGATGTAATATACGAAAGCGCTCTGCTCCGTTTGTTTATTTTCTTAAGTGGTTACCGTGCATTTATAAAACACACGTTCCTAGTGTTCTTATTGCATAGTCTCTCATACATGTATTTTGTTTCTTCTTATTTCCTCTGTTCTAATTTCCGTTTCTCAGTTGGTTGTTGCGGATATATGCGGTATGATCTTGGTGTTTTCCGTCCTCTTGAGCTTGAATCTTCTGAATTTTCGACCACTTCACTATTTTTTTTTCTTTCATTCTTCCATTGTATATTTTGTCTAACTGCTGAAAGTCTCCTGAGATTTTCGACCAGATCCTAGGTTTAGGACATTCTATTCCATTCTCCTTTCTCTGAAATCTCAACATTAAGGTACCTCAATGTTCAGCACAAGCTTGGCTCTCCTCCTCAGCTACTGATCCAACTAACGAACTAGCGTTCATCATTTTCGTCCTGAATGAACTTGACTAGCTATTTCAAAACTACCCGTATCTCTGACCGTCTAGTAGATAGACCCAACATTCTAGATACCTTTTTAACTAGTCATCCTTCTATTTAATTTTTCAAAGTTTCATTCCTTTGTATACTTCCGACAACACCCTCATTTCTGTCCCTCCCCCCCCATCACTTCATCGTTGCCTGAAGATCACTTCTGACTCATTGAACGCCGCTGACTGGGGCTCTATGTGTGACAGCTTTTCTTTGAGTTTCTGTGGAATTACCGAACTTCTGTACCTTCAGTGATTCCTTAATTTATCACGGAGATCATTTCGGGTATGGAGGCATCCATTCAGCAATTTTTAGTTCTAAATCTATAAAACTATGGTTTCACCCAACTTGTTCTTGTGCTGGCCAAGATACGAATGCGGGATACAAATGGTACCGTGCCCCTCAAAGCCCTCAGAATCGTGCAAAATCTCTCCTCCGGCAAGTTAGACGCTCTAGTATCAATGATGAAAAGGTGTTGTTTTTCTAACTCGTCACGCGATTTCTGACTTAGCTAACATTTACAAAGGTCACAGGTTTGTGTAAACTTCCTCTCTTTTTGCAGTGACGTTAGTGTTACTGTCTCCCTCACTGAAAAACCTGAATTCTTTGCTGAATCTTTCACAAAAAAAAATCTATTTCGAACCATTCTGGTGATGTTCTTGTTCCTGTTCCTGATCCTTGTTACTTATGCTTTGCATCCGTTTATTTGTTTATTTGTTTTTTCCACTTCCCACATACGGCTTTGACACTAAGAGAGCTTACGGTCCGAGTCGAGTATCACTATCTTTCTAAGTCTCATTCTAGATTCTCTACCTAGACAGATTGTTCTTTCTCTGTTTACAGAACAACCAGAGGCTCTTGTTTCAAGAGTGGAGAAGTGTCCCAGGAAATAAATATAAAATATTTTCGATATACAGTACTTTAGATCCAACGCGTCATTTCCATGGGTGACGTAGGTAAGGTCATCATATTAAGACAGCAGGGTAGTAATGGGTTTAAATTGGACATTTTTATGTTTAAAAGAAAATAGGCAAAAACTGGTTTGCCAGTAGAGTGGTTAACAGATGAAATAGACTCAGTAACCATGTAATGAGCGCTAAAACTAGTGGTTATTTTAAGAGAATAGGTAACTTAATGGATGGAAATGATAGGTGGAAGTGGACACGGAACTGCCTAATGTAGGCCTTATGGTCTCATGGCCATGGAAGGCTCTTTATTACCTTCCATCACTTCGACCTCAAGGGATTCTTTTTCGAACTCGTTGGTTCAGTTCGGGGGCGCCTCTTTGTGGTTCATTCGAAGGCGAAGCTCGTGAACCCGGATGTCCTCGAGCTTTGCCCTCGAGCTCTCAGGTCAGGTTCTCTTCAGTCTCTCGTCCACTCGGGATTTGTTCGTGTCCAACCATTTTATTTCTTCGTCCTCCATATCCTCTTTCTCCTTTCTCTTCCTTCTCCTTCTCCTCGTCCTCTTCCTTCTCCCCTCTCCTCCTCCTACCCCTTCTCATCTTCCTTCTCGTCCTTGTTTTCTTCCTTCTTCTCCTCGTCCTCTTCCTTCTCCCCTCTCCTCCTCCTCCCCCTTCTCATCTTCCTTCTCATCCTTGTTTTCTTCCTTCTCCTTCTCCTCGTCCTCTTCCTTCTCCCCTCTCCTCCTCCTCCCCCTTCTCATCTTCCTTCTTCTCGTCCTTGTTTTCTGCCTTCTCCATCTCCTTTTCATTCTTCTCTTCTCTCTCTCCTTCCTCCCCCTCCCTCCCTCCCTCCCTCTTGCCCTTCTTACCCTTGCACCCTCTCCTCCTCACTCTCTTTCTGCTTCTCTCCTTCCTCTTCTTTTTCTCCCTCCATCCCCTCCCCCCCTCCCCTGGCCACGCTTCCTCCCCCTCCCTCCTCTTATTTTCTCTTCATCCTCTTCCCTCCTACTACCTCTCCTCTTCCTGTTCTCCCTACTCTTATTTCCTCTTCATCCTCTTCCCTCCTCATACCCCTCCTCTTCCTCTTCCCCACTCCACCTTTGTTCCATCTTTAATTTTTTCTCTCTCATGTTTTCTCTTGCACTTTTTCTGGTATTTTCTCGTCATTTCTTCCTCCTCCTCCTCCTCCTCCCGCTCCTTGTTCACCCAATTCTCATCTTTTTGTTTCTCATTTTTCTCCTATCATTTTTTCCTCTCTCTCTTCTTAATCTTTGTGTTCCTTCTCTTCCTCCTTGTGTGCCTTGATTGGCTCCTTCTTTTTTTCTCCTTTTCCTCCTCATCTATTTATTCTCCCTCGTCTCCATGCAGTACCAAACCCATTTTTTTTTTTTTTTTTTTTTTTTTTTTTTTACCATCCTCCAGCCTACTCCAGCCCCTTCCATCCTACCGCCGTCCCCACGTCATATCACTCTGTTTTTTATTTCCAGTTCACAAGGAAGCACGTTGGGTCATTTTTTTTCGTTGTCTTCATGCCAGCATACTAAGAACCTTCCTCCCCCCCACCTCGAAGGAGATGATCAAGTTGCCCCAGCTCTCCATGCTCACTCGTCTTCCGTTCGGGGGACATCGCTTTCTTCGTAAAGAAAGGGGTCTCACTGCCTTCCACTTCCCCCTATCCACGCCCACGCCCTTCACCCCCCCCCCACTCTCACCCCTCAGTCGTCATGTAAATCAGTAAAAGAAATGAGAAAACCACAGAACTCCGTTGAATAGGGTCTCGAAGAACTCCAGCCATGAGGTTCTCAGTTTCGACCGAGGTCCTCACCTTTGCCCTATGTGCTGAGACATCCATGGTAGACAGAAGCCGCCTGTAGATGTTGCCTTCCAGCGAGGGTCCGCGTCAACCCCCTCCCCCCCTCCCTCTCTCTCTCTCTCTCTCTCTCTCTCTCTCTCTCTCTCTCTCTCTCTCTCTCTCTCTCTCTCTCTCTCTCTCTCTCTCTCTCTCTCTCTCTCTCTCTCTCTCTCTCTCTCTCCCTCTTTCTCTCTCTGACCCTCCCTCCCTATCTCTCTCTCTCTCTCTCTGACTCTCCCTATCTCTCTCTCTCTGACCCTCCCTCTCTCTCTCTCTCTGACCCTCCCTCTCTCTCTCTCTCTCTGACCCTCCCTATCTCTCTCTCTCTGACCCTCCCTCTCTCTCTCTCTCTCTCTGACCCTCTCTCTCTCTCTCTCTCTCTCTCTCTCTCTCTCTCTCTCTCTCTCTCTCTCTCTCTCTCTCTCTCTCTCTCTCTCCCTCTCCTTCCCTCCCTCCCTCCCTCCCTTCCTCCTTCCTCCCGCCTCCTCTTTCTCTATCTCTATCTCTCTCTCTCTCCCTCCCTCCTTCCTCCCGCCTCCTCTTTCTCTATCTCTCTCCAGGTTTCGTGTCATTTTTATATCTTGTATGTCTGGCAAAACATATATGTATTATTTATTTATATTGCTTCATAAGGTGCCTCTGCATTTATGCAGGTCGTAACACCTTTGCTATTGCAAACGAGTTGCAGCCCAGTCATGCAACACTGAGGTATATGGTACCCATGTATGACAGGATTGTAGAAGTTCAGAAATCTAGCAGTTGTTATAAGGTGCATAAACGAACCACATGTCCATACAAGCACATGGATAGAATCGTGCGTGCGATATACTACGTACGATGGACGTACTTCAGTGCAGGATCTGTGAAATAGAGTAGGAAAGTCGAACATACAAGTTATATTTTTTCTAGAGACAATGAATATGTAGTATTTGTGAAACACGCAATCGCTCGAACTATTCTGAAACGAATTCACAGCAACCATGAAGCGCGTTGTCGTCGCAACTTCCTTGAGCGAGTTAGCGCGTCAATAGGGTTATGAGGACATAACACACTCGCTCATACGAGGTCTGCCCCCACCCGCACCCCCATAACAGCTGACCTTACCACCTGGACAGGTAATGGATTGACGGACGAAAGGTAACATGTGCGTCTTTGCGTGTGTGCGTGTGTATGCACGTGCGTGTGCACGAGGGAAGTGACAAGGCATGAGCGTAACGGAGGATAAAATCGTGGACGTGGGGCAGGGGTAGGGAGGGGTAACAGCATGCTGCGAACTTGATACGTTAATTGCTCTGGTAAAGGAAGTGGAGAAAGGGTTGGAGAAAGGAGGGGGAAAGGGAGGGAGAGATAAAAAAGTAGAAAGGGAGTGAGAGGACTGGCGGGTGGATGGGTCCCTTGACACATAATGATTATGGTTCTCCCTCGCCTGAATAAAAATCCCCTGGCCTCAGCAAGAGTCATTTTGCTAATAATGGCGAATCGATTGAGGCGAATGGAGGGCCAGGAGAGGCAGATGAGAAAAGTTGAAGTTTATGTATTCTGAAAGGTAGCTGGATAAGCTCTTTTTTTTTTGTTTTGTTTTTTGAGATTCGTGTGTTATGTCATTCATTTCGCCAGTGTGTGTGTGTGTGTGTGTGTGTTTGTGTATACGTGAATGACTACACCTCCATTATTTTACCCTTTAGCAGCGCAGAAGTAGTAGCGTCGTCCGTTATATATTTATTCATTTTGTCGTCAGGTGGTTTTATTCATTGTGGCGGGACGGGGGAGCGCAGGTAAACTCATGATTGTCCCAGGGGCTGAATTGCACAGGTACTTGTGAAAAGAGCAACTGTGCAGTATTAAGAGGAAAAATTAAAGATAAAGGTAATATGAACCCGAAGGTCTTAGTTTCAATTCCTTTGACGCGATGATATACTCGGTAGTTTTTGTGTCGGTTGTCGCCGCCTATTTTGTTTATTTGAGTGGGGGAATGACTGTATGGAAGAGGTTATGAAGACTCAATACGGTGTCGTATTTTGCAGACTTTGTTTTGGTTAACACGAAATAACTTTGGCTTAAGGAGCTTCACCTCGTCCAAGGGGTACTCGAATACTGACCCTAACAACATCAGCTCGAACGGTGGTTCCAGTCTTCATGGTTCGGCTGGGGAGGGATCAGTAGCCTATTGACAGGGATTCGGAAATTGCAGCGGAATATCCGGACTCGATCTGACAGGAAAAGGACACGCGGTGCTAATACAGGCCATAGATGTCCCGGACGAGGCACGAAGTTTCCAGGTGTCGGCTGGGCATAGTCAGCCTTCGTCAGGGTGCGAGATCGAGAGGTCTGCGGTGCGAAGAAGAATCGTCAGCGAAGGTGAAAGGCCATGGAGGAACTGAATTGAGATTTGAAAAGAATAAAGTGGGTAGAGAGAATGGAGTAGAGTGATTGAAAGATAGGAGTGAAGTGGGAATGGTAAGAGGACACAGGGTGGTGGAAAGAGAGAGAGAGAGAGAGAGAGAGAGAGAGAGAGAGAGAGAGAGAATGGATACATGAAAGATATGGTAAGTCTTAGAAAGGCGAATGTGAGGATTGGGCGTGATAGAACAGCTGATGGTGTGTGGAACAAGAAGGACAGGGGGAAATAGAAGAAAGGGTAGTGAATGGTGGGATGAGGAAACAAAAAAGGTTGTAGAAGAGAAGAAGCGAGCTTTCACAGATTGGTTACAAAATAGGACGAGGGAGTCATATGAGAGGTACAAAGAAAAGAAAAGAGAAGTAAAGCAAAAGGTAAAGGTTGCAAAGAGGAGAGTAGATGTGAAATGGGGTAAGAGTTTGACAGAAAATTTTAAAAGTAATAAAAAGATGTTTTGGAAAGAAATGAAGAGAGGAAGAGGAGGCGAATCAAGTAGAGAAGAAAAGGTAAAAGGTGCAGATGGAGAGATGATAATGGAAGAGAAGGCAGTAAGGGGAAGATGGGCAGAATATTTTAGGGATTTGCTAAATGTGAAGGAGGATAGGGAAGGAAAGATTGCTGCAGTGGGAAGTGCGAAGAAAATGAGAGTGATGAATGAGGAGAATGGAGGAGAAATAAGGAAGGATGAGGTGAAGGCAGTTGTTAAGATGATGAAAGCAGGTAAGGCACCTGGTCTGGATGGATGCCATGCGGAATGTCTGAAAAAGGGAGGTACAGTGATGGTGGACTGGTTGGTGAGGTTATTTAATGTTTGTTGGAGAGAGGGTAGAGTGCCGGAGGACTGGAGGAGTGCCTGTATAGTTCCTCTTTACAAGGGAAAAGGGGACAAGTGTGAATGTAGTAGTTTCAGAGGGATTAGCTTGTTGAGTGTAGTTGGGAAGGCGTATGGGGGGATCTTGGTTGAGAGGATTAGGAGAGGAACAGAAGGAGTAATTGGTGAGGAGCAGTGTGGATTTAGGACAGGTAGAGGTTGTGTAGATCAGATCTTTGTGGTAAGACAGATATGTGAGAAAGCTATAGGAAAGGGGAAGGATGTTTTTTTTGGATTTATGGATCTGGAAAAGGCTTATGATAGGGTAGACAGGAAGGCACTGCAGATATACGGGATAGGAGGAAAGCTTCTAGGAGCTGTCAAGAGTTTTTATGAGAATAGTAGAGCTTGTGTCAGGATTGGAAATGGAGAGAGTGATTGGTTCGAGGTAAAGGTGGGACTTCGTCAAGGATGCGTTATGTCGCCCTGGCTGTTCAACTTATACATGGATGGGGTGGTGCGAGAGGTAAATGCAAGGGTAGTGGGCAAGGGATTGGAGATGGTTAAAGAAAATGGAGAAAAGTGGGAGGTGAGCCAGCTGTTGTTTGCGGACGACACTGCGCTTGTGGCAGGATCGGAGGAGGGATTGAGGAAGTTGGTGGCAGAGTTTGGGAGAGTATGTGATAGAAGAAAGCTAAAGATAAATGTGGGTAAAAGTAAGGTGATGAGATGTACAAGGGGTGAAAGGGGCCGTAGACTGGAAGGAAGTGGATAGTTTTAGATACTTGGGTGCAAATGTGGCAGGGAAAGGTGGAGTGAAAGTGGAGGTAGAATGTAGATTGAGAGAAGCGAGTAAATGCCTTGGTGGATTAAAGAGTGTAATGAGGAATAGACATTTGGGAATGGATGCTAAGAGGAGACTGTATGAAGGAGTGATTATGCCAACAGCACTGTATGGGGCAGAAATATGGAACATAAGAGAAGAAGAGAGAAGGAGTTTGAATGTGTTTGAGATGAGGTGTCTGAGAAGTATGGTGGGGGTTACTAGGCTTGATAGAGTGAGAAATGAGGAGGTGAGGAGGAGAACAGGGGTGGAAAAGGAGCTGGGAGATAGGGTTGATGAAAGAATATTAGGATGGTTTGGACACATGCAAAGAATGAGTGAAGAAAGACTAGTAAAAGAGGTGTGGAAGGCAGATGTGGAGGGAGTGAACATGATGGGACGTCCTAGGATGAGGTGGATGGATGGGATGAAGGGGGCTTTGGGGAAGAGGGGAATGTCTGTTGAGGAAGGACGGGAGAGGACAGAAGACAGGGGTGAATGGAGAATGGTTGTATATGTATGATGTTGTGATAGCATGAGGTGGAATGGGAGGGTGGATGGGGGGTGAGGTATTATGTGTGAGCAAAATTTGACGCAGCCCGAAGGGATTTCTCCCCGTCCTCTCATTTTATGCAATGGGGGGACGGAGAGGGGGGGTCGCCGATTTAATGAAGCGGCCTTGCTGTGGATGTGCTGTGTCTTGCGACACTGCTTCTGACCCAGGGCAGTGGACAAGGTGCAGGGATGACCCGTCATTCAGGTGGTGGTAAGATAAGAGGGAGGGTGGAGGGGTGTGGAGTGTATTCAGGGGTGGAATGGGTGGGATTTATTTTGTGCCTTTTTCTTTTTGGCTACCCCCCTTGTAAGGGGGAAAAAGCCTTGGTATATGAATGTATGTAGAACAGCTGGGCCTGATTGAAAAATTAGATAGGCTGTCAGGCTGGTTAGTACTTGGGATCCCGTTTCCCCCCTCAACCACCACCCTTCCCGGACGATAATAACCCGCAGAGTGCTGCCCAGCCCGGAAGTTTGAATATTACAAAGGATTACAAAGGCGGAGCATGCCGACAGGAGACCTTTTAATCCATATCTAGGTCGGATGCAAAAAAAAAAAAAAAAAAAAAAAAAATCATATTAATAATAAAATAATAAATAAAAACTATAATAATGTAAATAACAAATAAAATACATAAATAAATGCATAGGTATAGTTAAAATAATAAACAAACAGGTAAATAGTAAATAATAATAAATTGACATATAACTAATAGTAAATGAAAATCAGACAGACAAATTATAACAAAACAAAAACAAATAATATAAGATAAATTATAATCATTACAGCATCTTACTTAGATATTTATCTAAATGATTCTTAAAGCTTCAAACTGAACTACATTGCACTACCTGTGCAGGAAGTTTATTCCATTCATTAACTACACGGTTGGCAAAGTTGTTTCTACCTACTTCCAAATTGAATCTATTTCCGGACAGTTTGAGACCATTGTTTCTTGTCTGATTCTCATTCAATGTGAAAATTTGGTCACTTTTGATATTGTCAATTCCCTTTAAAATCTTAAAGACCTGTATCAAGTCACCTCTGAGTCTACGCTTTTTTAGGGAAAACAGATTCATGTGCTTTAGTCGATTTTCGTATGATTTATTTTTGAAATTTGGAATCAGTTTTGTGGCTCGCCGTTGCCCTTATTCCGGCCTTGCCCTTATAGCCCAGAGTCACACAAAATTTTATGATTGATATTCATCTCTACCCAAAAAATAATGCTGATCACTTGTTTTCTTCAAGTACCCTTCCTTAATTCTCTATGACTCCACCTCTTCGTCGGGGTAGTGTCCCCAAGGACAGAAGCGCAGGTTATTGGCGATGTAAAGTGTACTTCTGTACTTGTAGAATACATACATACATACATACATACATATACCAAGGCTTTTTCCCCCTTACCAGGGAGGTAGCCAAAAAGGAAAAGGCATAAAATCACTCCCACCCTTTCCATCCCCGAAAACACTCCACACCCCTCCACCCTCCCTCCCATCTTAGCACCTCCTAGATGACAGATCATCCCTGCACCCTGTCCACTTCCCTGGGTCAGAAGCAGTGTCGCAGGACACAGCACATCCACAGCAAGGCCGCTTCATTAAATCGGCGACCCCCCTCTCCGTCCCCCCATATAAAGGAGAGGACGGGGAGAAATCCCTTCGGGCTGCGTCAAAGTTTTTGCTCACACACACTACCTCACCCCCCATTCCCCGTCCATTCCACCTCATGCATCACAACATTTTTCAAATACAACCATTCTCCATTCACCCCTGTCTTCTGTCCTCTCCCGTCCTTCCTCAACAGACATTCCCCTCTTCCCCAAAGCCCCCTTCACCCCATCCATCCATCTCATCCTAGGACGTCCCCTCATGTTCACTCCCTCAACATCTGCCTTCCATACCTCCTGTACTAGTCTTCACTCATTCTTTCCATGTGTCCAAACCATCCTAATACTCTTTCATCAACCCTATCTCCCAGCTCCCTTTCCACCCCCTGTTCTCCTCCTCACCTCCTCATTTCTCACTCAATCAAGCCTAGTAACCCCCATCATACTTCTCAGACTTGTAGAATACGAACTTATAATCCAGGGCTGTCCTCGATTTGTTTATAGTCCAGTCTTATCCTTATTATCCAGTGTTGTATTTATACATACATACATACATATACCAACGGTTTTTCCCCCTTACAAGGGAGGTAGCCAAAGCCAAAGGCATATATCCACTCCCACCCATTTCATCCCTACATACTCCACTCCCATTCACCACCCCTCCCTCCCTCTTTTCTTGGCGTCTCCCTGATGACGGGTCATCTTTGCATCTCGCCCACCGCTTGGGTCAGAAGCAGTGTAGCAAGACACAGGACATCCACAGCAAGGCCGATTTATTTAATCGGCGAACCCCCCCTCTTCGTTCCCTCATGCAGAAAAAGAGAAGACGGGGAGAAATTCCTTCTGACTGCGTCAAAATATCATTCACATCTACTCCCTCACCCCCCATACCCCATCCACTCCTTTCCATGCATCACAGCATGATATTCTTGTAGGTCTGTGATCTTACAGTGTCCTTACACTGCTTATGTTCCAGTACTTTTCTAATATTGCTTATAATACAGCGTTATTCCTATACAACATAGAATCCAATATTGTTCTCATACAGTGCGATGGCTAATTTTGTCCCCACACTGGTTAATACCCGAGGTATCTCCATACAGTGGTTCTGACACACCTGTTTTCCTCTCCTATTCCTCCTCTTCCTCATACTCATCCTTCCCTACCTCCTCTTCTTCCTCCTCCCTCTTCCTCCTTCTCCTCCTCCTCCTCCTCCTCCTCCTCCTCCTCCTCCTCCTCCTCCTCCTCCTCCTCCCCTTCCTCCTTTCTCTCAGTATCATACTGACATCATGTACCCTAAAAGGAATATAAATCTTCTCCATCACAGTATCTCCTTAAACCCCGTTGTCGTAGACCCTACCAGTATGTTCAGCTACGTTTTTTATTATATGACCACATTCTGCCTTTTGCTATTGGATTGGTTTTACGTCGTGCCATCGCCCTCTACCCCAAGTCCCCGTACCCCCACCCACAGTTTTGTAACCCCCCACACCTTTCTTCGAAGTCTTCTGGGAAATCAGTGACTTCAGTTATGAAAACGGTTCTTGGACATACAAAGGCTTACACTCTCGGGTCCTTTGTCCTCGCATAGGAAGCTGAAACTTGGGGAACTGTCGATGCAATTTGCCGGTAGGGAGTCGGGGTGGACTGACGAGTTTTCACGGTCCTCTTTGAAGGTCACAGGAGTAAGGACAGGTTGAAGTATTTTATCTGAGCATGCAGGTGTCTGTGCAAGGTTTATTCTATTATGATTTTCTTCTTTTTCCTCGGCCTATTCCTCCTCCTCTTCCCACTCCACCTCTTCATCATCATCATCATCATCATCATCATCATCATCATCATCATCATAATCATCATCTCCCTGGATGGAGTATTGATCGCACAAGTTTGATACAGTCAACATTTTAGATAATTTAAGCCGTCTCTACAGGCTATAATTAGGCAGTCTTTTTTTATGTGGTCGTAAATCTCTATTCAAACAAGAATGCTGATTGCTTTTATCTTTTACTGTCCCTCCGTTCTGCTGCCCTCCTTAAATCCCACCTTTACCCTTTAATCTCCCCTTTACCACCCCTATGACTCCACCTTTTCGATGCAATAATGTCCCCAAGGATAGAAGCCCCGGTTATTGTTGGCAAAATACGGACCATTCTTTTCTTCTAATTTTTTCCTCTTCTCTTTCTTCTTCTTTTCTCTTTTCGTTGTTGTTGTCAACGTCTTCCTCTTTGTCTTCATTTGGTGGTGGTTATGCGTTGATTATATTATATACATCACCAGTTAACACATTGATAATGATGACATGAGGTACCTATGTCGTAGCAATGGCGAGACACTAATCACTGACACTTCATGGCTCATAGTGGTTTTGACTTCAGGAGAGAACAGATGGTGCGCAAATTAAGTCTCTAATTAAACGTTGTGTGTCGATTGTTCTGGAAAACGTTTGGAGCAGTTGATGTTGTGGAGAACGTTTAGAAGTGTTGCTGTGCAGGTGACCGAAGGGTGTTTACTTCCCTTCGTCTCCCACACGAATGAAACCCGCTGGCGCTAAAAAGAATAAAAGTAGAAGTACCATCCGGTACGAAAGCGGGTAGTTGGGGTATATATAAATGAATACATACATACATACATGTATATATATATATATATATATATATATATATATATATATATATACGTGTGTGTTTGTGTGTGTGTAATTACATCTGGGATAACGGAATACTGGAGTTTATTTTGTACTGGAATGGCAGTTCACATCAGCGTATAAGTCCATTTTGATCCCAACTTTTCTGGAAGTACTGTATAACTTTAGCTTTTCAACGTATGACATATTTCACCGTACGGTACTTGTTTTACGATGATGATTCCCGTAAACGACACGGTACTGACCCGTATTTGTGAGGTGCTTTTTTTTACGCATTTATTCTGGTTGTCGCTGTGCGGTTTTATTTGGCTGAAGGAACTCTTTATTTCCGGTCCCCAACACAAAGGAATTACTGGACGTTTCTCTTCGATTGTACAAGAAATCATTGTGATGTAGTTTTTATTCTGGCTAAAAAGAGGCCGTTTTAGGCACCCAGAGGATCTCTGTAGAATCGACATCGATTGGTCGAACTCCATCCATTTCACAATTACTTTACATAGGCTCGTTTGTTGAATGTCGTTCTAATGAACAGTGCAGCAAGGTGAAGGTGTCATTATAAGTTGAATAAAGTCGTCTGTCGTTAGACAAAACATAATATAAAAAGGTATTGGGTTTACTAGGTTTGAAATGTGGTATATATTTCTTTTACGAGGCTCTTCTCCCCCGGACCAAATACCGTCTCCTCTTGGACATAACAAAACCTCAAAATAGGACATTGGGATTTCATTGAGCTAACAGAAAAAACTCTAACGCGACGTTAAGGTTATTATGGGTTTAATGAGGACATTATTGGCACTGGGTAATGCCAGACAAAAGAATTGCTCTTTATCAAGTTTCGTCGACTGCATTGGATCGGAAACAGATGCCAGTGGGATATCAACATGTTTGTGTCATCATGTAGGATTGTGAGGATGATTGGAACTGACGAGGTAACAGGGAAATTGTGTTAAGTGACTAATATTAAGGGTGTGTGTACGTATGTGTATGCACACGTGTGTGTGTGTGTGTGTGTATGTGCAAGCTCGTGTGTGTATGTGTGTGCATGTATGTGCAAGCTCGTGTGTGTGTGTGTGTGTGTGTGTGTGTGTGTGTGTGTGTGTGTGTGTGTGTGCATGTGGATGTATAGGTATTATCGTGTGTACATGTGTGCGTGTGCGTGTACGTATGTGTTTGCATACTCGTGTGTCTGTCCGCGCGCGCGCGTCAATCCAATAATGTCTTGTCACTTTTTCAGTTCAATTCAAATAGTATTGTATTTGTTTTGAATCGCTAAATGTCTTGAGTGCGTGTAGATGTATATATTCACACATAAATGAATACAAGCATACATACAAAAAGTCATGGGTACCCAAGAGTGACCCTTGGTATATTACAAAAGAACAAATATAACTACATATCACTGCATCAATATATAATTTCGTTAAAAAAACACTTTCATTATAGGAGAGCTGTACATAGACATATATAGAAAATCCACAACGAAAGATATATTAGCATAATTCACCCCATCTGTCGGTAGCCAGAATATAATATAACAAAACAAAGGCACTCGCCTCCGAGTTATTAACTCGTTGCAAACAGACACAGAGGGGAAACGAGAACATTATCGACAAGTTACCCCCAAAGTTTGCCCCCTTCCCCTTTCCCCCCCCTCCGTCCCCACCCCGCCCCCCAAACTGTAGATTAGATCGGGCATGTGTACATAAAAAAGGGCCCAGTTCTTCAACAAAACGAAAGGCTCACCCTTCCTCTTTACCACCCTTCCCACTTCCCCCCCCCTCTTCCTCACCCCGTCCTTCTTCCATCCCTTCCACCAGCTGTTTAATAAACGTATCGTCATTTTCTCCCTTATTTGCAGCTCTCTCGAGGTGGAGATAAGAAAAATTGAGACAAGACATTTCTAGGAGGGGCGGGAAAAGGACCGGCATCATGCATGTATGTGAGTGTGTGTGTGAGTGTGTGTGTGTGTGTGTGTGTGTGCGTGCGTGCGTGCGTGTGTGTGTGGAAAGAGGGGAGAGGAAAGCGTAAAGTGGACGAGAACGGGGGAAGGCCGAGGTAGCGACAAATGATGGAGATGGTTGAGGGTGCGGGGGAGGGAAATTGGGAGGGGAGGAATGGGGAGGAAATTGGAAAGTGGTGAATTTTCGACATGAGGAAAAGGGAAAGGTAGTTTAGGAACTAAAATGAATATTCTGGAATCGTCAGAACGATAGTGTGTTGAGTTTGGCGTGTTGGAAAAAAGATTTGTTATCGAGAGAAATTTTTATATGTGTACATGAATGTGTGTGTATATATATATATATATATATATATATATATATATATATATATATATATATATATATATAATACACGCGGAAAATATGTCGAGACATAAGAATGAAGGAGACTGCAAGAGACCATAAGGCAGTTCCATGGCCATCACGACCTGTCATCCCCATTCATAAAGTTGTCTAACCATTTCTTAAAACAACTGATAGTTTGAGAGCACACTACATGGTTACAAAGCCTATTCCATTCGTTGACCATCCTATTAATAAGCCAATTCTTGCCTATCTCCTTCTTAAATATACATTTGTCCGATTTAAAACCTTTACTGAGAGCCCTGCCCTGTTGTCTTAATATGATGACCTTATTTGTGTCATCCTTGTTAAATCCGTTGATCCACTTAAACACCCCTTTAGATCACCCAGCACTCCTAGTCTCTCCAGAGAGTTAAGGTGCCTAAGCCTCTCCTCGCAAAGTAAATTTCTGAGCCCATGTATCATTTTGGTCATTCCCTCTGTACTGATTCTAGTGAATTGATGTCCAGTCTATAAGACGGAGAAAAAAAATGTACCGCATAGTCAAGGATGGGTCTAACTAACGCTAGAGTTTGATAATTACCCCTGCGCTTTTATTGGTACCGTCCTAGCAATGAAACCTAAAGCTCTGTTAGCTTTATTCCTGGCGCTAATGCACTGTTTCGTGGACTCACTAGAACTCCCAAGTCTCTCTCGCACTCATTTTTCTCTAAAAACGTGTTATCTAAGCTGTATCTATTTTTGAGGTTGTGTAGCCCTACGTTTAACACGCTGCACTTTGATATATTGAAGTTCATTTGCCATTTCACAGACCATGTGAACAATTTAAGATCATCCTGCAGAATCTCAACGTCGTCTCCTGACCTCATTAGGGGTCCTATTTTAATGTCGTCCGCAAACTTACTAACATCACTATTAATCCCATTGTCCAAGTCGTTTATATACATCATTTAATGAACAAAAAGGGACCCAAAACCAAACCTGGGAGGACCCCACTAGAAGCACTCCCCCACCTGGATTTTACACCATTTATGATGACTCACTGTTTTCTGTCACTGATCCAAAAGATAGAAGATTAGTCACTCATGACTTACCCTTGGAGAAACATGCCGAGTGTCATGAATCAAATTATGTCTCACGATGTGTTCTCTGAGTCTATTAACTATTATCGATTCAAGCATTTTACCTATAACTGATGTCAAACTAATTGGCCCGTAGTTCCATATAGACGATTTACTCCCTTTTTGAAAACAGGAACAACGTTTGCCTTCCCCCAAGTAATAGGCACAAAACCAGTGTCTACCGATTTGTTAAATATTTCTGTTAACTGGTCGCAGATTTCAAATTTACACTCTTTAAGCACTCGGAATTTTACTTCTACCTTACTAAAGCTGATATTAAATAGTCTAGTTTCTTCATCCCCACAGAAAATCGGATCGCAGTCAGGTATTTTATCTAACCTCTCCGTAGTAAACAACGAGAGAAAAAAATTGTTAAAGGCCTCACTCATTTTTTCCTCCGCTTCTATCATGACATTTTCGTCGTTTTGAATTGGGCTTATCCTTTCCTTGTTTTTTGTTCTGTAGAGATGAAAGAAGGTCTTTGGGTTTGATCTCGCTTGTCTGGCAACCTTAATTTCATGATTACGTTTCGCTATACGTGTATTCTTTCTAACCAGGCTTGCCATATAGTTATATTTGGATCTAAGGTGCGTCTCCCCCTTTTTTTCCTTCTTACGTAAAGTCCTCTTTTCATTCCGATCTCGTGTTTCAGCCTATCCGTCATCCATTTGTGAGTATTACTATTCTTCCGTATTGACTTGAGGGGAATAAATTTATTTTGTGCTTTTAGAATTAAATCTGTTAGGTTTCATCCAAATCGCTGACCCCGCGCCCGTAAGTGACCTGACCCAAGGTACGCATATTTTTACCCTCTGTGACCCGACCGCTGACTGCGCTAATGACCTCCGGACTGACCGTGTATCTGACCCCGTCACAGCCCCCTGGGTCGGTCCCGTAAGTGATCAAATGTCTTATATAGTCTCTCATCTTGTCAAAATTGGCTCTCCTGAAGTCCGGTACTTGAACGTTATTCGTACTTTTAATTCTTCCCAAATGATATTTAATCTTATTTCTTGATGATCGCTAGAGCCTAGACGATCTCCCACTTTTATGTTACTCGTTAGGTGCTCATTATTATTTAAAAGTAAGTTCAGAGTATTCTCTTGCCTCGTAGTATCGGTAATCATTTATTTTAGTAAATTATACTGCACCACATCTGACAAAATTTTCGCTTCCTGATCTATTAAAAATCCCCTGTCAATGTTTCTATAATTAAAATATCCCATGATCACAACTTTTTTGTTAATCCTTCCTCCACCTGATTTGGTGATTTCTTTCACACTCCCTCTCTGAGCTGATTCTCTTGCCTAACTATATTCCGATACTTCCCCACCCCCCGAACCCCACGTAATCTACCCCCCCCCCAAAAAAAAAAAAAAAAGATGGAGGATGCCCACTTCTCACTCAAGGGATTCAGCTAGGATCTGAAATCCTCTTGGCGACAAGTGCACCCCGCCCCTTGTATATAGATGATTCTTACCGTAAAAGCGATTTCAGTTGTCGACAAATGCCCATCCAATGGCCTTACAATGTTTTGCCAGCCTGCAATTAATTGCAATAGCCCTGGAATGCCACATGCCTCCAACTCTACGCCTCAGAAGGATTCCACACACAACAGGAACCCCTTTCTTTTTCCTAATCTTATCTAGCACATCCCGAAATCGCGCAAACAGCTCCTCACTCCCTAACTTACCTATGTCATCCCCCCCAGCACTCAAGCAAACGATGAGCTTCACACCTTCTCCGACTATACACTCTTCAATTCTGTCTCTAACATCACCTATCCCCGCCCCGGGGAAACACACCTGGGTCCTATGCTTCCTATCTTTGTCGCAGAAGGCCATACCTAAATACCTCACCTGGGTATCTCCTACAATCAAAATCTTACCTGTGGGCAGGGATCAAGCGTCTGCCCTACCACTCTTCTCTTGAATTCTTCGTTTCTTCTTGTAAACCCGAGAGAGCTTGAAATGAGTTTCTGCATTCAAGCGGGTCTAGTGAGGGTTTTTTTACAATCCGTGATTTGTTTCTCACCTTTTTCCACCCAAGTTCCAAACATGGTGTGTCGTCCGTGTTTTGGGTCTTCGAGCAAACTCGATTCTCTTCTTTAAGGCCCTCAACAGTCTTCTCTAAGGAGACAATTCTACGTAGAGATTGTACCTCTTCGGCGGTGATCACTGAAGCACAACCACTCGCCATCTCACTGTTTGATGGAGGTACCTCAGTTTGACCTGATCTGAGTGACGCCTATTGCATAAAACGCATCAAATTTTGAGACGACAAGAGAAAAAGAGAGGGAGAGCATCAAAACAAACCTGGAAAGTGCCAGCGTAATGGCGTCGGGGAACAAGATTTCAAGACACGATGTCAGAAATGTGGGTGAAGAGAAATAGTAAAATGAGGCCTGGAATAACTTGTGAGGGCAAGTGCAGTGGCAGGCGTCTCAGGCTGTACCAGTAAGAATATGTATAAGATTTGACAGAAGAATAAAGATGGGTTGAGGACTGTGAATCTCCTAAAACTAAAAAATTTTGAGAGATAATATGAAACATATAGACGAAAATGATTTTGTATCAAAATGATAGTGCTATCAAAATTTATGAAGTCATTAAATATCTTGAAAATTATATTGATACGAGACCGTGTGGTGGCACATCCAAGGGCTAACAAATTTACACCATAACGTCCGTTAGAAATAAAAATGTCAGAATTTACATAAAAACATTGTTGCCTTACGTCCCAGTCTCCAGACACTGCGTTGGAAATTCATGAGGGAAATCCTGCCCTGCGGAGGAAGAAGAAGAAGGCGCATACGACAACTCCCGCTCTGAGGAGGAAGAGGAGGAGGAGGAGGAGTCTGAATTTGTTCATCAGGACAAAGTAGAGGAACAGGATGTTTCTGGACTCGAGCCCACAAGGGGGGAGGATAGGCAGAGTTGCCACAAGAAGAACCAGGGTATATACATCAAATAATGAGTTTTTAGATAGAATTAAATTTGCAAAGGCACAACAAAATGTGGAAAGGCTACAGAGAGGTTCATCTCAACCGAATGCCGTCTTTCTTCTCTCTCTCTCTCTCTCTCTCTCTCTCTCTCTCTCTCTCTCTCTCTCTCTCTCTCTCTCTCTCTCTCTCTCTCTCTCTCTCTCTCTCTCTCTCTCTCTCTCTCTCTCTCTCTCTCTCTCTCTCTCTCTCAGGGGAATCACTGACATCCGTACGGAATAGTCATTCAACATTCATTTATGATTGGAGATTAATCTGCACACACACGCAATATATATATATATATATATATATATATATATATATACGTATGTGTGTGTGATTATTTTGAACTACTACCCATCCTTTCTGCTACCTTCATTAGGTCTCTCCTTTCAAATCTCTATGTCTACATTTCTTCGACGTGATAGTGTCCTCAAGGATAGAAACATTGAAACAATGAAATATGATGTGGTCTCCGTGTCTCACTTTCTCTGTCTTATCTTTATATCTTATACCTCTCATTTTCCTTCTCATCCTCCGTTTCCCCTTTCGTTTCTCAGCCACTTTCTCTTCCTATCTCTGCATAATCTCCCCTTCATATCAACTTCCGTCTTTCTCTATCTCTCTCTATCTATCCATCTATCTCTTTCTCGCGCGCGCGCGCAGATACCCTTAAACACAAAGAAACCGTCAGCGCGGAAGGAAATAAATAATGTTCGAACAAGGAAAGGAAAAAGACGTCCAAAAAATAATTCCGAAAAGTGGGAGGAGCGGCTCCGGAGGGAGTGGAAGGGGAAGGAGGGGGAAAGCCGGAAAGAGGGTGACCTAAGGTGACCCAAGTCGCAACAGCCGGATGGTGTCGGGTCGGACCGGGTCGTGAGGAGGAGGAGAAGGAGGAGGTCTTGAAGAACTTCGACTAGGAACATTCTTCTGGAAAGCTGAGACGCCGAGTTCGGTGGCAAGGGGTAAGTGTCTCTGGGTGGCAAATGGAAAGCGGCAGTTCGAGACAAGTGGCGGAGCGAGTTGTGTGTGTGGAAGAAAGGAAAGAAGGAACGGTAGGGAAAGAGGTCGGAGGGGGAGAGGAATTGAGAAGGAAGACAGTGGAAGGAAGAATATTGGTGAAAACCGTAGACGTGTGGTGAATAGGTTGTTATGTTACTAGAGAATATCACGCACACACACACACACACACACACACACACACACACACACACACACACACACACACACACACACACACACACACACACACACACACAGAGAGAGAGAGAGAGAGAGTGGGAGGGAGGAGGTAGAGGAGAACGAAAGGAACGTTTAGAAGGAGGTTAGGCAAGAGAAATAAAGAGGAATGGAGGTGAGTAAAGACATGCTGAGAGATGCCGAGCAAAGGAAGCCCCAAGCGAGGGCCGAGCAAGTGTAAGTTGACGCCTGCAAGACTCGAAAGGACAGTGTGCCGTTCATCAGAAGAACTGGGCAATGATAACAACCAGATGAAGTCATTCGTTCTTCTTTGGGGGTTGGGAAGAGGTTGAGGTCGGATATGAGAGCTATTTAGGGTTCATCGATAACGGAAAGGAGCTATGGGTGAGGGCATTGACCCATACTTAAGGAAGGGAATCAAATTTCTTCGGCGAGGGTGTATCGGGAATGTATTCGGACATGTGAGCCTTGTGAGTGAACTGCAGGGGCCTAGAACGATGATAGGGATATAAGGAGTGTTATCACTCTGTAACCCAGTGTCACCTCTCTTTCCACTGTTAGTCCTGTCACCACTCTAGCCACTGTAATCGCCCTTGTGGTCCTCACTTATGGATATGACAATTCACTTCTTTTAGTTACAATCTTCTGTCTTGGAGAATGAAAATGTATTCTTCTATATCTTTCTTCCGTTAATTCTTATACAGTTTGCTCTCGAAGTCTTGGCAAAGGAATCCCACTAGAGCACGTATGCAAGATCCTAGTGAGCTTTGCATGACATAGTGAATTCCTTAGTCCAATGATCTTTAAATTTATATTTAAGATCCTCCAAAAGGGCGTGATATTACAATCTTGAACCAATTGAATGTTCTCCACCTTTTCACCAATCAAATTCTTTGTTTCAAGTCTATCGGGCAATATTGTTTACTTAAAATAATCTCTAGTCTCTGCACAATTCTCACTTAGGTTACAAAGGAATGTCATATCAGCAATACACTCGAGCTCTCGGCTCTTATTTACAAGGCGGAAAGGCGGACTCAGACAGCTCGCTCGGGCTATTTTATAAACAACATACCCATAAAATGTAACACCCGTCTTCTACCCCTCTTGTATACTCTCTTTTCTACCAGTCTCTTGCAAGGCTCGACAGCTACCACCGGCATACTACAGTGCTCATGCTGGCAATCAATAATGTCAAGGCAGCAATAAGTAAGGAGGAGAAAAGAATAATTATTAAAAGAAAAATATCATAGTTATTATAAGAGTTATTTATGTTTGACCCTAATCAATGTAGCTTTCTTATTTTCAAAGGTGGTGAAATTCCTGGGAAGGTAATGTTTATATCTGTGAGGTGGTATGTTTTATCGGATGTATGCACTGTATTTAGGGTGTTAGCAATAGTGGAGAGTGTCCCTGCATGAATTTCATACTTGTCAGAAACTGAGATTGGACCTTCAACTGATTTCAATTTAGGACCTAATTCAGGACATATAATAGATACTCTGATTTTGTTTGGGAAAAATAGGAAATGTCATTTATGTTACTATGAGTTATCTTGTTTATAAATAACCTCTTGTAGTGACAGTTCGGTGTTATGGACATTCTTAACTAGTGAACCTCCTCGAGAATTTTTCAGTGCTTCACGGAACACAAAAAGAAAAAGCATGATCTTACAATACTTAATGGAGATGTTTTTATACATTGCCTTCATGACTGACCAAGGCTCCAGGTCGCACAGGTTTCCAATCCCAGGCATGCACCATACACATTAATATAAATCCAGTCTTCATTTGGAAAAATTGGTGGTACTGATATTAAGTTCATAAATGATATGATCAATATATTTCTGTTATTCTTCAGAACTCAAAGTTTCCCCAATAGAATGCATAGAGTGGGTATTTTGTTTTTCTTCTTCATCAAAAAGAGTAGTCGTCTCACAGTTATCGTTGTCACAATTATCATCATTATTGATTTCTATCAGTCTTTTTTAAGTCATCTGCATCTCCAACTGACACTTCCCTAGTTTCTAAGTGTAAGATCTTGTAGATATTTCCACCTGCAAAATCAGTTATTCTTTACAGACCGGATTGTCTGGGTGAAGGTTTATAACTGATTGTATGCATTTTGGCCATGACCAAATCTCCTATTTGTAATTCTGTTTTGTGTGCTATTTTATGTTGTTGTTTCTTCATCTCTTGTGTACCGTATATTTTCTCATATGTTCTCTAACTCTGGTTCATGGCTTGAAATGTATGTATCTTATTTGAGATGTAAACATCTATGTTATACACTGGCTTCGGTTCTGCAATTAAGATTTCATATGGGATAATTTTGTTTCCCCCGTAGATAATATAGTGATTTTCACCTGTAGCTGTATTGATTTGGTTATTGAGTGGAGATTTAACACAAGGAGTGCAATTATCCCAATTTATACTATGTGGGCTTATCAGACCTCTGAGACAAGTGATAATTTTCTTATTTAACCTTTCTACAACTCCATTGCTCTGAGGATGATTTACTTGAATATTAAATTTAATTATCTTAAATAACCTACATAATTCTTACAAGGTTTTGTTGTTAAATTTAGTACCATTGCCTGAAACTAAGAGCTTGGGAGTAGTGAAATTACAGATGATTTGTTCATATATTACTAAAACAGTTGCTTCAGCTTTCTTATTTGGAATGGGTTGTAAAATACAAAATCTTGAAAGATAGTGGTAACAAATACATACATCCATTTTCAGGGATAGGTAACTCCAATGTATCTATGTGAACTCTTTCCCAAGGTTTCTGCAGTTTGAGATATGATAGCGTAGTAGCATGCTTATGTGTATTTTCTTTTACCTCAGCATATTTCAAGCAATTATCAATATGTAAGTAAATATCTCTATTCATGCCTGGCCAAAAGTATTTAAGTTGTGCTTGTCTATAATTTTATATTTTCCTGGATGAGAACTACAATCACTATCATGAAGTAGTTAGTACCTCTGGTAAAAGAGTTTGTGGAATTACCAACTGATTCACTGCTTAAATAAGCTATCTTACATCAGCAATATACTCGAGCTCCCGGCTCTTATAACAAGGCGGAAAGGCGGACTAAGGCAGCTTGATCGGACTATTTTTATAAACAACATACCTATAAAATGCAACAACCCGTCTTCTACCCCTCTTTCTACCATCTTTTCTACCAGCCTCTTACAAGAAGGAATACTTGGTACTTCAAGCGAACCAGGCGGAATGGGAAGTTTGGTGTGTGGAGTATGTGTGGTGGTGGGAGGGAGGGGAGTAGCAGCCTCAACCGAGCTAAACCCCCTAGGAACCTACTAGTCTCGTATCAAATCGCAGTCAATTATGTCATGATTAATGCGGATAAAACGTGATATGGCAAAGGGCTTCCTTTGCTGCTGTAAGTTTGGTAAGAGAAGTGGGGATGGGACATCGAGATGGGGGATAAGGATAGGGACCTGACGTGATAGGTAAGAGTAGGATATTTATAAACAGTTAATGTGTGTGTGTGTGTGTGTGTGTGTGTGTGTGTGTGTGTGTGTGTGTGTGTGTGTGTGTGTGTGTGTGTGTGTGTGAGAGAGAGAGATAGAGAGAGAGAGAGAGAGGCGCCTTTATCAACACTATACACAAACGCCATTTAAAAAAAGTAAATTAGAAATCGAGTTTAAAAAATATTCAGGTTTGAAGAGCGACATCGCTAGAATTATTATACTTAGGAGAATGGCGCTTAATTATTTACAAGCTGATTATCTCTACTTTATCCAAAACCCTTATTAAGTTAATCTACTATACCCCCTCCCCTGTTATTAAAAAATGTATATATATTTATTAGTGTGTAGTTTTGCTGATTATACTAGTGGCTACTGAGTTTCTTTATGACGTAAAATGAAATTGAATTATGGCGGTGTTTGTGTATACTATATCTCCAGCACAATGTCGGAAAATGTGTGACGGATGTTAGGGTCGTAAACCTAAGCAATTTTTATTGGTTTTCGAGCTTATATCTTGGGACTTTCATCATATCCACATGGAAATATAAACTCCTGAAAAATTGCGAACTAGCATTACCTGAATTTTCAGCTAAGTGGCACTTGTGTATACTCTTGTACGCAGGGCGCCATATATATATATATATATTGCTAATAAGAACACGACTTAATGTCGCCCTATATAAGTAGTAGAAACAGTGACCCTTGGCGAATGTGACCTGATGTCACCCGACCATCGTAAGATAATTGACAATGACCTTCCGCTCTCTTTGGCGACTGTGACCTGATGTCGACCATCGTAAGATAATTGACGATGACCTTCCGCTCTCCTTGGCGAATGTGACCTAATGTCGCCCGACCATCGTAAGATAATTGACCATGACCTTCCGCTCTCTAGGGGGTAATTGGTCGGTATGCTTATTCAAAAACTGTCCTGGTTCCTTTGTATTATGTATATAATGTCTATGTATTCCTATCACTATGTACTTGTTGCACTGAAGATGTAATATACGAAAGCGCTCTGCTTCGTTAGTTTCTTTTTCCAAGTGGTCTACTTTGCATATATATATATATATATATATATATATATATATATATGTGTGTGTGTGTGTGTGTGTGTGTGTGTGTGTGTGTGTGTGTGTGTGTTTAAGTGTATGTATACATATGTATATATATTTTATATATATATATAATATATATATAATATATATATATATATATATATATATATATATATATATATATATTGCATAGAATGTCGAACACAGGAAGACTAGATTCGACCCAGTTGTGCTTCTTTACCTCCTTCTCTGTGTCATGGCGGGTCACCAGAGGTACTGCCAGTATGAATTCTCAATGCCGGTTACATTTATATCTGAGTTTATTATACTGGTTTCGTACTATATTCACCGCCACAAGAATTTCAACTCATCCCAAGCTCGACAAGTATTTCATACAATATGTACAACCTTGCCAAGGCGGATTAGGACCCCGTGGTGAAGAACGAAGCCTGTATCGTCTTCCATGAGGATAGGCAGGTCCTATAAATAATCATTAAGACTTGACTCAAAATTATACTTAATTATGACCTATTTACAACTAAAGATTTCAAATTATATGAATTTATTAGGTTATAAGAATTTTTCTATCATATCTAATAGATATTTTAAGTGTTACAAGTAATATTTCTGTGTTCATTTCAAACTGATAAATATTTACTAGTTTGTCGTCGAATAGCATATATTCTTTTATGTAAGCAGTGAGCACAAAGCCTTGGTATTTTGATGATAAAATAGGCTGTTTTATGATTGAAAAACACGAACGCCAGTTGCTTCTGTAGATTAATATATACATTTTTCCTTGTGTGGAGTGTGAGTTTTGTACGTGCTTACACGCGCGCGTGTGTGTGTGATTCACCTTGGTCTTTGGAACACGTGTTGGACTCGTGACCGACAGCTATTTCCCTCCCGGAAGAGAGCTCAGAGCTCGTATGACCGATCTATGTATACACAGTCGCCCGTCGTGATACCTGTTACCACAGAAGGGAGTGTCCATCTACAGACTTCGCCCTGAACATCTTCCTTAATTCTGAAAATTCATTTTTGTCGCCACCGCCACTACAACCGCTGGTAACATCAGCCACGCCGCCGCCGCCACTGCCAGAGCGCCCCCCACCCCCTCCCGGGCCACCAGGAACTTTGCTGCCGCTGTGGTCGTCACTGCCACCTCAGCCAACCGACCCCCCCCCCCCCAACTTCCACCCCCGGTCAACATCCAAGCCGCCGTTGCCCCGCTGCCGTGGGCAAGCACTGCCACCACGGGCTCCATCTCACGCCACTGCCAGTGCTGCTCACGTAAACATCACACTCTCCTTTGGAACCCCCCCCCCCACACACACACACACCTACCCGCCGTCATAACCGCCACCAGCGTCATAGTTGCCACTTCGACGGCCTGGCTCCCCCCCGCACGTGGGTCATTTGATCTCCGTTCCCCCAGGTGGATGGGCTACTTAGAGTGTGAGACCATCAGGAGCACATGCCACAGTTCATCTTCCCCCTGTTGTTCACCTCGCGTCTCTGCTTCACATACCCGTTTCGTATATTATCTTTTGAACTGTGACTAGCCGCTCTCATTGGCCAAGGTAGCATGATGTCCATTGGACCAGACAAAGCACAGTTCCAGAAAGCACAACGGCGCTGGAGTTTGGTATTCTTTGCCTGACTGTGTGACAAACTCTACTTTTTCGGTACTCGGGGCCAGGTTATATTACAACAGAAACATTCATCCGGCCCAACCTGTTCATGTACCCATGGGAACATTGTGGAAAATTAACGCCAAAAAGGCAAAGTAATGGAGATAACTAAAAGTTAAGAAAAGATCATAAATGAACACACACACACACACACACACACACACACACACACACACACACACACACACACACACACACACACACACACTTGTATATATATATATATAATATATATATATATGTGTGTGTGTGTGTATGTATGTATGTATGTATACTCGCGCGTGTTTGTACGCGTGTGCCATTATGCATCCTAGAATGTCACTTTCTTCAAGAAAAGATTGAACTCTAAGTTACCTCTCTCCCTCCCTCCTACCTTCCAACTTCCTCTTTTCTCCGATTACGTCATTCATTCTTATCAAAAGTCGGAGTAATGCCGTGCGAAGGAACCTGAATTCCAACTAAATAAGTTTTTGATGAGGAAAGGAAAGAGAGAGAAAAGAGAAAAGACGTGAGTCTAATAATGTTGTGATTGAAAGCCACAAAGTCTGGTAATTGCGGGAAGATGTGCAAGTTGCAGCAGGTCGCTAGACGTGCAGGAGGTGTTAGTGTTGCTAGTTGGGGTATTATTATTGTTATTAATTGTTATGGTCTTGTTAGTGGTGGCAATGGGCCACCAAGAGGTATTCGCAGTGACGATGAAGATAATTGGTAATTATTTTAATTTTGATGGAGGTGGCCTAGGTGAAGTTGAGGTGCTATGTTGGTGCTAAGTGTTATTCTTGGTGTTAGTGGTGTAAGTGACGTTAAGTTAGTGACCAGCCCAAAAGTGTTAGCAATAACGATGAATAATAACAAATATTTAGACGGATTGTCCTTTCTTACTAATTGAATCTCGTGGTGATTATTGACTTCATATTCAGTACTTTTAGTGGGGCGTTAGTGACATCCCTACGGACCAGATGCACGTGGCATTTTGTGATTGGAGTGTAATCTCTATTCAAAGAAGAATACTCCTCATTTTTAACCTGTGCCTTTGTGTGTGTGTGTGTATATGCCCGCGTATGTATATGTAGTTTCCAGTGATCTCTGTTCTTGTATCTATTTTCCTCTTGAAAGTGGTGCCGTACAAACTGTGACTTTGAACATCACATATTCTTTGACTCTTCATGATGGTGCTCCTTCTCAATTTTATGATGCTTGAAGGTGCGTTACTGATTTTTTTTTCTCACGAGTATTTGCCTACTGGTGGTCTTACTCAATTACTCGCTCTTATTCGCACCCACTTCGCAAGACATTTAACACAACTCTTGCTAAGCATATAATTCTAGATTCCTTAACCTAGTGTGCATTTACAGGGCTCAGGAAATGCTGACTGACTCTCCTTTCAACATTCTGCTCTTACAGAAATACCTGCTCTTCTACCTCTTCTTCCTCCTCCGCTTTCTGCTCACGTCTTGTCTTGCTTGCGCCTTAGTTGCAAAACCTTTTTTTTCCATCTTTTTCCACGGAATTTGAGACTTGGTTTCACCAAAGCCCTCATGTATGATCAAGTATTTCTCTTCTTCCTATTTTTTTTATTATTTGAAAATACTATCACTCCTCTAAGGCCTCGCTAATTGAAAAAAGGAAAAGACAAAATGCACGCGCGCACACACACACACACACACACACACACACACACACACACACACACACACACACACACACACACACACACACACACACACACACACACACACACACACACACACACACACGCATGCACACACAAACTCGCACACTTTTCCTCCGTTTTCTCTAACCTTTTGGTTTATGAGAAGAATTTCCATTTATCTTAATAAAAATCACTTGGCGGCAGTCAGGATGAAATGAGTAAGACGACGACGGCGCCACTTCCGGCGAATTAATCAGAGTCGTTTGCTGTCCTCCTTTGGGTTAGAAAGATTTCCATTAGTTGAGTAAGACTTATATTTTCAGACTCCTTCACTCTCCTCTCTCTCCCTCTCCCCTCCCCTACCCCCTTTCTCTCTCTCTCCTCTCTCTCCCTCTCTCTCTCTCTCTCTCTCTCTCTCTCTCTCTCTCTCTCTCTCTCTCTCTCTCTCTCTCTCTCTCTCTCTCTCTCTCTCTCTCTCTCTCTCTTTTATTTTATCCGTTTTAATAATATATAATTAGGTCAGAGTAGTGAGTATTGATTGTCTTGAAGAGGGGAAATTTTTTACAATTCTTTTTTCTATACGAGTATATGAAAAAAGATTACATCCACCCAAAATGCTTGGATTGTGTTTAAAGGAATTTGCCATGTCTCGACATAATGTTCACAATACTTGATATCTTGAAATATATAATTATCAGGGCTGCAAAAATGGATGAAGCTATGCAAAAGTGGTGCATTGTTTTTTCATAAACCACCTTAAATAAAAAAAATTATATTAAGAAAATGAAAATACATGTCAAATACTGTCAACTCTTAATTCATTGTTTTATTTATAATTATTATTATTTTGTGTATTTATTGATATTTTTTGCTTATGTATTATTGTTATTGTTTTATCTATTTATTTTTGCATATTTTATTTTTATTTCATTCTATCTTCCTAATCTTTTATCTGTTATTTATATATCTAAAATGTATTACATACATATACCAAAGGCTTTTTCCCCCTACACGGGGGGGGTAGCCAAAAACAAAAAGGCATAGAAACAATTATATAAAATGTATTATTATTATTATTATTATTTATTATTATTATTATTATTATTATTATTAATAATAATAATTATTATTATTATTATTATTAATAATAATAATAATAATAATAATAATAATTATTATTAATAATTATTATATTATTTTTATTATTATGATAATAATAATAATAATAATTATTATTATTATTATTATTATTATTATTATTATTATTATTATTATTATTATTATTTATTCATTTATTATTAACAACAACAACAACCTCTTACTGCCAGTGCTTTGCCCTGCTTCGGACTCTACAAACTTTCCTTTGGCGAGCCCCATCACTCAGTCTCCGCTCTTGACATTGGGGTTGTCCTTCAACCTCAACTTTTGACGGCAACTGAAACCTAATCAAACATTTATTCTCACTTCTTTAGAAACGCCCCCTATTCTTCCGGGCCCTCCTCCATTCACGTACCTCATCCCAAACTCCCAACCCACACACACACAGACACAATTTACAAAGGATTACAAAAGCGGAGCATCCCGACAGGAGACCTTTTGGTGCATATCTAGGTCGGATGCGAAAAAAAAAATAAATGAATAAATAAGAACTATAATAATGTAAATAACAAATAAAGTACATAAATAAATGCATAGGTATAGCTAAATAATAAACAAACAGGTAAATAGTAAATAATAATAAATTGACATATAACTAATAATAAATGAGAATGAAACAGACAAACGATAACAAAACAAAAACAAGTAATGTAAAATAAATGATAATCATTACAACACCTTAGAATCTTTTTCATCTGTTATTATCCTGTTGAACTTTGTATCACCTGAATCAGTGGTCCCCAAAATGTCTTATATAACTTCCAGCAGAACCCCCCCCCACACACACACACAGTTTTTCTGTATTTGTATGAAATTATATATCTTATTTTTCTATTTAAATCTTAGCAGACTACCTTGAAAACGGGTTGGGATGACTGATAGAATTACATTTTGCATGTATGTAACTGCAGATACTTGTTCTTGAAATTATTTTATTATTCTTATGAAAATTATTTTGGTACAGATGACTTCACTCCCCACCCCCGTTGTATCTTCCTCATGCCTCCCTTGGAGGGGTGCACCCCCTAGTTTGGAAACCACTGATCTACATATTAGTAAGCCCAGTCCTTCTTCATACTAAAGTATTTATTTAAAACAGAATCATTACGGGCGTCAGTAGAGAACATTATGGGACCTCCGATAGTTACTTCGGGTACCCTTATCAGAAACTTGAAAGGTTGTGTTTTTATGTGTGTCTGTACGTGTTTGTGTACATATATATATATAGTATGTAGGTATGTATGTATTTGTGCATGAGTATGTATACGTAAATATAATGTGCGTTTTAATATACGTGTTTATTGGTATGAATTGGTGGCACATACCTAAGTATACAAATGTGTATTTCTAAATACGTTTGTAGATACGAACTCGGGGCACAGAAGTTAAACTTGGTGCGCGACAAGTGGGGTAAGTGTGTGGGCTCGAGTGCTGTGATTCACCACTCTTCTGGTTCACATGTTGAACACGCGCGCACGCATATATATATATACATATATAAATATATATACATATATATATATATACATATATATATATATATATATATGTATATATTTATATGTGTGTGTGTGTGTGTGTGTAGTGATAATGATGATAATAATAATAATAATCAACGGTTTATTGGGTATAGCAGTATTACTGCGGAAAATATACATCCTACAAGGTTATAACAATATAAAACTATGACAGTGAAAAGATGTTGTTACAAGCATTCAAAAACTAGACAAAAACAGTAAGCTGAGTAATAAGTGTGTAGTACGACAATGTTAATTCTTGTTGTTGATTAAGTCCTCAAAAGTCGGTATGGGGCTCTTCTTATACCGGTCGGTACGTGCGCTGATCGGCTTGATGGTACTATGGTGCCGCACCTGCAGCCATGGTCCTGGTACCTGTGGAGTGTGAGTGTGTGTGTGTGTGTGTGTGTGTGTGTGTGTGTAAGTGTACACACACCTTACGAAGACAGGATTTACACTCTGGAAAGACGTAGAGTACATGGTGTTCTAATAGAGCTATTCAAGCGGGTCAAGGGTTTTAGCAAGGGTGATGCAGGCAAGGTCATCATATTAAGACAACAGGGCAGGACTCGTACTAATGGATTTGAATTGGAAGTGGTGAACCCAAATGTTATCCATGGTTACAAATCGCCAGATAAATCTTTGTGGACCAGCATAAAAAATGGCAAGATTGTTCTTTGACATGTTCCATCGAAGCCGCTTTTGATCATGTCCAAGATGTTTTGGGACCCACCGAGCTGAGACCTTCGTCATTTCAAGATGGTTGTGGATAATTGCATGAACACGTTCCTGGGAGATTTCCAACTCTGTCGCAATAAAACGTTCAGTCAGACTCCGATCTGTGAGCAACATGTCATGGATTTTCTCGATGATTTCTTGAATGGTGACAGTTGCAGGCCTTCCTTGATGAGGCGGTCTTCCAGGCGGTCTCTGTCCTGTTTGAAATCAGCTGCCCATTTCTTAACCACGCTGTATGAAGGAACATTGTCTCGTAGAGTAGCCACAATGTCCTCGTGAATTTCCTTTGGAGTTAAGCCCTTGATGTGAAGATATTGAATGACTGCCCAATGACCAATTTTGTCCATTTTCTCTACAATACCTTACTGTCCCAAATGAATTATCAGTAAAAAAAAAAAAAAAAAAAAAAAAAAAATACAATAAGGGCTTGAAAAACCTCATACCAACTTTGAAAGATTAGATTTTGTGTGAAAAAATCTGTCTGTATCTCGTGTCCTTCTACCATAGACCACGAATTTTTCAATCACCATCGTATTATTTCCCAGTGGTTTTCTGCAAGTGTGTATGTCTTTGTGTGTTTATGTGTGTGAATATACCCTCTGCAAGTATGTTAGGGTATATGTACATGTAATTTGAATCCCTGTAATGTATATGTAGTGTGTGTGTGTGTGTGTGTGTGTGAGAGAGAGAGAGAGAGAGAGAGAGGGAGAGAGAGCGTAAAATGTGCCCCCGAGTCCAAAGTTTAGTTATTACGACCAACACACTTTCGCGCTTTTGGATGCAGCGTCGCCCCGTTCTCTTCTCCTTGGCTGCCCATTGTGTCTTATTACATCTCGCAGTGGCTTCTCTTCCACGGGGCCAAGGAGAAGTTTTCTCTTTCCCACAGGGGAGATGGAAGAAAAGGGACAGACAGACAGACCTGGTGACAACAACCCCCTAGGGCTGGGAAGCGTTTGGGTTTGGTGGGGTTGGGCTCGATGTGGTGCAGTTGAAGCAAGGAAGGAGATATTCTATATGGTGTAGGTGGTCATAAAGGAAACGATGGTTAGATTTTTTTCTGAGGGTTAACAAATTAAAAAATAACTTCATTTTTGTTTCACGAAAATTATGAAAAATATAGTTTCAGTTTATCAACCTATTTACTACAATATGGGTAATGTTTCTTTCTGACTACCGTCATGTGATTTAATTCATTAGATTACAACTTAAGTGTCCTGAGGATGTGAAATGGAAATAAAGACCATTCATTTCCCTTCATTCCCTTCATCAGCAGAGTAAAGTCGCGTGTCGTTAGCCACAATAGAATATCTAACTAGCGTTATCGTAGCAGCGTACTTTACAGCGTCCAGCTGGGAACATTTTCAGGCTAGGGACTGTTTACCAGTTGATTAAGGTCGTTCGTCTTCAGCCAGAATAGAAAACATGAGGAATATCACCATCTTCCTTGGATTCCGTCCTTGTCGTGTCGTGTTCGACTTGAAACAAAAGAGTAGTTACACAACTCGTTTCCAAGTTGTTGTTGTTGTTGCTGTTGTTGTTGTTGGAAAGTTGTAAACAAAATGTATAATATTTGGTTTCTACGTGTTTTTGTTTTCCCTTTTTATCCTTGTTGAACGCAACTGCGTCACTCGTGTAAATTGCAAATTAAATCATATGCCGACATTTACACTACAAATCTCCTAAATGGGAATTGAACCCTGTCAGCGTGTAGGCGTTGCGTCAGGTGATTGAAATCCCAAAGGGATGGGATCGGTATCTGCGTGACGTGTGTTTGTGTTTGTGTGTGTGTGTGTGTGTTTAATATAGTTGTGCAGTAAAACAACAGGAGAAAACAATTGTAAAATCTTTCGCGGTGGAGTGTGTATGTGTGCCCACGCACGTGCAACAAACACACACACACACACACACACACACACACACACACACACAAGCAAGTTTTCTCGTATGATCTTCTATAATGGCGGGGAAATAAGGTGAGGCTTGAGTGGTGAAAATGCGGAAAACGCGGTTAGGGGCCATGGTAGGAGTGGAAGCAGTGTTGGTGGTCGTCTCTTAGTGTACCTTATCGCCTGGACGCTCCTCAGAGACGTCTAGAAATTAGCAAACTGATCAAACCGTCCAAGTTGGAGCCACCGTCACTGTGTCATCCAGACAGGGGTAGGAGGTTCTCATTTACCGCGGCCGTTTAGAAGTTTCCGCCTAAATTTGTTGTGTCCGGTTTGGTATAAAAAGTATGTATGTGTCTGTGTTTCATGGTTCGTGAAGTTGAACATGGTAAGTAGAAAATGTACATATTGTTTGGTGTACGGACTTTTTTTTTCATCACATGTGACACAATGATGACCTTTTTTTTCCGTGCCGTGAACGATAACCATTGAACAATAGAAAGAACTAATGGTCATAAGTTCCTTTTTATAGACATAAGATTTAACTCGGAACCAGGGAGTAGTTTACAGATAAGCCTTCTAGCACTCTTTTGAAGACATGTGTTTTTATCGTTGTTTCATAAGTTATGTTGTTAACCACATGACTTAATATCTTTATCATTTTATTCCTCTTTATTTTCTTTGTATAATTTCAATTACTTATACTGTTCAGCTTTTTCTTATAATGATATGTCTATATCACTAATAATTAATCAGTTTCTCTTGACGAATGTTAGATTCTATGTTCACACAGATGACTTTAAGAATTTAGTCCTCTCCTTTATTTCAGAGAGCACGGTTTGCATTCTGACCTATGGAATTTGTTTTTTCTCTTTTTTTTTTATCGACGTTTAGCCGAATCTTATCGACATTTAGCAGAATCTTTTCGATGTTTCGATCGATTTAGCTGTGGTCATTGCTGCCAATCCAGTGCTTCTATCCTTTAATGCTGCCAGCCCTCATAATTTTTTTTTTTTTTTTATGGTTTGGTACTTGGTGTAGAGCTCGGTATAAAGTCTTACGTTTGAGTAAGCTTACATGTATAATTTTTTTTATTTTATGTTTATTTGTGTATTTATTTAATCTGTTCAATTATTTGATTAACTAATTTATTATTATTACTTGGGTTAGGTGGGTGTCTAAAGAAGGGAGGTGCAGTAATAGTGGACTGGCTAATGAGGTTGTTTAATGTGTGTCTAAAGGAGGGTAGAGTGCCGGAGGACTAGAGGAATGCTTGTATAGTTCCGCTTTACAAAGGAAAGGGGTACAAATGTGAGTGTAGTTGTTTCAGAGGGATCAGTTTGTTGAGTGTAGTTGGGAAGGCTTATTGGAGGGTTTTATATGAGAGGATTAGGAGAGGAACAGTGTGGGTTTAGGAAAGGTAGGGGTTGCATAGATCAGATATTTGTGCTAAAGCAGATATGTGAGAAAGTTTTAGGAAAAGGTAAGGATTTTTTTTTTGGTCCTTTATGTATTTGGAAAAGGCTTATGGCAGGGTAGACAGGAAGGCATTATGGGAGGTATTACAGATATATGGGATTGGGTGACAGCTATTAAGGGCAGTCAAGAGTTTTTACGAGAGTAGTAGAGCCTGCGTTAGAATTAGAAATGAAGAGAGCGAGTGGTTTCAGCTAAAGGTTTGACTGCGTTAGAGATGTGTGATGTCGCCTGGCTGTTCAGTGTGTACATTAATGGTGTGGTGCGGGAGGTAAATGCAAGGGTAATGAGCAATGGACTGGAAATGGTTAAAGAAAATGGAGAGAAGTAGGAGGTAAGCCAGTTGTTGTTTGCTGACGACATTATGCTTGTGACAGGGTTAGAGGGGAAGATTAAGGGAGTTAGTGACAGAGTTTGGGAAGGTATGTGATAGGAGAAAGTTGATGATAAATGTGGGTAAATGCAAGGTGATGATGTACAAGGCAGTGAGTTGGAAGTATGTCTTAAAGGAGAGAGGCTGGAGGAAGGGGATGTTTTTAGGTATTTAGGGTCGCACGTGGCTGGAAAGGGAGTGGAGGTGGAGGTAAATTGTAGATTGAGAGATGCAAGTAAATGCCTTGGGGAATTAAAAAGTGTCATGAGAAATAGGTTTCTGGGAATGGATGCAAAGAGGAGATTGTATGAAGAGGTGATTGTGCCAACGGCATTGTATAGGGTAGAGTCTTAGAATTTAAGAGAGGCAGAGAGGAAAAGTCTGAATGTGTTTAAGATAGAATGTCTGCGAAGTTTGGTAGGGATACTAGGTTGGATAGAGCGAGAAACTAGGTGAAGAGAAGAGCGGGAGTGGCAAAGGAGATGGCAGGTAGGGCTGATGAAAGAGTATTGGGATGGTTTGGATACATGGAAAGAATGAGTGAAGAAATATTAGTAAAAGAGATGTGGAAGGGAGAGGTGGATGGCGTGAACTTGAGGGGACAACCGAGGATGAGGTGGATGGATGGGGTGAAGGGCGTAGACAAGAGGGGAATGTCTTTTAAGTAAGGAAGGAAGAATGTAGGTGAGAGTGGCTGTGTACAGATGATACTGTTATGCAAGGAAGGGAGGGGCGGGGGATGGGAAGGGGGGGGAGTGGTGGTTATGTGTGAAAGATATTTTGACGCAGCCCGAAGGGATTTCTCCCTTTCTTCTCTTTTTTCTGCATGAGGGGACGAAGAGAGGGTTCGCCGATTGAGTGAAGCGGCCTTGCTGTTGATGTACTGTGTCATGCTACATTGCCTCTTACCCAAGCCGGTGGGCAGGATACAGAGATGACCCTTTGTCCACAAGGAGCTAAGATGAGAGGGTCGATTGAGTGGTGGATGGGAGCGAAATGGGTGGGAATAGGTACGTGCCTCTAACTTTGGCTACCTCCCTTATAAAGGGGAAATTTTTTTGGTTCAAAGAATTATTTATTTATTTGTATTTAGTTATTTATTTTATTTATTATATTTTTCTTTAGTATGTTTTTTATTTATTCGTTCATTTGTTATATGTATGTATTTATCCATATCTATCTATATATCTATATATATATATATACATATATATATATATATATATATATATATATATATATATATGTATATATATATATATATATGGAGAAAACATTTGGCCTCTGCGCGCACGTAAACAAAACTCATTTTCTTCGGCAGGGCCGTTAATGGCGTTTTCTTTTTTTCTTTTTTGTCTTTTCTTTTTCTTTTTCTTTCCAAAAAGTAGTTAAACTACCGTAATAGCGGCTCGTTGGATGAAGGAAAGCAGCAGTTAATGGTGGTCGGGACAGAAGATGTTAGCGAAGGGGAAGGAGAAAGGAAAAGGGAAATATAGTAATTGGAGAGGAACAGGGAGAGAGAGAAGACACAAGTACACTTGGAAGCGTAGAGTCAAAATGTACGAAGGAAGTACACTACATTTGATAACTTCCACCTATCATAAGTCACTTTAACTATAAGATTATAGACTTTTACACACATACATATTGCAGAGGCTTTTTCCCCCTTATAAGGGAGGTAGCCAAAAAAACAAAGGCATAAAAACCATTCCCACCCATTCCATCCCTAATCCACTCCACTTCCCTTCACCCTCTACCCTCCCTCTCATCTTGGCACCTCCTGGATGACGGGTCATCCCTGCATCTTGTCCACTTTTACTTACATATAAATGATATTGAAGAGAAAGAATAACCTTCCACAAAAATTATTCTTGATATATCATCAGCATTTGTGACTCAACCCTAATCAAACCAAACCTAACCTATCAAAATTTAACCTCTCCTAACCTATCCAAACCTAACCTATCCTAACCTAACTTATCCTAACTTAACTTATCCTAATCTATCTTAACATATCCTAACCTAGCCTAACCTAGATTAACCTATTCTAACTTAACGTAACATATCCTAACCTATCCTAATGTGACTTGTCATAAAATAACGTAACCTAACCTAACACTGCCTTGGCTGACCAAGTCTGAATTAGTCAATATGCATGAATTTTTTTCTTGTACAGTGTACCTCCATGCTTTTTATTTATTTATTTTATTTGTATCTATTTATTTAAATTTTGCCACCGGGGAGGAGTGAGTAGGAACATTGAGGGTATGGAGAAGAGGGAGAGAAAGAACGGAGAGAGACGGAAATGGAATAAAGGATCAGTGAGGGAGGAGAGAGGGAGGTCATGGCCTCGGGTGCCATATTGTTGACATGGTAAACGTTGCCTATTATTGCAAGTGTAGCTAACCAAGCTGCATATTGCTTCACGGTTACCTTCTGCAACCTCATGCCCCTCGCAGACCTGACCTACTGTCCCCCGTTACCTGCTTTTCAGCCCAACCCCCTCCCTGGGTAGCTTGTGTTGCCTTCCTCTCGGCTTCTTGCGCGCGCGCACACACACACACACACACACACACACACACACACACACACACACACACACACACACACACACACACACACACACACACACACACACACACACATACACACACATCTGCGTAAAACTACGCAGGGAAGAAAAATGTAGCTATGAGAAAGACATAATAGAAAAGTGTAAGGATCAGCCAAAACTATTCTATAGATATGTAAATGGGAAACTAAAAAACAAAAAGGAAATAGTGAAGCTACGCCAAGGGAATACAGAATACACAGAAGATACCGAAATGGCTGAAGTTATGTGCAAACTCTTCAAGTCGATTTTCACTAGAGAAAATGTACAACATCGGGATGAAGGGCGAGAAGTGAAATACACCCCCCATAAAGGAAATAATAGTAACACGGAAAGAAATAATGGATCAAATAACGAACCTTGATGTCAGAAAATTGTACGGCCCGGTTGGAATAAATTAGATATTTAGAGGTTGTTAAGAAGAACTAGCAGACAAAATATACAACATAATAAGTTGCTCGCTCAAAGAAGGAAGAATGACAGAAGACTGGAAAAAATGCTGATATCGTACCAATTTATAAAAGAGAAAATAAGGAAGACCCAACAAATTACAGACCGGTTTCCCTTACAAGCATAATAGCTAAAATTTGTGAAAAAGTTATAAAAAGTAGATGGATAAAACATCTGGAGGATAACAATATACTAAATCCGAGACAAATAGGATTTAGACGGAACATACATGTACCACTAATTTGATATGTTTCTACTCAAGGCTACTAGATATAATACAAGAAAGTGACGCATTCCTAGATCTACAAAAAGCTTTTGATAAAGTCCCTCACAAAAAAATATTAAGGAAACTGGAAACCATAGGAGGGATACAAGGTAAACTATTGAAATGGATGGAGGACTTTTTGCATGGAAGAAAAATGAGGGTAGTGCTCAGAGATAAGACTTCTACTTAGGAAGAGGTAATTAGTGGAGTCCCACAAGGATCAGTGTTGTCTCCAATAATGTTTGCCATTTATGTGAATGACATGGACGAGGGTATGGAATGTCACATAAGCTTCTTTGCAGATGATGCAAAATTGTTAAAGAAAGTGAGTACTAAAATGGACTATGACTCACTACAGAGAGATCTGAACAGGGTTTGGGAATGGAGTCAGAAATGGGAAATGGAATTCAACATTAAATAATGTAGTATAATGGAATTTGAAAAAGTAAAAAAGAAAATATATCAAGACAATATAAAATTTGTGAAAAACAAGTAAAGAAAGTAGGATCTGAAAAAGACCTGGGAGTGATCATCACAAAAGATTTCCCCTGACAAACATATAAACAAAATTATTAGTGAAACCTATAACTTGCTAGGATCAACAAAAGTGGCTTTTACTTACTTGGGTGAAGAAATGGTAAAGAAAATACTAGTCACATTGATAAGGCCTAAATTGGTGTATGCAGCAACGCTATGGTTACCCAGTACAAAATAGAATAGAAGATTGAGAGAATCCAGAGAGCAACTACGAAGATAGCCCCAACACTATCAAAACTCATATGAAGAAAGATTGTTAAAATTGATGTTGCCGACTCTGGCACAAAGAAGAGGAGGAGGTGACTTGTTGACCATCGACAGATTTATGAAAGGTACGGAAGTCCTTGATAGAAAAGACTTTAAATTGGGATAAGAGAAACACAAGACGTGGAAAGAGGCTCAAAAAGGACAATTATAGAAGAGACCTGAAAAAAACGACTTTCTCCACAGAGTGGTGGATGTATGGAACATATTAGACGAAAAAACAGTGTGTGTAAAAACAATCCAAGAATTTAAGAGCAAACTAGATATGGAGAGATACAAAGACAGGACACCACGAGCATAGCTCCCCCGGCCCGTAAGATACAACTAGGTAAATACACACACACACACACACGCACACACACACACACACACACACACACACACACACACACACACACACACACACACACACACACACACACACACACACCGAAAAAACGCTTCCTTAGTTTTTGCAACCCACACAACCTATTGGTCCAATCTTGTCTTATTCCCCCTCCCTCTCCCCCACTGTGTGTGTGTGTCTGTGTGTGTGTGTTTCTCCCTCTCCACTTCTCCCCCCCTTCCCCTCTTCCTATCTTGGTTCATCAGCTGGTCTCCGCTGGGACCAGTAACCTCCCATCCTGCCCAACCATTTAACTCACACTGCCTCGCCTTACCAGTTGTACCAACACCGGTAGAATCAGTACTAGAGTGTATTCACTTTGATGTGACGAACATTGATTATAATATAATTACAGAACAAAAATGAATAGATAAATAAAAAGATAAGCCAAATAATCTGTTTTCTGATACCCGAATAAGATATAGATTTTTTTCCGAATGAAAATCGCATATTGTTGAAAATGTAAGATTAGTTAAATTTGGCTTTGAAGGTTTACCTGATGAATATTGTCAGTAATGACCAGTGTTTCTATCCTTGGGGATAATATTGCACCGAAGAGGAGGAACCACAGAGGTTATAAAGGAGAGATTTACAGAGGGATACTGATAGAATGGGGGGATGGTAGAAGTTTAAGAAAAAAACTCAACATTATTTTTTTGAGGGGACATTAGTCTCCAACCATAGAGAATGACGCGTGACTGGGCCGCAGAAATATCCCTACAGTATTGGCTGAATGAAAGTGATGTTGTCAGTACTTTATACTAGGATTCCATTGTAGAAAGCTGCTTGGATGTGAAAAAGGTGATATCATCTATTACACACACATACGCGCGTGCGCTTGCACCATCATCACCACCGATCTCATTTTCCGTTCTCTCCTCCTTAATCACGTATTCTCTTTGATTAATTGCAAAGTCATGAATTTAAGATTTACTGTTTACACGGGCGAAGAAGGAGGCAGAGTTGGGAAGTAGAGCTGGAAGCTTCCAGAGGAAGAACTGGAAGGTATATCTCCGTTGACGAGTCTCGGAAGAGGTGGTGAGGAGTTGATAGTGGTTGTGCATGGGTTTGTTGTGATTTTTTATTTTACTTTTTTGTTTATTTATTTATCTTTATATTAGTGATGGTATGGGTTATGATTTGTCGGTATGGTTACCAGCACTTCTATCCTTTGGAACAGTGTGGGTTCATAGAGAAGGTAAAGGAGATCAGTAGCAAAGGAGAAAACAGTAGAAGTTATTTTTTTTTATCTGTATATTAATTTTTCTTATATGTATACCGTATGTTTGTGCGGAGAATAATTTCCAATCAAAAGAGTATTCTATGTGGCTATGCTCCGTAGGGATGCCTTCAAGCTTGCGAAAGTATTTCCTTTATAACATTTCTGCAGGGATAGTGTGGATATATTTAGTCCTTTGACTCTGGACGGAATCAAATTATCAGAAAACATCCAGAATATTTTTAATATTGTGTGTGTCCGTGTGTGTGTGCGTGGCCAGTACTAAGTGACTCCTAGTGTAAGTTTTAACATTTAAAACGAAAAGCCTTATCGAGATGCAAATTAGTAATGGACTGAAAAACCAGCTTCCTTCAACTGATAAGAATAGGCTGGCGGCAACAAGAATAAAATGTATGAGAGTTGGGGGAGGGGAGGCATTGTACGGAGGTACCGGGAGTTGGAGGCTTATGCTCTTCCACCCCAACCCTTCTGTAGCTTCCCCCCCTCCTCTCTCTCTCTCCTCCTCTTCCTCCTTCTCCTCTTCCTCTTCTTCCTCTTCTTCCTCCTCTTCCTCTTCTTCCTCCTTCTCCTCCTTTTCCACCTACGCCTCCTACCCTGCGTCTCCTTCCCTTGACGTCATTTCTTGGTACAGTGAGGGGAGTCCGGGCCGTAACTTTTGTACCAACTTCTTCCTGAGGACCCGTCGTGGGCAGCCCTCCCCTCCACACGTCCTATGGCTCCTCCTATCCGACTTTATCTGACTCGTTCCGTTCCGTTTTGTCATGTTCGTTCCGGACCCTCTGGCCATATCGTCAGACATTGTTACTGTCGTTTCTCCTAGATCCATTTCCCTTCTGTTACCTCCTGTTACGCTCTCCTTTGTATGTTGTTATTTTGTACATATTGTTGATTACGTGACCGAATGCCTGCCACCAGGCCATCCCCTGCATGCGCCTGTGCGCCAGCATGGAAGCCTCACGTCCCTTTTATTGAATATCCACAAATTATTTTTCCATTTACTTCTGTTAAGAGTAATAAACATGTAAACAATATGTCATAATTTGTTTGCATTGCAGAATTGCAATATGGTATTTGATAAAGAGGTATTATAGTTTGAGTTTTTAGATAAAACAGTATCAGTCTGTACTGAGTTTGGGAAAGGGGGACCCTATGGTTTGGGGCATTTTTAAACCGTTACACCCAAGTCAGTCACCATTGAATTTATTCGTTTTTGTTTGAATTGTCAACACTGTCATCACCAGTAACACCGCTGACACCACCATAACAATCCTCCTACCATCTCCCTCGCGTGGGGGAGATGCACTCAGTATTTTTGGGATTTTAGTGACACCTCTACGGACCAGAGGCATTCTGTATTCCGTTGTGATCGGAGACTAATCTCCTCAAAGTACTGATCGCTTTACTATAACACTACACTTTATCTTATACCTGCAACTGTATAGAATTACACGTATACAATTACAAAAACACAACACAATCACTTGTCACTATTCGAAGATATAAATTTCACAGGAAGTAATAAACTTAACAAGAGGTATATGCTAGCTGGTGTCTCGGCAGAAAACGAGTTCTCTAGCTGAGGTCACGGAGCAGACCGTCTTGTATCTCCATAATTACCGCCTCGTATATGACTCCACCTCTTCGGTCCCCCAAGGGTAGAAGCGCTGGTGACTCAGTTGAGGTTTTCTGGAGTTACTCGCCGAAGTCTCGTTGTGATGGTCTTTGTTCTTCGTTCCATATGAGGAAGAACATGTATTCCCAAGCGGGTTAGAGCGTCGCTGCTTGCGGCGTAGGTCGAGGTGACGGTAGTTCGAACCCTGCCGCCAGCGAATTGGACCAAAGGGGTGATTAAATTAATTCCACGCCACAAAGTCCTCTCTAAGGGGCGTCGTCCTAGCATCCTGATAGGAGGAGTTCGTGACGTTAAACCCAATCATAACTATTCTTCTTTTTTTTTCTCTCTTTTTTTTTCTTTCTTTTTCTTTTTCATCCTCTTCGGATTTGATATCTTGAAACGATGTTGTTTCTCTTTGTCTGATTCTGTGGGAAGGAATGTTTCTTTGGCTTAGCAAGAAGCTCGGTCATGCAGTCATCTCATCTCCTTAATCACTTGCCCTCGTGTACGGAACATCCGCACACACGCACACACAGAAACACAGATGTATTCATAGAAACGCACTTGTATATACACATGCAGAAACATGTTCGTAGGAATGCTCACACACACACACACACACACACACACACACACACACACACACACACACACACACACACACACACACACACACACACACACACACAAACACACGGCTGAAATAATTTCAGTATCGCTGCGCTGTGAGTCGTTACTCCAACTCTCGTGGGCGGAGAGTTGGGTGTGTGTGTGCATTACCCATAGATCAGTCATATATGAGCTCTGAGCTCTCTTCCGGGAGGGAAATAGCTGTCGATTAGTCCAACACGTGATAGAAGACCATGGTGAAACACACACACACACACACACACACACACACACACACACACACACACACACACACACACACACACACACACACACACACACACACACACACGGCTTCTTGGTGTAGTATTTATATGCGTATGCACGTATGCATGTGTGTGCATGTATATCTGTATGTGTATGAATGTATACATGTTTATGTGTATGTATTTATGTATGTTTATCTGTATGCATGTATGTATATGTGTGTACAGTATGTATGCATGATTTATATGTGTATGCATATATGTTTTGTGCTTGTGTATGCATGTATATGTGTGTGTATATATGTATATGTACATGTATGTGCAAGCATGTCTGTAAGGATGTATGCATTTATACCGACAGGACGTCCCAAAGCT
>NC_134790.1:61073274-61080774 GCF_046742065.1 Oratosquilla oratoria
CAACATGAGGACATCAGGGTTAAACAGGTAGCATGTGCAGATGATTTCACAGGGGGAGGGAAAGTAGCAGACTTAAAAAAGTGTTGGGATCTGGTGCTGGCACACAGCCCGGACCTGGATTATATCCCGAATGCAAAGAAGTCTGTCCTCATAGTGAAGCCAGACTACTTTGCAATGCTAAAAACCTCTTTAAAACAGTGAATTGAAGGTAATAAAAGAGGTGGAAAGACATCTTGGTGCTGTGATCGGCTCTGGATCTTTTAAAAAGTAATATATCGAAAAAAAGTTAATGAATGGCTGGTGGAACTTAGTCTACTAGCCAACTTTACAAAGACTGAACAGCAGGCGACATATGCCGCATTCATATATGGTGTTAAGTATAAATGGAACTACATCTTAAGGACGGTACCGAACATCACTGACCTCTTGAAGAAACGATCAGAAAAGAGCTAATTCCGGCCATCACCAACGGACGAATAATAAACGAAAGAGAAAGAAAACTTATTGAACCTCCACCAAGAATGGGAGGGTTAGGCATCTCCAACCCGCTAAACCTTGCCAACATAGAACACCGAAACTCCCTGAAACTCACGTCCTCTCTGACAAACAACATCGTGTCAAAGATCAACAGGAGACTAACGTGGATGAAATCATAGAAATCGGAGGAAACATATCAAAGGGAAGAGAGGCAGAATGAGGAACTTCGCAGTCTTTCATATCAGCTATCGAATCATATGAAAAGAAAGGTAGCAATAGCACAGGAAGATGGGGCGTCCAATTGGCTGATAGCACTACCAATCAGGGCAAAGGGATTCAACCTAAACAAAAGAGAATTCACGGATGCCATTGCCTTGAGGTATGGATGGTCATTGGAAAGGCTACCTAATAGATGTTCCTGTGGTGCACAGTTTAGTCCAAACCATGCGATGATATGCAAGCAGGGTGGATTCATGTGAGACATGACGAGGTAAAGGATCTCACTGCCCAAACACTTCGGGAGGTATGCAAGGATGTGACCATCGAACCAACATTACTCCCACTAGGAGGGGAGAACTTCAAGCACTGCACATCCAACATCTCAGAGGAAGCACGAGTGGATGTCAGCGCAAGAGGTTTCTGGACACGGAGACAATTGGCTTTCTTTGACATGCGAATAGTTGGTCTCATGGCCCCCTGTTACAATAACCTAACTATTGAGGCGTCCCACTCCCGGAGCGAGAACGAGAAAATCAGGATGTACGAAGAGCGTATGCAAAATGTGGACCAGAGCTCATTCATTTAGGTGGGATGGGTCGTAGGGCAAAGGCATTCTACGCTCGTCTGGCAGAGGTGATGGCAGAAAAGAATCAACAACCAAATAGCAGCATTGTTTCGTGGATGAGATGTAGAATCATTCTCACTCTTAAGATCAGCCCTCCTATGTCTGAGAAGTACCATGTCCCCACCGCCCAAATCAGTACACGTACAGAACCTCGATTTTGAGCAGACTGTAGTAGATAGTAGGATAACTGAACTTCTGAATTAGGTTTTATTAAACTAATATATAAAAGGGTGGTCGACCACAGTCACTGGCGAGAGAGGGGCCAATGAACTGTGTCTGTGGGAAACATATCCTGACTGCTTTCACCACACAGTTCCACGGGGATGGAAGTTGTAAAAATAAATGTAGATAGGACCACCACCCCTTCGGACAAGAGTTTCCTAGGCCCCTTCCCCCTCTCCCTAAATGCATAACATCGCGTCCTTAATCCTCTTAAGATAAACCAGAAGGTTACCAGTAGGTTTTCTTCTTGTCGAAGTAATAATTGATGTATTCAGGCAAAGAGGGTGGAGGGAGGGTTTCACTCGGATAAGAAAAAAATCGCCAAGCGGCAGCAAGAGTAAATGTGATAGTCGTCAATTACTGGTAAAGGATTAATTGCAGGTGACGTCACCCCCCTCCAGCTGAATAAAATCGTCTGGCGCCACCTAGAATAGTTTCTCAGTAGCACTGAAAAGGTTGGAGTATATTTTTGCTATGGGTGTTGTGGATAGATGCCGTACCGGTAGTGTAAGGAGTAGATAGGCAGGGGTGCATGTGCGCACAATTCAAAGAGCGGGAAATAGAAGAAAATATAACAGTAATGATAACAAATGAAAAACTAGCGAATATGGTAAAGTACATTAATAATCACATAGATAATAATAATAATAATAACAGTTTACAATCAATGCATTCTGCCAGCAATAAACTACGGATGTGAGACTTGGAAACAAATGAAGGCAATGGAAACAAAACTAAGGACAGCACCGAGGATACTGGAGAGATCAATAATGGGAATAACGCTGAGAGACCGAAAGAGAGCAAGTTGGGTGAGAGAGCAGACTAGAGTGAAAGATATTGTGGAGGCGGTAAAAGAGAGGAAGTGGAATTGGGGAGGTAAGTTAGTGCGAACGACTGATGAGCGATGGAGCAAATGTGTTACCTAGTGGACGCCGCGAGATAGGAAGCGTGGAAGAAGTAGACCAGATAGAAGGTGAAGAGACGAGATCGAGAAATTTGCAGGAGTGACGTGGCAGAGGATGGCGCGGTTGTGTGATTCATGGAATGCTATGAGGGAGGCCTTTGTTCAGCAGTGAACTCAGGATGGCTGATTTGATTGATTGAATAATGTTAATAAGAATAGGTAATTTAAAGTAAACAAGACGCCCGCTTAGGGCCGCTTTTGAAAGAGAAAAGCAAAGAGCTTATCAATTCAAAGTCGAAATGTCAAGTTGTATATTATGTGATATATGCTCATCTGTTTACCAGAAGCTTTGTTCAAACCAGAGCCTAAACACCCATGACAAGTAGCAGTCATTGTTAGATGTTCAGTATCGACATAAAAGGTGAGAATTTTCACCCAGAAAATTATCTATAGTGATTTTTTTTCCAGGAAAATGGTGTACTATAATTTTGCACTGGTGTTATCGGAAGCGTGTTGGCCTCACATTCGCTTAGTTGTGGGTTCGAAACCCGCACTTTTCTTCGATACCTAGTAATGACTGTTACTCCAAGTCCCCAAAGGCAGCAGCTATGCGCCTTCTGGCGTAGACTCCTCACCTCCCTCGCCTTGGTCCGCATGCCCTTCTTGCTCGCAGATGCGCCTGTCGTCGAGTCTGACATCCCGGGGTTGGAGCCATTGTCTCCAATTCACGGCCGCAGTAGACCCAGTTAGTTTTATTCGTTTCTAATTGCCCTTCGGCATTAACCATCATTCGCGTTACTTGAGGCTTGGTTTATGGCGACGGGAAGGGAGGTGACGACGGCCACAGCTGCAGAGGATTCGGGAGTGGCGGCGGGGGAGGGGGGCGGTGCGCGGGAGGGTAACGTCCGGTGGCGCAGCTGCAACCGCGACTCTGGTCACCACGTCACGCGTAGCGAATGACGCCGGCTGTGGTGCGCACGTGTGCCGCCGGTACGAGGGTTCCTTTGATGATGTGGGGTGGTGACTTTGTGGTGGCGGTGGTGATGGTGTTGTTACTATTGGTGGTGGTTTGGGTGGTGGGGATAGCAATGATGATAGTGGTGGTGGTAGTAGTGGTGTGATTATTGTCGTTGTTGGTGGTGGTGGCGCTTGTTGTGATATGATGGTGCTGTGGTGGTAATGATCTTGGTGATGATGGTTGTGGTGATGATGGTGATACCATGGTGGTGATGGTATGTTCATGATTCATGTTCTTGTTGGTGTTGCGATGGTTGTTGATGGTATAGTTATGATGATAATCGCGATTGTGTTTTGTCACTCCTGTAAGGGTTATTGCCTTCCTCTGCGGTAAGTTTGTTTCGTAGTCAGCAAATGGACTGGACTTCTCTCAGACGTTGTAAAGTTCTTGTATTTCCCCTTCATTTCCTTTTTCTTCTTCTTTTTCTTTGCTTTTCCTTCTATTTTTCCTTCTTTTTCTTCTATTTCGATATGTTTAAATTTTTTTTTCCTTTCTTTTCCCTTGTCTTCTTCTTCCTCTTATTTTCTGTATACTTCTTTAACCTTTTCTTTTCCTTCTTTTCCATTCTATTCGTCTTTTTCTTTTCCTTCATATTCTCTTTCATTTACTAATTCTTCATTTTCGTCTTCTTTTAATCTCCTTTTCTGCTATTTCATCATCTTCGTCTTCAGTTTTATTTTCTATATATTTATTATCTTCTTCATAATAATTTCCCTCATATTCTTCTTATTCTATTTCATTTCCTTCATCTTCTTTATCCCCTCCATCTTCGTCTTCGTCTCCGTCTCATCCAGCCATTGTTTTCATGGGATGATCTGATTTGTGTCCTCAATTGTGTTTCACTTCTATGGTAATTAGGTCGTGTATGTTATGACCATCATTATTACTGATGGGTTGTATGTAGTGATGGAGGTAATGAAGTACTGATGACCTGGTACGGGCAGAAATGGGACCATCTTAACATTAATGAAAACGTGATGAGAGAGGAATGTAGGCCCTGGTGGTGGAGACTGGGTGTGATGATACTGATAGGACAGAGGTGGTGGTAAAGAGGGAGGGAATAGAGGGCGGTTGGGTGGAGTGGGTGGTTGGTGGGGTGGAGAGTTGGTGGGTGTTGTCTCTGGGTGGAGAGTTTGCCTGCTACATGGGAGACGTTGGCGATGGACAGGTAGTGATTATGGTGGTGGTGGTAACAAAGCTTCAATGAAAATACAAATTAAGATAGTGCAGGAAGATGTGTCTGTTGGTGGTGATGGTGATAATGTGTGTTAGAATATTTGTGATAATGCTCTTGATGGTGACAGCGAAATGATGTTTCGTTATTTACTTCGTTTGGTAGACTGTTTACAGTTTGCGAGTAGGGGGTAGAATAAAGAACGAATAGCAGGTTGTCCTGCTGGGGACTGAGCACTTAGTAGATCTCTTCGAAAACATCACAGGCCTTCGTTAGAATGCCTACGACCACCGGTGTCTGCTACTACAACTAGCACAAAGGGCTAAGATGACAAACGAAATTTTTACCTTGTAGTAAGTGTTGAAGAATTATGTGTGAATAGCCTAGGTTGCTGCTGGTCACTGTGTTATTGATGATATTGGTGTCATTATTCTCGTCAATTTCATTAAAGCACAAAAATTACCAAAACACCTCCGCAGAAGATAGCGTCATGGACTAAGGTCATAATGTCAACGAATAATAGCGTTGCATATTTCTTTTAAAATTTGTTTATCGAGAGTTGGAGCTTTGTTATACTCATATGTGTACACTCAAAAGTGTAATTGCTAGGTTGACAGTTGCATGGATTAATGACTTCATGACAAAGGATAGTTGTCAAATTGATCTTGTTGATCCTAAATTTAAAAAAGTATATATTTTTCTCATGATTTGTATCAAATATTTTTTAGAATGATTAACACAAAGGCTACTCTGAATGTGAAACTTACTTATTAACAAGTTAACAAATTAAATTTGATCGTTAGATAGCAAGTTTTATGTGCCTTTTGAACTACATTTATCCATTTAGTTGAACAAACTTCATTGGTCTCTGGCATCAATATGTATACGGAAAACATTGAAACAGACCCTTCGTTTCTGAAACATTTCAACAAATTTGGAAAAGTTAATTTATTCGGATATTTGAATGCATGATAGAATGATACTATCACATGTTGGGTCGTGTGGGTACGGTAGGCGAGGACTGATACAGCAAAATATGTTCGTGATTTTATAAGTGAGAGTTGATAGAGGGGTTATTATCATTTTAGATATTTATTCACGTGTTGTGTGGATTGATATGACTATCCATTCATGTATGTTTACATAGGTACATTCCAATAGACACACACACGAGTATAATTCTTGTACCTATCTACCTACCTACATAGAGTACACACACACACACACACACACACACACACACACACACACACACATATATATATATATATATATATATATATATATATATATATATATATATATACATACATATACATATGCCAAAGGCTCAAAGGATAGTCTGTAAACACTCAAACGGCACTATATGTTAAATTGAAATGAGGCTGCCTCGCGCAGAGTGGTGAGGCAAAGGCTGAAGGGGGAGGATTGTCGTAAGAGCTGTTGACATCCAACGAAGCGTCCTGTCGCAGCTCAGGACTCGGATGGAGACCTCGAAGTGGAAACCGAATTAGGGAGGAGAACGGGGACTCTCTGGAACAGGAGTTCGTCGCTCGAAGTTAGGGGAGGTTCTCGAAGTGTCCGTTATGGTGTACCCTAAACAAACAAGGTGGGGGGAGAACGGAGAACAGGAGTTCCTCGTCCCAAATCAGAGGAGGTTCTGGTGTTTTCCGTAATCGTGTGCGTAAACACATGAGGTGTTTCGAGATGAGCTGTGTATATGTAGCCTTTGATATACTAAAATAAGTTTGTGCTTAGAATTGGAGGACTTAGCGCCTTGGAAAGATACTATTATTAGGTTAAGAATTGTCGTTGAAGTATTATTGTTTTGGTTTATGTATTTTCCATAACTTACAAAATCTTTTCAAGAATATTTTTGTAATACATTAATCGATATTTTGGAAACTCATATTTTTTCTGGTTCTAGGAGAATTGAGAAGACGTTGATATGTTATGGACCAAAAGGTCTCCTATCGGCATGCTCCGCCTTTGAAATAATAAATCCTAAAACAATATGAAGTATAGATGCCAGTTACAGGGATTAAAGAAAATTTAATTAACTTGACAATGATAAAGATTAGAGTGCGTGGTAATATCGTCTTCATCAATTTACGATTTTCTTATTCTTTGTTTCAGTTTGGATGTAAATTTGATTTCAGTTATTTCTTGAAATAGTTTAGAATTTTAACGCCAGGTTGTGCTACTGGAAAATGAGACGTTTTACATATTTTCCTCTTGGTTTCCACTAATAATTGGAACCTTCTAGCAGTAAAATGCTGAATAAAGTACTCCTGAGTTACAAAGATATTTCTGTAGTACTCGATTCCATTCTATAAAACGATTTACAATTAAACATGGAACAACTAGGTAAATATACTTTGTGAAATGCTAAATTCTTTAAAGCAGGTGATTCACTGGATGTATATTACACAGGTAGTTTTCAGATGCCTTTTACAGCCCTCTGGAAAATGTCATTCTTTCTTAAACTTCATACCTAGCTTAGCAAACAGTTATACCATAGACAGTATACAAATATGGACACGTACACACAGAAACACATAGACAAATACACACGGGCACATACATATACAGACGCACAGACACATACACACGAGCAAATTCACACGCGGACACAAACACACACACGCGCGCGCGCGCGCGAGTGGTAGAGTCCCCGACTGTCACTACGGCGGTCCGGGTTCGAATCCTGCCCAGGGCTGAAATAATTTCAGTATCGCTGCGCTTCGAACCGTTACTCCAGCTCTCATGGGCGAGGAGTTATGTGTGTGTGTGTGCGTGTAGGGTCACAGCATTACCCATAGATCGGTCATACGAGCTCTGAGCTCTCTGTCGGGAGGGAA
>NC_134790.1:61083274-61088274 GCF_046742065.1 Oratosquilla oratoria
CAGCATCCTTCTTGCTAGGCACCTCTTCCCTCCTCGCTTATCTCTCTCTCCTCCCTCTCTCTCTCTTTTTCTCTTTCTCTGTGTGGCGTTGCTTCGTCTTTCATGTTGTATTTTATATCTTCGTTTCTTAGGCAATTTTACTTCGTGTTTCTAAAGCCGTAGTGATGTTTTAAGTAGGGGGGATTCTTTTTTAACTGGTGGAGTCTTCGTTTTTCCTTTTCATTATGGTTTTGAGTTTGTTTTGATATTTGTAAAGACGTTGTCGTATTTTTTGTCTTCCTTGTCTGTTTCAGAGTTAATATTTTGTGGATCTCTTGGTGTTGTCATGTCTACCTTCACCATGAATCCTTTGTCAATGTGTTTGAAAATACTTTCTCTTCGCTTATTTTAGTCGTCTGGAACATTAATTCTTATCAGAGCCTGTACCAAAAGTATGTATTAAATTCCTTATTTTTATGTATTCATGTGTCAGGTATTATGATAACATGAAACCCTAAGCAGTGTGGTGTTTTGACTTATGATATTTATGTATTCATATATCAGGTATTATGATAACATGAAACCCTAGGCAGTGTGGTGTTTTGACTTATGATACACACACATAATAGTTTAGCAATCGGGTCATGCTCCTTTAATAACCATGTAGCATTTATGTTCTATCTGTTGAAACACATGTATTTTTAAACTCGCTGCACAAACTAACATTACAGTATTATTCAACCTGTTCAGGAAGCCGTTCATTTGGGCCTTTTGTGCTACCATTTTAGGATATATTCTTCCTCCACTGCATTTCTCTTTTCGTTCTTTTGCGCTCGCTTTTTGCACATTTTCTTGCTAGGTTTATAACAAGTGCGAACTGGTTTTGCTAGGTTTGTTTTACTTTTATTTGTGTCTTTTTGCTCAGCATTATCTTATGCTTAACATTCTTCTTGTCTTGGCTTCCCTGTGCATATCTTCAGGCACAGTTGGCTTTTGGAGAGACATAGACCAGGCAGATAAATGGTCCCTTGGGCCTTGGAAGACAGATGGTTGATGGAATGGATGAACATGTTTCTAGGATACACTCTCTCACTCTCTCTCTCACTCTCTCACTCTCTCACTCTCTCACTCTCTCTTTCTCTCTCTCTCTCTCTCTCTCTCTCTCTCTCTCTCTCTCTCTCTCTCTCTCTCTCTCTCTCTCTCTCTCTCTCTCTCTCTCTCTCTCTCATTTGGCCCTCTTCCACTTGGCAGTCCCATTCCAGGCACCCCATTTCCTCCAGAATGGGAAGCTCTTTTTGTGTGTTTCTCTCTCTGCCACCTTCGGTCTTGTGCAGACACTGCCAAGCTTGTTCCCCTAGGTCTGTGTAGAAGGCCTCATCTTAGAACTCTACGGACACTGGTATGCCAAAGTTCACACACACACACACACACACACACACACACACACACACACACACACACACACACACACACACACACACACACACACACACACACACACACACACACACACACACACACACACACACACACACACACACACACACACACACACACACACACACACACACACACACACACACACACACACACACACACACACACACACACACACACACACACACACTCTATAATGTATATATATATTTATATGTATATATTTCTCTTTTTCTCTCAGAATTAGGAGTCAACACCGTTTCTTCTTGCTCCCTTCCACCACCTCTACTGCCAACATTAGTTGTAGTAACCTCTGTTTCCTTCAATCGTCCTGGGAAGACGCACATACCCGTACCAGTTCGTTGACCACGAAGGAACTCTCTTCCAACAGTTTTCAAGATATTGTCCTTGCCAATACCTAATGGTGGAAATGGCTTGTACCACCGGTTGGCATTTTTGGCTCGTCGATATATAATCTATTTCTTATTCATCATTTTCTTTGTTTAGATTTAGTGGATACTTTCGACTTCGTATATCGCAGCCGCCATTATTACCAGCACTATCACCGCCAACAGTATGACTTCCACGATTATCAGAATTACCACCAATACCTCCACTGCTGTTATCACCACTATAGGTACACCGCTTCCACCACTACCAACAGGACCATCACTACCAACATCTCCGTCACCAACACTATTAATCCTATTACTACCACCACCATTACCACCACTAGTGTGGTCATTACCATTACACCACCATGACCACCACTGCTACCATTGTGACCCCTACCACCTAACTACCACCACTACACCGCCTAAGCTGCTCATCTACCACTTGCAGCACCACCAACACCACCTCCCTCAGTTGCTATTGGGTCCCTTTTTCGTTGTTGCCATCACGAATTCCAACCACCCAGTATTACGTAAGTATTAGTGCATGTGATCAGGCTGCAATTGACTTCTGTTAGCAGTTCTTCGTGTGCGTTACGTGCATATGCTGTACACACACGCGCGCGCGCACACGCGGATAGAGAGAGAAAGAGATACAGAGAATTTTTTAACGTGTCATCTCAAAGTGTAATCTATTTTGGAGCATAAAAATTTCAATCCGGTTAAGGGGAAATTCGTGTCATCTAAGAAAAAGCTATTAACCATTATCCATTATCCCTTGGACGACAAAGATATTTTTCGAATATTTTTCCAGGCAACCTCCACCAAAGGATTTTTTTTTTTCCCTTAAAATTCGAATTTAGATCGGCGGTGCGGACGGTGTCTTTATCGTTTCACGGCGAGACAACCAAATCTTCCTTGAAAAATTGCACAAGAATCCCGGTGGGAATATCTCCTTCAGATCGACCAGAAGCTTCCAGAAGCTTCTAGACCTTCCAGGCTTGGCTTCAAGCTCTTTCGCTTCTTCCCTACCCCAACTCCTGAAGAATACCCATTTTGGTTCCAGACTCGAGCTCGATTCCAATCTTCGTATCGTCTTTTATTACCACATTTACCACATTACCATAATTACCATATTACCATTTATACACCATAATTATGATATCCAGTTTTTGGTTACCATCACCACCATAGACATCATACCCACGATTACCTCCAACATTACCGTTACCACTGATATCCGCTATTAAAACCACCCATCATTAGCAGTGCTATCAGTCATTGTCCAGCCGTTAACCGCCGGGCGAAGTGGTTAGGTATGAATGCCTTTGTTGGAGCTTGGAGATTACACCCTTATGATTTTTGCCGTCATTCGATGACTAGTGGATTCGAACCGCTTAGCTCTGTGTTCTTGCCTCTTGGCGTTGGAGTTTTAGTCCGTTCGGCCACCACTTAACTAATTATATATATATATTTATATATATATATATATATATATATATATATATATATATGTGTGTGTGTGTGTGTGTGTGTATGTGTATATGTATGTATCCCTGTCGCTGTAAAATTGTATGCTGAAAAACTAAGATCTCTATTTCACAAAAAAAAAATATGTATGGCCCATTTCTTCCAGTCACATTTGGCCAAGATAAATGCACTTGTGTCTTTGTGTATTTAATCATGGAATTACCAGATATGGGCCATGCTGGTCAAGCAGCCTTCACATATAAACATAAAAGCAACTTGATGAGGAAAAAGTTAACTGAAAAAAAAATCAAATTAGAATGAAAAATGTAAAGGTTGAATACTAGGACGCAGCGTTGATAAGCAGTAGCCAAGAATATGCTCCCGCCGTGAAGAATATATATTCAAATGCTTTGTAAGAATTCTTTAATACCTAAAGCTCTAGGGCAGATTCGCTCAATTACAGAATCACAGATGCATAACGGGCCTTCCCTTGCTCACATTCAAGCGAAATGGCGCTGTCCTGTCCCATTCTATATGACTGGACCAGCTGCACAATGCTCCCCTTCCGTGCGACTGCCCCCTCTCCCTCAGCTGCACAATGCTGGTAGGCGTCGTTCGTCGCCCTGCAGCTGTTGAAAGAGTCGCCTCGGAGGGGGAGAGTGGGAAAGAGGTGGGTGTCGGTAAGCAGGGTTGATGTACCCCCTGACAATGGCATTTCAATTTTGCACTAAGAACGTCCATCTCAACTATGATAGTAGTGGTACCAGTAGCCGTAGTAGTAGTAGTAGTAGTAGTTGTGGCTTTCATTTACTGGGTCAAACACAAATGGAACTACATCCGAAAGGGACAGTAATAGATATTACTCCGTTACTGAATCCTTTAGAAAACTCAATGAAACCAGAGCCAATTCCAGCCATCAGCATTGGACGGTTCCCCAACGATCAGGAACGGGAATTACTGAAACTGCTACCAAGAATGGAATGCCTGGGCATCTCAAACCCACTGAGCTTTGGCAACTTCGGCCCCCGCTAAGCGCCTCCTAGCTTAACTCTCCACATCCTGTCCCTCTTATGCAACATTTATGATAATATAACAATGATGATGACAACAATGATGATAATATTCTTGGAGTGATCTCTGATACAATTCTTGTTAAACTGAATAGTTGCTGACGATCTGTGTAGCTAATCACTCAGAATTTCGGAAGGAATTCTTCCCCTCATGGTTGAAGGTGGAACAGAAGTTTCCAATAATAGTAATAATGATTATGATAATAATAATAGTAATAATGAGAATAATAATGATGATGATGATTGTTGTCACTGACCCTCAGCCCCACAGTGGCTGGCAAGGGTCTATAGGCTCCTGTCTGGATTTACAACCCCAAGAGATTAACGCTCTGTACTCATATAACTAGCGAAACAATCATGTATTCTCCAAAGTGGACGTCCACGTACATGCACATGTGTATGTACATGTACTTTGTATAATACACAAAGGCATCTGTTCAATCGGGTACGGGTAACTACCACTGACGCTAGCTATCCGATCACAAACATCAAAACGTGAATATACCAACAACTAACCGACTCTTGACGTAAGCCGAACATTGACCTTACCACGCGGTAGCCCACGTAGTCCACCTCCTGCCATACTATTCTCTTCAGCCGTACGTGGGTCGGTAACCCAGTCGGGTGGCAAGGAATGTAGACGGTTCTGAGA
>NC_134790.1:61090774-61108274 GCF_046742065.1 Oratosquilla oratoria
GTCATAGCGCTTAAAAGCCTTTCATAATCGAGAAAGTCTGCCTTACTCGTATCTGTAGTCCTTAGACAACAATCCCCCTAATGTTGAAGTTAGTCTTCAACTACGAAAGGAAACTGGAAAGCATAGAGAGAGAAAAAAGGAGCATGGAAATGGAACATATAAAATAGAAAAAAGGAAGAGAGAGAGAAGGAGTGGGCAGGGGTGTTGTTTCTGTTATTTATGAAATAAATTCCCAGGCCTTTAAACATGGAGGAGGAGGAGGATAAGGAGGGAGGCGGCGGTGGTGGAGGAGGAAGAAGCGTAGGACTACTTCTCATTTTACTTGGAATATTTTTCACCGCTGTAATAGTGGCAAACTACTGCAATGAGCTCATCCCAAGGAATATATTTCACATATTGTCCCATTCACCACCATTAGTTTGTATTTTAGTTTGGCCTTCGCCAGATGCTTTTATCCAGCCAAACTAAAAGACTAAAGGATGCTAAAGGATGAAAGAGTCTCTTGTACATCAGCCATTATCAATCCTGAAATGAGATTATCTTCTATACTATGTAGTCTAAATAGCTTTGCAGGAGAACAAAATACTACAACACATTATTAGTCGCGCGAGTGGACAATGTACCTCAGGAGTAGAACGTTACGTTAATGAAAAGATAAGATTTTTTTTATCGGTGCTATCTTAGGGTCGCTTCTTGGAAATTAATTACCAAAGACGACTACCTGCAAGTGGCAGTCGTACAAACTGGGCGACAAGTATCATCATCCCCCCTGTTACCCATCTTCAAGACCTTTCCATCTCCTCGCCTCCATCTCGAGGTGCAACCCCGAGGGGTTGACACACGGTCTCCAGACTGGGGCCTGGTACCTGTCAACTTTGAATTAACTTTCTCCACCTTTTCGTGAAAGGATAATTGACAACCGGCGACTGCTCTTCCTACTATAGTCCGTTTTAGATTTATTTTCTGTCTCGTACGTTTGTCCGTAAATGTGTGAATTTTTGTGTGTTTGCATGTGGTTTGATTTAGTGGGAAAGCGATTGTTCAATTCAGTCTTCATACTCCGGACAAGAGGGTTATATTTAGTTATTATATGTTGCTCTATATATTTGTTTGTTTTAATTGTGTTTGTATTTCTACGTATACGTGTAACTGTCTTATCAGTGTATGTATTTGTTTTTTTTATGAATCATTCAGTTAAGTAAATTTAGGGAAAGGACGTGTAACGGAAAGGGAGTGTAACGGAAGGGAAGTGTAACGAAGGAAAAATGTAACAGAAAGGGAGTATAACGGGAACATAGAAATTATTATGAGGGGGATGAAGTAAGTTTTATAGTTAAGAGACGTTTGTAAGCACGCAAGACTAAGTATATGGAATTTTGTAAATACCGAGATTATATCTACCACCATAGATAAAGATGGCTGATAATACTATAAGGAATCATAGGACAAATTAGAATTACAAAATAGTAGGAAGGTGAGTTGACGAAGAAGGTAGGGAGCTTAGGAATCTGGTAGCATTTGGGTTGGGGGTGGGGTGGATGGCTTGCCCAAGGGGGAGCGGGAACGGCATTATATCCGCGTGAGTGGGGTTCCCAGGGCATGTGGGGGCAGTGCGTCAGAAAGATGTTGAATTTAATCATTTTTATTGGAATTTTAGTCCCTTGGTTGATGTTACTTATGATTTGTGTGTGTGTGTGTGTGTGTGTGTGTGTTTGTATGTATGTGTGTGTGTGTGTGTGTGTGTGTGTGTGTGTATGTAAGTGAGTGACTGTGATGGTGCTAGTTGATGGTGAAAGTGCAAGAATTGTTGTAAGAATTGTTGGTTGTAGTGAAAGTATCGATGGTATTAGTGACATTATGTTGGTGATAGTGACAGAAAATGTTTTTTTAGTATTACCACAGGACGGTCATTACAAAGTAGTTATTATCACCTTTTGTTTAGGATGGGGGAAGGCCAGCTAGATATTAACCTGGAAAAAATGGCGTATTATTTTTTTTATTATTGTTATTTTTTATATTATTTTTATCTGTTTATTTTTATTTATATTTTATTTATTTATTTTATACAGAAACTGAGGTGATAATAATGAATGAATAAGTAATTAAGTGAATGTATAAATAAAACCTATTCTCTAGTCACATCAAGAGACGACGCCCTCATTGTTGAGCTAACCATAATAATGGGCGTTGGCTGAAAATAGCATACAGTGAAAATTATATAACCTGAGTAATTATGACGATGTCGTCGCAAGGGGGGTTGCATGAGGTGGTGATGGAAGTGTATGTGAAGTGAAGGTGATCACAGTAATCACGGTGGGTATGGTGTTAATTAATGGAGGCATTCTTTTATGTTAAGGATAATGACGGGTATGAAAGTATAGAAAATCAAGACCATAAGTGGAATTAAATTTTTTGTATTAACAATCATAATAGCTGTTCCATACTTATTTGTCAAATGTAATTACAATGAGTTTGTAGATATGAAGCACGGCAGTAATCTAGGCAATGCTCTTTATATATAGAATATAGCTTTTGGCTGAGAATTATGAGCCCTGACAACATTCAACAAGTACGAGACTCTCTTTAGGATGGTGTGAACTTCACCCGAATAGAATCGGCTGACATTACCCAGAGGTCGTTCCCATGGTAACTAGATTTCAGGTCAAAGCGGTGCGAAGGTGGAGGAGGGGTGGGGGGGGGTGACCGCTTATGTGGGAGTGAAAACGACAGATAATAGCCGAGTTAATAATGGCGCTGATAAGTGTGACAATTGATTGATTGATTGATTGAGAGCTATTGCCCCTTTTGCTTCGTAGGGAATATTCCTCGTTTCAATAGAATCGCCAGACGCCATTGATAAGAGTGAATATGCAAATAGGTTTACTGCTCCAATGTTTAGTAATGAAAATTATGATTGATTTAGATCGGTTCAGGAAACCCGACAGGTTTTTTGGGGTTGGACTCTTCTCATCAATAACCAGTGGTTCTATCCATGGTTTGAATATTACACCGAAGAAAATTTTGGAGGTATTTGAGGATGGCAGCAGAAAGGAGGGAATTTTTATATGGGAATTTTTATATGTTTCCCCCGGTGGAAAGAATGACGCGTGACCGTGGTCCATAGGGATGTCACAAACTCCCTCAAGTGATGGAGGCGAGTGTGGAGACTATTCTAATGAGGAATTTTCTTGTGTGTGTGTGTGTGTGTGTGTGTGTGTGTGTGTGTGTGTGTGTGTTAAAACCGGGTTAAATTGTGCAGTTAAAGGGGTTTAATTCTACTTGGAGGTGGGTTATTGATAGAGAAAAAATCCTTTCCAGGGGGCAGAGCTCCCCTTCCCTCTCCCCCTCCCCCTCCCCTTCCCCCACATCTTCATAAAATTCGCCTGTCGTTACCGTGAACCAAATATACAGAGCCCATCATCGTATATCAGGGGATGGTGGTGACGCTGGTGACGTAGGCCGCGTATTAGCGTCCGCGGATGCGGTCGTAGGTGCGGCTGCAATTTCAATTAAGCCAGGAGGCATTTTTGCATCGGCGGCGGTGGCGACGGTGCCAGAAAGACTTGGTGGAGGGCCAGGCGAACAGTTTCCCTTCATCCCTTCCTCCCTTTCTCCCTCACTTCCCTCCCTCTCTCTCTCACTTTCCTCCCTCCCTCCCTCCTTCTCTCCCTTTCCTCTCTTCCTTTCTCCCTCCTTTCAGTTTCTCCCTCTCATCCCTCTCTCCTTCGGTCCCTCCCTCCCTTTCCTACCTTCCCTCCCTTCCACCCCTTCCATCTCTCCTTCCTTCCTTCCTTCCTTCCCTCCTTCCCTTCCGTCCTTCCCTCCTTCCCTTCCGTCCCTTCCCACTCCTCCTTCCCTCCCCTGTCTCCCTTCCCTCCCCTCCCTGTCTCCCTTCCCTACCTACCTCCCTCTTTCACCCTCCTCTCGCCTTGCCACCACCCACATCCAGTCCACATTTTTCTGTCTCGTCATATTTCCTCCTCCTCCTCCTCCTCCTCCTCCATGCCCCGCCCACACCCGCCGACCACGCCCTTCCACTAGTGTTACCTTCGTCCTCGCACGCCCGTCGCCAGACCGAAGTCACGCGAAGTTTTTATGTCATCCAATCCGCCTTCAGGTTTTCATCGCGCATGGGTTCGTTCAAAATTTCTCCAGGAAGTTCCTTCGCAAAGACCTTCAGGAAGCTCTTCTGCACGGGGCACTCCTCCTCCTCCTCCTCCTCCTCCTCCTCCTCCTCCTCCTCCTCCTCCTCCTCCTCCTCCTCCTCCTCCTCCTCCTCCTCCTCCTCCTCCTCCTCACCAACCCTCACTTGAATAGAATAGTCTGACGTTGGCCAGACGATAGTTTAGAAGACTTTGTTTTTCTAGGTACCTGGCTCACTAGCGTATCTACATATTTGCTAGTAATTTTCATAAGTATAAGTAATACAGTTAGTTAAATTCTGTGTAGTTACATAACGCGTTCGCCAAGACTGGCGAAAGGTTTTAGAAGTACGACCCTTGACCCCTTCAGTACGGTCACGTGCCCTTCATGGGGTGATTAGGATCTTAGAAGGGCCGGACCATATTGTTAGTTCCTGAGTCCTTCATCGTCCAGTTTCATTTCCTTTGTTGTCACGCCCCTCTACTTTGTGCCGTGCCCTCTCCTCCTTGCTGCGCGAAGTACTTTGTCGCTCTCCTCTTACTCCTCCTCCTCCTCATCTTCCTCTTCCTTCTTCTCCTCCCTGTTCCTCCACCAGCAGGATTGGAGGAAAGAGGGATTTCATCATTGTCATCATCATCACCATCATAATCATCATTATCATCATCATCATTGCCGTTGTCGTTATCATAATCATCATCGTCATCATCATTATCATCTTCGTTGTCGTTATCATCATGATCATGATAATCAGGATCATTACTATCTTTAATATCATGAGAAATATAAAAGCTATGTTTTCGGCAGCTTTAGAGAAGAAACTCAAGCAAAATCACTTGCCAGTGGATGTAAAATCATCTGGGCGTTAACCAGAATCAAAGCTGCGCAGTGTGTTACTCCTCTGGAAGAGATGATGGAGCAGGGTGGGGGTTAAACTGTGTTTGGCGTGTGTGGCCATCATCATCATCACCCGAGTCGTGGTAAGGGCCGGCACAAAAGAGAGAGAGAGAGAAAGAAACAACCACGGCCATCGAAGGCTTTCGAGTTCGTGCGAGTCTGCGTATTTCGACAGGGATACTTTCTCGGGAATACTTTATTTTACGTCTTGGAGAACGAGGGCCGGGCGTATGGTCTTGGTGCGTCGCTGGGCGTAGTAGTATTCGGTGGAGGCAGCGGCGGCGGTGGTGGTAGTAAAAGAGAAAGAGGAGGAGGAGGAGGAGGTGGAGGAACAGGAGTAGAAGAGAGTGGCGATGGAGGTGGTAGTGGTGGTGAAAGAGGAGTAGAAGAAGTGATGATGGTGGCGGTGGTGGCGGCGGCGATGGAGGTAGTGGTGGTGGTGGTGGTGGTGGTGAAGGAGAAAGAGGAGGAGGAACGAGAAGAAGAAATGGTCGTATAGTTTCGGGTTTTATCGCACGAGCCCAACGTGGGTTACTCGAGATTACAGCTTTATTGCCAGGGGCGGCGGTCGTTCTGGGGGCGAATCGAAGAAGCGAGATCGAGAGCGAAGTCGACGACAAGGGTCACCTGCGTTGGGCTCCAGACCCCGAGAGGAAGGGGAGGAGGGGATAGGGGTGGTGTGGGGGCCCCGTGACACCTGAATAAAGTAGCTATGCAGGCTTCGTAATGACTCGTTACTCCTGGTAGTGGTGAATGGTGTCTCGACCCGGGCTCCATCTTGCCTTAGTCTACCTTCTCAGTGAAATACAAAATGCCAGTCGTTAGCCAGAACAAAATCTATGAATCTCGTCACAGGGTTGAAGGAAAAACACTACAAAGATGGTTAAACTTGTAAGCACGGGGGATTTCACTCCACCACTCTCCACCCTCCACCCGCCACAGTTGAATAAAATAGCATGATGCTTAACATCATTATCATCATTATAGACTTTGTTTTTCTGGCAGACTTTAGAGGAAGTTATTTAGCTGAGGGTACAGCTTCCGGCCCTCATTTATTTATTTATTTGTCTATTTATTTATCTATTTATTCATTTACTTATTTTGTTTTGGTTTCCATCAAGCTTTGTTCAAATTTCAGTTTAATGCAGTAATGAAGTCAAAGTCATATTATGACGAGTAGAGTTCGCTAACTCTTCATCGTGGTCTTCTAGTTCTGCTTGAAGATGGCGGAACCGTCTGAAAAGAGTCTTAGAGGAATAAAGAAAATTTTTGGGGTCAGCCATATCCATATTCTTAGGCAGTGAGGACTGGAGGTAAAAATAGAGAGTTTTATAAGAACTAGGGGTCCCGTGTGACCAGCTTGGGACAAGTTTTTAGGAGATCGGGATTGGGAATTGGGTTTCATTGGAATGAAGAAGGCCTGAGGATCAGCCTGATCCCACTTTTGGCATATTGGGGTTGGGAATTAAAAAGGGAGTTTTTATGGGAATGAGGGAAGTCTTGGGATCAGCCTGATCCCGATTCTTGTGAGATGGGGATTGTGAATTAAAAAGGGATTTTTATTGGAATAAGGGAATTCTTGGGATTAACCTGATTCCAGTTCTTGGGAGGATTGGGATTAGAAGTAATTTTTTTTTTTTTTTTGTCAGGACTGAAGTGTTCCTACGTGTTTTGAAAAGAACTTAAACGGTGTTTGTACACTAATGGACTTCAAGTGGCCAAAGATAATAATGATGATGATGACGATGGTGGAAACGATGTTGATGGCGATGACAGTGATGATAGTAATAATAGTGACGGTGATGAATATGGTGGTGGCGACTGTGGTGATAACCTGGAACGAAAGACAGCCGTCACTTCCCTTCATTCCTAACATGAAGTCTCCACTTCATTTCCATTCCTGTAGCCCACTCCCTGCGCTCTATAGCTTTCTCCTCGCCCTCTCCTTTCCTTTTCCTATTTTTCTAGTGTTCAAATTGCATCAAATTTAGGATAATTACCATCTTTTTTATTTAACCTTCTCACATCTCCGTCCTTTAAATGAATAAAATAGAATAATCTTGGTCATTGTGCAGAAGTGAAGGCAGATGAGCTTCGACTCTTTTACTCTGGGTCATTTCTTCTAGTACTTAGGTACTTCGGTGGCTCTTCAGCAGCCTCGGAGGGTCTGTCTCGTTCTTTTGGGTCTTTGGTTTCTGGAGTGTCTGTCAAGAGCCAAAGAGTGTACAGGATATATGTCACCATGGGGGTGCCAGAGGAGTAGTGTCAGGTGGAAGTGACACTTCACCACCACCACCCCCGCCCCCACAACCATCCCTTTGTGGTTTGTGACACGAGCTGTCCTCATCTTCCCCAATAAGCGTCATGAGTTGCTGAGCGTGTCGTCGACGACGTGATGTCATATCGTCCACATAACTTTGATGTATCTGTCACCGACTCTTATGTCAGCTGCGTTTAACGTTCGGTTCTGTTTTGTTACTTTATACGTCGATACTGCCATCTCCACCTTCACTACCACCAACACGATTACCTTTGTTGTCACCACTAATGCCATCACCACCGCTAACATCATCACCACTAACCACCATCACTAACCACCACCACTATCTACCACCTATAACCGTTACCACACACCACCACTATCCACCACCTATAATCATCACCACAGACCACCACTATCCAGCACCCACCAACACGCACTAAGTATCCAACGTTACTACAGTGGAGATGTTTGAAAATTGCATATTGAATGTATGTACTCAGGGCCTACGATCTTCGCTTGTGTACCTGAGAAAGCGAGACGGTGTTCGTATGCCTCGTCAAGTCTTCGACTTAGACTTCATGCTTCTTCGGTGATGGAGATCTCGACTTTACACAGGACCGCAATATCAGTCTCCGCAATTGCGGTTCACGGGCATGTTCGGTATCTCCCAACGCATATTACTAACGACCTCCATCAAACGTCACACTTCCCCTACAACATGACATTAGCTCACACATAAACCATCACCTCATGAGATGCTACCACATGTAGGGCCAGTATGGGCCACCACAAATATATCCTGCCAACACGTGTAACAACAATCACTAACACAGTGTTACTCAGGAAGGAAAAAGAAATATAAAAATAATTAATAAGAAATTGCTGTATCCGATATAGTTATAAACCGAGAAGTCATTTGCCCATCTCTTACCTTGTAACATTAACTCATTACCACCTAAGTATCATCTACCACGTCACACCACCCACCCACCATCACACCACGCCTGTCTTGTTTCCGTCGAAGTCGAAGGCACCGCTCCTGTCAAAACACACCAAATTCAATGGGCATTTTAATGTAGTTCTTATTAGCTCGCCACCCCCCATCCCCATCATCCTCTCCCGCTCAACAACATGACGGGATTATCACCGAGCCCCCACCCCTTTCCTCCCCCCTCCCCCCGTACCCAATCGGATCATGATGATGATGTGGTTGGAAGTGGGGTTAAAATTGTGATATAATAATGGTGGAAGTGCACCTCCGTAGGGTGAAAGGGATATCGATGGTGCTGGGTTTGGTTGGAAAAGCGGTGGAAATTGTGGCGAATGTGGTGGTAATGAGGCTGTGTTAGATGGGGTAATGATGGTAATAATGTTGATAATGATGATGATGATTGTAGTATGATGAAAACGGTGATGATGAAGATGGTGGGAGTTACCTATGATGGAATTTGATGGTGAAGTTTGATGCTCGTCTGAAGCGTTAAGGGAAATCAGATAGGCAAGAGAGAGAGAGAGAGAGAGAGAGAGAGAGAGAGAGAGAGAGAGAGAGAGAGAGAGAGAGAGAGGTGGGGGGAGGGGCAAGTGTACGTTGATAGATCCAAGGGGATGCTGTCGAGGAGTCATATAAAGAGGGGAAGGGAGAGGAAAAGATGCTGCAATGGGATCGCCTTCGGCTCAAAGTCAGAGGGTCATGTCCCCAAGGAGGAGGGTCATATCTTCAAGGAGGAGGGCCATTGAGGGGAAATGGAGGACTGTGGTGTGGAGGAACCTGAAGCTTGAGGTCACGCTGTGGAGGAGGAGGAGGAGGAAGAGAAAGAGACAAGGGGAAAGGAGGAGAGATGAAGAACAAGAGGGGGAAGGAAAGAAAGAGAGATGGATGGAGGAAAGATCAAGGACAGGTGGGGGAGGAAATAAAGAGAGGAGGGAGAAGAGGAGATGAAGAACACGAGGAGAAAGAGAGAAGGAGGGAGAAGAGGAAGAAAAGAAGATAGGGGAGGAAAGAAAAAGAGGAGGGAAAAGAGGAGAGAAGACGAGGAAGAAAAGAAAGGATGGGGAGGAGGAAGGAAGGAAAGAAAGAGAGGAGGAGGAGGGAGAGGAGAGAAGATAAAGAAGAACATGATGCAAAAAAGAAACCAGGAGGAAATAAAAAAGAGTGAAGGAGGAGAGAGAGAAAAGATGAAGAAAATAAACCAGGAGGGAGAAAGAAAGAGATAAGGAGGTAGGAGGAGAAGAGAGAAGATTTAGAAGAACAAAAGGAAGAAAAGAAAGCAGAATGAAAGAAACCAAGAGAATGGAGGAAGGAAAGAATGAAGGGAGGAAGAGTAGAAAAGATGAGGAAGAGCAAGAAAAGAAACAGCTTGAGAAGGAGAGGAGAAAAGATGAAGAAGAGGAAAGAAAGAGAGAAGGTGGAGGAAGAAAAAGTGAGAGGATGGGAAAGAGGAAGAAGGTGGAGGAAAGGAGGGAACTCTGGTTTAGAATAGAAGGATTGGCTTTAAGTGGTGGAAGCCATAATTTGGAGGATGAGGTCCCTGATGCCCAAGGGAGTGTGTGTGGGGACGGGGGTCGGGTTGGGGGCGGTGTTTAGTTGAGGTCGTGTCCCAAGGTTTAGTACAGAGAAAACGGAGGTGCTGAAGGAAGAGAACTCCTCGTCTGAATAAAATCCTGGTGGATGACGATTTACATGGAGTTACATGGAGGACAAACGAACAGCAACAGACCTATTGGCCCTTACATGACTGTTTTTGGTACCTACATACATACATATACCAAGGCTTTTTCCCCCTTCCAAGGGAGGTAGCCAAAAAGGGAAAGGCATAAAAACACTCCCACCCATTTCATCCCTAAATACACTCCACACCCCTCCCACCCTTCCTCTCATCTGAGCACCTCCTGGATGACGGGTCATCCCTGCACCCTGCCCACCGCCCTGGGTCAGAAGCAGTGTCGCAAGACACAGTACATCCACAGCAAGGCCGCTTCATTTAATCGGCGACCCCCCCTCTCCGTCCCCCTTTGCATATAAGGCGAGGACGGGGAGAAATCCCTTCGGGCTGCGTCAAAATTTACTCACACATACTACCCCACCCCCCACTTCCCCGCCCATTCCTCCTCATGCAGTCACAACATCATCCATATACAACCATTCTCCATTCACCTCTGTCTTTTGTCCTCTCCCTTCCTTCCTCAACAGACATTCCCCTCTTCCCCAAAGCCCCCTTCACCCCATCCATCCACCTCATCCTAGGACGTCCCCTCATGTTCACTCCCTCCACATCTGCCTTCCATACCTCTTTTACTAGTCTTTCTTCACTCATTCTTTCCATGTGTCCAAACCATCCTAATATTCTTTCATCAACCCTATCTCCCAAATCCTTTTTCACCCCTGTTCTCCTCCTCACCTCCTCATTTCTCACTCTATCTAGCCTAGTAACCCCCACCATACTTCTCAGACACCTCATCTCAAACACATTCAAACTCCTTCTCTCTTCTTCTCTTATGTTCCACGTTTCTGCCCCATACAGTGCTGTTGGCACAATCACTCCTTCATACAGTCTCCTCTTCGCATCCATTCCCAAATGTCTATTCCTCATTACACTCTTTAAACCACCAAGGCATTTACTCGCTTCTCTCAATCTACATTCTACCTCCACCTTCACTCCACCTTTTCCTGCTACACTTGCACCCAAGTATCTAAAACTATCCACTTCCTCCAGTCGCTCTCCCTTAATGTTCACTTCCAGTCTACTGCCACTTTCACCTCTTGTACATCTCATCACCTTACTTTTACCCACATTTATCTTTAGCTTTCTTCTATCACATACTCTCCCAAACTCTGCCACCAGCTTCCTCAATCCCTCCTCTGACCCTGCCACAAGCGCAGTGTCGTCCGCAAACAACAGCTGGCTCACCTCCCACTTTTCTCCATTTTCTTTAACCATCTCCAATCCCTGACTCACTACCCTAGCATTCACCTCTCGCACCACCTCATTACATTAGGTTTTTGGTACCTAATCTATAATTAATACTATATATATATTTAATATATTTAGAAGTAAATAATTCTAGTCGGGGACTTGAAGCTAAGTAAATGTCGAGACGTTTTTTGAAACCTCTAGAGTGGAGTAATCGATGACATTGGATGGTAGACCTTTCCATATATCTACAACGCGATTGAAGAAAGAGTACTATGCTACATCTGTTTGAAATCGTTTCCCTACAATATTTCATCCATTACTCTTAGTTGCGTTGGGGGTACCAATCGACATCCATATTTTCAATTCCTTTGATAATATTGAAGGCCTCAATTAGATCTCCTCTCATTCACCGTTTCGAGGGGCTAAACAAATTTACTTCACTTACGGCTTTTTCCGCAACCTAAGAATGAGCTATGTTACTCTGCGCTGCACTCTTTCTAACTTTTCTATATACTACTTGTAATGTGGAGACCAGCACTGTACAAAGTATTCTAGGCATCGTAAAGATTAAGAATAATTTCTTCAGTTCAAAACTCAAAAGCTTTACCTATAAATCCAATTTATTTATTTGCGGTTCTAATAACCTCCGAGGATCGCAGGATTTTGATAGATGAGGATTGTAAGATACTGGTGGATGAGGATTGCAGGACCATGGTGGAAGAGGATTGCAAGATCCTGGTGGATGAGGATTTCAAGATAGCGGTGGATGAGTGTAGGACCCCGGTGGATAAGGATGGCAAGATCCTGGTGCACGAGGAGTCATGTGGTTGAGCCTCGTGTATTTGTAGGAGTCTGTACATTGAACAGAGTCGACGTCGATGAGGAGAAGGAGGCATCAGCCAAGGAGGCAGTGGTGTTAAAGTGTGGCGGACATATGAGGCAGGACAGGAGCCTTAGGAGAGGTAGAAGAGATATTACGAAGGAGTGTTGGTGTAGTAGTAGAGGCTAGCAGGCGTAACAGATTGATGGAGGCAGTAAAGGAAGACTTTATGGTGCAAAGCGGCGCTGTATTTTTTTTTTTTTGGGGGGGGGTTAGGGAGACGGGATTTTATGTACTTTAGAATCTGGGAGTGAAGCGAACTCCCATCCTAGGGGAGTTTGACCCATCAGATCGACACTTTTAGCCGGGAATCCGTTTCTCAAGTCACATTAAGCTCATTTTTTGCCAGAAGGGAATCCATGGAGAAAGAATCGCCTGTGCGTAGTACCGAGTTGGTTTTGATCTTCTCACTTCGCGAGACGCCGTCCCTCGTTCCGATCCAGCAGCTACTGATAACTTTTATTCGCCATAGCACATAGGGCAAAGGTGCTGACTCAGGCAACAACTACGCGCTCCTGGCGGAAGTTCCTTCTCTCTCTCTCTCTCTCTCTCTCTCTCTGTCTCTCTCTGTCTCTCTCTCCCCCCCCTCTCTCTCTCTCTCTCTCTCTCTCTCTCTCTCTCTCTCTCTCTCTCTCTCTCTCTCTCTCTCTCTGTCTCTCTCTGTCTCTCTCTCTCTCTCTCTCTCTCTCTCTCTCTCTCTCTCTCTCTCTCTCTCTCTCTCTCTCTCTCACACACACACACACACACACACACACACACACACACACACACACACACACACACACAACTCGTGGCGCTGTGGTTAGAGTTCTCGCTTGCCGCTACGGCGGCCCGGGTTCGACTCCCGCCCAGGGCTGAAATAATTTCAGTATCGCTTCGCTGCGGGGTGTTACTCCAACTCTCGTGGGCGGGGAGTTGGATGTGTGTGTGCGTGTAAGGTCACAGTATTACCCATAGATCGGTCATGCGAGCTCTGAGCTCTCATCCGGGAGGTTAATAACTTTCGATCACGAGTCCAACATGTGATCCAAGACCATGATGAATCACACACACACACACACACACACACACACACACACACACACACACACACACACACACACACACACACACACACACAGTATGGGATGTTCTTGTATATTTAGGGAAAGTACTTCCTTGGTCTGCATCTGAGTTCACTCCTAAGTACTACAGTGCTTTGCTTCTTGTAGCAAGCGTAGTTCTACATTTACGATATAAACAAGTTTACGAGGTCGTAAAGGATTGATAGATGTCGCACATAGACGACCTGAAGATGCTTTTCGCCTCCTGCATCTCCCTCAAGGACCTCAGCCCCTGTAGTGCCTGGGAGTGGAAGGAAGTGTGCGTCTGTGTACGCGGGCGAGCGGAACTGCGCCGCCCCAAGGGACCCCCTTGGTCACCGTTTTACAAGTGAAGAGTTCTTCAGGTTTTGACTAAGTCATCTGGTCTTCAGGTCGAACGAGTTCTTGGACTGGGTCAAAGAGACTTCTCTGCAGACCACACGGACAATTTATTTATTTATTTTGTTGTTATTTTTAGGGGGGGGGGAGAGGGGTGGTAGTAGAAAGGTGACTTTGGACTATAGGACCCGGAGGAAGGCTGTTAAGGTCTTTGGTTTACCGGCGTTTACCAGGTAGAAAGGAACTGGAAAATAAAAAAAAGAAATGAAGGGATGGAGGATGGAAGGTGACAGATGAAAGGGGAGATGGGGAGGGAGACGGAAGTCGAATGGTTGGCATGGATTCGAGAAGGATGTCTTAGTTCGATCCCATGTTCCCTGACATAGAACGATATGGGTCATTGGTACGCGACAATTCACTTGTAGGTACTACAGGACCCAGCGTCTTCTGTGAATCTGTGACACGCATATCTATTTTATTTTATTATTATTATTATCATTATTATTATTGTTATTATTATTATTATTATTATAATTATTATTATTATTATTTATTTATATTTTGCATGAACAATTTAACATACAAATAGATCATAAAAAACTCGTTCATATCATAATTCTACTACCCGAAGGTTCGACTTTCCCTCTGTTCCTTAGAAGATACGAACCAGTGTAGTACCCAGTAATGAAGGCATCCACACCAATAGTACCAAGAAGATTGATGATGTCATAAAACAGAAAAGAATATCAGTCTATTGACCGCTGACATAGTAAGTTAACTAGCTCGAAAATGAGGGAGAAGGGACGATGGGGGATAGAAGGAGGTTGGGGAGGATTGGGAAGATGGTGGTGGTAGTGGGGGAGGGTGTTGGGGCTTGGGGGAATGAGGGGGTAAAGGATGGAGCTGGAGGGCGGACTACGCCAAGGATTTGAAAGGGGTCCAGGGAGATGAAAGGGCGCCTTGCATAATGGCAGATACGAAGAAGAAGATGAGGAGGAGGAGGTTGCTCGGTAACAATAGAGTCATTACCTGAAGGAGAGAGAGAGAGTGGGTGAGAATAGGAGGAGGGGAGAAAAAGGAGGACAGAGGAAGAGGAGGAGGACAATGAGTAGGAGGGAAAGATTGGCATGGTGAAGAAGAAAGGGGATTGGGAGGAGAGAGGGGAGCTGAGAGTGGGAGGAGAGTAGAAAATGAAGGGTAGAGGAGGAGGAGGAAAAGGAATTGGAAGGCGATACATGATTAGTAAGAGGGGCAGGTGTCAGTAGAAGGAGTGACAAAAAAAATTGTGACTCAAAGGAAGTGAAGGGGTTCATGACGCTGTAGATAAGGGGAGGGGAGAGGCAAGGAGGGTAAAGAAAATGAATGGTTGGAGGGAAATGAGAGTTTCCTTATAAAGAAGAAAAGAGGGAAGAGTAAAAAGAAGAGAGGGAAGGAAGGAATGGGGATATATAAAGGTGCAGCCTAAAACCCTTGGGACTATGAAAGAATGAAATTCACAAGGAAAGAGTGTAAGGAGAAGTGGAAAGAGAGAATGTAGAAATGGAAAAGAAAAAAAGGGGGGAAGGGGAAGGGGGAGGGAGGGAAGGAGGGCCGGAATCGACCGGCGGTGGGGCGAAAGGCGGAGCCATGCCGGCCGGCCTCAAGACGGGCCGACCACATGATGCAGAACAAAAAAGGAGCTCAGTGGAGCGCTTTGTTTGGCCAGAATTGCCCCCACGAAGACCCAGAGTGAAGCTTTTGTTTGGCCAAAATTAGTGTGAAGGAGTCGACAGCGCAGGAGTCATGTGGTGAGGCTCCGAAGGATCCTGAAGGGCTTCAAGGCCGAAGGTGTCCTTGGGGTGCAAATTGGCGACAAGGAAGAAGTATGCGTGGGGAAGTCTAGATCCGAAGAATATTGGTGGTTCTCGGGGCGATGAGGGTTGAGTATGTGTACAAGAGTCGGGTAGTGAAAGATTAAGGCATGTGGCATTGGTGGTGGCGATTATTCAACTAAATATTGGTTATTTACTTATGCTTTTTGTCTTCTTTGCTACACTGGTACACCGTTTCGTCGATGACGTGTGTTGATTGGAAGAGAGGTAGTCATAGACTTACGAACCCAAATCTGTAAGAAGATCAGGCAGGCATGAGAATGGCCAATAACCAAGACGCAGTCACCACTCACCCTCCCCCCCCCCCAAAAAAAAAAAGAAAGAAAAAAAAAAGAGATGGGGTCGACTTCTAATAGTTCTCAAACTATTGGACGATCAGCCGTCTCAGCCTTGTAAACGAAGTGATGCTGAAAGTGATCTTAATCAGAATGAGGTCACAGGCAGAGGTCATTGTTGACTTTCAAAGGCGGAGAAGAAATGCCATAAAACAAAAATTCAGTCTTTTTGCTCTGTATAAAAAGTACAGCCAGTATCGGCCAAGATGTTTGCCATATTGTCATAGATTAAAAAGAAAGCAATTGACAATGTGAAACCAGTATGGACCACCATAAAGAAACACAACATGGGACAGAGGTTCATCGAAACTAAACTGAGCTTCGTGTATACCCCAGTTTTTTGCGAATGTATGTATGTGTGTGTGTTTGTGTGTGTGTCTGTGTCTACTTATGTGTGTTTGTGTGTGTATTTACCTAGTTGTATCTTACAAGCTATGCTTGTAGTGCCCCGCCTTTGTATCTCGCAGTGTCTAGTTTGCTCTTAAATTCGTGTATAGATTTTGCACATACTATTGTTTTGTACAGTTTGTTCCAGATGTCCACCGCCACTATGTGTGGAGAACTTTTTTTTTTTTTTTTTTCCCTCATATAACAGGTTTGAAAATGCTGGGGTCATTTTCGTAGTCGCTCTCTGGATTCTTTCAATTTTCTTTATATTCTTTTTGGTACTGGATGACCATAGTGTCGCAGCATACTCCAGTGTGACTAATATTTTTCTGACCATTTCTTCGTCTAAATAGGTAAAAACCACTTTTATTGACCTTAGCAAGTTATAGGATTCTCCGACAATTTTGTCAGGGGACAAGTCATTTGAGATAATTACTCCCGGGTCTTTTTTAGATCCCACTTTCTTCACTTCCTTTGTTCCAGTTGTATATTGTCCTGATATGTATATATATATTTTTTTTTTTTACTTATCCCGAACTCCATTATGCTACATTTCTTAATGTTGAGGTCCACTTTCCTCTTCTGACTCCATTTACAAACCTTGTTTAGGTCTCTCTGTATTGATTCACAATCCTTTTCGGTTTTCCTTTTCGTGTAACATTCCACATCTTCATCCATGACATTCCCATAAATAGCGAACATTGCTGGAGCTAATGCTGATCTCTGTGGAACTCCACTAATCACCTCCTCCCAACATGAACACTTTTCTCTGAGCACTACTCTCATTTTTCTACCATACAGGAAATCCTACATCCAGTTTAGTAGGTTACTTTGTATCCCTCCTGTGTTTTCCAATTCTTTAAATACTTTTTGTGTGGTACTTTGTCGAAGGCTTTTTGTAAGTCTAGGAAACCACAATCAGCCCATACATCCCTTTCTTGTATTGTATCTATTAGTCTTGAGTAGAATCAGATTAAATTTGTAGCACATGATCTTCCCTGTCTGAATCCAAATTGTTTCAAGTTTATTATATTGTTTTCTTCCAGGTGTTTTACCCATCTGTTCATGATCATTTTTTCACAAATTTTGGCTACAGTGCTTGTAAGGGAGACCGGTATATAATTAGTTAATTCTTCCTTGTTTCCTCCTTTATATATTGGTACAGTGTTGACATTTTCCAGTCTTTTGGTATTTTTCCTTTTTTGAGTGAGCAACATATTATGTTGTATATTTTGTCCATTATTTCTTCTTTGAATTCCTTGTTTCCTCCTTTATATATTGGTACAGTGTTGACATTTCCCAGTCTTTTGGTATTTTTCCTTCTTTGAGTGAGCAACTTATTATGTTGTATATTTTGTCCATTAGTTCTTCTTCTTTGCATTCTTTTAATAT
>NC_134790.1:61113274-61123274 GCF_046742065.1 Oratosquilla oratoria
TATAAACCAAAATACACTTTAATTCTAAGCCATCATCGAGAGACTCGAGGAGGCCAACATGCAGAAATTGAAACGTGAATCAGCCAAGGACTCGAACCTGAGCTAGCACGTGACAAGTGTTAGTGACTTAACCGATTGCGCCATCTCTCTTGATGCCGCAATCTGTTAAGTCACTAACATTTGTCACGTGCTAGCCCCGGTTCGAGTCCTTGGCTGATCCACGTTTCAATTTCTGCACGCTGGCCTCCTCGAGTCTCTCGATGTTGATGGCTTAGAATTAAATTGTATTGTGGTTGATAGAAATGTATATATATGTGTGTGTGTGTGTGTGTGTGTGTGTGTGTGTGTGTGTGTGTGTGTGTGTGTGTGTGTGCATGTCTGCATATGTGTGGTATCATTATCTCACTTCCAGTTCCTCTTCGTTTTTTATTTTGTTTTATTTTTTTACCTATTTATTTTTTTACATGTTCATACTTAGTTCCTCTTGTCTATTCCCTTTATCACCGTCTCCTCTTTCCTCTGTTTTATCCATATTGTCCATTCCTCACTTCCTTTCCGTGTTTACACACACACACACACACACACACACACACACACACACACACACACACACACACACACATATATATATATATATATATATATATATATATATATATATATATATATATATATATTCATAGTGCTTCCATTCCTTCTTTTTCATCTGTTTAATGTTCCGCTCAGATGTACCTTCTCTTTTCTGTTTCTTCTTTTCTTTCTGTTCTTCACTTTTCCTTCTATTCTTTCTGTACCTCACCCCTCCTACACTTTCTTTGCCACCATCCCTTGCTTCCTTCCTCGCTTCTCTCTTCCCTCTCCTTTCCATTATTCATCATCCCTTCTTCTCTTGTATTCCTTTCCTTCTCCTCTTCCTTCTCTCCCTTCTTTCCTTTCTTCCCTCCTTTCATCCGCGGCCAGTTTATCCTTCTCTCTGCCTTCCTTTCTCTTTCATCTTTCTTTTCTATACATTTTTTTCTGTTTATAGTCTGCTACTATTTATATTAATTTCCGTATATTGATTGTTCCTATCACCGTATTTTTCCACCTTTTTTTGTTCGCGCATTCCTGCTCGTGTGAGTTTGCTAGCGTGCTTCCTTCCCTAGTAACTCTCATTCTTGTCTGTCTGCCTGTCTTACTGCCTGCTTATCTTCCTACCTGCCTGTCTGCTTGTCTGTCTGCTTGTCTTCCTGCCTTCCTGCTTGCTCACCCGCCTGCCAGTCTACCTGTCCGCCTTTCTGGCTGCCAGATCATTTGTTTGTCTGTTTTCATGTATCATTATTACTGTTAGTTGCCTCTTACAAATTCTTCACTCAAAAGAAATCCGCCCTGTAGTATAAGGAGTAGATAAACTGGACAGTCTCTCTCTCTCTCTCTCTCTCTCTCTCTCTCTCTCTCTCTCTCTCTCTCTCTCTCTCTCTCTCTCTCTCTCTCTCTCTCTCTCTCTCTCTCTCTCTCTCTCTCTCTCTCTCTCTCTCTCTCTCTCTCTCTCTCTCTCTCTCTCTCTCTCTCTCTCTCTCTCTCTCTCGTTCTCTCTCTCTCTCGTTCTCTCTTTCTCTCTTTCTTTCTTTCTTAATTGTCACGTCCTTGTGTTTTCCTTCCACGTGGACATAGGTCCGGCACGTTAGCCGACAGGCCAGGTAGATGTTTTCGCGCATTCACGTGAAACCCTAATTAGCTTCCCCCGCCGCCTTTTACGCGTGGCCGCATTCGAAAGCCTTTGCTTCTTCTCCAAAGACCTTGAGTGCTCTTTGTGAAATTATGCTGCCAAATAATGTGTACAACTACTGGGGTTCCACCCGCCATTCTTGTTGTGAACACACACACACACACACACACACACACACACACACACACACACACACACACACACACACACACACACACACACACACACACACACACCTTTTGTGTCTCGTTTTCTCTTTCTCTCTTTTTTTTTATACGAAGTGCACGAAACAAAGAGTCAAAAAGAGTTTAGCTAGACACAGCCAACCTTACCTTGTCTCGTCATATTACGAATTAAGTCAATAATCAGCACTTCTATCCATTGGAACAATATCGCACTGTTGTCATGGAAAGGAAAATTTTGAACACTGGTAGCACAACGAAGGGATATTTGAAATTCAGAGTTATCAGCATTCGTTTGTTTCCAGATGTTTTGAAACTTGATCATAGTTGGGGGTGTTTTTCATTTGTATTACAGACCATAGCTGGGAGTATTTGTCATTTGTAACTTAAATCATAGCTGGGAATATTCTTCATTTGTAACTTTGATCATAGCTGGGAGTATTTGTCATTTGTGTAATGGAAGAGGTGGCTGATGTTGATAGCCAGATTGTCTCTCATTGTGAACAATTTCCTCGTTCTCCCTCATGGATCTTGCCACAGGTGCTCCTGTGGTGGAAGAATCCATCTGCTTTAGATTATCGGTCCGTGGAGGTACAGAGGTTTGTCTTCGTTCGTTGTGTAGGTTGTCCCAACGTTTCATTCGAGTTGGCTGGAGAACCTACCGTTGTCAAAAGCGGCTGCACACCATGAAGATTTCACTAATGTAGAAAGGTTTCAGAACACAAGAACGGAATTATAATGATAGTCGTGATTTTTTTTCAAGTATATATACCACTACTGAGGATGGTAGAATGGTACTGTGTTCTTTGCTTTGATAGTTTGACAGTTCTTTTCTCTCTTGCATAGTTTCTTAATCATATTTTCATAATGATATAATTTTGTTTAGGACATTTAGAAGTTTTAGCTTTTAACCAACGTCACTTAACGAATTGACCTCTTAAGAACATAAGAATGGGGGAGACTGCAAGAGACCATAAGGCCTACACTAGACAGTTCCATGTCCCTCACCACCTGTCATTCCTACCCATAAAATTGTCTAATCTTCTCTTAAACAACCAGTCGTTCCTGCGATCTCTGCTGCTACTAAGTCTATTCCATTCGTTGACCATTCTGTTGGTAAACCAGTCCTTAAACCTAAACCTCTTCGCTGCAATGACGTCTTCATAGATTTCGTTTGGACCAAAACGACAAACACTTTTACCCTATTCTTATGCCTTGCTGTTTTCCTGAAGACCTCTTCAAAACTCGGTGAATTCGTAAGTCATCCACTGAGTGCTATCATCAGTTTTCAGTCTTTGGCGCTACTTGTGAACTTCTGTGCGCGCGAACATGCACACACACACACACACACACACACACACACACACACACACACACACACACACACACACACACACACACACACACACACACACACACACACACACACACAAACACACACACACACACACACACACACACACACACAGAGAGAGAGAGAGAGAGAGAGAGAGAGAGAGAGAGAGAGAGAGAGAGAGAGAGAGAGAGAGAGAGAGAGAGAGAGAGAATTGGTCCATGGAGAACCACGGCGTCTTAAGCTATTCTCTCGACGCGCGCTTCCGGACACGCTCGCAGTCGCCGTTGGCCCAACGCGTTCGTCGCATCTTCACAAGAGCGCCGTGGTTTTGTAGGTAGTCAGAAGGGAGGCGTGTAGTTAATTACAGTTTGTGCGTGTTTGTTTTGTGAGCATACTCGAGATATTTTGGGTGGTATATAACGCTGGGATTGGGAAGGAGGACGAGACTTGAAGAAGACAGTAGGGGAGGAGGAAAGGTAAACGGAAAGAAATGATAGAAAAAGGACCGGTAGGGTTCGAAGAAGATAGAAAAGGTAAGAGAAGGAGAATCGGAAGGAAGTGGAGAGGGAAGGAGTGGAAAGGAGGAAAGCATGGAGGAGTAATTAGATAGAAAGGAAATTTTAAACTAGCGGAAAGGGAAGAGGAACGTGCCGTTGAGGTGGTGGTGGTGGTGGTTGGATTCCCTGTGGAGGTGGGAGTTGATAAGAGGGGACCTCTTGGAACCTCAGCCAAGTGGAATACTTCCACTGAATAAAATCATCTGGCGATAGCCAAAATAATATATATAAATTATGAATAACAGTGAATGGGTTAATCTAGATAGGCTTAAACCTTCGCTGTGGAGGGAGGAGTTAACTTTTGCTGAATACAATCGACTGACGCCAAATTGAAGTAATATAAGTTAACAGCAATCAAAGACTTAAAAGATAATTAAAATTTTGGATCAGAGACGACGTTTGGAAAGAGAATTGAAATGTTCAGGATCAGGAATAGGGAATGTAAGTCAATAAGTGGGAATAGAACGAAATGTGGAGATGGAGGAAGGGTAATTTTTCCACAAATGTGGAGTGGAGGAGGCAGGATCGAGATGGGCAGTCAAGTGCATCCTATGCGTCTTTGGGAAGGATGTGCGTCGGGTCTTGTAGATTAGATCTGGTTGGAGCTCTCCGAGTGCGGAGCCCGAGCGCGTTGTGTGTGTGTGTGTGTGTGTGCTTGCGAGGTCGAGTGTGTTTCTGTTTGTGTGTGTGTGTGCCTGCTTTTGCGGCTGTGGCTGTGTCGTCTTTGTGTGTGTGTTTGTTTGCTTCTTTATTTATGTTTTTGTTAGTCTGAGTTATGTTTATATACATGTGTATATTGTGAGTGTGTAATGTTTTGAGCATGTTTGTTTGTGTGTACGAATGTATATTTACCTAATTGTAATATAAATGATCAGAGCTTCGCTCGAGAATCCCGTCTTTATGCATGCATCGATTAAACTCAACTTTAAATTTGCGCGCGCGCGCCTTTGCGTCTATGTACGTACAAGTGCCTATGTGTGTGTGAGTATATATGTGCACACGTGTCTTTTAAAAGAGAATGGAATTAATTCAGTACTAAAGATGTTTGTTGTAGCCATCGTGTATGCGGTAGGTCCTATCTTGTAAAAATACAACTACAATAGCTGTTGTATTTTTACGTTGAATTAATCAGAAAATCCGCAATGGTTTCTCCTTCTCTACCGGGTTGCATTTTCCTTTCATTACGATTACCGCCAGGCGATTTTATTCATATCCATAGCATTCCTCGATAGGAAAGGTGCCTATAGTCTAAACCACCCGCTCCTTCTTCCTCCTCCTCTTCTCTCTCCTACCCTTTCCTTCCCCACCTTCCCCTCTCCTTTTACCCCTTCCTATTCTCCTCCCCATCATTCCGTGTTTCCTGTTATCCCGTAGATGGGAAAGTATGCAAATGATAAAAACGTCAGTGGCTTTCATTGGACAGCGGTCACGATGCCCGCTGTAATTGGAAAGGGCTGTTTTACTCGACATTGTCCCCCCCCCCCTTTTTTTTTCCGCTGCTACTCTTGGTCCGAGACCAAAGCCTCCTCCTCCTCCTCCCCTCCCCCTCCCCCTGTCATCCTCCCCCTCCCCCTGTCACCCTCCATTCCTATCCCAGTCCAACCTCTTCCGTCCCCAAACCCACGCAACCCTACCTAACCTAACCCTACCCACACATTTATTTGTTTTTATTATACTTATTATTTTATTAAATGCTACATGCTATGCGCTGGAAACGCACGTGCGCACACACACACACACACACACACACACACACACACACACACACACACACACACACACACACACACACACACACACACACACACATTTAATCTAATCACGATAACTGGAGAACAGGAAGATATAGCCCAACTTGGAACCATACTTCTATTTGTAGCTAGGTATGATAAAATTGGAGAGTAAGAGACAGGACCTCACGAGCGTTGCTCTTTTCCTGTATTCTGCAGTTACCTAAGCATACACACACGCACTCACACACACACACACACACGCACACACACACACACACACACACACGCACACACACACACACAAACGATTGCGCGGTTGGTAGAGTTCCTGGTTGCCACCACGGAGGTCCGAGTTGGAATCCCGCTCAGGGCTGAAATAATTTAAGTGTCTGCGCTACGAGTCGTTACTCCAAATCTCGTGGGCGGGGAGTTGGGTGTGTGTGCGCGTGTAAGGTCACAGTATTACCCATAGATCGGTCATATATGAGCTGTGAGCTCTCTTCCGGGAGGGAAATAGTTGTCGATCACGAGTCTAACACGTGATCCAAGACCATGTTGAATCGCACACATAAACACACGCACACACACACACAAACAAACAAACAAACAAACAAACACACACACACATAGGGATACAAGGTAAATTACTAAACTAGATGGAGGATTTCTTGTATGGTAGAAAAATGAGAGTAGTGCTTAGAGAAAATAATTCAGCTTGGGAAGAGGTGATTAGTGGAGTTCCACAGGGATTAGTATTGGCTCCAATAATGTTCGCTATTTATGTGAATGACATGGATGAAGATGTGGATTGTTACATGAGCTTCTTTGCAGATGATGCTAAATTGCTGAGGAATGTGAATACTGAAACGGATTGTGAATCCTGAACAAGGTTTGGAAATGGAGTCAGAATTAGGAAATAGACTTCAACATTAAGAAATGTAGCATAATGGAGTTCGGAAAAAGTAAAAAAAGAATATCAGGCCAATATAAAATTGGAACAAAGGAAGTAAAGAAAGTGAGATCTGAAAAAGACCTGGGAGTAATTATCTCAAATGACATATCCCCTGATAAACAGATAAACAAAATGGTCGGAGAATCTTACAACTTGCTAAGATCAATAAAGGTGGCTTTTACCTAATCAGACGAAGAAATGGTTAAAGAAATACTAGTCACACTAATAAGGCCTAGGCTAGAGTATGGTGCGACACCATGTTCACCCAGTACCAAAAAGAATATAAAGAAAATTGAACGAATCCAGAGAGCAGCCACGAAAATGGTCCCAACACTTTCAAACCTGTTATATGAGGAGAGACTAGCTAATTGAAATTACCGACTTTGGAACAAAGAAGAGAAAGAGGCGACCTGCTGAACATTTACAGAATTATGAAAGGCGCGGAAGCCCTTGATAGAGAGGACTTACTCAATTGGGATAAGAGAAATACAAGGGGACATGATAAAATAAAAAAGGATAGTTATAGAAGAGACCTGAAATAAAATGCACACGGAATGGTGGATATTTGGAACAAACTGGATAAAACAATAGTATGTGCAAAAACTATACAACTATACATACATTTAACCCATTCAACTCCGATGACAAGATGTCTTGTCATTTGGTCAAATAAAACAAAAAATCATAATAAAACAACAAAATGTTTGATGATCAAACAACACCAGAAAAATATGACGTCATCAGTCCTCCTCTTCGAGGAGGAGGACTGACGACGTCATATTTTTCTGGTGCTGTTTGATCATCAAACATTTTGTTGTTTTATTATGATTTTTTGTTTTATTTGACCAAATGACAAGACATCTTGTCATCGGAGTTGAATGGGTTAAGAGTAAGTTAGACACTGCGAGATACAAAGACGGAACACTACGAGCATAGCTCATCTTCCCGTAAGGTATAGCTAAATAAATACAACTAAGTAAATACACACACGCACACGGAGTTGGAGAGGAAAAGACAGGCAGAATATAGCAGACAGATAATGGTACAAAACAGTGAGGGACAGCAGAAAGGAAGGATGGAAGAAAAGACAGGCGGACGGAATACAGTAAATGGCGGATGGGGTAGGGGTTGAAACAGACGAAATGAACAAATGCCGGAGGGCAGAAAAAACGAATGATGGATTTAAGACAGACGGACGGAATGATGGACGGGAGTACGGCGGAAAAGTGGAAAGAAGTTAATGAAACGGAAAACACTGAGGGACTGAATAAGGGGAACGAGAGTAAGGACTGACAGACAGACAGACTGACAGGTGAACTAAAGGAAGATCGCACGTAATAACGGACTGACAGACAGACGGTCAGGCTGACGAATGAATAGACGGACTGACAGATAGACGGAAGGAGGGATAGACAGAAGAATGGAATAACAATAAGAATAAAAATAGACGGACGGACAGACGTTTAGACAGACAGACGAGAGCATAAATGCGGTGTATTTTGATGAAATGCCAGAAAGATTGATATGTAGAGAGATGGATTGATGCACAGATGTATGGATAGGTATATACATGGATAAAGTTATCAAGCTGGAAAAACACGCTGTGGAAAGAGACTGGGGTTGTATTGTTTCCCAATTTTATCACCAAGACCAGACGCTTACTTTTGTTATATTGATCAGATTTTCATAATCATCCGACGAATTAACTTCTTTTGTTACTTCCTGATTACTAATATATATCAATTGGGTTGATTATGATAAAGAAAAATTTGTAGCTGCCGCTAGGTGATTTTATTCAGCTGAGGGAAACCAGTTATGGTGAGTATTATTGCTTTGTATTTCACATGATTATTGTAATATACGATTTGGACGCTTAATAGTAGTCAAAGTTTAACACGCGGAGAAATTATTATTACAGTATTTCTGAATTTTTTTTTGTTAATATTATTTTAATTATATACTGTTGGACATACAGCTGGCTATGTTATATAGGTCATGTAAATCAGCATTTGAGCCAAGGATCTTGTTTGATTTGATTGACTGTTACTCTCTCCTCCGGATCGGGTCTTAGGATCTTGGCGATTAGTGCTAAAGCCTAAGTGCCACAGTTGGGAGGCCAGGGGGCCGTAGTCTCCAACAAGCGCTTGTATCTTGCGTCTCTTGGGCAAGCCTTTGCCCAGGGGATTTGGCCAAATAGAAGGGCCACCAGGATGATACCGCAAGACCATACGTCTGCGGGTTCTCCTCTACAACTTGCCGGAGGCTATTTCGGGAGCCCGGTACCTCAGAGTAGCACACCGCGAAGTAAGGAAGACCTCTTCCCCGACGGAAATGAATTCGGTCGATAAGCCAGAGTCGGCAACACTGAGTATGTGATCTTCGGTGATAAGAAGGTTTTCGGGCTTGAGGTCCCTGTGTGCGATGCCCTGGAAGTGAAAATACTCGACGACTTCCAGGAGCTGCGCAAAGAGAAACAGGGAGGTGAAGTCGCCCATGCTACTCAATGTAGATGTGAAGCTTCCGTTCTTCGACAAAATCCGCCAAAGTCAGTTCGATGATGTTGCGGTGTTTAAGACGTTGGTGGATCAAAACTTCTTGTTTGTCCTCTTCGGTCTTGAGGTGTACCGCTTTTCGAGCCGCAAGTCTTCCCGAAATTTTGTCTTTGACGAGCGTGACAAGGACGAAGCTGCCCTCGCCGAGTTCGCGGACTTCAGTCCAGCGTGTCTGATGTGAAGAATGGCTTAGGTCTTGAAGTCTGGCCTGTGTGTTTGTGTGTGTGTGAGCTTGTGTGTGTGTGTGTGTGTGTGTGTGTGTGTGTATCTGCATTGCAAGTCATGGAACTCTGTCAGTCCGACTCTTCTTTCCCCCCTCTCCATGGTCGCCAACGACAGCAATACAAACAAGATCAAAACCATAGCAACATTGTCATCTTTACGCTAGGTCAGCTTCTGTTTGGGTGGATCCCCCCCCCCACACACACTGTTACTTTTCCTCAGACTGCCAACCATCTTTTCTACCACTGCTACCACCACCAGCAATACCATTACCACCACAATTACCACCACAACCGCCACCACTATCACCATCACCAACACCGCCGCCGCCACCACTTCCACCACCACTTCTACTACCACCACCACTTCTACTACCACCACCGGCACCAGCACCACCACTACTACCATCAGCACCATCAGCAAAGTTTATTTCGTAAAGGACGTGTTTTGATATGAAATATTTAAGTGTGATACCAGTTATCAGCCAATAGTTGCGGCATATTGAGCTTACAGAGATGAAGGTGCCACCTTTTAATACATAAAGACAACATTAAGTTGTCGTCGAACTTTGGAAATTGAGGAATGACGTTGACCTGAAGCGGGTCCCCCTCTATATAAAGTCGCTTTTCTTAATAAAAAAAAAAAAAAAAAAAAATTGTCATTTTGTTATTGAAAGGGTTGAGAGGAAATGTGTGTATTTATGTACGTATGTATTTATGTATGTGTGTATCTGTGTACAGTATGTATGTAATCCCCTC
>NC_134790.1:61125774-61133274 GCF_046742065.1 Oratosquilla oratoria
CGAGGATGATGGGTGGTAATGGACATGAAACTACCTAGTGTAGGCCTTATGGTCTTTTGCAGTCTCCTCCATTCTTATGTTCTTAGGATTACTGTTAGTGTAAGCGAGGGACTCGAATAGCCTGGTGTAGTAGTTAGTTGCTAAGTTGTAATAGAATTTATCGAGTAATTCGTTAAGTTGAAGTGGATGGATTAAGTAGCCTCTTATTACCCATCACTGATGATATAGATCATGGCAACCTGGTGTTACTGAAAGAGGGGGGTCACTCGGAGGTGTTCCCGTGAGCAGGGTGTCTCCTCAGTGCCTCTATCGCCTTTTCGAGAGAGAGGTGTTCTGAAGACGGGCCTCAAGATGGATGCGGTCTCGGCCGATCAAGATCGTTCAGTTCAGGGTCCGCCTCTCGGTTAGGTATTCTGGTCTCGAGCAAGGGCTCGTACAGGAGGTTGAGGAAGAGGAGGAGGAGGGGGAGGGGGAGGGGGAGGAAACTGCTGTCAAATCATGTCATAGGTGGCGAGCCGGCGTGTCCCGTGTCAGGTATTGAGCAGTGTCAGCTGAGCAGTGTCACTGAGCGTGATACTTCGGTGGTCAGGCCGCAGGTGGCGACACTGAGAACTCCGTCTCCAGCCCCCAACTTTAGGTATCGCCACCACCATCACCACCAACATTACCAACATCACCACCATCGCCAGCAGCAACACTGCCACCATCACCAACATTGTCACTACCACTACCACCGTCACCACCACCAACACCACCGCTACCAACAATAACAACAACATCACCACCACCATAAATAACTACAACAACAGCCAACACCATCACTGTCACCACCACCAACAGCGCTATCATCACTACCATCTCCATTTCTTTCACCACCACTACCATTATTACCACCATTACCACCACCCCCACTCCCACCCTGAATGAAGTCGTGTTCTTGTTAAAATTTCTTATACAGAGACCAAAACGTCCCCAATTTTTATGATGTGCAGTCATCAGTATCAGGTTGATGACATCCTATAGTGGATTTGCTCTGGTTCAGAGAGGTAGAGAGAGTGAGAGAGAGAGAGAGAGAGAGAGAGAGAGAGAGAGAGAAAGGTCAATGGGCCAGTGGGATTGAGGAGTTCGATATGAAATAGAATTGAGTAATATTTTGTAGAGCATCACCACTGCTTCATAGGATTTCGTTTTCGGCTAATTAAACCTCACATTACTGCAGTAGCATCATCGTTGTGCCGTATTGCCTGCTGTACCACTGAGCGTCCGAGGTAAACAGCCAGCCGTGCGCGCCAGTTGTGACGGAGTATATAACGTGATGTCGTCGGAATGGCTTGCACAGTCTCTCTCTCTCTCTCTCTCTCTCTCTCTCTCTCTCTCTCTCTCTCTCTCTCTCTCTCTCTCTCTCTCTCTCTCTCTCTCTCTCTCTCTCTCTCTCTCTCTCTCTCTCTCTCTCTCTCTCTCTCTCTCTCTCTCTCTCTCTCTCTCTCTCTCTCTCTCTCTCTCTCTCTCTCTCTCTCTCTCTCTCTCTCTCTCTCTCTCTCTCTCTCTCTCTCTCTCTCTCTCTCTCTCTCTCTCTCTCTCTCTCTCTCTCTCTCTCTCTCTCTCTCTCTCTCTCTCTCTCTCTCTCTCTCTCTCTCTCTCTCTCTCTCTCTCTCTCTCTCTCTCTCTCTCTCTCTCTTTTAATACCCATCCATGCCTGGTCGGTTAGTGAAAAGTAGGTAGAATGATAAACAGTCTGGGCAGGACAGGATCAGGGAAGGAATTAAAGCCGTGTTCCTACATATTTTGAGATAGAGTTTGCAGTTCTTGTCCGGCTGTCTGTCAGAAAGAGAGAGAGAGAACAGTTGCACTAGCTACATGATTATATTGAATAAAATCAAGGTATATCGGCTGCAATTAAATAAAACCACAATTACAGAGAAATAAACACGTCAATCGCCCTCGGTAGTGTGTGTCAAATTTATTAAAAAAAATCTCTTTGACAAATACATCAACCACACATTTCTCCATGGCAATCGTCGTACTTAACAGCTAATAATTTCTCCCTGCAGACAGCCAATCAGACAGACAGACAGACAGAACTGCAAGCTTTCTACACCACCTCCGTTCAGCCAAATGTATTTGAGCGCTGATACACTCTCGTCAGCCAAACGTCAGTTTCGTCTTAACATTCCAGGGCCATCGCTGCTGCTTCATTTACATATTGAAATTCCGAACCATTCCCACCTCCAGGGAATTCCTCCTCCTCCTCCCCCTCCTTCTCTTCCTCCTCCTCCTTCTCCTCCTTCTCCTTCTCTTCCTTCATTTCCTCCTGCTTCCTCTCCCTTCCTCCCTCCTCGCACATCTCTTCTTCATCGGACATCTCTTCTTCCTTATTTTCTTTTTTCTTCGTCTCTTCTTCTTCCTCCTTTTCCTTTACCTTATCTTCTCCAGTACCCTCGTCTAACAGCCTTATCTCGTTATCCTCCTCCTCGTCTTCCTCGTTCCATCACTTTACTCATCTCCCCCATGTCTGTATCATCCCTTCCCCTTCATTCTCCTCAACATATCCACACATTTCTTACTTTTATCATTCTCTTCCTCTTCTCTAACCTTCTAATCATGTTTTTTTCTTTCCAACGCCTCCTCTTCATCCTTGTCCTCCTGTTCATCATCATCCCTCTCTTCTTTCTCCCGAATCTATACCTTCTCTCTGTCTTCAAATCTGTCTCTTTCTCTTTATTCCCTCTTTTATTCCATGTGATACCTCTTTCTGCTAAATATTTTCTTTTCCCTTCTTTTCTTGCACGCCATTCCCTTTTCTCCCTTTTATTTTAAGTTCCCGCCTCCGGGTACCTTCTTCTTTCTCCTTAGCCTCAGTGTGTTCCTGCTTCTACCATCTCCACCACCACCACAACCACCAGTACTACCAGCTGTATCACTACTATCATGCCCACCATCACCATTATCTTCTCCTTTCCTCCACCTCCGCCTCCTCTTCCGTCTCCACCATAACCACCACTACCATCGCTTCCTCCTACTCTTCTCCCCACTCAACCATCACCACCACAACCATCCTTTTCTCCTTCTCCTCCTCCTCCTCCTTTCTCCTCCTTCTCCTCCTTTACCATCACCACTACCATCCCTTATTCTTCCTCCTTCTTCACCAACACCACCCCTTTCTATTCCTCCTCCTCTCGTCCTCCTCCTTTTTCTTCTTCGCCTCCTCCTACTCCTGATTCACCCCCGCTTACTCATTCTCCTCTTTCTCCTCTTCCTCCTCTGCCACCATTTCAACCAATACAATCAACACCATCCCCTTCTCGTTCTCCTCCTCCCCATCCTCCTTTTCCTTCTCTTCCTCATCCGCTTGTTCCTCCTCTTCCTTCCGCTTCCTCTTCCTCAACCAACTTCTTCGATTATCGTTTTTTTTTCGTGTTTTCGTCTCGTGTTTCAGCTTTTCGATCTCTTTTTTCCTCTTCTTTCGTTCTCTTCGTGGTTCGTCGCTGCTCTTCGTTGTCTTTTCCTCAGTTCTTCCCATCCGTTTTCCTCTCTTCTCTTCCTCCCTCCCTTCCTCCCATCCTCTTCGTCTCCTACCATCGTTCATTCCTTCCGCCCTCGCTTTCTCTCTCTCTCTCTCTCTCCTTTCCAAGTTCTATTTCTCATCTCTTCCTTTGAACTTGGCTGTTTCTCCCTCCTTCACTTTTGTATTTCCTTCTCCGTCCCTTTCTTCCTCCTTTCTTCGTCTGTGTCTTTTCCCTTCCCTGCTTCTTCGTTCCTCTTCTTCTTCTGCTTCTTCTTCTTCATCTCCTTTTTCTTTGTCGTTCATTTCGTCTCCACTTTTCTGTTTCTCATCTTGTTTTATTTCTTTTCACTTTCTTAATCTCGTGTTTTTGTTCGTCATGCCTTCGTTTCTTAGTCAAACACCCGTACTACCCTCCATATCTCTCCTCTTTTTTTTTTCTTTTTTTTTTATCTCGTCTATTCTCTCTCTTCTCCTCTCCTCCTCCCTTCTTCTTCCCTCTTCTCCTGTCCACTTCCCTATACCTTCACACCTGTCTTCCCTTGTCCTCTTTTCTTCTATACTCTTCTCCCTTCACCTCCTCCTCTCTCGTCACGTCTCCTCTTCACCCTTTCCTCTCTTCTTTCATCTCACCTCTCCTCTCTTCCTGTCCGGTTCTGTTCTTTCATTCCTGTACGTTACCATCTTCTCCCCTATTTTCCTTGCCCCTTTCCTTTTTGCCTTCTTTCTTTCTCTTATACTTACTTCTCTCCCCCCTCCCTTCTCCTCTCCTCCCCTCACCTCTCCTTCCTCTCCTCTCCTCTCCTTTCCTTCCTCTTCCTCCTTTCCTCCTCTCTCCTCCCCTATCCTCTCCTCTCCTTCCCTCTCCTCTTCTTTTCTCGTCTCTGCTCTCCTTGGCTCTTCTCTTCTCTTCTCATCTCTTCTCTCTTCCTTTCTCATCTCTTCTCTCTCCCCTTCCCTCTCCTCTCCTCTCATCGCCTCTTCTTCCTTCTTTTCTACTCTCCTCTCCTCCCTCCTCTCCTCTTCTCACCTCTCTTCATCTCTCCTCACCTAACCTCTCTTCCCGCTCCTCACCTCTCCTCTCATTTCATCTCTTCTCCTTCCCTCCATTCCTCTCCTCTCCTTTCCTCCCCTCTCCTCTCTTCTCATTTCCTCTCCTCTCCTTCTCACTTCTCTCCTCTCCTTCCCTATCTTCTCTCCTCTCCTTTCCTCTCCTCTCCTCCCATCTTCCCTCTTCTCCTCTTCCCTGCTCTCCTCTTCTCTCCCCTACTGTCTTCTCTCTTTCGCTCTTCCTTCCTCCTCCATTTCTCTCCTCTTTCTCGTGTCTCTTTTTTCTGTCTTTATATCCTGTACTACCTTGTTTCGCCTTTCACCTCCTCCTCCATTCATTGCCTTCTGGCTATCAGGCTCTTCTTTCCTCTCTTTTTTTTCTATCTTTCGTTCTGTCCTTTTTTCTCTCCTTATCTTTCAGGTTTTGTTTTCGTCGTTCTAACGTACCCGTTCTTCCCTTGTTTATTCGCTCATACTTTTTCTTTTTACTTTGCTTTTGTTTATTTTGTAATTGGTCATTTATTTCTTATTTTCTTTTGCGATTGTTGCGCGTCTTTTCTAAGTTTCTAGATTGATTTTTTCAATAGATTTCGTGAAACCTATTTTTTTCTCAACGGGTCCCTTTCCACTACACTTCTGGTAATGTCATATTTTTGTCCCGCGTGGTTGTGTATTATATTCCACGTGTCTTGACTATCAGCGAAGGTTAGGTCAGGTTAGGCTTGGTTAGATTAAGTTGCTTAAGGTAGGGTAAGGTAGATCGAGTTGGTTAGGGTATTATATTGGGCTAAGTTAGAGTAGGGTAGGTTGGGTAAGTGAGGTCAGGTTGTAGTTTAGATGAGGTTACAAAACGCCACCTTATGTAAGGTTAGGTTAGTGTAGTGTAGTGCAGTGCAGTGATTCCGATGTCGGGGAAGAGACTTCTTAGGAAAGAATTCTGTGTTTGCTGTGACACGGCACCGGGCTTGTTGAGGATATTTCTGTGATAATGAATCTCTCTCTTTCCCCCTCTGTGTGTGTGTGTGTGCGTGCGTGTGTGTGTGTGTGTGTGCGTGTGTTGTCTTCCTGCATGGATAGTTACACAGATGTTGCGAATTTTGTGAAGATTGTAATCTTGAGTGCAAGAAGAAGTTTGGGATACAGGAGCCCTTCAACTGATAGTCTTGCTTGCAGACGAATGCTCCGAGATCTCAGCTTTAACTTGGACAATTCTAGATCGGTGGGTGGGGGGGGGGACATAGTTAAACTTGAGAAACACAGTATACGAGAAGATACTCCTTCTCTCTCTCTCTTTCTCTCTCTTTCTTTTGTTTCTCTCTCTCTCTCTCTCTCTCTCTCTCTCTCTCTCTCTCTCTCTCTCTCTCTCTCTCTTTTTGTCTCGTTCTGCATTTGGTATGTATTATTCACCTTCTCAGCACGAAGTCTGCCTTCTTAAGTGAATAAAACCGTTTGGCATCAGAGTGGTTCACATTAAAGGAGGCTGTACACTTAATTTTCTTCACATTGTACTGTATCAGGTTCATAGGCTTATAGCTGTACGTTTCATGTGAATACAAAGTGGAACCATAGAAGACATGATCTTTCACTAAATGAGAGACTGAATTTAGAACTGAATTAGAAATGTAGATATAGATATATCACCAGGTCTAGGTACATCTAATCAGATAATTTCGTTTAATATTCGTTCATTTCCACCAAACATATTAGGTTGAAAAGGTCAGAAAGATTAATGAGATTTATATTAAATGACATATTAATTTAATTCTACAACATGTCTTCAAATTTAATACATTAGTAGCAACTATATTTTATTCATTTACTTATTTGTTTATTTATTTATTTATTCACTTACTTTTTATAATCGCATATTTCATCATCCGATCTGGTATGTCAAAAATCCATTAATACTGTTTTTACAACCCCACATGATAAGCTAGTTATACTTATTTCTTTTTATTGGTTTTAGTGGATAGATAGTTAAGCTTCTTTGCGTAAAGAAAGGGCACACGGCTTGCAACACTGTTAGTAATCCTTTGATGGGGTTAGAGTGCCACAGAGTCTCATATTTGCCCCCAACTGTTCCTTTGTATATGTTTACAGACCGTAGAAAACGGACTGATGATCGAACTGATAAACTATCACATAATACAGCGCCATTTATCAACGTACTTTCAGGACACAATGTAGATTAACGGGGAAGTAATTGAATTGTTTACTAGCTATCAAATGTCAAAAATTCTTTAGTGTAGAATTTTAGAGGAGTGTAAAGTGGGAAGCTTTCATGGATATACAAACGAACGCACATACACACACACAAATACACACACACATACACACTTATACACACACACACACACACACACACACACACACACACACACACACACACACACACACACGGTAAAACCAAGGGATTATTCATTCATCATTAATTACTAAATAAATACATATTAGGTTCGCAAACAGGCGAGCGTGAATTGGACAAACAGGACACGAAGGATGAAAGGGAACTAATGAACACAATTGGAATGTGTGTGTGTGTGTGTGTGTGTGTATGTGTGTGTGTGTGTATGTGTGTGTGTACGTACGCAGTTGGTAGAGCGATGAACTACTAGCATGGTGGTGCGCGTAGTGCTTGGTTCGAATCCTGCCCAGGGCCGAAATTATTTCGGTACAGCTGCGCTTCGGGTCGTTACTCTGACTCTCGTGGGCGGGGAGTTGGGTGTGTGTGTGTGTGTAAGGTCATAGCATTACCCATAGATCGGACCTACGAGCTCTGAGCTCTCTTCCAGGAGGAAAATAGCTGTCGATCACGAGTCCAACACGTGATCCAAAGACCAAGTGAATACACACACACACACACACACACACACACACACACACACACACACACACACACACACACACACACACACGGGATTAATTATTTTAGTTGTCGAAATAATAGA
>NC_134790.1:61138274-61145774 GCF_046742065.1 Oratosquilla oratoria
AGAAGTCAAAGGTCATCCGTTGATCTTGTATAGTGATAGAGAGCGAGGGCGTCGACGAAATAAGGTCCAGAGGAGGAGGAGGAAGAATAGGAAAGGATGAAAGAATGGTCCTAGAGGTAGTCTTTAAGATGGTGGTAGTAGTGTTTATAAGATATGGTAGTTGCTTGGGTGGCGGTAACGGTGTTGGTGTTGGTGAAAGAAGAAACAAGACGAAAACGTGTTCGTAGATAAGGTGATGGACAGAGGACGGAAGTGAGAGGAGAAGGGGAGAGAAGATGTCGCATTAAAGTCTGGGAACAGAGACGAAGAAAATTGTACAAAAGGGAGAGGAAGCCTCGGAAGATTTAAATGAGATTCTGTTAATGTGTATGATTAACCTCGGTCTTGGATCACGTGTTGGACTCATAATCGACAGATATTACCCACCCGGAAGAGAGCTCAAAGCTCGTATATAGCATAAGGCCTACACTAGGTAGTTTCATGTCCATGACCAACTGCCATCCCCCATCCATAAAGCTGTCTAACCGTTTCTTAAAACATCTGATAGTTTCAGTGCTCAACCACATTGTTACTAAGTCTATTCCATTCGCTAACCACTCAATTGGTAAACCAGTTCTTGCCCTGTTGTTTTAATATGATGACCTTGTTTGCATCACTCTTGTTAAAGCCTTTGACCCACTTGAACACCTCTGCTAGATCACCCCGCACTCCGTCTTTCCAGTGAGTGTAAGTTAGGGTACCTAAGCCTCTCTTCGTAAGGTAAATTTCTGAGCCCATGTATCATTTTGGTCATTCTCCTCTGTACTGATTCTAGTGAATTGATGTCCATTCTATAAGGACTGAGACCGAAATTATACCGCATAGTCAAGGATGGGTCTAACTAACGCCAGATAGAGTTTGATAATTACCTCTACACTTCTATTCGTAACCGTCCTAGCAATGAAACCTAGATTCGAACATGGATCACTCAGCGGTCGAGCGCGGTACCACCACACCATCTAGCAGGTGTAAGGTAGTGAAGAGGTAGGAGGCCTGTCTCCGCAAGCATCCAGTACAAGAAAGAAGCAGAAGAATCTGGAGGGGAAAGAACAGAAGGTGGAGTGGAGGAAAGCGTGAGTCACAAAATAGGTGTATAGGCTAGTTATAGTGGGAGAGAAAATGTCTCTCTGTAGCGCAGTTTCTTTCAGTCTTTCTGTTTCAGCTTTGCAATCCTAATCTTAGTCGTCCACAGTCCGAAGAGTGTCTGGTGTTTCAGTCCACTATGTCGTTCAAGTACAGTTACCGACAAGAGTTCTGTCGTTCATCTCCTGCCTTCGCTGATTTTCCTAAATACTTAAGCCCTAAATAGTGGGCACAGTCGCAATGTGGCATCTCTTTGCTTTGTATTAGGAGGCAACTGAGTCCTGATTTTCCGATTTATAAGTGTATAGATATCTCCAAGTGGTAGCTCTAAGACGAGGAAGCCAACACTCTACAGTGTTTGAACTGCATATATCAGATGTATATGAATCTCAGTAATATATTTATGTCCATGTGCCCTTCTCCGATGTATCTTTTTGTTTCGGTTGTATTTGATAGATTGAGTATTGTATTCCCGAGTGGCTAGTTGGATTCAAGCGACTGCTACTTTGCCTGTAAGCCCGATGACCACATGGGACAAAAGCAACGACCTCGGTCGATGCTAAGCGTCTCCTGGCGTAGACTTCTCACGTGCCTTGTGACTTTGCATTATCATGCACAATACTCATTAGTATATCCACCTTTGATGCGAACTTATTCCACGTATTTTCTCAGTGCCGTCAATCTGTGTCTTTCATGTAAATATGCATTCAAGTTAATATCTTCGAGCTGAATCCAACTTTCCTCCTTGTTTATATATATATATATATATATATATATATATATATACATATATATATATATATATATATATATATATATATATATATATATATATCGTAAAGGAAGGAAGCAGATTTTCTTTAATGCAAGTAGAATTGAATACGACAGTATTTTCACAATGATTCAACTTCTTAATATTTTCAATTCTTCTGATCAGGATTTTTTTCTGCTGGGAGGTGAGAACAAACAATATTTCCATAGTACTCCATTTATTAAATAATCAAGCTTTCGTCTTCAAAATGACATCTTCAGGACTGACAAAATTCTGTAATGTTAAACACCACCAAACAGACTAAACAGTCAGGTATGGTTCGAGTACCCCGTCATTCACCTACCAATTGTACTTCGCTCATAGACGTGACACTCATGTATCTTACTAATCTATACATTGGTTATAGCATTTCATTTTGTTATTTACATGTTTATTTTCTGGTCTAGTTTACCAATATTTTTGTCTAAATTGTACCAATATTTTTGTTTTTGTTTACCATTACAGAATGTTGTCAATCCTGAAGATGTCTTTTTGAAGACGAAAGCTTGATTATTTAATAATTGGAGTACTATGGAAATCTTGTTCGTACTCGCCTCCCAGCAGGAACAATAATGATCAGAAGAATTGAAAATATAATATTAAGAAGTTGAGTCATTGTGAAAATGGTGTATTAATTCTACTTCCACACACACACACACACACACACACACACACACACACACACACACACACACACACACACACACACACACACACACACACTCACTCACTCACTCACTCACACACACACACACACACACACACACACACACACACACACACACACACATATATATATATATATATATATATATACATATATATATACATATACATATAATATATATATATATACACATACATATATATACATATATATATATATATATATATATATATATATATGTATATGTCAGACAATCTCCATGATCGTCGAGCATATATATATATATATATATATATATATATATATATATATATATATATATATATATATGTATATGTCAGACAATCTCCATGATCGTCGAGCATATATATATATATATATATATATATATATATATATATATATATATATATATATATATAATATAGAAGTCTTTCACATCATAGTGAAACAATGTATGCAAAATTGAGAGAAGAGAATGTCATACACGAAAGTATTTGCTGTCTCATGGTCATGTGGCCATAGGACATAAGCATGAACGAATGGGATACAGAACTTGTCTCCTTCCTTGCATGAAATTCTCTCTTTTTTTTTTTTTTTTTAATCAAATAATTTTATGGCAGCCTGAATAGTGGCACAATCACAGTATTCTAGGAAGAAAAGTTACCGTCTGGATGTCCAAATTGTCGCTGGATGAGCTAGGAAACTTGTGGTCATTTTCGTCGTGCGACAGTTACAGACAGATAGGCAGACAGGTAGCAGCTGGCCGTTCTACGAAGGGCTTCCACAGACTCTTGTAATTTGTGCATGTGTAAGATGTGAGTCATTTGTGTGTTCGACTGAGGAAGAATTACATGGAAAGAAAACTGGGAGGTAAGTCCTTAATGTAGATTGTGCAAGGTCCGGATTTCAGCTGAATAAAGCCGCCTGATTCGGGCTTAATATCAAGTGGCGTCGCAGAGTAACTGAATTGACTGAAGTTTCATAAACCGTTCAATTAAGTAGCTTGGCTTTCGCCAGAACAAAATATTTTAAGTCTGTCACCAAATTGGCTAAGGGTTTGATTGTGAAGAAGCTGGAATACCAAAAGGCAAGAAAGTTGCAGTTGAATTGGATTTAGAACTGAAGAAAGGCGAATGAATAGCGTGGAATAATAAGCAATGTGTAACATGGTGGGGATTGTCTGTAGACTAAACGTTGCACTTTCAGCAGTACGGTTGCCATAAGAGTATATGTCAGTCTCCATAGCTACCAAAACTCTGCTCTTTGACGTCACATGTGATGGCGAATACATTACTATCAGCCCAGTAGGCTGGCTTTTGATCCCAATGTCCTCCGGTGATTCCCATCTGCCCTAGCTTCCCGAAGGCAAACTGATCCAAAGTGCTTTTAACATTAGGAAAATATGTTCCCAGTATCATGGACCTATTTTCGACCATTTTTACACACACACACACACACACACACACACACACACACACACACACACACACACACACACACACACACACACACACACACACACACACACACACATATATATATATATATATATATATATATATATATTCTTTTTTATGAAGTATGACTCGTATTGTAGTTGGCTCATCAAAACACGACGTTCTGATTATATATTGTTTTTGTTAATTTAGCTCGGTGTTATGCTTTTTCGAAAATGAACGATGTATATATTTTTTTATGATAAATGGGAAATGATACCCCCTGGTAATTATTACTTGCTATAATTTTGTTCAGGATGTAGTGGAGCTCGTGTGTGTTATTGTAGCAATATATCACACACATTTCATATTTTCATCAGCGTGATGCAAGTGTTCTTTCACCGTTGATTGCATTTTGCATTTGGGCAAATCATGCATCTCCCAGTGGTGTTGTGCATCAAATCTACCCTCTCGTGTCTGCCTCCAAAGATAGGAAATATTTTCAAGAATTTATATGGTAAGTACAACTAAGGATACTCGCTGTCCGAGCGAGTTCGAGTGTCGCTTCTCGCTTGTTTGCGGCGGAGGTCGAAGGGGCAGCAGTTCGAACCCCGCTACCGACGAATTGGACCAAGGGCGGCGCGGGTCATGCAGTTCCACGCTACAAAGTCCTCTGTAAGGGGCACCGACCTCGCCTGCTGAGAGGGGGAGTTCGCGACGTTAGACCAAATCAGTCAATCATACACAGCTATGAAACCCCCCTCAGTACGTGGCTCTGCTACCAATTTGAATAGAATCGGCTGGTGTTAGTTAAGGATAGTGAGATTAATCTCAAGACTTCAGTCACAACCACTACATGCACTACGCTCCAAAGGTTGTAGCGTCACTTCGAGGTTAGGCCGGTGATCCTGCAGTGAAACCCGAATTCCGACAAGTATTGTGGCTTACATTATAGATTTTTGTTCAAAGTGACCACAGGCGATTTGGTTCTGTAAAAACGTTTAGGGGCGTTCAGTCAGATCAGAATCTATCCCCGACTGAATGAAATGGTCTGGCGTTTGCTACAACAAAGAGTCCGATACATTGTGGTTGTCGATAATAACCATGTTGCTGTGGTGGTGTGCGTAGATTAATTTAAAAAAATGTTAGACGAGTTTGTTCGTCAAAGCAGAGTGGATTTCTATTTCTAGCACTCCATTTGTGATACCTAAATAAAATTCATAAAGTGCAGCAGCCCGGTATCAAATGCGGGGTGGAGTGTGGGGTTGTTAAATTATATACAGGTTGATTGAAAGCTACTTTTGTGTTCTGGTGAGAGTCTTAGTATGATGAGTTTTTGATAAATATGTAGTTTGATGTAGTTGAATTTTTCATCAGAATGTCTCTCACTCACTCTCTATATTATCTTTGTCTTACACAAAAAATGTTGACTAGCAAGAAAAAATAATTCGTAACTGTAGATTACTTGAGAACAAAAGCGTTTTTATAGTCCACTATTTGTGATCGATGAACTGCGCATTTAATTAATGACAAGTTTGCAAACATCACCTTTTTTTCTGCCTAGATTGAGTGATGAGATACCTTTTCCATATATGTTCTCATGAATATTTTGTAGTTTTTACAACACTAGTCTCCTAAATGTTTTTTTTCTTGATGAGGTTCAGAATATAAGAGACAGAGTGAGTATATGGAATATTTTCTGTATCTGTCGTTGCTGGTTTGTAGTGCATTTCATAATTGCTTCCAGTTTTTCTTTATAATCCCCACACAGAAATATATATATATATATATATATATATATATATATATATATATATATATATATATATATATATATATATGTATATATATATGTATATATATATATGTTTAATTCAATTTTATTTTATTGTATTATTTTTTTTCCTATTGCTTTATTTTTTCTATCTGATAATTTCATGTGTATTGTGAATCATGTTCTCTTCTCTTTTTCCTTTCAGGTACGTGGTTTGGAGCGTTTGAACGGTATTTACAGTCTCCCACAAAGCAACCAACATTTTTTTTATTTTCGTTCCGTTGTGGATAAGCATGTAAGTATGAACGTTACGACTCTAGAGGGCTCCGTTTGTGGTTATTAGATTTTGAATATGAAAATACTTTTGGGCTCGCCACTCAACTCGTTGTTAAGTTTTTCCAATAGCCACTGTAGTTAAGATAATAATAATAATGGTATTCGAACGTGAAGGACACATGAAGGGAGATATAGGGAGGAATACATGACGCTGTTTTGATTTTCATGTGATTAATACGAAGAGAGAACTTTATAGAGAAAGTACGTGATAGTTTGGAGTTTGCAAAATCACGTTACGTAAATGGTAGGAGGAGAATTTTCGAAATCTGGAGTAGGATATAACAGTTATGGTGGTTGTTTTTTTTTTCAAAAACCGTATTTTTCTTATCGACATTTATTAGTCAGAAAAGCGACAACAACTTGCATTCCACGGCAGGGAACCTTTGATTTCCTCTGATGAAAGAATTAGTATCCACGCGAGCTTGACTCACGCGGGCGTAAGCAAATGGCCCATGGCACGTTCAGCAAATAGATCATGGCACGCTTGGATGAAATAGCACGGGAGGGGGTGGCAGGTGAATCATGGCACACGACGTTGTTGCCATGGCACGTCTACTAATGGACCAGGGCATTCGTATGTGTGAAATTGTGAAGTTGATCGGGCACGGTATGGAACAAGTTTCCTGATGGATTGAAACACATGCCCGTTTGCTTGACATATCGAGTCGATTTTACTTTAATTTTGATTTATTCTATTTTATTTTATTTTATTATTTTTTTATTATTTTTACTTCTTACGATGCCGGAAATAAGACTTCGGAAAAATGTAGTAGGTTATTTTAACTATGTATGATATTATATAAATCTGTTTGCGTATACACATAAAAATGTAAATGGTTATCTATGCTGGCCTGTTCCATTTTAAAAAATAAACACAAATTAGTGGCTTTAGATAAACAGAAAAGCTTAGCGCGCAAGCGTAGGTGTGTTTTGCCATTGGCTGGAACACGTGCTGGGCTTGTTATGGACAACGCTTGTACATAGACGGATCTATAAGCGGTGATGTGATCTTACACACACACACACACACACACACACACACACACACACACACACACACACACACACACACACACACACACACACACACACACACACACACACACACACACACACACACACACACACACACACACACACACACACACACACACACACACACACACACACATATATATATATATATAGTTATACATAGGCATACGAGTATACATTTGTTTGTACATTCCACAAGAGAAGTAGGTTTCACAAGTTAATCAAATTATATATACGTCCGTTGCTGAAATAAGAATAAGATATTTTGGTTGACTAAATAGCAATGAAGTGTAAGTCACTTGGAAACAAAAAATCA
>NC_134790.1:61155774-61170774 GCF_046742065.1 Oratosquilla oratoria
GGTTTTTGTGTGATGATGATTGGCCTCGTCATGTTTATGGTGATAATGTGGAAAATGACGGTGGTGGTGAAGTGATAGGATTGAGTGGGATGGTGATGAAGAAACGGAAATGTGCTGGCTTATGTGAAATTGAATTAAAACGGGAATAGGGACGGGGGAAATGGTGATGATGTGGTGAAGTCTGCCGTGGTGGGGATGGGAAATCTATGACAGTGATGCAGCGGTGGAGGTGAGTTTGGTGGATTGGAGGCGCTTAATGGTTGTATTATGGTAATGACAACGACAGGATGAAGATGGAAGGCAATGGGAAAGTCTAACGTGTACAAGAGGTGCACCTGTGAGTATTGGCAGCAAAACTGGATATGTAAAGTCAGCCCCTTCAATGTGGGGACATATACCATCATCTTGTTTCATGATATGACAGAAATATGATATGATATGACATTCAGTCGAAGGGGCAATCGAACTGAACGGATCAAGATACTAAACCCTTCGTTTTGGTGTTGATCCTGCCTGCCTGCCTGCCGTCAAGCAATTTTATTAATATCCGGGGTCACCCACCCTCTTGCAAAGTGAAGTGTCAGATATTATTAACTCCTTTGCGATAGTTTGTATTTTATTTTTCTCATTTCTTTGCTGCAGGTCATCTTTAATTCATTTCAATAATCTTTCTCGAGAGTGTAATTATGAAAATTGCAGCGGTAGAAAATATACATTGTGACGGGAATCATAATATTTTTGACGTTGATCACATGTTAATGATGATGCTCGAGACTATTCCTCATTTCGTAAAATTCTTAACGATGTCACGGACAGTGATTAGGACAGAAAAATTGACTCGAAAATACGACGATAATGTGAATAGTTATTAAAATGAAATTAGTAATTACAAGAAGAAGATAAAGGAGAAAGTGGGATGAAATAACGGAAATGAAAAAGACAGTCAAGGCAAACTGGCTGTGTGCCTTGGCGGGATTTAGGTAAAGGGCCGGGAAAAGGAGGAGGAGGGAAGAGAGAAGAGAGAGAGAGAGAGAAAGGAGCGAGGCCGTTGGGACAGAAATGGGTGGGAAAGGAAGCTGGGATTGTGAAGAAAAGAACGAGGGAATAAGGGTGAAGGGGTGAGGAGGAAAAAACATTTGTTCTGTGTGAAGGTAGGTGAAACTTGTTAGATTGAGGCCTGGCAACATAGAAAGAGAAATAGAAACGAGTGTGGGCGTGGGAGTGAAGGGAGGGGAATAAGTTTGCAAATATGTAAAGGAACTAGAGAGTTGGTGGAGTTGGTATGAGAGGGGATAGGATAGAGCTGACACTATGAAGGGAAGTAATAGCTTAGGAAAGGAGTGTGTGGGTGGAAGTTGATTTAGAATAGATGAGAGCGAAGGGAAGTTGCAAGGCATAACCAACATCTGAAGGGATGAGAGTTGCTGAAGAGAGGAAGGAGAAGGAGTTTGCATGGAATCGGAAGAGAGTAATGGTCAAGAGGTGAGTGAGGGAACGGAAGAGAAGGAGGACGAGCTGCAAGGAAACATAGAGAAAAAAAGTATGAGATGGGGATGAGGAAGAAGATGCCAAGGACATGAACATTTGAGATGAGGATGTGACAGTGAGTGTAAGAAATGTGAGAGGCTTTTTCAAGTAATGACATGGAAGCGCAATGTAAGAGAAAGTTTGACAATTGGATGTGAAAGTTGATGTAAAGAAAGATTAAGTTGAAGAGAATGTTGTGAAAGTGTGTATGAGGGACGCGAGAGAATTTTTAAGAAGTAGAAGTAAAAACATAAGAGAGAGGAAGTTGTAGACGAAAATGTGACAGCCTGTAACAAAGGTTGTAAGAAGATTTTTGAGATGTGTCTGACAAAGTGGATGCAGCAAACAAAGGTCGTGGGAAGGGGTTTGAACTGAAAATGTGGAACTGGATGCAAGGGATATAGACAAAACTTGAGATACTGATGTAGAAACGGATGCTAAGACTGATTAAAAAAATGAGATAAGGTTGTGGAAATGGTTACTAGGTGTGTAGTAGGGTGTTCAAGATGGGGCTCTGAAATTGGGTGCAAGGTGTATGACAGGATTAATGAGGTAATGGCTCGAAAATTGGTGTGAAAAGGAGGTTAACATAATTTGAAGATACTGTAGATGCGAAACAGGAAGGAAGCTTTTTGAAGAATGTGTGTGCAAAGGCAGGGGAGGAAGCGCAGGAGAAGGTGGTTGAGGAGGTAGCAAGGAGGGAGTGAGGAAAAATTTGAGGGCATGAGGGAGAAGGAGTTGTAGTGGGGGAGAGAAATGAGAAAATGGAAGAGGAAGGACCCTGGAAGAAGAAGATGGATAGGATGAGGAAAAAGAGGGAGGAGAGGAGGAGGAGGGAAAGTGAACAAGTCTGAGAAAAAAGAGGAAATAGAAGACGAGAAAATGGGAAAGAGATGAAAAAGGAGGACAAGGAGAAGGCGGAATAGAAGACGATGATTTCGGACCTAAAGTATACCACTAACGTGTCGATCAAGTACTATAAATGACAAAAGGCGGAGTAGAAGACGATTATTTCGGACCTAAAGTATACTAATAACGTGTCGATCAAGAACTATAAATGACAAAAGGCAGAATAAAAAATTCAGAAGAAACAGACGAAGAACAGACGAAGTGAGAGGAAGGGAGGGAGTAGATGAAAAGAGGTGAGAGGTGAAAGACAAGGAGGCAGTCAGCTTCGGAACCCTTATGGAGCAATTGGGAGGGGCGGGGGTGTGGAAGACAGAGTGGGAGGGAGAGTTTGAAGTTTCATCACTAGAAGGGTTTGGAAAAAAGAGGAGGAGGGAGGGAATTGACCAAAAAAATTAGTGTACCTTTTCCCATCTTCTCTTCCCTCCCCTAGTCCCCTCTTCATTCCTCCACCACCCCCTCCTAACACCTCGTTTACTTTTCCTTCCCCGTATCTAAAGTCGATCTACTTTTTTTCTGACAAAGCTGGAAAGCCTTCTTTCGGTACTCTCCATTTTCCTCCTCTCCCACAGCTATATTCCTTTCTCCCCCTTTCTCCGTCACCATTGCCCTCTTCCCCTCCCGAGCTCTCCCTCGGCCACTTGTGTCCCCTCTTCCACAAGTTCTCTTTCTTCCGGCAGACTCTTTCCTTGTGCCGTTTCTTACGACCAACGCTCCACTTCCCCCTCAGCGTTCTTGGTTTTAATTTTTTAAGTGTCCCTCCGCTCCCGTACCCACCCCCACCCCCACCTACACCCTCCCACCCCCACTCTCTTCCGCGTCACTCTTCCACCCCCTCCCCCTCCATCCCCCCCCCATCCTTCCGGTTCGGACCAAGCTTTTACTTTCTGCTTCCATTGACACATTCTTCCCCACTATCTCACCACATTATTATTTTTTCTTTTTTTATTGTTATTATTATTTTTTATCATGGACATTAATGTAACTAAATGTCTCCAGTCGCAACCCACTTCGGTTTCTTTTCTCTTCATTATTTTATGTTTTTTAATCAAATCTTCGCATATCATGTCATTCTACTTAACCCAGGAGGTCTGTCCCTGTGGCCTAACCGAGTGGCCCACGTGGACCACTTTTTGTTAAGTTTCTTTGGCTGCTGTGGCCAGGAGAAAAATTAATCTTCAGGAATAAAACACATTAGCAAATTTAGGTTCTGAAAAATCTTTTGAAAAATTACTCGAGCTTTATTTATTTTTTCTTCTTCTTCATCATCATACTCTTCATTATCTTCTTTCTCTTCTTTCTCTCCTTATTCTTCTTCTTTAGTTTATTTTTTTTTCTTCATCATCCTTTTCTTTCTCTTCTTTTTCTCCTTTTTAAAATCAACCTGAAAATGGGCGTTTTGATTGGATTTGTAGATTTAAGAATCTTAATGACTACAGGAGCTAGGTCAACTAGAGATAAAGATCACTGCATGGGATTTCATATCGAACAGGACTCGTACGAAAAATGAACCAAAGTTCATTTCGCACACCCAGAGTAGCAAGTGCCTATTCCTTGCTCACACGTCCCTGGTGGATAATAGGGAAATCACACACACACACACACACGACTCGACTCGGTGGCGCGGTTGATAGAGTACTGGACTGCCAGTACGGAGGTGCGGCAGTACCTGATTCGAATCCTGCCCATGGTCGAAATTATTTCGGTATCGCTGCGCTTCGGGTCGTTACTCCGACTCTCGTGAGCGGGGAGTTGGGTGTGTGTGTGTGTGTGTGTGTGTGTGTGTGTGTGTGTGTAAGGTCATAGCATTACCCATAGATCGGTCATACGAGCTCTGAGCTCTCTTCCGGGAGGGAAATAGCTGTCGATCACGAGTCCAACACGCGATCCAAAGACCAAGGTGAATACACACACACACACACACACACACACACACACACACACACACACACACACACACACACACACACACATACACACATTGGGATGACCTCTTCTCTCACAGGATAATTTTTTTCATCCAAGTTTATATACTTCTTCCTCTAGTTTATAGGAATACTGCAACATGGATTTAAGTCTTTAATATATATTGCCTCTAATAAAGGCAGACGTCTTATATCTTCACATTCATATAAAAATATGTTTTCGTTTAACATTTAACTGGTGAGAGCAGTTCTGTGTGCCTTATTGAGGTGGTTCTTCGGCGCTTCTGCTATTAGATGGTAACTTGGGCGTCAAGACAGCTTCATGGTCGTCATATTGCTATAGATCTTCACAGTTCCCTCGGTTACAAGTGAACCTGTATACGAAATGTGATCTTTGAAGTGTTTCCCTTTCTTGGCGGGGGCTATTCCTCTATAACAGGTGACTGGTCTTTTTGCTCTTGTAATAAATGATGAGGTTGAGGCTTTTTTCAGGGTTAACGTTACGCTTCATTATTTGTTTAATTGTTCTCTCCTCCTCCTTATAATCAGCATTAAATACTAGCGTGCTCGGCCCGAGTGACGCATATTTAGCTGCACCAAGATGGACCGTACTTAGTGAAATATGATCCATAACCTGTCAGAAGAAATAAAAGAACTACTGAGACAAAAAGAAAATATTGTGAAGAAAATCTCTAATTCAGAACTCTGAATCACTTTTGATTAAGTGTATGTATATATATATATATATATATATATATTATATAATGTACACACATATTTCTGGCATTTCATATATGTATATATATATATATATATATATATATATATATATATATATATATAATTTGCATACATATACTCGTACTAATGGCTTCCTCCCCCTTACAAGAGAGATAGCCAAAAGACAAAGGCAAGGCATACAATCCATTCCATCCCAACATACTCCACTCGCACCCCCACCCCCTCCCATCTTGGCTCCTACTGGATGAAGGGTCATCCCTGCATTTTGCCCACTGCCCTGGGTCAGAAGCAATGTAGCTAGACACAGCACATCCACAGGAAGGCCGCTTCATTTCATCGGCGACCCCCCCCCCCTCTATGTCCCCTCATGCAGGAAAAGAGAAGATGGGGAGAAATCCCCTCGGGTTGCGTCAAAATGTCATTCACACTTACTCCCTCACCCCCAATCCTCCACCCACTCCTTTCCATGCATCACAGCATCATCCATACACAACCATTCTCCACTCCCCCCCCCCTATCTTCTGTCTTCTCCCTTCCTTTCTCCACAGACATTCCCCTCTATTTCTGCATAAACTGGCTAAACAAGGTAGGAAAAGAAATATCCTTCAATGGATGTTGTCATCAACATAATGGTAACCCAAAATATGTCATAAAACCAAAGAAATATGCAACTACACCAACATGTACAAATGTCTGTAACACCAAATACCTACTGATCCTCCTTAAAAACATCCTAATCAAATTATGAAAACAAAACATTTTAATATTTCTATAACAGTTTCTGTAAATTGTTTTCTACAACTTCATGCTGGTAAGTGACAAATAGTAATTGATGTCCTTATCCTCCTGAATACAATAAATGAAGTCAAGGCAGGAACAACTAAGGAGGAGAAAAGAATAATTAAAATAAGGACATAATTGTTTGAAGAATTGCTTGTGGAAGATCTCAATATAGGATGTTTCCTTATTTTCAAAGGTGGAGAGATTTTGGGCAATGTGATGTTGATGTTTGTGAGATATGTCACATCAGTTATATGCACAGTATTAAGGGTGTTAGCAATAGTGTAGAGTGTGCTTGTCTGTATTTCACACTTGTCAGAAACGGAGATAGTACACTGGACTGATTCCAACTTTGGGCTCAATTGAGGACAGATAAGAGATACTCTTGTTTTGTTTGGGAAAATTAGGTAATGCGAACTTCCTATGTTACTATGAGTAACCTGGTTTACAAATATCTTTTTGTAATGACATTTCTGCATCACAGACACATTCCTAACTAATGAAGCTTCACAAGAAATTTTCAATGCTTCATGGAACACAAAAAGAAAAGCATGATCTTACAATACTTAATGGCTGACCAAGGCTCCAGGCCTTCATGACTGACCAAGGCTCCAGGTCGCACAGGTTTCCAATCCCAGGCATGCACCATACATATCAATATTATAAACCTAGTCTTATCTGTAAAAAATTATATTAATTTTAAGAGCGTACATAATAATATAAACATATTTCTGATACTGTTCATAGTTCAAAGTTTCCCAATTGTGTTCCTTCTCCCTCAGAAAAAGTTTTTGTTTACAGTCCTCAATGTCACAATTATCATCATTATCAAGTTCTATCCTAGTCCTTTTTAAATCACCTACATATCTAACTGACACTCCCCTAGTTTCTAACTGTAAGATCTTGTATCTATTCTTGCCTGCAAAATCAATTAGTCTATATGGATCAGAGCATCTTGGTGAAAGTTTATTACTCATTGTATGCATTTTGGCCATGACCAAATCTCCTAGTTGTAATTCTATTTTGTGTGCTATTTTATGTTGTTGCCTCTTCATCTCTTGTGTATAATAATTTCATGTGTTCCCTAACTCTTTGGTGTATGGTTTGAAATGTATGTATCCTATTTGAGATGTAATCATCTATGTTATACACTGTTTTTAGTTCTGTAATTAAGATTTCATGTGGTAGAATTTTATATTTCCCGTATATAAATGGGGTGTTTCACCTGAAGCTGTATTAATTTGGTTATTAAGTGCACATTTAACACAAGGAATCCAATTATCCCAGGTTATATGTAGGCTTATCAAACCTTAAGTCAATTGAGAATTTTCTTATTTAACCAAACTTCAACTCCATTGCTCTGAGGATGATTCACTTGAATATTAATTTTGTTTATCTTAGATAACCTACACAATTCTTCCAAGATTTTGTTTTTAAATTCAGTACAATTGTCTGAAACTAAGATCTTGGGACAAGTGAGATTACAGATTATCTGATCATAGATTACTGAAGCTATTGTTTCAGCTCTCTTATTTGGTATGGATTGTAAAATACAAAATCTTGAAAGATAATCAATGGCAACATATGCATATTTATATCCATTTTCAGACATAGGTAACTCTAGTTTATCTAAGTGAACACTTTCTCAAGGTTTCTGTGATATGGGATATGATAGCATAGGAGCAGGTTTATGTGTATTTACTTTTACCTTATTAGCACATTTCAAGCAATTTTCAATATGTACATAAATATCTCTCTTCATACCTGGCCAAAGTATTTAAGTTGTGCTTGTCTACAAGTTTTATCTTTTCCTGGATGAGAACTACAATCACTATCATGAAGTAATTTCAATACCTCTGGTACAAGAGTTTGTGGAATTAACAACTGATTCACTGGGCCCATAGAAATATCCTTCCCACTTACAACTGTTTTTTCTATACAAAAGTCCATTGCTCAAATGAAATCCCTCTATCTTATACCCCTTTGGTAGTTCTGGAAGAATACTTCGGAGGTTCATAAAATTCCTGGCTACTTTTTCCCAAGTCTTATCTCTTCTCTGTTCCCTTGTTATCATTTCATCATCTAACGTTACTAGTTCATTAATACTGCAGATGAAATTGATCAACCCTGTTGTTGATTGGCTAATATTCCTAGATAGTGCATCTGCTGCAACATTCTTCCTATCTGGAATATATTCAAACTTAACCTCATAACAATGAAGTGTAGTAAACCACCTGTCTAATCTGCCTCTAAGATTTTTATGTTTGAATAAGTTCTGAATAGCTGTATGATCAGTCCACACTCTGATTGGATATCCCAGTATCATATCTCAAAAACTCTCTATGGAATATATCACTGTTAATGTTTCTCTTTCTGTAACAGAGTAGTTTCTCTTTGCACTATTAGAAAGTCTTGATGTAAAAGCTATCGGTTTAAATTTCCTATCTCTCTTATGTGTCAATATGCCTCCTAACCCTACATTAGATGCATCAGTACAAAGAATGAACTCTTTATCATAATTAGGAAATATGAGAACTGGAGAGCTATTAAGTCTTTCAGCTTGTCAAAAGCTTATTGTTGTGTAGATCCTGAAATGAACTTTAATCTTTCCTGTACAAAGAACTTAATGGATTAGCTATGTCTGCATAACCTGTAATAAAGTTTCTATAATACCCTGTCAATCCCAAGAAACTTCTACCTTTTTCTACATTGTTCGGAACTAGATAGTTATTTACTGCTTCTACCTTTGAATTCAATGTACTAAGTCTATGTTTATCTATCTTAGGTTCCAAATAAATGACACTGTTCTGGAAAAACTTACATTTTTCAAGTTTCACTTTCATCCCTGCTTCAACTAGTTTGGGAAACTAATAAAATATCTATAAATACACTGGCAGTGTTTCCTAACAACCCATCTAGTACTGTATTCATTAATTTCATATAAGTTAGAGGACTAATACAAAACCCAAATGACATTCATTTGAACGCATAGTGCCCTGTTGTTGGAGAAAAAGCTGTATAATCCCATGAATCTTCATGCAACTCGATTTGCCAGGATGCAGATTTGATATCTATAGTGCTAAAATACCGATTCTCAGCTCCCAAACTACGAAGTATATATTCTATTACCGGTAAGGGTAGTCTATAAGGTACTGTCTGTTTATTCAAGCCCCTATAGTCAATAACTGGATGCATGGTATACCATCTGATTTTGACACCAGAATCGATGGGAAGTTCCATTCACTTTGGGTTCTGTCACATTTTGTGATAAAATTTCAGTGATCAATTTATATACAATGGCTAACTTGGGATGTGATAATCTGTAGGCAGGTATATAAATAGGTTGAGTCTCTGGTTTTAATTTGATCTGATGTTTTAAAACGGATGTTTTGCCCAAGGCGTCCCCCAACAAGGCAATTACTTTATTGTACTTCACAAGCAATGCAATTAAGCTTACTTCTAACTGAGGACAACAAGAAGGCTCTGACTCTTATATTTCTCTTCCAAATATGTTTCTTCCTGAATTGAACAGATTGATGAATTTGGTGATTCCACCTCCTCTGTACTCTCATTTAAAATCTTAATGGGTATTGGACAGACTTGAAAACATTCTATATGTGTACCTTTTCTTAAGATTATGACTTTATTCAAAGTACTAATCATTATTATATCTACCTTGTTCTTGTGTGTCTTAAAAATCCCCGAGTCCAATTTCAAACCTTTTATCCTAATTGATTCTGGGATGGTTAAATTTTCGGAGTCTACAGTGACTCCTTTCAATTGCACTTCTACTCTGTTAATCGCTCCGGAGTCCAATAATGTCGACTCTGTTTTGCCACTTTCCACAGTTAGCAAAGCTTCATTTGGAGTTGATGAATTCTGATTAATTTCTGGGATTTCTTGTATATCTGTGTTGTGTTCACTAAATTAATTTTTTTTGTCTGTTCTTCAGTAGACTGCTCTGCCCCGCTACCATCCAATCTAGCATGTTATCCTCCCCATCTATGTCAATAGGTTCTCTCATCACAGATACTGGGTCTAAGTCTGGTTGATTTAAAAATGGGATTATCTGTGATTTCACTAAGCTCCCTAACTCAGCCGGACATATGGTCATGCCCTTTTTTCTCATAGTTGCCAATCCTATCAATAAATCTCCTGGGAAAACAGATTCTTCTACAACTATCACTGGAATGTGTAAATACTCATTTCTATACAAAATAAGATCTAACTCAGTCTTAACTAATGTTTTCAACTGACTTCCTGTTACTTCTTGCAATGAGTAATGGGTTGATTCCAATATTTTCACTCCCGGTTTCAATTGGTGTATAACATTGACTATATATCCCGTATCGATAAATATTTGAATAGGTCTATTGAATATTCTACCCTCAATGATGTGTCCTACAGAAGTCCTTCCAATTGTTATATTAAGTTTGAGATTGTCTTTGGTGTTGGTGTTTTCTTTTACATCGCTGTCCCTTACACAATAATGTCTATTTGTTGCTCTAGGGTTAGCTCTGTAATGTTGTTTTATTTTGTGTCTGGAGGTTTTCCTCTTGTTTCTGGGTGAATACGAAAATTTGGCACTGCTATACAATCCTGTGTTTTATGTCCTATTCTTTTGTGATACAAACAGAAAGGTGGGTTCTACAATGATACTCATCGTGACCCTCATATTTGCAGTTCCTACAAATAGTCTCATAATAACATTCTAGTGCTTTATGCCCTCATTGGTTACAATTAAAGCATTCAAATCTCGCATTCCTTTTAAGTGTTTCTAACTCAATGTTCAAATCCTCGGTTTCTGTAGTCATTTCTAGAGTTCCTAGTTTCTTTTGTTGCATACCTATTGTCATGAGATATGGACTAATTTCTTTCTAGATACCCTTGTAAAAGATAATATATCTCCCCTAAGTCCATTGTTTCTTTAAGATCACTGTATATCTTTTCTGCAGTCATCTCACCACAGTTGTGTACCAATAGTGCAAATGCTATTAACTTAGTTACCTGAGAAACTTTCAACTTCTCACTAGATTTACTTTCTGTCCAATCTAAACCCTTCAACATGGAAATCATGTATTTAGACCATCTGTCTGATTTTGCTAAATATTCTGTGTTTGTTTCATTTGTTTTTGTTTTGCTTTCTTTATCATTCTAAACAAAGACCTGATATGATCCTGATCACAATTTGAAAGTGTTTTTTTAAGTGCCTTATAATTTTCGTATTTGTTTATATTTTCCATTTACTGGAATTTTATTATAAGACTAGCCCTACCCTTCTCAGGATTTACATTTTCTTTTTTAAAATTTTTACTTTCTTTTTATCATCTAATATGTTTTTTCACTATTAGTGTATGGACAAAGCTAAGGAGCCACGGTATTTTCTTCCCCCGAAAACTTTGGGATATTTGTAAATGAGGTGACAACCTCATGACGGAGAACTTCCGTAGCCATATCTTCAGTTGTTCATGTCGATTTGAATCGACTGCTTCCCTTGTAATCATCCTTACACGTACGGCGCGCACCTCGTCCTTGTAGTCGTCCCCTCGTTCAGTAGCTCAACCTCCTAGTCATCCTTTCGTTCACTAGTTCGTCCTCGTAGTCGTTCCTCGTACCATCTTGCACAGCATGGCCAGCGTACACTGCGTGGTCTTGTATTGTTGCTTGCAGTTCGTTCGATGAATTTATGTTGCACCAGTCCCTTCACATAAACACGTATCTTGCATTAAATTCATTTATATATTGCACCAGTCTCTTCACACTCGTAACCGTATCTTGCACAAAGTTCTTTAGTAGCGTTGGGTTTGATTCTACCGCTGCCACCACTTTCACCCTCCTTTCTACTTTCACCCACCTTTCTCCACTGTTAGCTCTGTCGACTTTTGTCGCCCTTATGGTCCTCACTTATGGGTATAGCACATCACATATTTTAGTTGGTAGGCCCTGTTGCCTCCAGTCATCCACTTATTCAAGTTCCGTTTAGATGTAATATTTTTCTTCAGTATTATCTTATGTCTAGGGTGAATGAAAGTTTAGACATTTTATTTCCTTTCTTCCGTTAATTCTTATACAATGTGGTTCTCTGAGGTACACTCGAGAGCATGTAAGCGAGGTCCTAGGTGAGCTTTGCAGTGACGTGATTTATTTTATTCCAGTGATCTTTAACTTTATATTTAAGATCCTCCCCAAAGGGCGTGATCTTACAATCGTGAACCAATTGAATTTTCTCCACCCTTTCCTCAGTCAGATTCGTTGTGACAAGTCTATATGACAATATTGTTTACTTAAGCAATCTCAAATCTCGGCATAGCTCACTTAGGTCACAAAATTATTAAGTCAGCAGTGGGCCCCCTGCCATCGTTTATAAACTCAAACCGGAGAACGAACCTGTGCAACTCCTCGCCTACGGACTGTGTTGTTTATAAACACCTAAACCATAAAAATGCAACACCCCCCTCTTTCTACCAGCTTTTCTACCAGCCTCTTACACCCTCTTTCCCAATGCCACTTTTACCCTATCCATCCATCTTATTCTTGGTCGCCCCCTCATGTTCACTCCTTCCAACTCTACCTTCCACACCTCTTTTACCAATTTTTTCACTCATTCTTTCCAGGTGTCCAAACCATCCTAATACTCTTTCATCAACCCTATCTTCCAACTCCCTCTCCACCCCCGCTTTCCTTCTCACCTCCTCGTTTCTCACCCCATCCAACCAAATAACTCCTACCATACTTCTCAGGCATTTCATTTCAAACGCATTCAAACTCCTGTCTTATGCTCTATGTTTCTGGCCCATATAGTGCTGGCAGCACAATCACTCCTTCATACAATCTCCTCTTAGCATCCATTTCCAAATTTCTATCTATTACACTTTTTAATCCCGCAAGGCATTTAATTGCTTCTCTCAATCTATATTCTGCCTCCACCTCCACTCCTCCCTTTCTCGCCACATTTGCACCCAGATATTTAAAGCTATCCGTTTCCCCCAGTCTCTTAATTCTCACTTCCAGTTTGCCACCCTCTCCCCTTGTACATTTCATCAACTTACTTTTACTCACATTTACAACTTCCTTCTTTTGCACACCTTCCCAAACTCTGTCACTAACTTCCGTAATTTCTCTGATCTTGCCACAAGCGCAGTATCGTCAGGAAACAACATCTTGCTTATCTTCCATTTTCGACATTTTCTTTAAACATCTCCAATCCCCTGCCCATTACCCTTGCGTTTACCTCTCGCACCACCCCATCTATGTATAAATTGAACAGCCAAGGCGACATAACACATCCCTGGCGAAGTCCCACCTTTACCTCAAACCACTCACTCTTTCCATTTCTAATTCTAACACAGGCTCTACTACTCTCGTAAAGAATATTGACTGCTTTTAACTACTCCCATTCTATCCCATATATCTGCAATACCTCCCACAGTGCCTTCCTGTCTACCCTGTCATAAGCCTTTTCCAAATCCATAAAGGCCCAAAATACATCCTTACCTTTTCCTAAAGTTTTCTCACATATCTATCTTACCACAAAAATCTGATCCAGGCAACCCCTACCTGTCATAAACTCACATTGTTCCTAATTAATTACTCCCTCTGTTCCTCTCCTAATCCTCTCAATCAAGACCCTTCCATAAGCCTTCCCAACTATATTCAACAGACTGATCCCTCTGAAACTACTACATTCACACTTGTCACCTTTCCCTTTGTAAAGTGGAACTATACAGGCACTTCTCCAGTCCTCCAGCACTCTACCCTCTTTAAGACAAAATTTAAACAACTTCACCACCCAGTCCACCTTCACTGTACCTCCCTTTTTTGGACACTCCGCATGACACCCATCCAACCTAGGTACATTACCTGCTGTCATCATTTTAATAACTGCTTTCACTTCACCTTTCCCTATTTCTCCTCCATTATCCTCATTCATCACTGTCATTTTCATAGCGCTTCCCACTGCAGCTACCTTTCCCTCCCTATCCTCCTTCACATTTAGCAACTCCCTAAAATGCTCTGCCCGTCTTCCTCTTACTGCCGTCTCTTCCCTTATCATCTCTCCATCTGCAGCTTTTATTTTTTCTTCTCTACTTGATTCGCCTCCTCTTTCTGTTTTAATTTCATTTCAAAACATATCTTTATTACTTTCAAAATTTTCTGTCATACCCTTACACTATTTCACATCTGCTTTCCTCTTCGCCTCCTTTATCTTGTGATTTACTTCTCTTTTCTTTGTACCTCTCATATGATTCTCTCATCCTATTTTGTAACCAATCTGGGAATATTCGATTCTTCTCTTCTATAACCTTCTTTGCTTCATCATCTCACCACTCACTACCCTTCCTTCGGTTTTCTTCCATCCTCCTTGTTCCATGCACTAACTTTGCACACCCTGTGACTCCCTCCCCGAACCATCCCCATTCCTCCTCCACTTCTAGTTCTATTTTATCCTTCACTCCTTCCCACCCCTCTCTCAGCTTTTTCTTGTACTCCTTTTCTTTCTCATTTAAGCAGATTACTCTAAGCGCCTCCCTAACTTCTGTCCTTTTCCTCTTTCTCCATCTATCCTCTACTCTCAGCTTACCTTCCAACAAAAAATTATTTGATATTCCTTCACTCTCTCCCTTTAGAACATGTACATACAAAACCCTTCCAACTCTTCTCCTGGGTACCACTACATAGTCCATTGAAGTCCTATCTACCACTCTTCCATCCACCACCCTCTCTCTTGCGTACTTATGCTTGACTTTCTTCTTAGACACTGTATTTGCTATCATCAACTCTAGACACATCACCATCAACTCTCTACTACGAATTTTTTCCTGGAACTTCACACTTCCCAACCACTCCGTCTATTGGTTCATTTCCTATCCTAGCATTAAGATCTCCCAATACCACTACATTGACATTTCTAAAGCCTCTATGCACTCATTTAAATATATCCAAAAAGCCTCCCTTTCCTCTACACTCTTCTCACTACCAGGCCCGTATGCACCTACAAAAACCCACATCTCCCTTCCCAGCTTGCCATCCACATTAACCTTGAAGAATCCTCCTTCCATTCCACCACACGTTTATCTTTCTCTTCACTTACTTGTATAACCACCCCATCTCTCCCTCATTC
>NC_134790.1:61175774-61188274 GCF_046742065.1 Oratosquilla oratoria
GCGGGTTCCCCACCGACCTGGGGCACTCGGGTGCATAAAGACAGGATTTCGGAAGAAGTCTATGGCTCGTTTCACGCGTATCGATTTTTCACCGTGCGCCGTCGACGACTCGACGTCGTGCTCTCAAATAACCATGGGTGTCTATGGACGCTTTCATGACCACGTGTGACCAGTGATGAGAGCGTCCGTAAACACCATGGATATTCAAGAGCTCAACGTCGTGTCGTGGACGGCACACGTCTAAAAGTCGATACGTGTGAAAGGATCTTATTCTTATGTTCGTCCATCCTTCCTAGATGCCCATGGGATCTCAGCTGTCCATGTTTAGTACTTGTTTTTATCTATGGGAGAGTGCAAAATCATCCAAACGACACTGGTATATGTTTCGCGTGGAAATTAAGTAAATTGTACTTAAGTAAGTTAGCTACCCCTATATTTCGCTTTGGAAATGTAATCTTTATTACAGAGTATTTTCATATATTTTCTATGTTATATTCACAATATAATGTATTTTGTTGCATAGAAAAATACATATTAAACTCTGCAAAATACATTATATTTGCGTGGTGAAAATCATGGAGTAGCCAGAAAACTTTGCGTTTTGCATTTTAATAAAAATTGTTTTCCCTGAGCTAATGTCATTATATTTTATGCTTGTACATCAGCTGAATGTCATTCTCCATTGCGAAGCTTTCATACACCATGTATTAGCATATCTAGTAACGCTCCATGCTAAGAGTTGTTCTCGCATGAGAAATGAAACTATGAAGACAAAGATTTAGTTCTCCTTCACACTGCCACAGGAATCGACTGTGGTTCTTTACATAAGATCATAGAATGAAGGAGACTGCGAGAGACCATTGGGCGTACACTATAGGCTGTACGCTCCAAGAAATCCATTGTCATTTAATACTAAACATTCTGCCAAATCAACTTTAGTACGTCTCTCCCTCTCTCTCTCTCTCTCTCTCTCTCTCTCTCTCTCTCTCTCTCTCTCTCTCTCTCTCTCTCTCTCTCTCTCTCTCTCTCTCTCTCTCTCCTATTTCTCATCTATGTGCTATTTGTTTTTTTCATATTCTGTATATGGTGAAAGAATATGTAATGAGTATCACTTTAGGATTATAACAATTATTACCTATACCCCATCCCATCAGTCTCACCCGTGCGTGACACGGCGTGGCACCATGGGGAGGGGGGAAAGCGCTGTTGCCACGTGTCGTAGAATTGATTCAAATCGTTGTTGTCATAATCCAAACAAGTGATACTCGTTCTACTATTCAGCTTCCTTTACTATATACAGATTACAAAAATAAAATAAAATAAAATAAAATAAAATAAAATAGCACGTAGGTGAGAAATAAGAAAGAGGCATGTTGATTTGGCAAAATGGCTACTAGTAGTAAATCAAGAACTATGCCACACCCTGAACGGACTACTTGGAGCGTACAGAAGTTAAGCAGTTCCATGTCCCTTACCACTTGTCATCCTTATCCATAAAGTCATTTACTGTACCTTTTTAAAACAACCAATAGATTCAGTGCTCACTACACGATTACTAATTCTATTCCATTCGTTAACCACTCTCTTGGTTCTTGCTAGTTTCTTTCTTAAACCTAAATTTGTACAGTTAAAACCTAATGAGTGAAGGATTCTCTGTCTTCTCAGGATGACCATGAAGAGCAGTTGTGTCATTAGTAGCACAGACATTTAAAACGAAGCCACACTTCATAGACACTTTAATCCTAAATTGTCATACATCCATAATCGATTTATCTATATACTTGTTTCTCGCCTCCTTCCTCATCCCAAACTCATTGCTCTCTCATTTATCTCTTCCGCCATTTTCCTCCTGTCAGCTTTCTACTTTTTTGGGGCACTTACTGAGGAGGAAGAAGAGGCAGTTCCTTTCCATCTGATAAAGAAAGCTTGCGAAGGGTTTCTTGGAGGGACGCATAGGCTGATGCAACTTGTATGAAAGTAATTTAATGCTTACCCTTTCGAACTGAGCTTAAGACAGTATGAAACCAATGCTTACAGTTGTGTTCCCGGCCCACGTATAAACAATCACCACAACTATTCATTCTCTGAGTCCTGTTCGTGAAAAATGTATCTATTCTGGTTATGTCTGACGAATACGATAATACGATAATTCTTTCCGTTGATCATTCACCTTGAGCAGCTGAAACACTTCTACCCGATATATATATATATATATATATATATATATATATAAATATGTACAACACTGAATAGATCCCAGTGCACAGATTTACATTTATCAACCACAATTCACTCAAATTCTAAGCCATCAACACCGAGAAGCTCGAGGAGGTATACATGCAGAAAATATATACTGTATATATTATGAAGTGGTTGGGAAGAGGAAAGATTGAAGTCTTAATCCAAGTTTTATTTTTTACTTTTTTTTCCATGCTATTTCAAAAGCTTGTAGCGAAACTAGTCAAGAATAAAACTCGGATTAGAACTCTAGTCTTTCTTCTTCCCACCCACTTCAACTTGTTAGAATGTCTCAACACACATACATACATGCATATATACATACATATATATATATATATATATATATATTTACATATATATATTTACATATGTTTACACACACACACACACACACACACACACACACACATATATATATATATATATATATATATATATACTGTATATATATATATATATATATATATTGATTTAAACTATGACAAATGTAACTGAAGGCGGAGAAAATATACGAGAAATAATGGAAGAATTACTGCCTTAACGTTTTTCGCATCTGTAGTGAAGAATTCTTAGAAGACGAACTAGATCACATTACAAAAACTTTCAGCAAATTAAAATATCCCAAAGGTCTCCTACTTAAACTAAAAAAGAAAGCTAAGGAAATAAATAAGAAGAGTAAAGATAAAAATAATTGCAACAAAGAAACACGATATATCACAGTCCCAAATTCCAGCATTAATTCAACTCTAGACAACGTCCTCTTAAAAGCAGGTATAAAGATAGCAAGAACATCAGGTAGCAAAGTGGGACATTTGGTAACGCGTAATTATAATAACCATACGAATGAAAATAGTATTGTCTATAAAATACCTTGTAAAAATTGCCCATCCTCATATTTTGGGGAAACAGGTCGTGGATTAGAAAAAAGATTATATGAACACAAAAATGATGTAAGAACCCACAGGCTTTCTAATTCTATAGTAAGACACATAGATACATATGACCACCTTCCGAACTGGGACAATACAATTATAATAAATAAAGGTTCAACAAAGAAATTAAGAAAAACAATAGAAGCAGCCTATATTAATACTAATAATAACATCAACCATAGAGATGGTTTTATATGCTTGGCAAGAGCTACAAGTTTATTGATAGTGGATGAAAACAAACGGACAAATGTTCCGAGCGCGACGACCTTTCCCAGGCACCCTGTGAGGTCACATGTATGTGTATAAAATGTCCATGTTATACTTTTGTGTTATGCTTTGTGATCAAGACCCTAAGGGTCGAAACGTTAAGGCAATAATTCTTCTATTATTTCTCGTATATATATATATATATATATATATATATATATATATATATATATATATATATATATTGTCGGAAGATTTCAAACACTGGACTCAGTGCCTAGGGTTTGAAATTTTCCGATAATATGACTCCTGGACTCCAGCTCTTTACGAACACACACACACACACACACACACACATATATATATGTATATATATATATATATATATGTGTGTGTGTGTGTGTGTGTGTGTGTTTTGGGCAAAGTCTTTCTCGTAAACAATTCCTATTAAATGCTAAAGCACAAGTGGTGTCAATGATTTCAAGAGAACATTTCTCTAACTCTCTGTATTTCCTTTTCTCTTCATAATTCAAACTCTGAAGGAAATAGTAAAAGGCTTCAGAATGTTGATTCAATTTACCGACAGCTGTTTCAACCATTACAAATGGTCATCTTCAGGGTAATACAATACATCAAGACAAACATGGGTATATAAGGCCGAGTAAAAACGGCAGGGAGAGGTCACTCGTAAGGTGGGAATCTGTCTACCCTACCGTGACGGAAAGGGTAACCGGGACAACTTTCCGATGTGGCATTACGTCACGGAAGTCTGGACACAATCCCCATGTGGGTTTTTGTCCCGTGGTGACGGTCTGTATTTTCTATTGGAGGGGAGGACATAATCAGATGAAATCTGTACATTTAAGATAGGCTTTTGTAAAGCGATGCTCACTGCCTCAGCTACTACTAAACTTCCATAATTGTTATCATGGTTGATGATTGTTGTATCTCTTATGAGATCTACTAGGGGTGGCTTTTTATCGTGGGCATCGACAAAATGTTGGTGGAAGGAATTACAGAGAGTTAGAGAAATGTTCTCTTAAAATTATTGACGCCATTTGTGCTTTAGCATTTAATATGAATATATATGTATATATATATATATATATATATATATATATATGTATATATATATATATATATATATATATATATGTATATAATATATATATATATATATATATATATATATGTGTGTGTGTGTGTGTGTGTGTGTGTGTGTGTGTGTGTGTGTGTGTGTGTGTGTGTTTGTATGTATATATGTATATATTCAGGGTTTTCACGTAACCTTGAAACAAATTATGCAAAATTGCCACAGGAGAAAAGGGACACGAAGACAGTAAATATTTAAGTTGAGGATGTAATATATGAAATTACTGTCTTCGAGTTTCTTTTTTCCGTTGTGTGTGTGCGCCCATGTTAGTGTAATTGATCACACGAGGGGTTGGAGAAGACTTCATTGAGATGTTCTTTGGCACTTCTCAAGGAAAATTTCCGTTCAGGCACCAGTACTTTGGACAGCAGGAAAAAGGAAAGATGCAGGGTGTTTGATATTGATCTAGATAATTTTACAACCATTTACGAACCACAACTATGTTATGAATCTGCTCCAGGCCTCAAATATAGCACAGGATCCCTATCTAGATTACAAAGGATTAGAAAGGAGGAGCATGCCGACAGGAGACCTTTTGGTCCATAACTAGGTCGGATGCGAAAAAAAAAAAAAAATATATATATATATATATATATATATTATAATGATAACTGATTGAAATTTGTAATATAAATAATACATACATATACCAAGGCTTTTTCCCCCTTCCAAGGGAGGTAGCCAAAAAGGGAAAGGCATAAAAACACTCCCACCCATTTCATCCCTAAATACACTCCACACCCCTCCCACCCTTCCTCTCATCTGAGCACCTCCTGGATGACGGGTCATCCCTGCACCCTGCCCACCGCCCTGGGTCAGGAGCAGTGTCGCAAGACACAGTACATCCACAGCAAGGCCGCTTCATTTAATCGGCGACCCCCCCTCTCCGTCCCCCTTTGCATATAAGGCGAGGACGGGGAGAAATCCCTTCTGGCTGCGTCAAAATTTACTCACACATACTACCCCACCTCATGCAGTCACAACATCATCCATATACAACCATTCTCCACTCACCTCTCTCTTCCGTCCTCTCCCTTCCTTCCTCAACAGACATTCCCCTCTTCCCCAAAGCCCCCTTCACCCCATCCATCCACCTCATCCTAGGACGTCCCCTCATGTTCACTCCCTCCACATCTGCCTTCCATACCTCTTTTACTAGTCTTTCTTCACTCATTCTTTCCATGTGTCCAAACCATCCTAATATTCTTTCATCAACCCTATCTCCCAAATCCTTTTTCACCCCTGTTCTCCTCCTCACCTCCTCATTTCTCACTCTATCCAGCCTAGTAACCCCCACCATACTTCTCAGACACCTCATCTCAAACACATTCAAACTCCTTCTCTCTTCTTCTCTTATGTTCCACGTTTCTGCCCCATACAGTGCTGTTGGCACAATCACTCCTTCATACAGTCTCCTCTTCGCATCCATTCCCAAATGTCTATTCCTCATTACACTCTTTAAACCACCAAGGCATTTACTCGCTTCTCTCAATCTACATTCTACCTCCACCTTCACTCCACCTTTTCCTGCTACACTTGCACCCAAGTATCTAAAACTATCCACTTCCTCCAGTCGCTCTCCCTTAATGTTCACTTCCAGTCTACTGCCACTTTCACCCCTTGTACATCTCATCACCTTACTTTTACCCACATTTATCTTTAGCTTTCTTCTATCACATACTCTCTCAAACTCTGCCACCAGCTTCCTCAATCCCTCCTCTGACCCTGCCACAAGCGCAGGGTCGTCCGCAAACAACAACTGGCTCACCTCCCACTTTTCTCCATTTTCTTTAACCATCTCCAATCCCTGACTCACTACCCTAGCATTCACCTCTCGCACCACCCCATCCATGTATAAGTTGAACAGCCAGGGCGACATAACGCATCCTTGACGAAGTCCCACCTTTACTTCAAACCACTCACTCTCTCCATTTCTAATCCTAACACATGCTCTACTACTCTCATAAAAACTCTTGACAGCTCCCAAAAGCTTTCCTCCTATCCCATAAATCTGCATAACCTCCCACATTGCCTTTCTGTCTACCCTATCATAAGCCTTTTCCAGATCCATAAAAGCCCAAAAAACATCCTTCCCCTTTCCTATAGCTTTCTCACATATCTGTCTTACCACAAAGATCTGATCTACACAACCTCTACCCGTCCTAAATCCACACTGTTCCTCACCAGTTACTCCTTCTGTTCCTCTCCTAATCCTCTCAATTAAGATCCTCCCATAAGCCTTCCCTACTACACTCAACAGGCTAATCCCTCTGAAATTACTACATTCACACTTGTCCCCTTTTCCCTTGTAAAGAGGAACTATACAGGCACTTCTCCAGTCCTCCGGTACTCTACCCTCTCTCCAGCAAACATTAAATAACCTCACCAACCAGTCCACCATCACTGAACCTCCCTTTTTCAGACATTCTGCATGGCATCCATCCAGACCAGGTGCCTTACCTGCTTTCATCATCTTTACAACTGCCTTCACCTCATCCTTCCTTATTTCTCCTCCATTCTCCTCACTCATCACTCTCATTTTCTTCGCATTTCCCACTGCAGCTATCTTTCCTTCCCTATCCTCCTTCACATTCAGCAACTCCCTAAAATATTCTGCCCATCTTCCCCTCACTGCCATCTCTTCCATTATCATCTCTCCATCTGTTCCTTTTACCTTTTCTTCCCTACTTGATTCGCCTTCTCTTCCTCTCTTAATTTCTTTCCTAAACATCTTTTTATTACTTTCAAAATTTTCTGTCATACTCCTACCCCATTTCACATCTGCTCTCCTCTTTGCCTCCTTTACCTTTTGCTTTACTTCTCTTTTCTTTTCTTTGTACGTCTCATATGACTCCCCTGTCCTCTTTTGTAACCAATCTGTGAATGCTCGCTTCTTCTCTTCTACAACCTTCTTTGTTTCCTCATCCCACCATTCACTACCCTTTCTTCTATTTCCCCCTGTCCTTCTTGTTCCACACACCATCCTTGCACACTTTAAGACTCCCTCCTTGAACCATCCCCATTCCTCCTCCACACCCATCTCTACTCTATCCTTTACTCCCTCCCACTCCTCCTTCAGCTTCTTTTCGTACTCCTTCTCCTTTTCCTTTTCATTCAAGGAGTTCACTCTAAGAACCTCCCTACCTTTTGTCCCTTTCCTCCTTCTCCATCTATCCTCCACTCTCAGCTTACCTTCCACCAAAAAATGATCTGATATTCCCCCACCCTCTCCCCTTAGCACATGTACATCCTTAACTCTTCCTATCATAATCCTATTTACCACTACATAATCCATTAGCGCTCTATCTACCACCCTTCCCTCCACCACCCTCCCCCATGTGTACTTATGCTTGACTTTCTTCCGAAACACTGTATTTGCTATCATCAACTCTCTTTCTAGACACATTTCCACCATCAACTCTCCACTACGATTCTTTCCTGGAACTCCACACTTCCCAACCACTCCATCGATTGGACCATTTCCCACCCTAGCATTAAGGTCTCCCAGTACTATTACATTGACATTTCTTCCTAAACCCTCTATGCACTCATTTAAATCTATCCAAAAGGCCTCCCTTTCTTCCATGTTCTTCTCACTGCCAGGCCCATATGCACTTACAAAGACCCACATCTCCTTTCCCAGTTTCACCTTCATCCACATTATCCTTGAGGAAACCTCCTTCCACTCCACTATCTGTTTACCTATCTCCTCACTTACTAGAATAGCCACCCCTTCCCTCCCTCGCCCTCTCTTCACTCCTGATAACCTCCCACTTACACTCCCAAACTTACACTCACCCTTCCCTTTCAACTTAGTTTCACTCAAAACCAACACATCCATCTTTCTTCTCACAAACATACTACCTATCTCTTCCCTTTTACTCTCATCTGTACCACATCCACGCACATTAAAAGACCCAAATCTTAGGGTGCTGGCCCGAGGCCCTCCAGCACCCCTTATGCCTTTCCTTTTCTTTTTAGGAATCTGCCCCTTGGAGCTACAGGGAGAAGGATGCCTAGTCCCTCTCCCCGACCCTTTCTTCTCGCCTCTTACGATCCAAATGGGAAACTTGGTGGCAGTATTCTTTTCCCCCACCACAGGGAATTCCCCCATCACAGAAAGAGAATACTCAGAGAAATGGTACAGGACAGCAACATAAATATAAATAATAGATAAAATAAATAAATTGGTAAAGTTAAATAATAAGTAAACAGTAAATAATAGATTGACAGATAGATAATGATAAATGATAATCAAGCAAATAATATTAAACAAAACAGACAATAACAAACAAATAATGAAAAATAAATGACAGGCATTACAGCATCTTGGTTAGGTGTTTATCTGAACGAATCTAAAGCTTTGAACTGAACTACACTGCACTGTCTCTGCAGAAAGTTTATTCCACTCATTAACTACACGGTTGGTGAAGTTGTTTCTATCCACTTCCAAATTAAATATATTTCCTGACAGTTTGAGACCATTGTTTCTTGTCTGATTCTCATTCAATGTTAGAATTTTGTCACTTTTGATGTCAGTTCCCTTTAGAATCTTAATTATCTGAATCAAGTCACTTCAGTGTCTACGTTTTTTAGGGAAAACAGATTCATATGTTTTAGTCGATTTTCGTATGATTTATTTTTGATATGTGGAATCAGTTTTTTAGCTCGCCATTGTACTTTTTCCAATCTGTCAATGTCTTTAATGAGATTCGGTGACCATACGGAAACAGCATATTCCAAATGTGGACTAACTAACGATTTATATGGCCTGTTAATGAGAAATGGAATTTTGAAGTTAAAAGATCGCGCAATCAGTCCTAGAATCTTGTTTTCTCAGAGGCTGAAATACACTGCTTAAATGATTTGAGATCGTTACTGATAATTAATCACGCCGAGATCCTTTTCACTATCCACTTTTGTTAACGAATTTCCAAATGCCTTGTAAATGTACTTACTGTTATTTTTACCTATGTGCATAACCTTGCATTGATTGTGTTAAAATTCATTAGCCACTTTTCAGACCATTGCTGTAGTTTATCTAAATATTCTTGAATATCTAATTGCTTTAAGTAACCGCCATTCCCCACAGTTTTGTATCATCAGCAAATTTGGAACCAGTAGATTTTAGCCCGTGGTCTATATAATTTATATATACTATGAATAGAAGTGGCCCAAGGACGGAACCCTGAAGAACTCCACTTGTAACATTTTTCCACCTAGAAGTTTTGCCATTTAGAACAACTCTCTGTTTCGATCGTTCTACCAATTACAAGTCCAACTTAATAGGCTACCACTTATTCCGTTTGCGGCTAATTTAGTAAGTAGTCTTTCGTGTGGGACGGTATCAAAAGCTTTTGCAAAGTCTAGATATATTAAATCTGTATTGTTTCTTTTGTCATAATTCGAGATGACTGTGTTGTAGAATTCGAGTTAGTCACGCAAGAACGTTTCCGTCTGAGTCCATGCTAGCTATCACTATCAAACAGTCACTTTCTAAATGATATTCGATAGCATCTCTGATGATAGTTTACATAATTTTTCCTACGATTGAAGTCAAGCTTATAGGCCTGTAGTTATTTGGCTTCTTTTTGTCACCTTTTTTGAATATGGGAGTAACGTTAGCTAGCTTCCATTCTCTTGGGACATCTCCGGATATGATGGATTTCTTGAAAATAATTCTAATGGAACAACAATCTCTTTTTTCATTTCCTTTAAAGATTCTTGGATACCAACCGTCAGGCCCTGGTGTTTTCCTATAACCCTTCTATTTTTTCTTTTGTTATATTTACCGTTACAAAGTCCTCTGTAAGGGGCACCGTCCTAGCCTTCCGATAGGAGTTAGTGACGTTAATCCATATCATCATATTTACCGTAGGTTCACCCAGACTCAGTTTGAAGTTCACTTTGAGGTATTTCGTTTACGAATACTGAGCTAAAATAGTTGTTTAAAATGTCACAAATTCCTTCATTTGAATATTCAAGTTGACCGTCAGCATATAATAGTGGGCCAATGGGATTCCTAATAACCTTTTTATCTCTAATGTAACTATAAAATTCTTTGAAATTTTCTTTAGAATTATCAATGATATTCATTTCGTATTGTCGTCTTCGTTTTTTTTTTTTATTGTCTTTTTTAAATCTCTGTATTATTACATAACTTTGATAACCATTAGGTGCACACGAACGCTTGTATTTCTTATAAGCCTGTCTCTTTTTAGCAATACTATTTTCAGTTTCTTTGTTAAGCCATTTTGGCTTGGATTTCCCTGTAATGTCTAAAGTAAAAGTCGGAAAGTATACTTTTTCCTTTTGATCTAACGTGGCATCCAGGGTAATGCGACGCCTTTCTCTCGCCTCCCCCCCAATATATATATATATATATATATATATATATATATATATATATATATATATATATAGATATATATATATATATATATAGATAATAATGATAATAAAAATAGAATAAGAAAAATAAAAATCGGCAAAGGAACTCTCACACGGGTTTGGTTATGCTACATGAAATGGCTGTTGTTTTGCTCGTATCTTTTGTGTTTTGTTTCCATATCCACGATTAGTTCACACAGCAAGTAATCATAATGATTACTTGACACAGGACCAACGACGGTACCTGTTTGTAGTGGTCCTGTTAGAGTGACGACGGCAAGAATCATTTCCCCACCGCTACGCTTTCACATCCCACAAAGACTCTCACCTGGATGTGCAGCCTCACAAGGCTGGCACTCGGCCTCTAAATTAAGCCTAAGGTGTCTATCAACTGTGATTATTTTTTCCTTTCTATTCCTCTTCCATTTCTACCCCTCGTACCAACTTATGACGTAGAAATAGACTTTGTTCACAGAGCAATTTATGGAAGAACCTGAAACTGGAAACAACTAATTATAGTTATTATTATTAGTAGTAGTAGTATCATTATGATTATTATCATCATTGTAGTTATTATTATTATTATTATTATTATTATTATTATTTTTTTTTTTTTTTTTTTTTTTTCTTTCTTTCTTTCTTTTAGGAATGTCCCCTGTGGGGCTACAGGGAGAAGGATGCCTAGTCCCAATCCCTGTCCCGTTTTTCTCGCCTCTTACGATCCAAGTGGGAATACTTGGTGGCAGCATTCTATCCCCCACCACAGGGTAGGCTAAGGGCGCCCCATATAGACCCTAAAGTATCAGCTGCATGCTACTTTGCCACAACAACATGCAGCCAATACCCCAGAAGAAAGACTAGTAAAAGAGGTGTGGAAGGCAGATGTAGAGGGAGTGAACATGAGGGGGCGACCTAGGATGAAATGGATGGATGGGATAAAAGGGGCTTTGGGGAAGAGAGGAATGTCTGTTGAGAAAGCACGGGAGAGGACAGAAGACAGGGGTGAATGGAGAATGGTTGTATATGGATGATGATGTGATGCATTAGGTAGAATGGGTGGGGGATGGGGGGTGAGGTAGTATGTGTGAGAAAAATTTGACGCAGCCCAAAGGGATTTCTTCCCGTCTTCTCCTTTTCTGCAGGGGGGACGGAGAGGAGGGGGTCGCCGAATTAATGAAGCGGCCATGCTGTGGATGTACTGTGTCTTGCGGCACTGCTTCTGACCCAGGCCAGTGGACAAGATGTAGGGATGACCCGTCATCCAGGAGGTGCCAAGATGAGAGGGAGGGTAGAAGGTGGAGGGGAGTGTATTAGGGATGGAATGGGTGGGAATGGTTTTAATGCCTTTGTTTTTTGGCTACCTCCCTTATAAGGGGGAAAAAGCCTTTGGTATATGTATGTATTATTATTATTATTATTTTATTATTATTATTATTATTAATTATTATTTCTACTACCGCTACTACTACTAGTACACACACACGCATGCACGCGCGCACACACACACAAAGAAAGAGAGAGCGGATGAGGAAAAAGAGAGATAGGTAGATCAATGTAACAGATACGAACATTCATGG
>NC_134790.1:61193274-61200774 GCF_046742065.1 Oratosquilla oratoria
TGTTATTATTTGCTTGGGCATTCTTTTCTTGCAGATCAGATTCAGTGGGATAAAGGTAATTATGAATCTTGTTTCATCGTTGCTTTTCTTAATTAGTAATCTAACATCGAGAGAACTATCAAGCTTATCTATGTTGAAGGTGAGGCTAATGTGCACCACCAAGAAGTCAATTTTGATAACTACTAATCCACTAACTAAAAAGCTAACTTCGGTAACACTAAATTATTAGACTGCTAAAAATAAATTAGCGAAAGCTAACGACATACGCTAACCGCTATTATTATAGTTGTTTTTTTCATCTACTTTCCCTCTCGTAAAAAAAGAAAAAGAGAAAACAGATTAGATAGTTTATCATGGTGGATCTTTGTGTATGCGTTGTGTTTGTGCAATGTGAGTTTGTATGTGTGTATGGATGTATGTAAATAAATCACACAGTCTACAAGAAATCACCACGAGACTTTGAGATACAAAGTTCAGCCCCTCGGCTGAATAGAATAGTTTGGCGGCAGCTAGGATAAATTAATAAACAGCTTTAATAGGGTTAACCGTGATGGGTTTAACCTTTCTGTGCGGAGGAGTTTAGCTTAACAAAGTTGTTCCTTGTCAGTAGGAACATGAATAGGACTGAAAAGATTAGATTACTGCTTTTCTCTCTCTCTTTCTCTCTCTCTCTCTCTCTCGTTCCTTAACTAGAATGTTGAACCTTGTAAAGGAAGTTGCTCTACTTGCTGATTAGATTTACATGTATAAAGAGATGGGAGGATTACGCTAGGAGCCGCTTAGCTACATCCAAGTTTGTCCACTTTGGGCGATGTGCTCGAACTGCCGAGGCACGTAGTAGACGCGAGTACCTGTCAAGAATCGAACTCGGGTCTGCTTCGTGGGAAGTGAGATGAAAACACATAAACACACGTAAATACACACACAAACACACACACACACACAGACACACACACACACACACACACACACACACACACACACACACACACACACACACACACACACACACACACACACACACACACACACACACACACACACACACACACACACACACACACACACACACACACACAGATTGGATGAGGCGACAGTGTGTGCAAAAACTATACAAGAATTTAAGAACAAACTAGATGCTGAAAGATACAAAGACGGGGCACTACTAGCATAGCTCTCTTCCCGTATAATACAACTAGGTAAATGCAACTAGGTAGGGAAACACACACACGCACACACACACACACACACACACACACACACACACACACACACACACACACACACACACACACACACACACACTTTACCCGTTCTTCCACTTCCTTCTCCGGCTTACGTTCTCTCGAGCGTTCCCTTTCCTCGCCGTTCCTTTCTCTCGTGTTCCACGTTCATCACCTTCATCCCATATCCATTTTCCTTCCTGATGCTTATCTTCCTCCGCATTTCTCATTCCTATCGTTCCCACCCACCCACTTCTGCCTTTCTTCTGTTCCATTTCCCGTTCTTTCTTATTCTTATTTTTAACTTTCTCTTCACATTTCTCTTTTTCCCTCTGTATCACTCCCTTTCTTCTCCCCACCTGAGAGGCTTTCTTTTCTTCCCCTCTCCCCCCCCCGCTTTCGATCTCTAACTTCCCCCCTCTCCTTCTCTCTTTCTCTTTCTCTCTCCCTCTCCCTCTCTCTCTCTCTTTCCTCCTCCTCCTCCTCCTCCTCCTCCTCCTCCTCCTCCTCCTCTCCACGCCAATCTTGTTGACCCCTCCGTTCACGTTCTCGTTCTCCAGTCTTCTCTCTTTCCCCTCTCTTCCTCCTCTCCGCCCACTCTCCTCCTCCTCCTCCCCTCCTCCTCCTCTCCAGTCCAATCCCGTTGCAATGAACTCTTATTCATTGCCCTGTCTCCTCCTCCTCCTCAGCTTGCCCTCACCTTGACGTCTCTTGCACGGAGGTCATCGGTAGTACGGAGGATTGAGAAGCCCCAAAAGGATTATAAAGAGTGCAGGTCGCCGACCTCCTGAAGGAGGTGAAGAGGGAGGGCGAGGAGAACGTCAAGGGCGTTCCAGGAACTGGAGTTTACCTCAGATGTCACCTAGAACAACCTAGACTCTTAAGCACCTGGGGGATTGTGAGGGTTCAGCAGTCACTGGGTACTCTTGATGAAATTTTCGGCGCGTTTTTTGAGTTCATTCTGACGCCTTGCTTCACCCCCGCAAAACCTACTGTGGCTGGAAAACGTGTTCTCAAAGAATTCCCCCACCACAACCTCCTCCTCCTCCTCCTCCTCCTCCTCCTCCTCCTCCTCCTCCTCCTCCTCCTCCTCCTCCTCCTCCTCCTCCTCCTCCTCCTCCTCCTCCTCCTCCTCCTCCTCCTCGCTTTTCCAGAACCCATAGACATCTACTTGGGGTTACGTAGACGATGGTATTTCCTTAGAAAACCTTATTCTGCGCGAAGGTTGTATCCTTACTTCTTTTCTCTCTTTCTCGCTCTCTCGCCGTGCTTCTCCCAACCCCTTTTCTTTCTCCGTTTATCTCTTCCTATTTCTCTCCGGCTGTGAGAGCCTCGTTAGAGACTTGGCCGCGCTTCTTTGGTCTTTGGGAAAGAGCCCACGGCTTAAAGGCGGGATCTGCTTTATCAGCTGTTTCTGGAACCTCTGCTCCTCCTCCTCCTCCTTTTCCTTTTCCTTCTCCTCCTGTTACTCCTCGTCCTCCTCCTCCTCCTTTTCCTTCTCCTGTTCCTCCTCCTCTTCCTCGTGTTCCTCCCTCTCCCCCTCCACCTTGCTCTTCTCCATCTCCTTTTTCTTCTCCTCCTCTCCCTAGTGGGTCCAGTTAAATTTGGAGTCAGGATGCATTTTTGTTTCAGGATTTTTTTCCTTGCAGAAAATCAGGTTTGGTCTTTATTCTTGAATTGTTTAAGGTTTCAGTGCAGCATGGACCGCAGGTAATCAGCGAGGCTTCAGAAGCCTCCTTTCGTCTAAAGTGAGGCTTGAGTGCGATCAAGAATACTTGAGAGGCGACAAAACCCTGAAAGGAGAAGGTTCAAGTCAAAGTGCCAACCTTGGGGGAGCCTGGCCGTCGAGTAACACTTGAGCTGATCAATAACAAAGGGTTGGGTGAAATGAAGCAAGATATCGGGAGAAAGAAGAGGAGAAATAGGAGAAATAAGACCCTCCACACACTTTTTTTCATCTTTTTCATCTTCTTCGTTTTTTTCTGTTGTCGAAAGTTCCATAATCAGCGAAAATTTCATAATCAGTGAAAATATCTTTTGTTCCAAAGTGATTTTATTTCGTGGCCGAAACCTATTTGATTTTGTTTCTTATAGAGACAACTGAACTCTTGAAGCTAAACCAAGTTCTCGATCTCCTTCTGGTAACATGTTCATGCCTTCATTCTCGTTCATAAATCCCTGAGACACTTCTGTGGAGGGTGAGAGGAGGAGTTTGAGGCGTCCTACACCATTACTGGATAACGTGCAGTAGTCAAGCCAAACTACCACGCCAATACACATGAAGAGTGATAAATAGAATGCGAACTTTTAGCACCAGTATCTTGGCCCAGTAGTCCAAAGTAGGAGTGGTTCAAAGCACTATGAATGCGTCTACACCAATAATTCCACTTCGCAATAAGAGTGACCTTATTATTTATCAATCAATTATTTTACCAATTATTTTACCAGGTATAGGTGTATCAATTATTTTACCAGATATAGGTGTATGCATATGTATACATAAATACAAAAATACAAAAAATGTACATAGAGAGGCTCCTGAAAGAAAAGAATAGAACTGAGAGTTTCCGAAATTAAAAAAACAAGTGTTGGCATAAGGGAAGCGTCTTCAAATTCCCTTTTCGAAAAAACAAAAACAAAAAACGAAGTCATAGTCAAATTGAAAAACATTAGGAGGAAGAGGGTTTCAAGCCCTCTAGTGAAAGGAAGGAAAGAGAATACTGGTTGACTTTTGCAAAAATTATATATGTATGTATTTTTCCTTCATTAGTAGAATGATGCCAATATATCTAATATTTTGTTTTTGGGAATTATGCTCGTCGTCTTGTTGGAAATAATGACGTGTAAAGAATTACAATGGTCATGGGATTACATATTAATTTATTTATTGACTTGTATATATTTATTTGCTTATTTATTTACTTGTTTTAAGACACTGGATTACCCTGTCCACACACAAAAAAGTGTTGAATAAATAAAAAAGATAAAGATAGATTAAAAAGAAATTCCGTTGAGTTAAAGGGGAAAAGGTATCACAGGGTGACAGGTAATCCAAAATAGAATGATAAGTTGATTATAATTGGATGCCCTTTGTGCTAGGTCTTCATCTAAACAGGAAAAACTATTTTCATTTGCTTAACCTTAAAGAGCAACAATATTTATTTGGTATATACCTTCAGAGAGAGAGAGAGAGAGAAAGAGAGAGAGGGAGAGAGAGAGAGAGAGAGAGAGAGAGAGAGAGAGAGAGAGAGACTGCATTTTCCAGTGCCTGACAGTAGCATTCAGCCGAGAAGATTAAGATGGACATTACATTTAGGTCAGGAAGTTCAGGAGGGAGACTGTGCAAGCCTTATGGTCTTCTGCAGTCTCCTCCATCATTATGTTCTTAATGTGTTACGCGGCCTAAAGGGATGTTCCCCGCATCTGCTCCGTAGATGAGTAGAAAGGATAACGTTGACGACACATCCATTTGTTCCGACTGCCACCAGGTGATTTAATGCAGCCGAGTGGGAACTCCCAGCTGAACATCGAAAGGATTAGATTGGATTGTGTCATTAATGATGATCTGTATGCGTTGGCTTTGTGTTGGTATGTTGCAGCCTTTCAGTGATCGCGTGTTGTTGTTTCAGAGCAGTGATAACAACGTCAGTAAGGATAATGCTGCAGCGTCAGCTGAATCAGCTAATACGATCAGCATGTCTTCAGCGATGATTTGTGCCGCGAAGATAACCCGATCATCGGATTGGCAGTCAGTGATCGGTCTATCATTAGCTATATTTAGAAGTTGTGGAAATAATACAACTTCCCATCCTCTGCTGGGTGTCCATTACTATTGAAAGCATAGAGGCAACATTGACCTTGACTTCTGTGATAGATACATGTATGAGAATGTCTGTCCATGTGTGTGCGGCTGTGTGGTTTTACATATGTACATGACTGTCTTGTGAATTCTTGCAAGTGCCCATGTGCCCATATATGGTGCCTCTGTCCATTCTTAAAGATCATTTCATTCAACCATATCCCAATCAAATAGCGACGCAAACGTTTTATTTTGATCCAGAAAACGATTTTATCCATCCAACAGTCTGTAGCGTTTACACAAATGTTAGTTCAGGATCTGTTACAGTAACCGCCCACATTAGCCACGTTACAGACACCCTTTATCCTCCCTAACACCGATAGACTCTATTCACTTGAGGGGACCTTCCATCTACCTGGCGTAGTGAACAGAGCCTCCTAGTCGAGTGATCTTCACATAACCCGAGGCTCGGGGGGATAGGGGTGCTTTCGGTAAATATGAACACACACACCCCTTACCCTGCCTTTATGTTACAGATGGACCAAAGTTAGTTCTCCGTAATGACAGTCTGGCCGAGCGGGAGTGAAATGCCTTCAATTATATGGCAGAGAATGGTTGACATACAACCCTCAGGCACCTCCTTTGTTACACTGTGCAATAATCTCGTAATGAGGGTACTTTGCTGGCAAGGGAATACAATGGGAGAGCAAACTAGTAGGGGAGGTCTGTCGGGCCATGACAAAACCAAAGAGGAGAGAGATTAGAATCATGTTGCATTGCTGGCTTGCATTATATCATTTGGCTCAGTCCAGCTGGGGTGGGGTGGGGGGTTCTCAGTTCAAATGTTTTGTTCAATTGAAGGGCGGTCTCGAGTAAACGTGCTCAGATTACAGACTGTTCACTTTTTATGCAGTGATTATTTATTGATAAGAAAAGAATCCTCTGCGAAATGAAAACAAATATATATAGAAATAAACAAACAAATAAAAAATAAAGTTCATTAGGAATAGAGAACTACAAACCAGTTGTTCATAGTCTACGCCAAGTTCAATTAAACATAGTGGTATTTTCAAATTGGTAAGGATATCCGTACTGAAGTGGTGAATCCTTTAGTGATGAATATAGTCTTTGGTGGACCAGAGTCCTTTAAATGTGACGTCTGTTTTAGGGATGAATCTTTTATCAACGTATTTAACTTTGTTAAAGTTTTTGCGAATGTGTTTGTGTGTGTGTGTTTGTGTGTGTGTGTGTGTGTGTGTGTGTGTGTGTGTTGATGTGTGAAAACTCCTTCTAGGGCACCATCGTGAGTCGAAATTCCTTCACAAGCCGTGACTGATTGAAAAACTGTGACGCAAACCAGAACAACAATTGTAAAGTATATCACTATACTGAAGTGATTTTCTATCAGGGGTCGGTTCCAGCTCACCCCTGGGGTCACACAGGACCTCGCAAGAGGACCCAGAGTCCGAGGACTATTGGAAGACTTGATGATCTCGAAGACACCTTGGTGGACTCGAATACTCTTCAAGAAGTACAAGAATAACGTTCTTGAGACCTAGAGACCAAAATTCCGTGACCCAAAGCATAACGTTACATTACGGTGATGCCAGCTTGTGGGCACGTGGCACACTGCATCACGTCACGTGTTCAGCTACATCACGTGGTCTGCGACGTCACAGGGGCGGGTTCCGGGCGGCGTGACGTGTTCAGCCACATCACGTGGACCGCGACGTCACAGGGGCGGGCGGCGTGATGTGAGCTTCAGGAGCGTTGAGCTGCAGCACTTGGTGGTGGTGGCTTGGGGTGGGGATGGGGGTCAGGGGAGGGGGATCCATCACAGCAGCCACAAGAAAAACAAGAAAACCAGCAGCGACGGAGGAGGAGGAGAAACAGCTACAGCGCGACCCTGGCGTCAACAACGCAAACAACAACAAAGGCAACGTTGCAAGATGAGACCTTTTCAGCCTCGGCGGCGACGATGGAAGAAGAAGAAGCGACAGCGTCGCATGGAAAGGAAAGTATCACATCTCCCTGTACTGGAAGGGGGGGGGGAGAAGGGGGAGAAGGGGGAAGGGAAGAAGGTGGGGGCGAGAAGACGAAGGGCACAGGAGGAGGGCAGCAAAACAGTAACAACACTAGCTTCAGGACTTGAGCTGCAGCATATCAGGAACTTGGTAGCAGCACCACCACCAGCACGGCGCAACCACGTATCGATCGACCGGAGCCCCCTCCCTCCTCCCCTCCCCTCCCCTCCCCCTCCCTCCCTCCTCCCCTCCCCCTCCCTCCCTCCTCCCCCTCCCTCCCTCCTCCCCTCCCCAACCTCTTCCCCTCCATTTCCCTCCACTCCCCTCCACTCCCGTCTCCTCCCCTCCGCTTCTCTCCTTTGTTTCGCTCTTCCTTCTTCTCTTCCCTTCCCCTCTCTTTCTCTCCACACACCTGCCCTTCCCTTACCTTCCCCTCTCTTCCCCTCTTCCCTTC
>NC_134790.1:61213274-61215774 GCF_046742065.1 Oratosquilla oratoria
GGTCCTTGTCGAAGTGATGATGTGACAACGGGTCAGGTGTGCCAGAGGTTCTCCTGGACCACAGATGGTGTAAGGTCCTTGTGGTACACAGCTGGTGCACAGAACAGTAGACGAAGTACCCTTGCATGCACATGTGAAGTGATTAAGTGACCTGATGGTTTAATTGAAGGTGTGTTTCAAGGTTCTGATGAGGTCGTTTAGTACAATTTGTTAAAAGGATTTGCTTGACGAGCTTGAGTTGGCCGTTTGCATCGTTTTTAACCTCTTCATTTCGGGGTCCTAGCTTCGCTTTGTGTTGGGCTGTGTCTGTACCATTGTCATTAAAAAAGAAATGCCATTGAAGGAAGAGGAGGAGGAAATCAATATTAATCACTGGAAAGCTGTTCTCTCACAGTTGATTACACTTTAGCGTAGAAGTTTTTGGCTTTCCATTTCAGCAGATTTTATTTCCTTAAGACTAGGTTATCTTTTATTCCTTGTAGCTATGCTCTTCATTCATCTGTAGCTGTCCCTGATATCGATCTCAGAATAGTCTACGAACTTTTAGGTCTTCAGGTGCTTTCATCACAAGGACTAGGTCATGAAGGACGACGAAGCGGAGTGAGCTGTAGTTCTCGGAACGGATACTGGAGGGTGAGGAGGAGGAGGAGGAGGAAGGGAGGTGGGAGGAGGACGAGGAGGGCTTGAATGTATAGGACGGAGCGAACGCTTTCATTAGAAAGTCTACAGAAGGGTTTAGACTGGAAGGTATTTTCAGTCGGGCATTGCGAATGGATGAGAGAACATTAAAATTTAAAACTAGGAAAGATTATGACACGGTGGCTTCGAATGAAAAATAAACTTGTGTTGAAATATGGAGTGGGGATGGTTAACATTTTATGAATAATGGCTGAATAAGGAAATGTGCTGCATGTGTGGCAATAGAGGCATCAGGCATTGATGATGATGGCTGTTGGTGAAGGCATTATGAGTAGTACGTGGATGAAGAGGCCATCGTAGTATGAAGATGGGTGTTATATTTGTTAAGACTAGATAGAGTGCCAGGTTGAGTTATCATTTTTTTCTTGAAGGGGGAGGAGGGGAGGGAGTTGCAAATGTATAGCTTGCGAGAGAACGAATTTTACTGCTGTAATTCACAGGGTTATTTTCTTCAGGCAGAGCTCCAAGTAACGGTTTAAGGGCAGGAAGGAAGCTCTTCGTGAAGAAGGTGCTTCGGGTTAAGGGAAGCCCTGGAAGGCCCGGGAAAGCCGCTTCCAGCAATGCCAGCCAAGGCGCCAAACGACAGCGACAGGGGTAGGAGGACGAGAACGAAGAGGAGTTAAAGAGGACGATGTTCTGAAAGAGGGGCTTTGAGGCCATTGAGGAACACAAGACGTTAGTGTTAAGACACTGAGGTGGCCAAGAATTTTGTACATGGAAGACGGAGTGTGTGCATGTTCAAATAAGGAGTTCAGTAGGAGTCTCCCTCCCAGTCCCGAACCTTGCTGAAGATGGATGTGGGATTCGGAAGAGGACATTTACATGTTATCCCCCTGAACTAAGTCCTGCTCTCTTCTAAATAAAATCGCCTGGCGTTAGCCAAAATAGTCTCTTAAAGCTGTTCATAGCATGGCATCACTCCAATTCATCTAGGTCTGATTACATTTCTTCTGCCTCCTCCGCCCATCCCCCCCATTTCACTTTCCTCAGTCTCCCTCTTCTATATTCATTCATCTCCCACGCATACACTTTTTCATTCGCTTTCTTCCATTCCTGCCTATTCCTTCTCTCATTTTAGCTGAATTCTCCTCTGGAACGCATTGTCTCGCACTCAACCCATCTCCACCTTTTCTTTCTCCTCCCTCTTCCTCAACCTCAGTCATTTTACCCAGTCTTCCTTCTCCTCGTCTTCTGACGCTTTTCCCCAACTTCCCCAACACCCCTCCCCTCCACCTCTTCTCCCTAAACCATCCTGAGTTTTCCACGATTCTCCAAGTCTCCAACCCGAGCACCGGTCAAGCTTTACAACGTCTCCATTACCTCCTCCACCACATCACCAACACCTCTGGGTTTCCGCCAACCCCTTTCACCTCCTTCCTGACTGCACCACCCGTCTGTAGAGTCCACTTATGCAGTTCATCATTCCACTGTACCCAGGCCAACCCAACCCGCAGTCTCTTCCATCGACCCGGTTCAAGCTACCGACGTCACGTGTGTCATCTAACCTCAGTGCCTTTTCCCTCTTCAGCTAACTTGGCCCTCCACCACTACACCCTCCTTCCTTCTTGTTTCCACGCCTCCTTCCCCATTGCCCTTCTCTCATTCTCCACATCATTCTCCTACGACACCACATCTCCTCCCTCTCCCAACACAACTCCCTCACCATTACATTCGACTCTCCCCAACCTCTTCCGTCCTACTCTCCGACCCGCCGCGCCGCCACCATACTCATCCAATCCTCAGGTTTTTCGAAATTACGTTTATATGTTTCATCGTGGCTTTAATTCCTGCCTTGCTTCTA
>NC_134790.1:61220774-61225774 GCF_046742065.1 Oratosquilla oratoria
CATGGCAGTTTCAGAGCTTATGAAACTATAGTGATACTACTGCAAATTAGTATATGTATTTCTTTTTTCCTTCAGTGGAAATTTTTGTGAAACAGATTTGTTATTAATTCCATGACGATCTAATCGGTGCAAGAACTTTTGTAGTTTGAAATGCAGTTTCTCTGCATGGATTTACTGCATGGAAGACGAGTGCATTATTTTCTTCTGGACATATTTAATGTTAATCTACTGTATATCACTGATTGAGATGGTTTTCATGTGCCGCAACCTTGCACTGTTCCTCTGTGTTCATGTGTGTCTGTTCTTTTGTTCTCAGTTTTCGGGACTCACGGGCATCACTCAAGACGATAGCCGATGTCTCAGTCTATTATCAAACAAGATTCTGAGTCCTCATGATTCCAAATTGATTAATATCTTCAGATTTTCGAAGGATTTTTGACACCCATCTTTGTTCCGGGATATTTCTTCCGGGGGAGAATGACGTTTTCATGGAGTTGGGCCTTCATTTGATGCTCCAGCTTCCTTTCGTCGACGCGTGTGTGTATGAAAACGATGGTGGTGTCAGTGCTCTCTCCATTGGTCTCTGGACGAAGACCCTCAGGAGTCTCTTGGATGAGACTTGTAGCGAGCGACAGCCTTGCGCGACTGGATTGTTAAAGTCAGACCTTCACTTGTAGCAATATATATATATATATATATATATATATATATATATATATATATATTTATTCATATGTATTTGAGGAGGTCGTTAATCTTCTTATGGGTATTTTCAAGCTTTCTAACAAGGACTCGGCCATTTGGGGGATGGGCATAAACCAGATTACCAAAGTAATTAATTTAATTCTCAACGTTTCGTCTGCAAGGAGACATCATCAGGAAAATCTGTAACATATAAATTACCGACATACAGAAACAAAGAACATGGGTATAAATAATAACAAAAATTCACCAATAAAGAAAATAGACATCAATAAATCAAATCGTAAACCAATACAGATACATAGACTGTTGGGGGACAATACTTACAAAAGTAAAAGAATTAAAAAAGAATACAAAAGATAGCGTGGGCCTTTGGCTTATATATCAGAGCCTAACCTGCATATGTGGTGGAGGGGGAGGGGGTAGTAGGGTGTGACCTGTCTTAACAGCGCCGATATGGGGGTTAGGTGGTTGGGGTGGGGGTTGCGAGGTCGGTTGCAACCTACATTGGACATACTAGATGTAGTCTCAGTAGGAGAATTTCTGTGCACTTACAAAGTGGGGCTATCAAACATCATTTGAGAACATATCATAACCAAACCGCCACCCGTGAGTACTTAGTCAAGAACACTAGAATAATCGCAAGTAATAGGGATGCACATAAACTTAAGCTTTTAGAAGCAATGTTTATAAGAGAATATAACCCTATTATAAACATCCAATGTAACATGATTTCAAGCATTAGCTTGTATAACAATATTCTCTCCCGCATGGCGAACATCCCCACCCCTCTCCCTCCAACCAACCCTTCTGTTTCCACCACACCCTTTGACAATATGAAGTCGGGTCATAAGAACCCTCACTCTCCTCCTCCCACCCACTAACTTCGCAACCCCCACACCAACCTCCCCAACCCCCATACCGACGCTGTTAAAACAGGTCACACCCCACTACCCCCTCCCCCTCCACCACCTATGCACGTTAGGCTCTGATATATAAGCCAAAGGCCCACGCTATCTTTTGTATTTTATTTTTATTTTGTAAGTATTGTCCTCCAACAGTCTATGTATCTGTATTGGTTTACGATTTGATTTATTGATATCTATTTTCTTTATTGGTGAATTTTTGTTATTATTTCTACCTATATTCTTTGTTTCTGTATGTCGGTAATTTATATGTTACAGATTTTCCTGATGATGTCTCCTTGCAGACGAAACGTTGAGAATTAAATTAATTACTTTGGTAATCTGGTTTATGCCCACCCCCAAATGGCCGAGTCCTTGTTAGAAAGCTTGAAAATACCCATAAGAAGATTAACAACCTCCTCAATACTGTCGATTTTAACAACACCTGTTTACAAGAGAATCTGCTCCTTCAATATTCAAATATATATATTTATATACGTATATATATATATATATATATATATATATATTTATATATATATATATCTATATATATATATATATATATCACTCCGTTGGATCTTGAACCTCGTGTAGATTCTGGTCCGCCAACAGTAATCCTCTCCATACCCTTCGGTCCTGTGCTGCTTCCATCCAGGTTATTTTATTTATTCCTCTTCTATCTATCTCCGCATCCACTCCATCTATCCATCTCATTCGAGGTCTCCCTCTGGGTCTTCTTCCAGGCATTCTACCCATCATAACTCGTTTTGGAATTCTATGGTCCTCCATACGCGCCACATGCCCAGCCCATCTCAATTTTGTTCTACCTATAACATCTGTTATTTTCTCTTGTTTAGTTATTTCCCTCAGCTCATATATATATATATATATATATATATGTATATATATATATATATATATATATATATATATATGTATATATATAAACGTATCATGTAAACGATATTCCTTTCCAGCAATTGTCATGTATATTCTGTTTTTGTAGATTATCCATAGTAATCACACAAGCAATGTTATCTATGATCAAAGGCATTGTCAAAATCACTACATACATTAATGTTGCTAACGGTTTCTCTAGCCGATTTCTGTATGCTACGATCAGATAGATCCTTTTCACTAGATTTCGATAAAGCTAGAGCGAAAGAGGTCAAAAATATTTTATTACGAAGAAATCAAACAACAGGTGTCGTCCCCGTCTATTCTCTCCTCCTGTCTTTCCAAGACTCTCCTCTAAACATTTCTCTATCCCTTACCTTAAGCTTCTGCGGGTTACAGGCTGCCCAGTGCCACCATGTGGTGCCAAGAGTCGGGTAGCACCGAGATATCTCTGTAGAACCTTGGCTATCTTTCATTTTCATAAATGTCATGAGAGATTTCCATAATCTGTATAAAATGTATGACTGTGCAAGGCGTTTTCTGGATTTTGTCTCTGACAAGTAATTTTATTTTTCATTGTTTCGTCTTTCGTAAGCACTGTGAGGTTGATTTGCCCTGATAACTTGCAATAGGAAGTATATATTAGCAAATTATATATTTTCTAATACCGTTATGCAAAAATCATTCAATGTAAAATTGTAGGCCTTCACAACATTTGAGGGGGCAGGGTACTTGTGACCCTCCGCCCTATTTAGAATCCAGTTTTCCTTCTCTTAGAAATGTACATGGATACGTGTCGGTCTCAGCATGACACATGTAACCTAGTTACCCGTCCTCCGCAGCGAAATTAATTCTTTATAGATTCGACGCATTCCTCGGTAGAGACAGCGTGAACGACGACGGTAAAGGGGAGGATTGCCAACTATAACGGGCAGGAAAGGTGATCATCGTGGGAAAAGAGTTGTCGCCGGTTTGGAAAATGTAAACCTAAACCAGTTACTTTAACCCAGCGTTTCTTAACCTTTTCCGACCCTACCACCCCTGTAGTAGTCAGGTACAGGCAGTCTAGCACGCCCTTACTCTGGTTAACATCTGATTACTAGAAGGATAAAGGAAAGTGAAGTGAATTACCGCTATGTCTTCAGCACTTTTCAGCACCCCATAAAATTGATTTCAGCACCCCAGGTTTATGAAGCGCTGCTCCCTTCCGGACAGTGATGTGGTTTATGAATATTATTTTGGTTAAGGCTAGCTATGTCACTCAGTTCAGGGAAGGCAAAAGTCTTGGTGCAGGTGTTTCGATGGACTAAGTCACCTTTTTGCGTAGTGGAGACGTTATCATCATGGGCTCCCAGTCTTATGCCTTGCTGTTCTTCGCCTCCTGGAGACCACTTCAACAGTGAATTATATCGCTAAGCGTCCATTAACTCCCACTATTTTTGCCAGACTCTTTGGTCCTTCGAGGGGACCATGGACACTGGATCGAGACCCACTGGTCTAGTCTGCCCCCTCCCCCTCTCAGCTTAACACTTGCTACGTATTACGGCTATTCGTTCATTCTGCCGCTAGGCTATTATATTCAGTTGAGTGGAACCCCTTCTACAGCAAGAGTTAATGAATAATAACTAATCTGTAAACCATTTCGTTGTGTATGAATAAAATCGCCCGACGGTAGCCAGAACAAAGGTGTAAGTGGTAAGTAGGAGTGAGAAGATTATTATACCTGTCTGGTATCAACCAATAAAAAGTCTGTGAAGTCCGTAAGGTGGTAAGCAAAAGAAATTTCATAGAGCAGAAATTATGGTACGGCTATTGGGAAGGTGGAGCGGGTGGGGAGGTGGAGGGGTGGTTCTTCAACAATGTGGAGACGTTTTTAATTCCTAAGAAATGGTGGAGTTACTTTTTTCAGTCCAGGTGCCTCATTAAGGAGATTGACTAGTGCGCGAATATAAGTTTTTCCATGTTGCGGCGGCAATGCCTTATTTGGTATAAAGGGTGAAGAAAGCGTCGGACAGGCAGATCCTGAGGACCTCGAAGATTTCAAGTTCCTCTTGCGTTGTCCTCAGCTGTAATATAAAGTTTGTATTCTGCGAAGGTGGTGGTGGTGCCGTCTAAGTGCAAAGTTCGAGTTAAAATTAGGAGGGGGGGATCGTCCACTCAGGGCATCTGCGATGGCTTGCTGGCTGTCTTTCATGTGTGTCTCTCTTTGTGTCCTTCTGTCTGGTGTGAAGGCTGGTTCGCGCCTTTTTTCTGTTCGTGTGTTTCAGTTTTGCGACACATTGTGTGGTGTGTGTGTGTGTGTGTGTGTGTGTGTGTGTGTGTGTGTGTGTGTGTGTGTGTGTGTGTGTGTGTGTGTGTTTACGTAGTTGGCTGGATGTTTATTTAATTATTTCTATACCAGTTAGCATTTTCAGAATTAAGATAATCCCTTAGCATACTTTCTTTTTTGTTATTGTTATTGTTTTCCATGGTTTAACTCTTGACAGTATTTTG
>NC_134790.1:61230774-61233274 GCF_046742065.1 Oratosquilla oratoria
CCTTATTTGGATGTACCCCAGATGGTGATGACATGTTTTGAGGATTTTGTTTTGGCTAAATACAGACGATATTAGTTTCGCACGAGAGACGAGATCTCTCTGACGATAAGACCTTTGCAGAAGATTTCATTTTTATTTCTGTCTGCCTGTCTGGCGATTTTAATCAACGAAAGGAAGCACCATGGCTTCCTAAGGCCTGTGACAACCTTTCATTTTTTCTATTCATTCATCTGTGTTCTGATTTTTTTCGTCTACTGCTTCGTCTTTTTTCCTTCTTTTTTGTCGCCGAAAGATATTATTCAGCCATGTTTGAGACTTTCGACTTGAAGGAAATCAATTCCTTTTCACTTCCTTTCACATCGACACCCTTCTCATCGTCGAGCTCATTTGAACCCCATTGATCCAAGGGCACTCTTTTTAGACCAAAGCACACACACCTTAGAGGCGTTCAATACTTTAACTCTCGAGTCATGGTACCTCTCAGCTGAAAAAAGTCACCTGGTGGTAGCCAGACAGGGGCCACTTCCTCTTCCTCCTCCTCCTCTTCTTCCTCCTCCTCCTCCTCCTCCTCCTCCTCCTGCTCCTCCTCCTCCTCCTCCTGCTCCTCCTCCTCCTCCTCCTCCTCCTTTCGCAGAATTTTCTCAGGGCGTTCCTCAGGGGGTTGAGAAATAGGTACATGGAGAGTGTGAAATGATTCTTATTTGGTTTATTATCATCACTAAAATAGCATGACCTGTAGAAGGCCTAAGTAGAGGGTATGATTTTCTTACAATCAAATCGTACGATGGTATCCTGGAAGTTTATATGTATAAGGAAGATAGTCTTTCGCTCATAACAACTAGATGTTTGATTGAAATACTTGAATGAAATCATGTGGGAACTCGTGGTGACAGATAATGGGCAGTCCTTGTGCATGACGTCATCGGGAGTATTCTTGATTCGGTGACAGGTTAAGGTAGTTAGTTAAGTTGGTAAATAGTTGCAAAGAAACTTTCTTGAAAAAAAATGGTGGGTGGGGGTGAATCTGTCGTTGACTGATTTGTATAGACAGTTAAGTGGTCGTTGTGTCATCATGGTTAATGAATAACCGTTCGAATCCCGCAATCCTCTCCGATTACCAGCATTGACTCTTATCTCTCCCAACAGTCCAAGCGTATAGTGGAAAGGTGACGGCTTTGGCCGCAGGTATGCGTCTCCTGGCGTAGACTCCTCGCCTTTTTCATTTTCACCTGACTTCTTTCTCCATCGGAGAAACGTGACCTGACCTGACCTGACCCGTCCCTCCACTTTGCCATAAGCTGTCCTGCTTGCAGAGGTGTGGTGACCTGCGGCAGAAATGATTCAGGACTCCTGAAAGGACTCTTGTGAAAGTTCGTCTCCAAGAGTCTTGTGCTCGGCGTGCAGTGCCCGAACTAAGTAACCCCGTAGTAAGCGCAGAAACAATTGGTTGTTTTAAAAGAAGATTAGATAAGTTTATGGATAGGGATGGCAGGTGGAAAGGAACATGGAACTGCCTAGTGTAGGCCTTATAGTCTCTTGCAGTCTCCGCCATTCTTATGTTCACAAGAAGGTGGAGAGCAAGGTCGAGGTTCAACATCGTAAGTTTAAACCGCGAAACCCATTGAGACCGGCCAATGAGACCGGGAAGGGTTAGAAACCTGTTGTCAGGAAGGTCATACGGTCTTTAATCCTTGAGATTCACTCCATAAAGTGGGATGACGACCACGTAAAACTTATTTGTCTTCCATCCATCCATTCAAAATATCCAATATTTATCTATTTATTTATTTGCTGAATTGAATTATAAGAAGATAGTCTCTTAAGATAGTCTGGAGAAGCTTTGGTTATTAAAGTAAGGGTGTTTTTGAAGGGGGTTGGTGAAGATTATTCTGTAGCACAAAATGAGGACCTACGGGATGCAGAAAAGAGAGAGAGAGAGAGAGAGAGAGAGAGAGAGAGAGAGAGAGAGAGAGAGAGAGAATGGTAACGAGCTCCCAGTAAGTAAACATAGATATTAATTCAACGTGTATAAAATGGAGCTAGGTTCCCCGCACGTCGTTATTTTTTTGTGTCTTTTCAACGAAAATGAAACGAGATTTTAAATATTTTAGAATTAACCCAACCTTGAACGGCTGCAGAATGCTCCAGATTCTTGGTATTTTGCTACCATCGTAGTAGAGTCTTTAAAAACGTCAGAACGACGACATAGTTCCAATAATATATAAAGATATTCTTCCTTCGGGCGCCTCAGCATTGGCACCAAGGCTTCCAGTCTTTCACATCAACTTACACTTATCCTTCTTAGCATTTAAATACATGGGCTTATGGCAGTATTGCCAAATTATATTCATTAGGGTCGTCCATCTTGCAGTTCCAGGACTCTGCAACTTAAGAGGGGGTTTACACGGTCTAACGGTTCGTCGAACGCGGTTCGACAGACACGTGTTGAAAGTGATGTGTGAACGTGTGAACGGGGTATTTGGGTTGAACCAACGTGTTC
>NC_134790.1:61238274-61243274 GCF_046742065.1 Oratosquilla oratoria
AATGTTGATCCGTCTATTTTCTTGTCCCTTCTATCAATTTTACTATGGAAATAGAACAAAATAACCAATTACCTTTCCTTGATTTATTGACATACAGAAATGAAAGGTCTTTCAAATTTGATGTCTATAGGAAACCCACAATGTTCTTTCATGTGTTCATTTTTACTCTCCTCATCATTACACGACAAAGGCATCTGTGAATTAAATGTTAGATTAAAACAACACAAGTATAGCGTTAGAAGTGGCCAAACGTCCAACGCGTTATTTGTTCATCTTAAGGATTTCAGCCATTGTATTAATTGGGGAAGCTAAAGTAATTGATAGGAGTAATTCTTATTTGAATAGAAATATCATAGAGACCAGTCTGATCAAGGATACATTTGTTAATGATTTAAATGTAAGTCATAGACTGTACAGATTGGATGATTTTATTATTAAGAAAATTGTAGACCAAAATCTCGGGACTCTGAGTCCATAGGTCACGGGGAAAGATCTGCCCTACCCTCTGAGTATATATACTTGTCTCTTTTTCTGTATTTGTACCTTGAAGATGTCTGAATAGACGAAAGCGCTCGGTCTCGTTTCTGTTATTTTCCTAGTGGTATTTCTGTATACTAGAATCACGCGTTCAATTTATTTCTTCTGCATATATATATATATATATATATATATATATATATATATATATATATATATATATATAGTGCAATACATCTTGAAAAAAGGAAGTAATGGGGTTTATGGAATACTGCTTGACTGAGGTGGTGGCGGTGGCGGCAGCGGGAAGGAGAGAGAGAAGGCCGTGGTTTCCCCTTCCCTCTCGATTCTTGTTTCTTTATTCATCGTCTCGGTCTTGTTTTCCTTTTCATTCCCTCAGTTGATATTTCATTTGTTTCCGCCTCCTCATGTACTATCCAACTTGTTCATTGGTCCTCTTTTTCGCTCTCTCACTCTTCCTCCCTCTCCATTTATTATTCATTTGTTTTCCTTCTTTTATTTTGTCCATCATTTTCTCTCCCTCTCTTCTTCGCATTTCCCTCGTCTTCCCATTACACTGGTCAACAAAATTTATTAAAATGCCTGTCCCACAAGCAAAAGGAGGTGAACTTGATAGAAATTTTTCTGCTGGTTTCAAATATGTTTTCAGAATTTTTCTATTAGGCATAGTTTTTCTGTGATAGCACACTAAATTTTAAACAGTTATAACTAATAAATGAATGTGATATTTCAATTAGATTTACCCTTAAAATGTAGAAATGTATGCTTTTAGAGTGTATTTTGCTTCTGGAAGATCCCTTTTTAGTGTCCAAAAGTAATCATCCAACATTGAAGAGCTCCTCTTCCTTTGATGCCGGGTTTCCATGTTCAGAATGTCCTGGTGAAACCTCTCACCGTGCTCGTCACTGACGGCGCCAAGATTTGCAGGAAAAAAGTCCAAGTGAGAGTCTAGGAAGTGGATTTTTAGGCTCATATTGCATCCCAAGGCCTTGTAGGATGTCAGTAGCTCTTTTACGATTTCAGAATAGTTATTTGTTTTGTGATTCCCCAAAAACTCTGCGCAAACTTTCTTAAATGACAGCCATGCAGCTTTTTCAAGATCATTTAGTTCTTCATCAAAATTCTGGTCCCTCATCAGCTTCCTAGTCTGTGGTCCAACAGAAATGCTTTCTTTGATTTTTGCGTCACCTTAGGAAACTTATTTAAAAAAAAATGTGAATCCCTTTCCTGTTCTATCCATACCTTTATTTTTTTTTTCATCAGCCCTAGCTTAATATGTAAAGGAGGCAGATATGTTTTATCTGAATCAACAAGAGAAAGATTGACAACATTCTTCTCTCATTGGGTCAGAGATCGTTTCGGCCACACATTCTTTTCATAATGATTTTTCTTATCCCGACTGCCTCACAAAGAAAGCAACAAAACTTTGTGTAACCCAGCTGGATTGCAAGTAAAATTGCCACAACCGTTAGGACACCACATTTATGCTCATACTTATTTTATTTTATTTATTTTTTGCAAGAGAATTTTCATACTCTCATATATTTCCTTCATGTTAGCTGCATGGGACAGAGGAACAGAAGGAAGCTTATTTCTATTGTGGAACAAAATAGCTTTCCGCCTCACTTTTGAAGAGTCAGTAAACAAGTGCCATTCATATCTGTTATATTCATGGTTAAGTTCCTTCATAACAGAATATACATCATTGCAAAACACCACACCATCCTGAAGTGAGAAAACATGTTCAAAATCACAATGTCGCTTACGATAAAAACTAACTTTGGATTCTTTCTGGAGAAGATTCCAGCCCTTTATGGAAGCAAGAAGTTCAGATTGCTTTTTTGACAAGTTTCAATCCCGCACAAGATCATTTAGATCTACCTAAACCAATAAATGTGGTTCACTTGAAGAACAGATTGGTTGAAAGTGTATGTCTTCTGTTTCTTTTTCCATAACCTCCTCACTTGACTCATCAACACTTAGTTTCATTTGTTTTGGAGGGTCAGGTACAGGAAAGTCTTGACTGTAAGGTACTGGTCTCATAGGAAATGATAAATTAGAATATTTTACAACATGCTTGGATGTTGATGTTATACTTTTTATATTTGTAATGCAGAAGCAGCAATCAAAAGTATGATCTTTTGGTTATCTCCAAACCATAGGGCTGGCAAAAGGCATATGACGTGAACCTTTCGCCCATGCAGTGAGAAGCCTGACACAGGTTACACAAAACACATGAGGGACCCAGCTTTTATCCTTGTCTCCCAAATGTATGATAATCTCATGTAATGTTGCCAAACTCATTGTTACCAACCGCTTGATTGGAATTTATTCCACGTAACACACGGAACGTAACATACCGTGGAACAAAACTGTGGATGATGGAAAAAAATTGGACATTATTTTTGGATTCTGCACGCAAAAACATATAAGATACACCTATTGTTTTCCTTGAGACAAATTCTTTGTTCACCAGTGTTATTTTCCCTTTTCTTCCTTACTGCATTGTTCTCCCTTGTTTATTAATTTTCTCTTAATTTTTTATTTTCCGTTTATAGTTCCATTTGGTTTCGGCCTTTTTCGTTTGGGTGTTTGTTCTATGCTCCCACAATGTTCGTTTTTTTTTTTTTCGTTTAATATTCATATTCTCTCTTGCAGTCTCTCTCTCCCGCCACTCTGTCTCTCTCTCTCTGTGTCTGTCTCACCCTCTCTCCTTCCCTCCTGCTCTTTCTTCATTCCCGTCCACTCCCATCTCTCCCATGCATTCCCTGTTTCTCTCCATTCCTTCATCTCTTCTCTGCGTCCTATTTCCGTCCTTCCTTTTATTCCATCTTTTCCCCCCCTCCCTGTCATGTGGATCTGTTTCTTTTTTCTTCTTTTATTTTTCTTTGTTTATTCCTCGTTACATACACTTCCCTTACTCTTCGTCCTCTTCGTTTTTGATCCTCCTATTTCCAATCTCCTCTCTCTTTCTCTCTCTCTCTCTCTCTCTCTCTCTCTCTCTCTCTCTCTCTCTCTCTCTGTATGTGTGTGTGTGTTCTCTCTTTCATCTTTTATCGAATATTCTCTTTCTCTCACCAGCAACTCCACTTTGCTGTCATCTCTCTCTGTCTCTTCCTACCTCCTTCTCCTCTTCTTAGTTCTTCCTTTCGTTCATTTTCTGTTATCTTCATTCTTTTTCTTACCCTATTTCCTTTCTCTTTTTGCCCTCTTTCTACCGGTGCAGCCCGCATCCGTCGTCCTTCCTCCTCTCATCTCCTCCTTCTCCTCCTCCTCCTCCTCCTACTCCTACTCCTCGTACTCCTTCAGCTCCTCCTACCTTTCCTCCTTGTTCACTTCTTCATTACTGTTCGGATACTTCCCGTTTTGCTTTTCTTCCTCCATTCTTTTCCTTTTTCTCCTTCCCCTTCCCCTTCCTCCTCTCACTCGTTCTCCTCCTCCTCCTCCTACTTGTCTTCCTCGTCTCCTCCACCTCTCTCTTGTCTTCTCCCTTCCTGAGGAACTTGAGTTTGCTGGTCCCAAACTTTCGAGTTTCCATCCATGTGTGGTGTTTTCGTTTCACAATTTTTTGGATCACGTGCCGGACCAGTGATCGACATCTCTTGCCTTCTCGGATGAAAGCACAGAGCACTTTCCTTAGTGGGAACAGTAACAGCTTTCAATAGTATGAAGATTCCACGCCTTCACCAGGGAACGATTTTGAGGTTTGGATTGTTGCAGCTCGCGACCCCAGTTTAGGTTAACTGAGTTCATAATGCACGTTGACTAACCGCAGGACAAATATAATGAAAGTTACAGGTTGAATTCACTTTCCCGTAAATGTGACATGATCACCGTAGTTGTGGAACGCAACCCGTAGAGGCAAAGTGCTTTCATGATCAGTGCAAATGTTGCGTGCATCGCAAGCACTCACTGGCGAGTGTTTTGATATTTTCGTAGTATACGACAGAAAGAATATCTTCTCTCTACTTTCTTTGATGCTTCAAGGGTTAGGAGGCACTTAAACACGGCCCTGCATGCATGTGGTAACGCTACAAGGGTTTCAGGCTCCGATGGTGGAGAGCATCAGTGTGGCTGTCCCGAGTAGCGGTTGCATGGTAAGAGTTTCAGGCAAGCTTCGTTTCAGAATTTCACGAATCTAATGGGAATAGGGGCGAGAGTCATGACCTTAGTCTGACTTAGGTTTTGTGGGGCAGGTTTCTTGTCAATCCGCTACACTAAAACCACTGCACCAGCAAGTGTGTGTATATGTATGTGTTTGTGTGTGTGATTATATGCGTCTATGAATTCTTAATAGATATATGTAAATGTATGTATGCACACATATGCATGCACGTGTTTGTGCAAACATGGTTCGGTGAGCAAATGGATGTGTAGCTTTGTGAACACGTGTATTCACCCGCTTCGTTCAAGTCGCGACTGTATACGTAAGTTCAGATGTTTGCATGTGTTAACAGGGCGTGTAGCGCGTGTAGGCCCGTGTCTGCATGCAAACGTGCCTG
>NC_134790.1:61255774-61270774 GCF_046742065.1 Oratosquilla oratoria
GGCCTCTTTCATAGCATTCCATGATTCACACGACCGCACCAACCTCTGCCACGTCACTCCTGCTAACCTCTCGATCTCGTCTCTCCACCTTCTGTCTGGTCTCCCGCTTCCACGCTTCCTATCTCGCGGCGTCCAGTCAGTAACACACTTGCTCCATCGGTCATCAGTCGTTCGCACTAGCGTTAACAATGCTACGGTGATAAAGTAAACATAGGTAGTGACCATAGAATGGTAGGTTGCACAGTTAAATTCAATTTCAGGGCCGAGAGAAATAAACTAATTTTGAGAAAGAAAATCAGCCTTGCAAAGGTTAAGGATAATAATAAGAAATTTCAGTTAGAAATTAAAAATAGATTTGAAGCTCTAAGAACAAACGAGGACACCGTGGAAGATATTAATTTGAATTTAGTGAATATCATTAGGGAATCGGCAGAGAAAGTAGGAAGTACAAAAAACATTAGAGAAAACAAATACTCCAAAGCTACAAATGACCTAATTAAAAGAAGTAGGATCATGTAGATTAAAAACAGGAGAGACGAAATAGAAAGAGTAGAACTAAACAAGCTTATCAATAAAAGGCAGAGATTAGAGAAAAGAAAGAGAAACATGGATGAAATAGAGGAAACTATTCGGAAAGGTAAAAGTATTAAAGTGACCGAGCGCAGACATGCTTTAGGAAGACAGCAAATGATATGTTTGAAAGATAGAAATGGAGAAATCATTAAATGCAGGGACAGAATGGTAAAAAGAGTAGAAGAATTTTACCAAGAGCTTTACTCGTCGAAAACTGTAGTTGAGTCAGTAAATTCATGTGTAGACGTTCATAGTGTACCAGAGATTTGGATCTTTTACTTCATTATAAAAATACCCAAAAAGCACTTATTTTTTCCAGTGAAAAAAGTGTGTTACTAAACAATGAATAAGGTGAAGCTGAGCAAAATCTGCCCAGAGCATTTACAGCTAAAGAGCAAGGGGTCCAAACAACAGAGGGCCTATAGTTATTAGCTTAATGGTTAATTTGGTCCTGCCTATAGGCAGCCAGAGTACAATTAAAGTGCCTCTGTCACGGAATGGGCTAGTCAAGGTGGTGGTCATTAACCTTTGCTTAGCCCACTGCCTCCCAAACTGTCTTACATGATGCCTCCTCATTGCTTCCAGCGGCCCCCCCCCCCACCGCCCCATCTTTTTTGTATTTACATGAAATTATATATTTTTCCTATTTACAAGCCCACCGGCTGCGCCGGCCCGGCTACGCCCCTTTTTTGGAAAATAAAATATCAAAATCATATTGCTTTTTATTTCTTGAGTTCTTCTTCTTCTTCGAGTTCTTCTTCTTCGAGTTCTTCTTCTTCTTCTTCTTCGAGTTCTTCGAGTTCTTCTTCGAGTTCTTCGAGTTCTTCTTCGAGTTCTTCGAGTTCTTCTTCGAGTTCTTCGAGTTCTTCTTCGAGTTCTTTTTCGAGTTCTTCGAGTTCTTCTTCGAGTTCTTCTTCGAGTTCTTCTTCGAGTTCTTCTTCTTCGAGTTCTCCTTCTTCTTCGAGTTCTTCTTCTTCGAGTTCTTCTCTTTCGAGTTCTTCGAGTTCTTCTTTTTCGAGTTCTTCGAGTTCTTCTTTTTCGAGTTCTTCGAGTTCTTCTTTTTCGAGTTCTTCGAGTTCTTCTTCTTCGAGTTTTTCGATTTCTTCTTCGAGTTCTACTTCTTCTTCTTCTTCGAGTTCTTCGAGTTCTTCTTCCTCTTCTTCGAGTTCTTCGAGTTCTTCTTCTTCTTCTTCTTCTTCTTCTTCTTCGAGTTCTTCCTCTTCTTCTTCGATTTCTTCGAGTTCTTCTTCTTCTTCGAGTTCTTCTTCTTCACCGTAGTTGGCGGTGTTACCGATTTACCACCAAACGCGAAGGGTCAGTTTATTTTTTACTTATATAGAATATCTTAATAAAAAACAGGTTAGGGTGAGTAATGGATTTAGACTTTGCACATACGTAACGGCAGATATTCTTAGAATGATTTCATTATTCGTATTAAATTGTGGTCTTTGAGCAGATGATTTCACGCCCCCACTTGTATCTTCCTCATGCCTCCCTGGCGGTGGCGGCCCATAAATTGGGAACCACTGGCCTAGCCGATGGGGTACCATGGATAATTATTATTTATTATTATTATTATTGTTATTATTATTATTATTATCATTATTATATATATATATATATATATATATATATATATATACATATATATATATACACATATATATATTTAAGAAGGGCCTACCAGACAAGTAATTAACATGCTGGCTCTGATCCGCGGTCTGAAATATGAAGTTTACTTTAACCGTCTTAAAATTAAGCGTAGTGGTATAGGGGTAACGCGCACGGCTGGTAGCCACTATGGCGATCAAACGCGCAGGTTCGAGGCCTGGTCACAGCAGAGCGGTGAGGAGAGAAAGACATCTATTCTGAGAAGTGGTCCCACAAATGCCGCCTTTGCCCTGAACAAAAGGGTTTATGACATAATACAGAACTACCAGTCTAGAAGAAATTTGGAAACGTAACACCATACTCGTAAACATTTACCAAAACCTGAAGAATAGAAATGTGGGAGTGTGCATATGTGTGTGTGTGTTTGTAAGTGTGTGTGTGTGTGTGTGTGTGTGTGTGTGTATGTATGTGTGTGTGCGTGCGCGCGCGTGTGTGTGCGACTCTGCCGAGGCGAACTGTTGCGTCTCTGTCTACCAACTCTCTCCTATCCTCTAAACTAGAATCGTACCAACGTTCAACCAATTTCAGAGAAAGGTGATCGCACTCATTCGACTCTCTATCATCTTTTAGCTCATATTTACTTCTCGTCTAAAGTTCTCGAATTTGTCCTTTATAGGAAGGTTATGAAACCTGTCTCCATTCAGGAATTTTGCCTTTGATTGCTAGTACGGCGTTTTGGTGGAGATCTTTGCCTCGTTTTAAATGTATCGACTTTTCGCCTTGCGTCATCCACGGCAGTACATCGTGCTTTAAAATAACCAGTGGGTCTTCTTGGGCGCTTTCACACGTGGTCGTGGCGTGTGAAAGCGTCCGTAAACATCCATGGCTGCGGGACACCTCTCTCCACGTCGCCGATGGATCCAAAGGAACAACAAGGCTGTTACAGTTTGGTGCCAGCTCCGCGCCGTCGCAGGTATTGCCAGAGCGGTGTCGTCTACGGGAGGACTCCAGCTCATGATTTTTCCTCCCACAGGTGCACTCCTCAAGCTTTTCCCAGAGATGGGTGTGACCACAAGGCAGCGGGCCATGTGGCACGTAGTAATCGGTTGCGTGGTACCAGTACCATTCTCCTATTTATACACAACTTGATCACACATCCTCCATACACGCTTATGCAGATGACGCTATTCAACGTTCTTCTACCTCTTTCTCAAGACGTCTCAAACCGAGTTCCATTATTCCAGAAAGGACGCTGAAAAGATTTATGGGTTTCTTGTTTTATTCCCTCCCCTCCTGGCTTCTTTTTCTTGTATGCAGAAAAAGATCATGTAATGTCTTTCTCTATTCAGAAATCATTAATCACTTGTGGTATTTTTTGTTCGTTATTTTTTCCTGTAATTATAGTAACACAATTCATCCATTGGTTGAATACATTTGAAGATTGCATAGAGGTATTGTTAGAGAATTTAGAGAGAATTGCAGTAGAGCTGAAATTGAAAAATTATGAATTTCTTCAATTTGAACACGTGTGATCACACCACAGAAGGACACGAAAAGGTCAGTTTACCACTGTTTCTATCTTTACGTACTTACAAACAAAGAAGAATAAGTAATTGAGTCATACAAAATTATTCATTGCGAGTGTGTGTGTGTGTGTGTGTGTGTGTGTGTGTGTGTGTGTGTGTGTGTGTGTGTGTTTGTACACGATTCCATAGATTGCGGTTATGCTGTTGAGTGTCTCACTGTTATGTTATCTTGTTTAGAAAGAACTTAAATTAATTTCTTTCTGTATAAAAACCTTTCCTATTACTTGAGCCAATCCCTGTGTCAGGCCAGTGCCTTTTTGTAGACTCATCTGGTTGATGGCAAGCGATTTCCTTCATAGAAAATATATTCCTTTTTTTCGGAAACGTTCCCTGGACTGAGCAAGTCTGGCTTCCGCCGGATTGAAAAGTAAAATAGAATGAAATTAATTAGTAGAAATAAAGTTATAATGATAAATAGAATAAGACATAGGAAATAAATATATCAACAAAAGGCGTCACAGGATTGAAAGGTAGAAGCAAGGAATGCATTTCATGCAAAAAAAAAAAAATAATAATAAAAATCGGATGTCATTGCTTTGGCGCTTCAAAAGTTTCTGTAACTTTTATATTTTTTTTTTTACGAGGTAGGGGTGTTAGCCCTACGCTAAACCCTCAACATTTATCCGGACTTGGGACCGGCACGCCTCCCCATTTATCCGGACTTGGTACCGGCACGTCAGGTTATGACACTGCCGTGGAGTAAGATGTCATTGCTTAGGAAGAATCGGCAACGCATTCACTTTCGCACGAAAAGCTTCGACTGTGTTCGTTTTCCAACAGATTTTCGTCGAACATGTACGAGCCCTGTGGAGGAGACACCAGTCGACACACACACAAAAGAGTCGCTCGACAGAAAACAGGAGGCTGCCATGGGAATCTCAATGTCAATTATATCTTTTCAATGTGATGACAGGAACCAATGGAAACTCAGTTTACTAGAGTTGCTAATGTCCATTCTTACAATCTTCTCTAACTGGGTCAAGCCACTGTGATGAGCTGCAAAGGTTGTATCGTTAGCCAGGGAATAGATCAGTGGTCGTGCATTGAACTAAAGCGTTGGGAAGGATTGCTTCACCACTAGGGTGACCAGATTTAGCATAATTATGCTAAATATAACATGTTTTTCCTAGAAATAATACCAAATAAAAATATAACAAACTGATCTATATTAACAGAAACAAAATATTTAGCATTAATATTGCCAGTCTAGCATAATTTCAGCTGCTGTCTAGCATATTCCCACTTGAGAAATCTGGTCAAAGCGCTCACCGCAGTTTCCAGGAGTCACGATTTCAACGTTTATTTGTTACATTGTGTAAGTAGTGTGCCTGACATGCAATATCGCAGCAGTTAGTTTACAATATAGATGGTTTAGCGTAAAAAAAATCCTAAAATGATATGGTCATGTGTGCTTCAGTGAGGTTTGAATGAGCGAGCCACGACGTCCTCGGTATAAGATGCTGAAGAGGTGAGGAGAGGCCTTTGTTCAGCAGTGAACTCTGAATGGCTGATTGATTGACTGATTGGTCGATTGATTGACTGAAGCAAGCAAAAGGAGGAATAGACTTCAGAATCCTGAAGGACAGAAGACTCTTAAGATTGGCTCCTTGTCAATCATCATTTTTTTTTTTTTTTATCTTCATCTCTTTCTTCTTCTTTTTCTTACTCTTCTTTGTCGTCTGTATCTTCGTCTTTTTCTTTTTATTTTATTTCTTATTTTCATATTAATTTTTCTTTCTTTCCTTGCTCTCCTTTGTCGTCATTGTCTTCGTCTTTTTCTTCTTTTTCATCATCTTCATTTTTTCTTTCTTTTCTCACTCTTCTTTTTTGTCGTCAATGTCTTCGTCTTTCATTTTACTCATTTCGTCTGCATCTTTTCCTTCTTTTTTCTTATTCTTCTTTGTCGTGTATGTCTCCGTCCTTCTTTTTCTTCTTTTCTTCATTTTCATCTTCTTCATCTTTCTTTTCTTACTCTTCTACGTCGTCTATATCTTCGTCTTTTTCTTCTGGTTTTGATCTTCATCTTAATCTTTTCTTCCTTTTCTTACTCTTCCTTGTCACATCTTCGTCTTTCTTTTTCTTTTTTTCATCTTCATCTCTTCTTTCTTCCTGTTCTTACTCCTCTTCTTTGTCGTCCAAGTCTTTTTTTTCGGCGTCTTCGTTTTCGACACCGTCTTGCGCGACTGTCCTTTGCTAGATTTAGGGAAAAGATTGGAGAGTCTGGTAACGGGATTGGTTTAGGGATTAGAGCGAGGGATGTCCGACTGGGACAGACCAGAGGGGCGAAACAAGTTACGGGATTACGAATCTCAGGAAGAGGATTGGAAGGGGGAATGCATGGGGAATTGGGAGGAGGAGCGGGGAATAGGCGGAGACGACGGTCGAGGGCTGGGATGGGATAGAAAGAACCAAAGGGTTGAAATGAAGAGGGTGTGTTGGGGAGAAGGATGAGGATGATAAAGACGATAGAAGAATCAATAGCTGTGGATATTAATTCCAGTGCGCAAGGGATAGGTACGCTTAGGTTAGGTAGGCATAAAAAGGGAGGTCCACTTCCTCTAAGTTACAGTCACAAGTTACGGGGAATGGAATAATCACTAAGACGTGGAAACTGAATATAAGGAAAAGTTTCAGAGTAACTGGATAAGAAGAGATGCGGCTGAGGAAGAAAGAACAAATCTAAAAGAGCTAGTAAACAAAGACAGGCAAAAAGAGAGCGACTTAAGAAGAGAACGAGAGAAGCAGGTTTGTTTCTGAGTAGTTTCGGTTCAGAAACTGATGAAATTGCATCGAAGGAGAGAAGAAATAAAGTTAAAATAGGAAACAATGGAAGAAGACCAAAAGTGGCATATTCAGGCGAAGCCGATTCAATATGGGCGAGGTTAGAAATCAGCGATTAATTGAAGGCAAATGAACCAGGTATTGAGTGTCTGGTCGATGCCGGCTCCCAAATAATGATGATATCCAATTGGGAAATGTTGAATTGAGACTTTGGGCAGGAAATAGAAAAGACAAAAGGGAGGTGGAGTGATATCACAACCGTGAAGAATGACACAAAGGTGGATAAGGTAATGCTGGGTGAATTTAGGGAAGAAGTCTGTAACTAAGGGAAAAAATGGAAGATGATTTGAACTATCGTATACACCCAAGACATAGACATGAAAGGAAATTGAATTGGAAGAAATATTAGAATAAATATACAAATGAATAAGTAAATAAATATATATAAAAATGATAGGAAAATACAGGAAAAGAATGATCTGATTGGTAGAGGCAAGGAGACCACACACACACACACACACACACACACACACACACACACACACACACACACACACACACACACACACACACACACACACACACACACACACACACACACACACACACACACATATATATGCACGCACACACACATATATATATATATGTATATATATATATATATATATATATATATATATATATATATATATATTGTGCGTGTGCAATAAGGAGTAGCGGGAAGGGGTAGAGGATAGTGGGATTGACAAGGGAGCAGCGGTGATTGGGGATCAATAGCGCCGTGGCGGATTGGAAAATGGAACTGAAGGATTAGGACTTGAAGACGTGGGGGGGGGGTGAGGAGGGAGAGGGGAAGGGAGGGAGGGAGGGAGGGTCAGGAAATTGAGAATCGTCCGTGGATTAGCAGTCGTTGTGCATTAGGAACCAGAAGTGAAGAGCTCGGATCCGGATCCGGATGAGGGTAAGGGAAGAAGGGGAGAGGAGAAAGAGGGGAAGGAAGATGAGGAAGAAGGGGAGAGGAGGAAGAGGACGGGGGGAAGAAGAGGGGAAGGAAGGTAAAGGGAGAGTAGGAAGAGGACGAAGGAAGAAGAGGGTTGTCTTCGTCTCCGGGATCCTTGTCTCCAGGGATCGGATGCCAGTCCACAGGGCTGCACTTTTTTTTCTATGTTCTTGAAGTGGAGGATGAGGAAGAAGGGAGAATAGACGTGTAAGCAATGGGGACATGGGATTACAAGGCGAAAAAACGGGAAAGCTATGATATAAACAGTGAAATATATTTCTCCTCACCAGAATAAAAATAGACTAACGTTCTCCTCACAGCATCTTCCAAGTTTGTGTGTGTGTGCGTGTGTATGTATATGTGTTTGTATATATATATATATATATATATATATATATATGTGTGTGTGTGTGTGTGTGTGTGTGTGTGTGTATTACCATAGTCTTGGATTATCTGCTGAACTCATGGTCGACAGCTATTACTTTCCAGGAATGAGAATTCAGATCTCATATTATGTGCGTCCGTGCGTGTGTGTGTGTGTGTGTATGTGTGTGTGTGTGTGTGTGTGTGTGTGTGTGTGTGTGTGTGTGTGTGTGTTTGTGTGTGTGTGTGTATGAGGAAGAGAGAGAGAGGAGAATAAGAGAGAATATAAGCTGGAATGGGTCAAGGCCGAAAGGAAGGAAGAGAAGAGAGGAGAGGAAAACTAATATAAAAAGTTGGAATGGTTATTGGGACAGGGATGGGAGCTAACGAGAACGAATAACAGGGAATGAATTGGGTGAAAAGTACTACAGGGGATGAAGAGGGACTTGGGGGTGAAGGGGGAGGACCGAGAAAAGTAACGGCGCTGCGTTGAGAGGAGTGAGGGGGATTTGCAGTAAGTGCATTAGAAGGATATAAGGAATTTTGATGAGTGGGGAATGAGGATTAAGAGAGTGGTGGGGTGGAGGGGAAGATGAGGTAGGGTGGTAGAGGAAGAGGAGGAGCTGATGTAAAAAGAAGAGGACGAGGAGGAAGAACGAAATATCGGACTCTTTTTTTTTTTTGCTATTATCCTTTTATATACTCCTCTTATCTCTTCGGTTCTTTTCTCTTCTTCTCTTCTCTTTTTCTTTCATTTTTATTTCGGCGCATCACATTGTAAAAATTATTGTCATTGTTAGTCTCATGTGGAGTTTGCTGTGGCGTAGGTAACCCTCCAGTAGATTACTCGCATCGGGGAGGGTCGGACAAGGAGGCCTACGTGGCCCACAAGAAGGACAGACCACTCAAAGGACTCGAGCAATCTTAGGTAGAATGAGTTCGAATCGCCCACGAAGTCGTCCTCTTTTGTTCCCATCTTGCACTGAAATTCGGTGAGGAGGAGGAGGAGAAAGAGGAAGATGAGGAGAAGGAAGAAGAAGAGGAAGAGAGTGGAGAGAGAACTCGGTTTTCGATCTCCTGGCTGACGGATGGCACAGGTATGGATGAGCCCCCAGTTCCCCTTTAAACCCCTTCCCCCTCCACCCTCACCTCCATCCTTCCTCCGCCTCCATTCCCTCCCCCTGTCACCCCACAGAAGGGTCAGAGCAAGTCTCCAAAATGCACCGGGTTCTTTGGTTTCTGTTCTTGGTCGTCTCCTCCTCATTTCCTCGACCTGAATTGCTGTCACCGTGCCAACTCGTCATCAAGTCGAATTCTCAAGCAGACCGGGGCTCCGCTGGGGAGTGTTATCTCTTTGAGGAAAAGCCACCTCCACCCACTCCCTCCATCCCCTCCACCCACCCATCCAAACCTTTGGCCTCTAAATATCAGGTTCCAGCTACCCAGGGAAACCATGTTTGTCCCAAAGCCCTTCGCTGCACCATAGGTTTTCCTGGACTGAATAAAATATTCTGGCAGCATACACAAAGGATATATAAGTCCTGAATGGGTTATCGGGGTAGTTGTCTCGTGTAGGAACAGCAGAGCTGTAGGTTTCGAGGGAAGACTGTCACAGTTTCATGTGTAGATGGAAGTCCTCTTTCTTGATTCTCAATTTCTGTTTTCCAGGCGAGTCTCGCCTTATGCACAGTGCCATAAAGATGTTTTTACAGACTTCAATCTGGTTGCCTGTGGTAAACCAGCTCTCTCTCTCTCTCTCTCTCTCTCTCTCTCTCTCTCTCTCTCTCTCTCTCTCTCTCTCTCTCTCTTTCTCTCTGTTTTTAGGATAGACTCAAAGTGTGAGCAAAACTGGGCACACTAGGAATATCAGTGTAGAACACAATATAGAAAGCAGTATTGGGCCTGGAAGAAACACCGCACATAACCAAGAGTTTCTGAAAAATCTTGTATTTCAATGTCTGTAGTATCACGAACAAATTTCACGAAGTCTAGACGTACATCAAAAACGAAAATAATGATACGATAGATGAAGCCATGGTTGACCAGTAAGGAATAAAAGATAATTTGATATTCCAGGAATTCAGAATTATCTTTAGGATAGAAATCAAGAAGGGTGAGGTGGTCTGATTTATGTCTGAAACAATGTTCCTGTGAACCAAGGGAGATTAAACAAAATACATACAATATTTTATAAGCTTTAGTAATCCCAGGCAAGTGGGCAAGCTACAATTGTGATTGACGATTGGGTTTAATGTCGCGAACTCTTCTTATCAGGAAGCTAGAGCGGTGCCCTTTACAGAGCACTTTGTAGCGTGGGATTTAATGAACATGGTCCAACTCGCTGGCGGCAGGGTTCGAATTGCCGTCATTTCGATCTCCGCCACAAGTAGCGACGCTCTAACCTCCTCGGGCAGCGATCATTCATACTACAATTGTAGGAATAAAACATTGGCCAAAGATATAATCACTAACAGACGATAACTTATTGTTTCAAGAATTGTCTAGCTTTTGCAATCAGGTTGTGCTTATCATGGGGATATTTCAAGTTTATTGACGTTAATTGGATAACAACAAGCTATGGCAGTGTAGGTGGTAATCAATAAATATATTGTCTCGGTATCCATTACTTTGTGCAGCATGGGCAAAAGCCCACAAGCCATGAGCATATACCAGGCTTGTTGATTACCAGCTACGGTAGTATAGTAATTCATTTATGGGTGACCTATAATACAGAATGTGCGCGAAAATTAGCCTGAAATTGTATTCATCTTTCTAAAGATGAGCATGTTGGTCGAAACGTTGAAGCAATAGTTAAAGGCCATCTGCATATATTCTTTCAGACACACTCGCATTTGTCATACAATTCATTCCACCCCCCCTGTCTCTCTCTCTCTCTCTCGCACACACACACACGAACACACACACACACACACACACACACACACACACACACACACACACACACACACACACACACACACACACAAAGTATTATTATTGTAACTGTGTATGATACCATTAACACCATTTCCCATCGCTTTTGTCACCGCATTGCGTCCCAACCGCCGCATCCTCCTTCATTGACATCTTTCATCACACCTTGCACCAGTGCGACACCACTTCCCCCTCCTGACCATCATCAATGCCTCAGTTTTCACCATAACTGCAAACCGACCACTACCATAAGGAAGCCTGTCGTACTTTCACCACCTCCAGTACTTTGGCAAAAATACCTGACGCCGCCACCGCCGCGGGCACACCTACGTACATGTCATGTTTCTCGAGGCTTTTGATGTGGAAATTGCGATCTGGGTTTGCTGCTGTTGCTCATCGTAATGCAGTGTGGAGGTTAATAATGGTGTTGGTGTCGTGGTGTTGGTGGTTGTAGTGGCTCTGGTGGTATTTGGTTGTTGTGAAGAGGTACTGGGTGAGGATAATGTATATGTCAAGGGATGAGGGAGGAGGAAGAGGAGGGGGAGGAGGAGGAGGAGATGGGTTTAGAATTAAAGACTAACTCCCTCCGTGCCTTTTACGACTTCATTATTGTATGCAATCTGCCACCAGACGACTTAATTCAGCTGAACGAAACCCCCGTCCGCAGCGTTAAAGGGAAGAAAGAAGTTATGTTAAAAAAATATTTTATTTCGGTGTAGTCATTGAGGTAGAGAGATTCGTAAAGGGTAGAACAAAGAGGGAACAGTTAAACTCAGTACAAGAACAAGAACAGAAGCAGACCAAGGTTAGGACTCGGGGGGGTGAGGAGCTATGGATGAGGAGAGAAGCGAAGAGGAGGAGGAGGAGGAGGAAGAGGATAGGAGATGGCAAGCACAGATGTCAGATGAGGTCGACTCGAGGTCTTCAGGCTCGATCGTATGGTGCCAAGGTCAGGAACGATTTCGGAAACGAGAAGATAATAACACGAAAATCAGGGTTCATGTCTGAGGATGGGGAAAGTGAGATGGGAGGAGTGGGAGGGGTTGGGACACCCTAGTACAGTTCTTCCCTTACTAGGGGGCGCCTCCCCCTACCAGGGAGGCGTGAGGAGGATACAAGGGGGGCGTGAAGTAATCTTCTCAAGAACCATTGTTTAGGAAGAATAATGAAATAATTCCAAGAACAAGTATCTGCCGTACATACGAGCAAAGTATAATTATCAGTCACCACGACCCGTCTCCTATTAGATTATAAATAGAAAATCAGTAGATAGTAAAAAATAACTATAATTTCATGGGAATACGAAAAAGGTGATGGGGTGTACAGGTTTGCTTTAGGCATAGGAGATAGTTTGGGATCCGAGGGGTGATGGGTGGAGGTAAAGGGAGGTGGTGAGGGAATGGAGAGGATGACTGTGTGGGAGTTGGCGTATAAGAAGAATAAACGGGGGTATCGGGGTTGGGTGTTGGGTTGGATCGGGTGGTAAGACCACGGAAAGTAATTTGAAGATAATTTTACCCGCTTCAATAATAGGAAAAAGATTGTGGCCGGATTCAGCTCTGAGGTAGTTATATTCGATCGAGAAAAAAAATCTTAGCCTGAATAAGCTATATTAAGTCTGTCACCGTGTGGAAGGCGTCAAGGAGCTGTAGGTGGAATGATTGCAGAGGTAGAGCATGACGTTTGCAATACAGACACTTGTGCGATTGGACACATGAAGGACAGGTCCTTTTGCTACCATGGGAATGTGTCACGGAGATGAATAAAGTCTCCAGGCGGCAGAGTAAAATATAAAGTACCACCAGGCAGGTACGAGGTTAATCTCATCAGGGAAAATCGGTGGTCTATTAGGGTTTGATTGCATAAAGGCCAATTGAATAGTTCATTAATCATTATGCGATATTAGAAGGTACAGTACAATCAACGGTTGATAACCGATGTATTCTGAACATTGTTGTGTCACTTTTGTGGTTGACTGTACATCGACTCGGGATCTGAGCTCGTGGGGTCGATGAGGCGTACAGTGGAAGATAAAATGGTTTTCCCAGGTTTATCCGAAGATAGATGAAACATGGCGAAACATTGTGAGAATCGGCTTCAGAGGGTTCGCCTGTTCTCATAATGCTTCCCAATGGAATAAATGGAAGAAAACACTCAGGTTGGGTTCTTCAGTAGGAGAAATGAAGCTTCATCACCTAAAGAGGAGTCCCTAGCGACGCCGACGATGCGTCCTGGCGCCAATGGATTCAGTAATGAAAGCTCGGTTTGAAAAAGCGCGTACAGAGAGATACTTTGTCAGAATTTAATGTGGTCTTCGGTATTCGGTGAGTGTGTTTACATTCGTCGTCATGAATACGATGGCTTGCCTCACCACAGGAACGTTGTCGACTTTGGGTGACTAGTTGTTGGGATTGATGTGCCTGGGGAAAGAATTGAAATAGAATAAATAGATAGATGGATATATTGATAAATGTACAGATAGATGAATAGATAAAATAGGATAAGATAAAAAAAAAGCGCAGAGAAGCAGAAATGGGTTTAAAAAGCTGATATATATATATATATATATATATATATATATATATATATATATATATATATATATATATATATATATTTTATGAACGAGGCTCTGGTAATGAGACCGGTTGATGATCGGGAGGATGTGATTCTAGGGTAACTGGTTTGGCACAGTCCTAAAGGATCGTCGGGGCACTAGGAGAACCAGGTGAAGGTGCCAGATTAGTGTCATTCGCGAAAAGGACCTAGCGGGAGGGAGAGAAGGGAAGGCATGAGAATAAGAACGACTTGACAATAGTGGGGAATTCCGCTATGGGGACATTAGCACTGCTATAGAATAAACACACACACACACACACACACACACACACACACACACACACACACACACACACACACACACACACACACACACACACACGCATGCACACACACAGAGAGAGAGGGAGAGAGAGAGAGAGAGAGAGAGAGAGAGAGAGAGAGAGAGAGAGAGAAGGAGAGCTATAAATTTAATATCCGAAACCTAGGAAGTTTTTGCATTTTGAACTTGTCTTCAGGTGTAGGGTTGTGCTTACTTGTTTTTAAAATTGATCACAGTAATAACACAACAGAGACCTAAGTGTTTTCTTTCAATCACATTTTTCATCTGAGACCTGGAGAAGGGAAGAGGAGGAGGAGGAGGAGGAAGAGGGAGAGGATACATGTCTCCTCAGGAACTGAATAAAATCGCCTGACGACAGTTGAATGAAAAAATAAGTTTTCTCAAAATACGTTGTTTGTTTGGAAATTTGAATTAGATGAAACGACGATTTTTTTTTTTTTTTTCGTGTAATTTGCGAAACGCAGTTGACCGTTGATGATCAGTACATTCTGATCATTGTAGTGTGATTATTTTAATTCCTATTGTATCAATTTTTATTTCGTTTATTTGTTTTCATTTATTCATTTTTTACTTTATTATATTTGTTTTTATTTTATCAGATATGTTTTATTGTATTCATTTGTTATATTTGTTGTATATGTTTTTCTTTTATTTATTGTGATTTATTCATTTAGTTATATTTTTCTATCTATGTATTTACTGGTGTATCATTTAACATTACCTAACATTTCGCTGAATTTTTTGGAGATAGGTCACGTGGCTAGGAAAAGGAAAAAAATAATAAACGATTTGAACAGGTTAAAAAATGAACATCAAATGTACGGTATTGCCCCTTCGGTGACAGAAAGCCTCAGACAAATAATGAAATCACATGACGGTTGCCATGGTAACGATGTAAACAAGTCGACCAAGAAAGGTTTCAGACTTCAGAGCGCCCCGGCGCAATTGAATGAAATCACCTGCCCACACTAGTCAGGTTCAAGGAAAAGGAAAACCCCGCCGTTTCCATAGCAACCACCTTATCTTATCACGCCTCGCCCCTCCACCCCCTTGCATCGGAGGGTGACGCCACACCATTCTATTCACCTCAAGTGCGGACACCGGCCACAACAGAGGACTCAGCTGCATGCCGGTGCCCCTGGCTATGTGGTGCAGCTGACTGCGGTGGCGGCAGAGTGCAGCTGACTATTTGGATGTTGTCCTTTAAAGTTGTGTGAGCACGGGTGTACCGCGGCCCAGCAGGCCCT
>NC_134790.1:61275774-61280774 GCF_046742065.1 Oratosquilla oratoria
AAGAACTGGGCTACCAATAGAATGATTAACGAATGAAATAGACTTCGTAATCATGTACTGATTGCTGAAACAACTGCTTTTTAAGAGGAAATTAGATGGATGCTGTTCTAAACTCACGTGCATTTACAGAAACTAACAAGTGAAGCTTATCTAGTGTTCACACGTTCGTATGCTGTTCTAAACCCACGTTCATGATCGTATTGATGTGAAAACGAACGAAACGTAAATGGACAGCCTGGAAGCGTGACCGAGCCTATGTATGCGAAAGGTGAAGTGAAACTTGTATCTTGTGTTAGGGCTGATCTGATAACCAAACTTCTTAATTAGAAACCCCATTTACCGTCTTATCTTCAGTTCCCCTTCCACCGCGTCTTTCTTCCCCCTTTCCTTCTTCCTTTCGTTCCAGCCAGACTCTTCATAGCTGAAATACCTTTGCGTCTTGTTGGTCGATGGTTTCAGGTCGATGTGATATTTTTTTTTTTTCCTCTGGACATAATATGATTTCATAGTCTGCCATGTGTTCAATTATGTAATTTGTGTGTGTGTGTTTCAGCATGGTAAGTTTGGATCACGTGCAGAACGCGTGAGGGATATCTATTACCTTACCGAGTGAGAGCTCAGAGGTCGTACATAGACCTATCTATGGCCAATGTTGTAGAATTATACACGCGCTCGCGCACACGCACTCACACACCAACTTGTCCAAGGAAAACAGCAACGACTTGCAGTGTTTAATGAGGCTTTCATACCCTTAGGCACGATCCCATACCTTCGTCGCCAGGAGTCCTCAACGCTAACCACTACACCATCAAATCGTGTATTTACCTAGTTGTACCTAGTTGTATCATACGGGCAGGGGAGCTATGCTCATAGTGCCCGTCTTTGTATCTCTCAGCATCTAGTTTGTTCTTAAATGTGTGTGTGTATGTGTGTGTGTGTGTACACAGACGATGGAGTATATTAATGGCTCACGCTTGTAACAAAGCAGTTTCTATTTTGGGCGGACGCCAGCCGTGGATCATCTTCGGCAGTGCTTCGGCCCTGAGTGGTACTCGAGCTCCTTGCTGAAGACGCAGAAGCCCCTCCTTGGCTCGTTCTTCGACCGACGAGGACACTTGACCCTTCATATTCTTCCTTCCCATGTTCCCACGTACGTTTGTGACCTCCTTTGACCTCTCGCTCCTCCTTCGGCCACGCCTTCGTCAGTCCGAGGGGAGACGTTTCCTTCCCGAAGTTGGAGGTGAAGAGCGCTCTCTCTCTCTCTCTCTCTCTCTCTCTCTATATATATATATATATATATATATATATATATATATATATATATATTTCTCTGTCTCTCTCTCTCTCTCTCTCTCTCTCTCTCTCTATATATATATATATATATATATATATATATATATATATATATATATATATATATATATATATATGCTTAAAAGTGGCAGTCTGCCGACAAGATTGACTAGATAAACACCATATGAGGACGGAGCCTTTATTTGTACGACGTTTCGCTTATTACAGCTTTTTCAAGTACAAGTTGAGATACAAATGCTTGATATGATAAAGGATGTGATAAAGTTTACATCGGAGAAACGTCACGCGACCTGAATACACGAATACGTGAACGCCGTTACGACGTCAGGCAATGCATGTGTGACACATAGAAACAAGGAAAACCATCTTATGGACTGGAAGAATGCAGAGCTGCTGATGCGGGAACCAGACAAAATCCGCAGGAAGTGTTTAGAAGCAGCAATCATTCAAGGAACGAACACTATTGAACAAAACAGGGGCATGTTTAACATATCTCCTCACATTATTCCCCTAATACCCATGGCCAGCAAAATATTAAATATTTAAACCACCCTTTGTGGACATTTCGCCCACGGACGTTTGGGCCAGCATTCTCATCCTTTCCCAGTGTCCAATCCCCCCACCCTCCTCCTCCTCCTCCTCCTCTTCCTTCCCCCCCCCCTTTTTCTCGCCCCGTTCCCTCCTTTCCCCTTATTTAATCTCAAGCATTTGTATCTCAACTTGTACTTGAAAAAGCTGTAATAAGCGAAACGTCGTACAAATAAAGGCTCCGTCCTCATATGGTGTTTATCATATATATATATATATATATATATATATATATATATATATATATATATATATGATGTAAGCGGAATAGGAAACACAGGAGTCTTAGTCTTGAGTTTATTCCTGACTAGTTTCGCAGGTATGCTTTTTCAAAGGAATATGTGTACAAACGGGCTGTGGGCATTATATACATGGGGTGGACCTCACCACCTCTCCGAGTTACCATAGTTGGTGGCGAATGTGAACATCACATTGTGGCTCACGTAACAATGAAGACATTTTTACAATTAAATATGATAACACTAATACCAAAGAAATTATTAATAGAAAATGTAACAATAGTAATGATAACGATGAAGATATTGTTACATTTTCTATTAATAATTTCTTTGGTATTAGTGTTATCATATTTAATTGTAAAAATGTCTTCATTGTTACGTGAGCCACAATGTGATGTTCACATTCGCCACCAACTATGGTAACTCGGAGAGGTGGTGAGGTCCACCCCATGTATATAATGCCCACAGCCCGTTTGTACACATTCCTTTGAAAAAGCATACCTGCGAAACTAGTCAGGAATAAACTCAAGACTAAGACTCCTGTGTTTCCTATTCCGCTTACATCAACCTGTCAGAATGTCTCAACATATATATATATATGTATATATATACAGGGTGTTTCAGAATAATTGAAACCCTTTCAACTAAGCTTTCTTTAATATTCAAAGATGACATTGATAATGATTACAGTTATTTGAAGCTGAGATAATAACAATTATATACTTCAAAGTGATAAAACATACACTTGTCGGAGGCATTTCTGAACGCGCCGTGCAAAGTCATCGATAACACACACACAGTCCTCCTGAGTGATGGTCTGAATGTTCACTATAATGGCTGCTTTCAATTCTGGGATGATAGTAGGGTTGTTCTTATAGATATTGTCTTTGAGGAGACCCAGAGGAAGAACTCTCAGGGGTTGAGATCCGGGGAATGTGGTGACCATTCTGTGTCTGTTTTGCGGCTGATGATGTGTTCCCCAAAATGCTCCTTCAATCAGTCCATGGTAATGTTTGCAGTGTAAGGAGGAGCACCATCCTGCTGAAACCACTGTTCATTTTCATCAACATCACGTTCCTCCTGTTCGCCCCAGAACAGTTCCATGATTTTCACATAGAGCTCCTTTGTTACTGTCACGACATTTCCATTCTCATCTTCAAAGAAAAATTGTCCAATGATTCCATGTTTGGACATTGCAACCCATGCAGTGCGCTCCTTTGAATGCAAAGGTCGCTCAGCAATACGGTGAGGGTTGTGAGTGCCCCCCCCCCCAGAAAACCCACTTCTTGGAGTTAACGTGGCCACACAGCAGAAAGTGGGTCTCATCTGGAGACCACACGTTGTTCAGGAATTTTTCATTCTCCTCAATCTTTTAAGAGAACCACCCAACACAAGATGACTCTCTTATCCTTATCAGCCTGCGTGAGCTGGTGTTTGATCTCAATCCTATAAGAATAGAATTTCAGAAGAGAAATGAAAGTGCATCTAACTGAAGAACATGAAATCTTAATTTATTGACCCCTACGACGCAGAGATTTGCTCGGGCTTCGGCCCACACAATCTTGAACAATCGCGATGACATTCTCAGGTGTGCGGACTGTAACACGAGCTCAAGTAGGTGATTTTCTTGCTTCCCTACGATCTTCTACAGTTCCATAGGCTTCAAAATTTCGAATCCACTTGAAAATTTGACTCTTGTTTACTGTTTGAAATTGAATAGACGCCTATATCTGGTTTGAACAGTTGAATGATTTGGTCTTGTAATATGTTTTTACACAGAAAACCTTTTGTTTTGTTGGCCAAGTCATTGTTATCTGCAAAATACAGAACTAGATTTAGAGTTAGTTTCAACAGGAAACTTATGAGAAGCCCAAAAATGAATTTAAAATATTCTGAAACATCTTGTATCTCTCTCTCTCTCTCTCTCTCTCTCTCTCTCTCTCTCTCTCTCTCTCTCTCTCTAACTGTTTAATGACGTATTTCCCACTTAATGGTAGACATCCAATTCTCTGTAGCCTTAGTCTTCTCCTCCTTGTCCTCCCAATCCTACTCCTCCGCCCCCTCCCCTTCTCCTTCTCTCCCTCCCATCCCTAGTCCTCCTTCAGTTCCAATTCCTCCCTTCTCTTCCAATCCTACTACTACTCCCCTTCATCCTCTCCTCAACCCTCCTTCTCTTCCTCCTCCTCTTCCCCCTTCTCTTTCTCCTCCTCCTCTCCTCCTCCACTCCTTTCCTTTTCCTTGTCTCCTTTCCACTCCCGCCTTTACCTCCTCCTCCTTCACCGTCCCCTCGTCCTTCTCTCCCTTCCTTCTCGTCCCACCTCCTCCTCCTCCTCCTTCCCCTCATCTTCCTCCTCCTACTCTTGTACGTCCTTCTCCTCTTTCCCCCTTTATCCTATGGCCACCTTTCCTGTCTTCCTCCATCTCTTCGCGTCTCTTTCTCATCGTTTGCTTTTATTCACATTCTTCCTCGTCTTTTCATTCGTCGTCATTCTCTCGTTATCGTCGTTTTCTTGTCGTCTCTGCCTTTCGTCGTGAGAGGCTCTCCTCCCTTCCGTCTCCATTTTTCTTTTCTTTTCCTTCAAGTGGCTTTTGCAATTTACTGTTCATGTGTCTCTCGTCGTTTCCTCTCCCATATTCTCTATTAACTTTCGTTTATTATTTTTTATGTCCATTCCATTTTTGTTGTTGTTTTTGTTTTTGTTGGACCGCCTTGTTTTGATTCCTTCTAATCATTTCGCTTGTTCCATTTTTTTTTTGTATATGCTTTTGGTCCTTGCCTGGACTTCATAGTACTCACATGGACGGAGGAGGCGCGAGTTTGTCCGTAAAGATAGAAGCGCTGGTAAACTCCAGCCCATA
>NC_134790.1:61283274-61295774 GCF_046742065.1 Oratosquilla oratoria
ATTTCTCTGTGCAGCAACATACTGACGCTTTCACTTGTTTCATATGCTCTTTTTAGTCCCAGCTCTCTCTCTCTCTCTCTCTCTCTCTCTCTCTCTCTCTCTCTCTCTCTCTCTCTCTCTCTCTCTCTCTCTCTCTCTCTCTCTCTCTCTCTCTCTCTCTCTCTCTCTCTCTCTCTCTCTCTCTCTCTCTCTCTCTCTCTCTCTCTCTCCATTTGATAACAAGCTCTCAGTTAAGTGTAGAGTGGAATTTTGATGCTCCTGTGATATATATATATATATATATATATATATATATATATATATATATATATATATATATATATATATACATATATATATTGTAATATTACCTGACGCTACGGATGCCTTTGCACGCACAAGAAAAATATCGTTTCCTTCGTTTTTCTTTCTGGTTCTTATATATATATATATATATATATATATATATATATACATATATATATATATGTATGTATATATATATATATATATATGTATATATATATATATATGTATATATATTTCTAAACAGAAATGTAGTAGCACATTTGTAAATGACACACTGGAACCCACAATGCGTAAGCAAATTGTGAACGTTCAACAAAAACCGAAGGAAGTTGAGTCACCTGGTGTTTATTGTTTGCCCTGCAAATATTGTGATTTGGTTTACTTGGGTCAAACCGGGAGACTTGAACACTACATTGGCAGAACATGAAAGGTCAATTAGGTATGGGCAAGAAAATTCGGCTGTATTTCTTCATGTAAAGAATAAGAATCATTCTTTCGACTGGGGTAAGGCCAGATTAGTGTTCAAGTCCCACTGCGGTTTCAGGAGGAAAATAGTCGAATCAGCATTAATTGAGGAATGCCCTAATATTAATATTTCTAAAGGGCAGTGGACACCTGACATCATCTCACGCGCAGCAGTGAGCAAGCTGGTGCGGACGTTACATCCCCCCCTCTCCTCACCCCCTCCCTCCTCCGCCACCCCAGTTTGCCCCGCGCCTGAGTGAGGTCAACTGTCCACATCTCTTCTTACTGTAGTTTATAAGTCCCCTCTGTTCTCTATCTTATGTACTTTCCTGAAGAGGGCTACAGTTGATAGCCGAAATATAGGATTCTTCTTTATTCGAAGTTTATTCTTTCTCGGACTGTGGGTTCCTGTGTGTCATATAGAGATATATATATATATATATATATATATATATATATATATATATATATAAAGATGCAGCTCAAATGTTCCCTTTGAGAAAATTTATGAAAGATCTTCATTTTTTTCTCGTGTAGCTTCCAATTGAGAAAAAAGATAGTTTTTAACGTGCGAGAGACTACATGATAATCTTTTTGAATTTCATTTCACATATTAGCCCAAAAATAACCAAACTTCTCTCAAACCCTCTCTAAAATGAATAAGTAAATTACCAGGCTTTGATGGGTCATGGTAGAGTTACCCTTCATGGCGCATTTTTACCAGCGTTTCTGTTCTTGTTGACCACCCAAGACTGCCTTGGAGTCATACGGAACAGATGGGAAGGGTAGTCGAAGGTGAATTTCAACAATTCTCTCTTTTGAGTTGAGTTTAGATTAGTTTCCACTGATAAAGTAAAGCTGCGTGACTCTGGTCCGTACAGATGAATCCATTAAGGACCAAAGCCCTTCTGTTTTGAATGAAATAGTATGTTGACAGCCAGAAAAAATAAGTAAGGTGAGCACTAAATTATGACGTGTGTGTATATATATATATATTTATATATATATATATATATATATATATATATATATATATATATATACATACATACCTACATACATAAAAGGCTTTTTTCCCCTTACATGGGAGGTAGGAAAAAAAAAAAAAAAAACAGAAACCACTCCCACCCATTCCATCTCTTACATAATCCACTCCCCTCCCCCCCCCATCACATCTTGGCACCTCCTGGCTGACGGGTCATCCCTGCATCCTCTCCACTTCCCTGTGTCAGAAGCAGTGCCGCAAGATACAGCACATCCACAACAAGGCCGCTGCATTAATTCAGCGACCCCCCCCTCTCCGTCCCCTCATGCAGAAAAGGAGAAGACGAGGAGAAATCCCTTCGGGCTGCGTCGATTTATTTCTCATACATACTCCCTCACCCCATCCCCCACCCCCTCTTGCATCACAGCATCATCCATACACAACTCTTCTCCATTCACCCCTATCTTCTGTCCTCTCCCGTCCTTCCTCAACAGACATTCCACTCTTTCGTAATGCCCCTTTTACCCCATCCATCCATCTCATCCTAGGACGCCCCCTCATATTCACTCCTAACACCTCTGCCTTCCACACCTCTTTTACTAATCTTTCTTCACTCATTCTTTCCTTGTGTCCAAACTATTCCAATATTCTTTCATTAATCCTATCTTCCAACTCCCTTTCCACCCCTGTTCTCCTCCTCACCTCCTCATTTCTCACTCTATCCAGCCTAGTATCATACTTCTCAGACATTTCATCTCAAACACATTCAAACTCCTTCTCTCTTCCTTTCTTATGTTCCATGTTTCTGTCCCCGTACAGTGCTGTCGGCACAATCACTCCTTCATATAACCTCCTCTTAGCATCCATTCCCTTTTTAGTCCTTCAAGACATTTACTCGCTTCTCTCAATCTACATTCTACCTCCACCCCCACTCCTCCCTTTCGTGCCACATTCGCATCCAAGTATCTAAAACTATCCACTTCCTCCAGTCTCTCTCCCTTAATACTCACTTCCAGTCTGCTGCCACTCTCTCCCCTTGTACATGTCACCATCTTACTTTTGCCCACATTTATCTTCAGCTTCCTTCTTTCACACACCTCAAACTCTGTCACTAACTTCCTCAATCCCTCCTCTGATCCTGCTACAAGCGCAGTGTCGTCAGCAAACAACAACTGGCTTATTTCCCACTTTTCTCCATTTTCTTTAACCATCTCCAACCCCTGACCCACCACCCTTGCATTCACCTCTCGCATCACCCCATCCATGTATAGATTGAACAGCCAGGGCGACATAACACATCCCTGACGAAGTTCCACCTTTACCTCAAACCATTCACTCTCCGTTTCTAATCCTAACACAAGCTCTACTACTCTCGTAAAAACTCTTGACTGCTCTTAACAGCTTTCCTCCTATCCCATGTATCTTCAGTACCTCCCACAGTGTCTTCCTGTCTACCCCGTCGTAAGCCTTTTCCAAATCCATAAAAGCCCAAAAAACATCCTTACCTTTTCCTATAGCTTTCTCACATATCTGTCTTGCCAAAAAAATCTGATCTACACGACCACTACCTGTCCTAAAACCACACTGTTCCTCACCAATTACTCCCTCTGTTCCTCTCCTAATCCTCTCAATCAAGACCCTCCCATAAGCCTTCCCAACTACACTCAACAAGCTGATGCCTCTGAAACTACTACACTCACACCTGTCCCCCTTTCCCTTGTAAAGTGAAACTATACAGGCACTCCTCCAGTCCTCCAACACTCTACCCTCTCTTAAACAAATATTAGATAACCTCACCAGCCAGTCCACCATAATTGTAACTCCTTTTTTCAGACATTCTGCCTGGCATCCATCCAACCCAGGTGCCTTATATGCTCTCATCATCTTAACAGCTGCTTTCACTTCATCTTTCCCTATTTCTCCTTCATTTTCCTCACTCATCACTCTCATTTTCTTAATTTTGTTCATGTCAGCACCATCTGAAATCTAGAGCAGGTTGATTTCAATCATTACATGTCTTTCCTCCGGGAGTGCATAGTACATAGGGCAAAGGTGACCTCTGTCAATGCTCAACGATGGAATGTGTGATTATGGCTCCGTTAGACTCGTTTCACACGTATCGACTTTTGGCCGTGCTCCATCCACGACACGACGTCGTGTTCTCAAATAACCTTGAATGTCAATGCACGCTTTCTCACGTGGTCGTGGTCGTGACGTGTGAAACCGTCCATAGACACCTGTGGGTATTTGAGAGCACGACGTCGGGTCGTCGACGGCGCACTGCGAAAGGTCGATACGTGTTTAGTTTCTTGAAACCCTTCGATAAGGTTACACAGTTTTCACGTGTTTTGTTTTATGCCTTAACTTTAGAAAAATGTTACCGTATTGAACGGGTTGTACCCTTCCTGTTTTACAAGGAAAGAATATCGATGGAAAACTCAGACGTTTTGTTTATTTCTTATCAACGAAATTATGTTTGCTAGATGCTCCGACAAGAGTAGACCATTCAAATGGTTACCAGGTTTATGGATTGGAAAAAAAATATTCGGAAGGAAATGGAAAACTGAAGCGAAAATACCGATTTATGATTTTTTGCTAGTTTGAAGAAAAAGTGTTATAAATATTTGTATGCTTATGGAGATAGTTTGTTCAGACTCCATGCCCTGTTTTGGGAAAATGTATAAGTTATTTTTCTTAATAAAAAAGATATATTTATGGAGTTAAAATTTATTTTAGACTATAACAGTACTGACTTCCGTCTCTTCTCTTTCTTTCAGGGGACAATGACGTCATCAAATTTATCGGGAACACCACTTACGACGACCACTTCAAGCTCATTCTGCCAGACCCCGCAGGGTACCTCCTCGTCGGAGGAAGGTGAGTTTCCTCCTCCATCTCTTCTTCCCCCTTCTCTTCCTCCTCCTCCTCTCCTCCTGTCCTCCTCCGCTTCTTCCTCTATCCGGTTGCCTTTGGATGGCCTTGGTGTTGGTGTGACACACACACACACACGCGCGCGCACACACACACACACACACACACACACACACACACACACACACACACACACACACACACACACACACACACACATACACACACACACACACACGCACGCGTAGAATTATATGCATATGCACCTAAATATATACATACAGTACATACATGCACATCAAAGCACGTTTAGATATATACACGTGATCCAAGACCATGGAGAATCACACGCACACACACACACACACACACACACACACACACACACACACACACACACACACACACACACACACACACACACACAGTGGCACAGTTGGTAGAGCGCTGAACTGGGAAGTAGAAGAGCTCCCAGTACCCAGTTCGAATCCTGCCCAGGGGCGAAATTATTTCGGTATCGCTGTGCCTCGGGTCGTTACTCTGACTCTCGTGGGCGGGGAGTTGTGTGTGTGTGTGTGTGTGTGAAAGGTCATAGCATTACCCATAGATCGGTCATACGAGCTCTGAGCTCTCTTCCGGGAGGGAAATAGCTGTCGATCACGAGTCCAACACTTGATCCAAAGACCAAGGTGAATACACAGACACACACACACACACACACACACACACACACACACACACACACACACACACACACACACACACACACACACACATATATATATATATATATATATATATATATATATATACACTGTATATGTTTGTGTGTGTGTGTATGTATATTTAAACACGCATAAATACATTCATGCTTGCATAACAACATACTGTACATGCATACATCTATGCATACATAGTTTTATGCATACGTACTATTCATTTATACATATTTCCATGTATTTTTGTGCATATATATGCATATTACATGCATATCCCATAGTACATAAACACATACATGTATACATTTATGTAGGTTTATATGTTTACATGCATGCTGTCATACACACATTTATGCTTAGTTACATTATTACATACATACATACATACATACATACATACATACACACATACGTTTATGCTTAGTTACATGATTACACACATGCTTGCATGTATGAATACTGTCATACATACACATATATTTATGCTTAAGTACATACATACATACTGTCATACATACGTCCATATATGCTTAAGTACATGAATACATACATACATACACACATACCGTACATTCATACACACATCCGTATACACATATAACGTACATTTAAACGCGCCATACGCATTTTCCATCCCAGGTAGATAAAAGCTGATGTGAAAAGAGAACCCTAGTTTTAGGATACGTTACCTAAGAGGGGACTGCAGTCAATGGAGAGAATTTATTTATATATTTATTTATATATATATAATTTTTTTCAAGATAGAAAGGGAAACAAATGGATGATGGATGTGAGTGGATGGGTGTGCATACCTTGGCTGATGACCCTTGCCTTACAAGCGGGAAGAAGCCTTTTGGTATATAGATTCTGTTTGATATATTTTATACTTTGTTGTGGTGGTATACTTCACAGATTCTCGTCTTTCTAACAAAAGTTTTGTTATCTATAATGTTATTGACAGTAATATTTTATTTCGCTATTTATTTATTCATTTATTTGCTTTCGAGATATCTAATATTTGTTTCGTAAGAATGGTGTTCCCAATAACAAATCGTTATTTCTAAATCACTAAAATTAGCGTGACAGTAGCCATTTTTTTCTAATATTTATTTATTCATTTATTTATTTATTTATTTTCGGACGGTAGTCAGTGTCACAATTTTTATTTAATTACTTATTTATTTATTTTTGACTTTCAGGAGATTCGTTTCTCCGAACAAGTTATTTTTTTATGAAATTCGTGGGAAACAAATAATAATAATAACAGCGTTATCTTAGTTTTTAAATCTTAAAATCTCTGTGTCCAAATCGCGCTCGACAATTTGACCGTTATTGGCTTCAGCTAATTCCTCTAGCAGACAAAAAACTTAGGTTATATTAGGGTATCATCTTAGAGTAACCTCGCAGAAGATGGATAATCATCATCTTTAACCTCACAGAAAACCTCATCCTACCTTTCCCCACACTCACTATCCCGAGACAACAACACAATATTTCTTTCCTGAGTGACCTAGTGTCTGAGTGAAACAGGGCAACACCACCTATCCCATATACGCAACACGCACGCACCCACCCACCATCCATATCCTGTTTTTAGAACGAATGGGTTGAACTAATGATGACAAGCCGTCTTTAGAATCCTTTCCCTCCCCTCTCCTCCCTTATCCCTCTTCCTCCCTCTTCCCCTCCATCATCCCTCTCCTCTCTTCTATCCTACCCTTCGCTTTTTCTTCGCCCCCCTCCTCCTGCATTCCCTCCTCTCCTATCTCCCCTATCACTCCCCTTCCTTCCCTCCCCTTCCCTCAGCCCTCGTCCTCCTCCCCTCCCTCATCTGTGTCGTCCTCCCCTCCTCTCTTCTGTCCTCCCCTTCGCTCTTCCTTCGCTTCCCCCTCCTCCCACACTCCCCTCCCTTCCCCTTCCCCTCCTCCACACCTCCCTTCCTCCATTACACTGTTGATTAATTATATTATGGCTGACACATTGTGTGCCGCTGTGGCTTGGTAGGTTTGTGTTCACCTTGCAGTATAAGTATGAGGACTGAGGAACCCCATCATCGGTACGATCTGGTCTAGAGGCCGCCGGATAGATCTGGTCGGATCCGACCAGATTGGATCGTGTATGGTGTCGGTCGGACAAAACAAAATCAGTACATACACGATCCAGTTTGGTCGCATCCGACAAGTTCTGTCCTTCGGCCTCAAGACCAGATCGGACCGTGGATGGGTGGGGTCCCTAAGAATCATGGGTTCTTGATGACCGCCACTGGCCTCAGCTACTATGGATACTTTGACTGTAGCTCAGCGCCCTCAAGGGTAAGCTCCTCTGCACACGTGATCACGTGACTGGGCTTGCCTTCAGAAGCGTCCAAAGCGGGGAAAGATGAAGTATTATACATAGTAATACTGACCAGGGCTGCCAATTCCATGCCTCACTTGAAGTCCTCCTCAGGCTTTCGCCATTCGATTTTGTTGAGATCCTAATGTAGGCCTGTATTTTTTTTTTTTTTTTTATGACCTCGGTGTTGCTGGCACGGCTGTCGGTCACCGATTGAATGGTTAATGGGTTGATTGATGGGTCGGTTTGGAACGGTCGTAAATTCTGCGGATATAGCAATCTTGACTTGGGTGGATATTGCCACTTCGGAGTGCATAGTTGAACGGTCCTAAATTTATCGGTTAGTTCAGATGTGGTTAGCTGGCTGCAGCGGTTATTGCGTTGTTGGGCGAATTCATCGGTTGACGCAAACGCGTGCGCGCCTGTATAAGTTACTCCTCTCCCCTCTCTTCTTCCCTTTTCCTTTTCTCCTCCTCCTTTTCCTCTTCTTCCCCTTCCTCCTCCTTTTTCCTTTCCTTTCCCCCTTCCCACTCCCCCCCTCTACATATCTCCTCTTCCTTTCCCCAATGTCCATTCACCTTCCTTCCTCCTCCCACCTTCCCCTTCTCCCCTCCTCCTCTTTCTCTTCTTCTTTCCCTTCCTTCTCCTTTTCCCTTTCCTTTCCTTTCCCCCATTCCCACTCACCTCCCCCTCTACATATCTCCCCAACCTTCCTCCCATCTTCTCCATTCACCTTTCGTCTTCCTCCCCTTCCCCTTTCCCTCCTCCTCCTCTCCCTTCTCCCCCTTCCCTTGCCTTCCTCTCCCTACCTTTACCCTTCTTCCTCCCTCTTCCTTTCTCTCTTCCCCTCTCCCCTCCTCTCCCTTCTCCCCCTTCCCTTGCCTTCCTCTCCCTACCTTTACCCTTCTTCCTCCCTCTTCCTTTCTCTCTTCCCCTCTCCCCTTCTTCTCTTCTCCCCCTTCCCTTCCCTTCCCTTCCCTTCCCTTCCCTTCCCTTACTCTCCCTACCTTTCCCCTTCTTCCTCCCTCTTCCCTTATCCTTACCTCTCCCTTTTGGAAGAAGGCGAGAGAGGAGAATGAAATGGGTTATGCCATGTCGTCAATAGCAAAACAATAACGCGACGATGATTTTGCAAGCCAGAAGAAGAAGAAAATAAGTTGGGTTGGTAGGTGACAAAGGCAGCAACTAGTAGGCCGAACAATGCACGACCTACATCTTGACACGAAGGACAGATAGATCGAGTTGGGTACAGTTCCTCCGCTTCAAGAATTTCGGCAAACAGGAAGCGATTCTTAGGCAGTGGCTCTGGGGAAAGAAGATTATATTACATAGATTATGTGAATAAATAAATTGATAAGTAGTTAAAAATAAAAGATAAAATAGATTAGAAAATAGATTTTATAAATTATAATCATAATTTGGCACCGTTTTGGGCTTTTAATATGCAAAGCAGCCAGATACTCTTCAAGGAAGGGAATAATTTATTTCACCAGATTAATGGGGACTCATTTGGCGTTTGGTTATGTATTGTGACCTTATTTATTTAATCTGCATTTCAGGACTCATTAGTTTTCTTTTACTAATATTTTTCCTTTTTATTTTGGCAGGAACGTGATCTTCAACCTGAGTCTGACTGACCTGATAGAGCACAGCGTAAGTGTACCAGCCGTTGACCACAAGTCCAGCCTTGCACGAATTCCCCATGCACCTCGTGTAACCCCAACGTCATTTCCATCTTGTTTACCTGACGTTGTTGGCGGTCCACTATTGGTCGTATTCCCACGGGCTGCGGGTTTCTTCCTCTTCGTCGGTATTGGAAACTGCTCCCTGTTCATGTGTGGAGTTTTGTTCGACTTGTTGGCTGGTGCTCTAGTTTTATCTTCATGTTCAACAGAGACCCTTTCCAGCCCCTGCAGTGGATGAGGACCACTTACTGCGGGCTGCTTGTAGACTGTATCATACCAATTTCAATTTGCTTAGCATCACCAGTTCCCCCGTCCCATTGTCGTTTTACTTGTATGTGTGTTTATATACATGTAATCGAGAATGGTGTATTGAAACAACCTATGGAGGATGAATTGAGACAGTCAATATTGCGAAGTTGTTTGATTCAACATACTTTTCCTTTTGTGCTTATTAGATACCCTTAGGCTATAACCACAGACTTTGTATATACAACTTTTCAGTAGGAGGTTGTTAAAAGCATATAAAAACCATTCAAAAGCATATAAAAACCATTCTCCTTTAAGGCAAGATTTTTTACCCACGCGAAAGTTCGTGTTATAAAACCAATAGTTTTGGTAAATTTACATAACACTCCTTAAGTTATTTGAGATTTTAGATACATTATGTATTGCATACTGATTGTAAAATAGTTCAGGTTTAATTTAAATTAAATTGAAATAAAATGTCTTTAATATTTTTGCTGCTATAGCCTGAATTACTTGGTGTGTCTCAATTTACCCCATTTTCCTGGACTGAATCAAAGTGCCTTTCTTATTTTTGTAAAGAATAAATAAACAAATAGTCTTGCACACTTGTTCACGAACTGGTCAGTTGCCCCTCCATACTCACATTGAATACAAACTGCTTCAATCTTATGGGTCAGAGTACAAAACCAAATAAGGAAAAATGTCTCAATTCACCCCACTTGACACTGTAGTATGTTTGCATGTATGTTTTTCGAAAAGCAGCAAAAGGGAAAACAAATTAAATGTCCTCAGTTGTTAGGGTATAACGATTCGAAGTCAATTGCTGGTGTAGGGGAGGGGAGACGTCTTGAAACCTTCATTTTGAAAGAATTCAAGTCATAAAGATGTTGAAAAATACCAAGGGGAAGAAAGTCCCAATTTCCAGGTGGAAGGAAAGACAGCGTACCGGTTGAATCTTGCAAAAGGTAATTGCACAGTAAAGGAAAAAGACGTCTCAGAAAATCTAATGTCGTGTTGTATTTTAAGGATGAGATACACTCGGTTACCAAGTTCAGAAGAACAGTGACAGTGAAAAATAGCAATAGAAAATTTATAGAGATACAGTATTGCGGCGGACAAGGTGGAGCTGAAGGTTGTCAGTAAGAAAAGAAGTGTTAATAAGGTGAACAGGTTTTGATTCCTTCGCTTAGAAGCGCTGATTGAAGAAAGTCACCCCAAAATTGAGAAACAACGTACTCCATACAAGAACTAACAAGTCCCCAACATAGAGTTAGCAACTGAGTTGGGGTAAGGGGATTTAAAAGGCGGAATAGAGCACCAAATTTCATTGAAACTATTGTAGTAGAAATATCAGTGTTCTGGTCAAGAATATATTGTTTAGTGTCATGAGGAAAGAGATCTGTGCCGTCGAGTTAAAAGGGCTTTGTGAAATATTGTGTCGAGTTAAGATGTGGAATATCTGACTTTTGGGAGTACTGGAAGACACAAGGTTTTGTTTGCTCCAAATCAGATATCGTAGTCAGGTGTTGTACACCCATCCCTCAAGAATAATAAAACTCAGACTAAGAAGGATGTCTAGAGGGTGCCATAGACAAGTGCAGAGTAATGTTTTCAACATAAAACTGTATAGGGGAAGGTGCGTGGTGAAGTCGGTAATTGTAAGTATTGCAAAATGAATAGGAGAAAACCTTGTGGGACACCAGAAGTTACAGGCATACAGCATCTTTGAAGTGGGAAAAAAAAAGAAAAAAAAAAGGAGCAGAGACAGGCATCGATACCGTAATAGGATAGCTTTGGAAATGAATATTTGTGCCAGACTATCAAATGTTTCTGATGTTTAGCGCAATAGCATAGGCCCTACCAAAACCCGCCAAAGATTATCAAATGTTTCATAACCTACCTGGTAAGGATCTCACCTTTCTCACCATACACCAGGTAGGGCGATGCCCTGTCAGCGATGATGCCTCACGAAGTCCCTCCACAAGTCCCTATCAGCATACAGCTGCACACTCTCCACCTCTTCCATAGTTCTTCCTCTTGACTCTATGGCTTGTCTGATACCGTCTCTCCATCTCTTCCTGGGTCTTCCTGTTGGACGCTTTCCTTGTGGCTGCCACTGGTAGTATTTTAATGGGTACTGATGCACATTCATCCTCATGACGTGGCCAAACCATCTTAATTGGCTTTTCTCTACATATTCTAATATTGGCTCTATTTCCAGCTCTCTTCTTATTTCTTCATTTCTTATTCTGTCACACCTTGTTACACCTTTTATTATTCGCAGTACTCTCATCTCTGCTGCCTGTATCTTACTTTTCAGCCTTTCTGTCAATGTCCATGTTTCTGACCCATATGTTAGAACTGGTCTTAAAATATTTTTGTAAATTGTTAACTTAACCTGCTTGGGTATAAGTTTTTCTCGCATCAATGGATATAGCGTTCTTAAATTATTTGTATGGCACTGTATTCTATTTAATATTTCTTTTTCCATATGACACCTTTCATCTATCTTTACTCCTAGGTATTTAAATTCTTCAACTAATTTCAGTTTTGTGCCTCCCAACCATATTTCTATCTCTTCTTTTTGCCTTGCGACCATCATTACTTCTGTTTTATTTGTGTTTATTTTCATTTTCACTCTTTTCAATGCACTGTTCCAAGCAGTTAATGTATTTTGAAGTTCAATGGTGTTGTTTGCAACCAGTGCAATATCATCTGCGTATGCCAATGTAATAACTTCCTCTCCTGGTAAGGATATTAAAAGAAATAGATAAACAGTGAATTAAAGCTAGAGAACGGGAATTGAGAAAGGTCACCCTTCTTTGAAACAAGTTGAATGTAGACCTATTTCCAGCATAGAGCTTAAGAGTAAGTTAGAGATGAAACTGTTTTGATTAGGCAGGAAGT
>NC_134790.1:61300774-61355774 GCF_046742065.1 Oratosquilla oratoria
GATTTAAGTTTTAACCTTTATATAGCTGAACGTGAATTTTGCTTACCGATGATTTTATTATTTGCGAAACATGAGAGAATATATAGACTGTAGCACAGAATAATGCAGCAACTGAACAGGACAAGACCGGTGTTGCCATGAACTTATACCTAAACTATCGTATGTAGGGTTTCAAAGGTTTCATTTTTGTGTGTATGTATATGTATTGGCTGCTTGTTATTGTGGCAAAGTAGCATGCAGTTGATACTTTAGGGTCTATATGGGGCGCCCCTATGGACCAGAGTCACACATCATTTTGTCTATGATACAGGAAAACTCTTCATAGAGAAATGATGACACTTTTATACTACGACTGACCCTCCGTTATGCTGTCCCCCAACCCCTTGCTGCTGTCCTGTATCATTTCTCTGAGTATTCATTTTCTGCTGTGGGGGAATTCCCTGTGGTGGGGGAAAAGAATACTGCCACCAAGTATTTCCACTTGGATCGTAAGAGGCGAGAAGAAAGGGACGGGGAGTGGGACTAGGCATCCTTCTCCTTTTAGCCCCACAGAGGACATTCCTAAACAAAAAAGTAAAGGCATAAGAGGGTCTGGGAGTTTTCCGACCAGCACCCTAAGGTTTGGGTCTTTTAATGTACGTGGATGTGGTACAGATGAGAGTAAAAGGGAAGAGATAGGTAGTATGTTTGTGAGAAGAAAGATGGATGTGTTGGTTTTGAGTGAAACTAAATTGAAAGGGAAGAGTGAGTGTAAGTTTGGGAGTGTAAATGGGAGGTTATCAGGAGTGAAGAGAGGGCGAGGGAGGGAAGGGGTGGCTATTCAAGTAAGTGAAGAGATAGGTAAACGTGTCGTGGAGTGGAAGGAGGTTTCCTCAATGATAATGTGAATGAAGGTGAAACTGGGAAAGGAGATGTGGGTCTTTGTAAGTGCATATGGGCCTGGCAGTGAGAAGAGTGTAGAAGAAAGGGAGGCCTTTTGGATAGATTTAAATGAGTGCATAGAGGATTTAGGGAGAAATGTCAATGTAATAGTATTGGGAGACCTTAATGCTAAGGTAGGAAATGGTCCAATTGATGGAGTGGTTGGGAAATGTGGAGTTCCAGGAAAGAATCGTAGTGGAGAGTTGATGGTGGAAATGTGTCTAGAGAGTTGGTGATAGCAAATACAGTGTTTCGGAAGAAAGTCAAGCATAAGTACACATGGGAGAGGGTGGTGGATGGAAGGGTGGTAGATAGAGCGTTGATGGATTATGTAGTGGTAAATAGGACTACGATAGAAAGAGTTAAGGATGTACATGTGCTAAGGGGAGACGGTGGGGGGATATCAGATCATTTTTTGGTGGAAGGTAAGTTGAGAGTGGAGGATAGATGGAGAAAGAGGAAAGGGACAAAAGGTAGGGAGGTGCTTAGAGTGAACTCTTTAAATGAAAAGGAAAAGGAGAAGGAGTACAAGAGGAAGCTGAAGGAGGAGTGGGAGGGAGTGAAGAATAGAGTAGAGCTAGGTGTGGAGGAGGAATGGGGATGGTTCAAGGAGGGAGTCACAAAGTGTGCAAAGATGGTGTGTGGAACAAGAAGGACAGGAGGAAGTAGAAGGAAGGGTAGTGAATGGTGGGATGAGGACACAAAGAAGGTTGTAGAAGAGAAGAAACGAGCTTTCACAGATTGGTTACAAAGTAGGACGAGGGAGTCATATGAGAGGTACAAAGAAAAAAAAAAAGAGAAGTAAAGCAAAAGGTAAAGGAGGAGCAAAGAGGAGAGCAGATGTGAAGTAGGGTAAGAGTATGACAGAAAATCTTGAAAGTAATAAAAAGATGTTTTGGAAAGAAATTAAGAGAGGAAGAGGAGGCGAATCAAGTAGAGAAGAAAAGGTAAAAGGTGCAGATGGAGAGATGATAATGGAAGAGAAGGCAGTAAGGGGAAGATGGGCAGAACATTTTAGGGAGTTGCTAAATGTGAAGGAGGATAGGGAGGGAAAGATAGTTGCAGTGGGAAATGCTAAGAAAATGAGAGTGATGAGTGAGGAAAATGGAAGAGAAATACGGAAGGATGAAGTGAAGGCAGTTGTTAAGATGATGAAAGCAGGTAAGGCACCTGGTCTGGATGGAGGCCAGTGATGGTGGACTGGTTGGTGAGGTTATTTAATGTTTGCTGGAGAGAGGGTAGAGTGCCAGAGGACTGGAGGAGTGCCTGTATAGTTCCACTTTACAAGGGAAAAGGAGACAAGTGTGAATGTAGTAGTTTCAGAGGGATTAGCTTGTTAAGTGTAGTTGGGAAGGCTTATGGAAGGATCTTGATTGAGAGGATTAGGAGAGGAACAGAAGGAGTAATTGGTGAGGAACAGTGTGGATTTAGGACGGGTAGAGGTTGTGCATATCAGATCTTTGTGGTAAGACAAATATGTGAGAAAGCTATAGGAAAGGGGAAGGATGTTTTTTGGGCTTTTATGGATTTGGAAAAGGCTTACGATAGGGTACACAGAAAGGCACTGTGGGAGGTTATGCAGATATATGGGATAGGAGGAAAGCTTCTAGGAGCTGTCAATATTTTTTATGAGAGTAGTAGAGCTTGTGTCAGGATTAGAAATGGAGAGAGTGAGTGGTTCGAGGTAAAGGTGGGACTTCGTCAAGGATGCGTTATGTCGCCCTGGCTGTTCAACTTATACATAGATGGGGCAGTGCGAGAGGTAAATGCAAGGGTAGTGGGTCAGGGATTGGAGATGGTTAAAGAAAATGAAGAAAAGTGGGAGGTGAGCCAGCTGTTGTTTGCGGACGACACTGCGCTTGTGGCATGATCGGAGGAGGGACTGAGGAAGTTGGTGACAGAGTTTGGGAGAGTATGTGATAGAAGAAAGCTAAAGATAAATGTGGGTAAAAGTAAGGTGATGAGATGTACAAGGGGTGAAAGTGGCAGTAGACTGGAAGTGAGCATTAAGGGAGAGCGACTGGAGGAAGTGGATAGTTTTAGGTACTTGGGTGCAAATGTGGCAGGAAAAGGTGGAGTGATGGTGGAGGTAGAATGTAGATTGAGAGAAGCGAGTAAATGCCTTGGTGGATTGAAGAATGTAATGAGGAATAGACATTTGGGAATGGATGCTAAGAGGAGACTGTATGAAGGAGTGATTGTGCCAACAGCACTGTATGGGGCAGAAACATGGAACATAAGAGAGGAAGAGAGAAGGAGTTTGAATGTGTTTGAGATGAAGTGTCTGAGAAGTATGATGGGGGTTACTAGGCTAGACAGAGTGAGAAATGAGGAGGTGAGGAGAAGAACGGGGGTGTAAAGGGAGTTGAGAGATAGGGTTGGTGAAAGAGTATTAGGATGGTTTGGACACATGGAAAGAATGAGTGAAGAAAGACTAGTAAAAGAGGTATGGAAGGCAAATGTGGAGGTAGTGAACATGAGGGGACGTCCTAGGATGAGGTGGATGGATGGGGTGAAGGGGGCTTTGGGGAAGAGGGGAATGTCTGTTGAGGAAGGACGGGAGAGGACAGAAGACAGGGGTGAATGGAGAATGGTTGTATATGGATGATGTTGTGATGCATGAGGTGGAATGGGCGGGGGGATGGGGGATGAGGTAGTATGTGTGAGCAAAATTTGACACAGCCCGAAGGGATTTCTCCCCGTCTTCTCCTTTTATGCATGGGGGGACGGAGAGGGGGGGTCGCCGATTTAATGAAGCGGCCTTACTGTGGATGTGCTGTGTCTTGCAACACTGCTTCTGACCCAGGGCAGTGGACAAGGTGCAGGGATGACCCGTCATCCAGGAGGTGCTAAGATAAGAGGGAGGGTGGAGGGGAGTGGAGTGTATTCAGGGATGGAATGGGTGGGAATGATTTTATGCCTTTTCCTTTTTGGCTACCTCCCTTGTAAGGGGGAAAAAGCCTTGGTATATGTATGTATGTATATATATATATATATATATATATATATATATATATATATATATATATACATATACATATATACATATATATAAATATATATATATTATTAGGCAAACCATATTCTGTTGAGTTGAAATACAAAGCTCAGCAAGGAAGTTGGCGGTTTATCTATTTCATTATTTCATTAGGTGAGCCCGTGTTTCGCGTGTCGGAGAAAAGTGTGACGTGCCAAATTTGACACGTGTCAATGGTTGCCCATCCCTGGTATATGAGAATGCATATTTGTGTTGAGGTGTAAATTAAGTATACCGTGTTCAAGTATTTGCGCGCCTTGGGAGCGTGTCACCTGTCGGTATCATTCATTTGTCGCATTCGGTTTTGCATTGTATTTTATCATTATATATATATATATATATATATATATATATATATATATATATATATATATATATATATATATATATATATATATATATATATATATATATATATATATATATATATATATATATATATATATTTCCAGTCCTTGAATTTGCCACTTCTTGAGTACGCTAATGGTCGGAAAGTGCGGAGGAGGTGTAAGGTGGCATGCACGCCAGCACTGTCTTCCATTAAGTTTACTCTTGAACAAAGTCTCTCCCATCTCCCATGAATCACACCATGCGCCAACCTTTGCCATTTCACTCCTATTAATAGGAAGGGAGCAGCCGCAGGTTGTCAGCTTTCATTATATGAAAAGGAGTAGGAAATACAAAATTGGCCTAGATCTTCTTTGACCCAGTCCTGACACCGAGTGTCAGAGAGGAGATTCACACGGGCAGTAGGGAGATGATCCTCTCTGTTGCCCGTCTTGCTGGGCCACCACAGGTACCCATCATTGGTATCCTTTACAGACTTTTGTTTGCATTTCAGCCCCTGAGAAAGCAAATAAAAATCTAGGACTGATTGCCCGATCTTTTGTCTTCAAAAGTCCATCTCTCATTAATAAACTATATAAATCGTTAGTTCGTTCACATTTAGCAATATGCTGTTTCCGTATGGTCACCGAATCTCATTAAAGACATTGACAGATTGATTGGAAAAAGTACAACGGCGAGCCATAAAACTGATTCCAAATATCAAAAATAAATCATACGAAAATCGACTAAAACATATGAATCTGTTTTCCCTAAAAAAGCGTAGACTCAGAAGTGACTTGATACAAGTCTTTAAGATTATAAAGGGAACTAACATCAAGAATGTCTAACTTTTCACACTAAATGAGAATCCGACAAGAAAGAATGGTCTCAAACTGTCAGGAAACATATTTAATTTGGAAGTAGGTAGAAACAACTTCTCCAACCGTGTAGTTAATGAATGGAATAAACTTCCTGCAGAGGCAGTGCAATATAGTTCAGTTCGAAGCTTTAAGATTCGTTTAGATAAACACCTAAGGAAGGTGCTATAATGCCTGCCATTTATTTTATATTATTTGTTTGTTATTATTTGTCTGTTTATCATTATTTGCTTGGTTTTCATTTATTATTATTTATCTGTCAATTTATTATTATTTACCTGTTTGTTTATTATTCAACTGTACCAATGCATTTATTTATTTATTTTATTTATTATTATTTATATTATAATTGGTTTTGTGATCAGCTGGTAGACAAAACACACACCCTTTGGTATGTCTACCTCCATATACACAAGGCAGCAGAAGGCACTAATGGCTAAGGCCATAGTTGTTATAACAATAGTTGAATATGAGGAATCTGCAGATGGTTGAAAAAATGTAGTGTTCTTTCCAATTTATTTTAGTAGTTGTTGTCTTTCGTATCCTACAGACCTGGAATTGCACGCACTCCTTCAGTTCAATAAATCTGTGCTTCAATATTCTACTGTATGGGCATGGTGAATTTATTCCCATTTCCCCACTACTAAATAAAAAAATCATTCTCCGGTTTGCGAGTTTTTCTCGAGACCCGGCAAAACGGTCGCACCGGACCCTGGGTAGGTGTAAGGGTTTATTCAGTTCGTTTCACGTTTTCAACTGGAACTGATCTGATTCACGTTGTTCATTTATTAATATTATGAGTTTTTTTTCGGAAATTGTTATCGCACAAGCACAATGACGAAACTTTTGAAAAACTCGAGTTGTTTGACGGAGAAATTTCGCGAGAGAGTACGTGTGAGTTCGAAAAACATTACTTTGCGGGTTATAAGAATTTTACAAAACATGGGGGAAAATCGGATCATGGGGATTACCAAAGGTATTATTTGGAATAAGAAGAAGAACTCGAAGAAGAATTCGAAGAAGAAGAAGAACTCGAAGAAGAATTCGAAGAAGAAGAAGAACTCGAAGAAGAATTCGAAGAAGAAGAACTCGAAGAAGAAGAACTCGAAAAAGAACTCGAAGAAGAACTCGAAGAAGAAGAAGAACTCGAAGAAGAGCTCGAAAAAGAAGAACTCGAAGAAAAACTCGAAGAAGAAGAACTCGAAGAAGAAGAAGAACTCGAAGAAGAAGAACTCGAAGAAAAAGAAGAACTCGAAGAACTCGAAGAAGGACTCGAAGAACTCGAAGAAGAAGAACAACAACTCGAAAAACTCGAAGAAGAATTCGAAGAAGAACTCGAAGAAGAAGAAGAAGAAGAAGAAGAAGAAGAAGAACTCGAAGAAGAATTCTAAGAAGAAGAAGAACTCGAAGAAGAACTCGAAAAAGAAGAACTCGAAGAAGAAGAACTCGAAGAAGAAGAAGATCTCGAAGAAGAAGAAAAAGAAGAACTCGAAGAAGAACTCGAAGAAGAACTCGAAGAAGAAGAAGAACTCGAAGAAGAACTCGAAGAAGAAGAACTCGAAAAAGAAGAACTCGAAGAAGAAGAAGAACTCGAAGAAGAAGAAGAACTCGAAAAAGAAGAAGAATAGCGAGCAGCGCCGCAGGCCAAGCCCCCCGGCGTAGCCGGGTCGGCGCAGCCGGGGGCTTGTATATGAAAAAAGATAACTTCTTCAAAAAATATACATTTCCGACCTCAATATCGTCTATTTGAAATATTCCGTTATTTTACCAGTGAAACATGTAAAAAAAAATTCTCACTTCGTTTGCCACTCATAAAAATCCCTACTAAACACAATTTACCAAATTATTTCAAGTTAATATCAATACATAGTCTAATTAAAACCAGAAGGTTATGGAAATGCCATCAGCAGCGATTACGCTAGGTTGAGCACGGTGAGATGACGTAAGAGCACTTTTGCGTAGGCAAAATGCACCCGGAACGCAACGGAACGTGCTGAGGTCATCCAAAATTGCCCATGTAACCCCCTTGAGTGTAGACGTTATAAACAAATTACAACCGGAGCACGTTATACACAGAAGTACATAGAATATCGTATATACAGGTATGCCGCTACAAAGATAAACATGAACTGAACCTGATCATACGTCTGTCTGCACGATAAAGCGGAAGTTATCGTGATAGCTCACGTTCCTTGCATTCTCGCCAAGCAGCTCCTCATTCTTCGTTAGTGGCAAGAAGGAAGGTTATATTCATAAGCATCTCTTTGGATGCTCACCCACCCCTCCCTAACTCCAGCCACACATAACCACCCACACAGCATATTCATGTTTTAAGAAATTAAAATAAAATTGAGTGAAAATAAAAAAGTGACACTGCGGTTGATCGTCGAGACCCCAAGAGAAGATATCGCCCACAGAAACCATGGAATGTGTGCGTGTCTTCCTCTTTCTTCAAGTACTTCACACACAAAGGAAAGCTTCCCTTCTTTGCTCTTTAATATCTCATATTTTTAATGCATGCTTAATCACGCGAGGTAAATAGGCCTCGTTTTTTAAAGTCAGTAAACGCATAAAGGGCGCTTTTGTTCTTCAGTGGTACTGGTGTTTTCGTCTTTTCATTGGGTAGACTGAATACCCTTCATCGACGCTTGTCCTTCTTTAGTACCAGATGGGAGTGGTGTCTACTGTTATTATAACCAAACACCTCTCCCAACGTCTTCCATGAGTCACATGTCTGTGTCAGTCTCTGCCACATCGCTCCTGCAAACTTCACCATCTCGTCTCTACATCCTCTGTCCAATCTCCCACTTCATGCTTCCCATCCTGCAGTGTCCAGTCAGTTACTTATTCCATTTCGTGTGATTTTTTAAATTACATTACCTGCTCAATTTCACTTCCTCTCCTTTATTGCCCCCACAGTATCTTCACTCCTGTCTGCTTCAATATTATTCCCAGCATTGATGTCTCCATCGTTCCATATACACTTCGTTTCCATCACTTTCTTCAGTTTAAAAGTCTCACATCCATAGATCATTACTAGGATTATACACCAGTTTACCATTTTCGAGATAAGTGTAATGTTTCTTCATTTCGTTTCCATAGTCTGTCAGATCTGGCCTAAATGATTATGCTCCTCAACTTCTGTAGTTTCACCTTTAATTATAATTTCTTTGCTTTAAACTTCAGAGTTGAATGTTATTTAGATTTCACTGTTGTTGATTTTTTACTTTCTATGTTTAGATCACTCAGCATATATTGTAATTGTTTTTTTTTTTTTTGCTGTTCCTAAAATGAAAATGGTGTCACTTGCAAATCTCATGTGATTGAACTATTCCCCATTGATGGTCAGACTTTTCTCTACCCAACACAACTCAGAAAATTCCTTCAAGACAAGCTGTAAATAGTTTGGGTGAAATTGTATGACCTTGCTGTTCTTTGTGGGGATTTTGAACACCAATATCTCTTAAAGAGCCTGTAATTTTTCCAATTTTTGTTGAATCACAGTTTTTTCATTTCCTGGTTTTTATTTCATGTGTATGCATTTCGCCTACATTTGCAGTAGAATGGCAGAGGAGTGTTTTATATGTTTGTGTATTTATCTGCTTATTTATTTGTCTGTTAATTCATTCTGAAAGTGTTTTGGGCTCCACAGTAGTAACTTCCATTGTATTCTCTTAATTGCATTGACTAACACTTTTGACCTCTTTACAGCGTGTGGAGTGGCACCCAGACAAAGAGCATTTATCCAAGTGTGACATGAAAGGCGGTTCCTCAGAGTTGTGCCAGAACTATGTACGCATCCTTCTACAGAAGGAGAAAGGGCTCTACCTCATCTGTGGAACCAATGCCTTTGACCCAATGTGCCGCGAATACAAGCTCAAGGTCAGTAGGATTGATAGACTTAAATACCAAATATTGAGTTGATATTTGCTCCTCTTTGTGGTCCAATTTATTAGTGATTTGTCAGAATTATATGTTGCTCTACCATATTCTACATGAAATATGTAGGTGTCATTGGGATGAAGTTTGTATGGGGAAATAATAACAAGGTTTGGCAGGATGTAGATGGGTATTAGATAATTATTGCATGGCTCTGCCTAAAACACAGGTAGCAGTGATAGGTAAGAGGAAAATTATATAAAATTTCACAATTAAGTTAAAAATGAAGCATTGTAGATTTATGTATCCGGATGTTATTTTGAAAGCTGCAGGGAGACTGAAGGAAAGACATTTACTTAGCAAAAACTACTTTGAAATGTGTATGAAGATGGGTCTAGACTCTAGAAGGTTCAGAAGGGTGAGGGGGAGACAGCATCTTGGTACTGATTACTGCATACTCACACTTATGGCCATATTTTCAGTCATAATATGGGGCCTAAGAGAGATCATGGGACAATAGAAGAAAGAAAAGCAAAAAGATTTACAGGGAGTGGTTAGAATCCTTAAAAGAAGTGTGTGTATGTATATATATATATATATATATATATATATATATATATATATATATATATATAATATATATATATATATATATATATATATATACAGTATATATGTATATGTATATTTGTTGGAAATGCAGAAGAAAAAAGATGTAATCTCAGTCTAACATCTGTAACAATAAGAGAGTACAAATTGAGTAGGGCAGGAGATATTGTTGAAAGTGACTTCAATGCACAAGATGAAATATAAAATGTGGTTAAAATAAATAAATACAAAAAATGTAAATACATTACATTTGCTGCCAGTATCATTTCCATTTTGGTATCAAAGTCTAAATTTTCTCAGGGTGGTGTACTGGAGATTGAACGAGAATATGCTGCCCGTGGACTATGTCCTTTTGATCCATCTCACAACAGCACAGCAGTGTATGCAGGTAAGTGAAATAACATAATTTGTGTACAAGTATTAGTAAGTGGTATAAGTGTTTTTCTTGAAGATACTGTACTTAGTGATGTTATGTTTGTTCATGTTATTTATATTTGACTTGGGGTACTGTTTATAGCTTACGAAACAATGTAACCAACAAAATGTGATGAGGGTCTGTACAGGTCATCACAACAGTATGAGGGAGTACCATTAAATTTATTGTACTATGTCTTGTGACACTACTTCAGACTCAGGGCAGTGGGCAAGATGCAGGGATAACCCATCATCCAGGAGGTGCCAAGATGAGAGGGAGGGAAGAGGGTAGAGGGGAGTGAAGTATAATAGGGATGGAATAGGTGGGAGTGGTTTCTATGCCTTTTTTTTGGGGGGGGGGCTACCTCCCTTATAAGGGGGAAAAAGCCATTGGTATATGTGTGTATGTATGTATGAAACAGGGAAGAGAATGTGTAAAAGACAGGAGTAAATGGGGGATATCTTCTCATCTTTTTCATGATTTATTTTGGATGGATATGGAGGGAGAGGGGGTTACCATATAGTGCAACAATAGAGGTAAACCAGCTCTGGCTATATAGATAGGGATAGGTGAAGGGTGGATGTATGCCTTAACTAGGCCAGGCCCCTTATAAGGAGGAAAGAACCTTTTGGGATATTTATGTATGATTTCATCACCCAGGGTGAATATTCTACATTATCTTACTGATAAACCACTTTGGTCTGACTGTGCCTTTGGCTTTCCTTCAGATAAGCAGCTCTACGTTGGAACCATTGCTGATTTTGCTGGCCTTGAGCCTCTCATCTACCGTGAACCACTACGCACAGAACAGTATGACCAGTCCACACTCAATGGTAAGTTATGTCATTATGTTTGTTAAACCTGTATCTTCATACTCTAAGAGCCATAGTTCAGTGATCTGAAACTTATTGATACTTACAGGCTATATTTTCATAAGAATTTGAACTTATGAGCTTGGAAAAATTTGTTTAAGAATATATTTTTGTATACATCTGTATGTACAATTATCTATCATCCCATCAGTTTTCCTGTTGAATTTGTGTCTGTACTGTAGTACTGGACTTCAGGAGAGCCAGTTGTAATAAGATAAGAAAGTATCTAGGACAATTGGTTATTTACAAGACCAACCCAGGGGGCTGTAATGAGATAAGATACATGGTCAGCCCAGACGTCATTAGCACAGTCAGGTGTCAGGTCATGGAGGGTAATATGCGCACCTTGGGTCAGGCCACTTACAAACCCAAGGTCATCAACCCAGTCAGCGATCTGGATGAAATGTACAGTAACCTAACAGCTTTAATTCTAAATACACAAATGGATGAGATCAGAATAAAAAGATGATTTTATGCCATAATAAGGAATGGGGAAACACACCTTAGATCCAAATATGGAAAGACTGGTTAAAAAGAACATGTGCACAGCACATTGTAACTATGAAATTAAGGTTGCCAGATAAATGAGATCCAACCCAAAAGGGTTCTTTCATCTCTACAGAACAAAAAATAAAGAAAGGATAGACCCAATTAAAGACAACAAAGATGTCATGATAGAATCAGAGAAAAAAATGAGTGAAGCATCTAAAAGATATTTTCTCTAAGTGTTTACAAAGGATATCTTAGATATGGTACCTGACTGTGATCCAGTTTTCATTGAGGATGAAAAAAGTAGACTATCTGTCATCAGTATTAGTAAGGTAGAAGTAGTCAAACAGATTGAAAGACTATAGCTACAAAATCTCCAGGTCCAGATGAAAATTTTCCAAGAATACTGAAAGAGTGTAAATTTGAAATTGCAACCAGTTAACGGAAACATTTAATAAGTCAGTACACTGGTTTTGTGCCTCTTGCTTGGGGGCAGGCAAACATTGTTCCTGTTTTCAAAAAGGGAGATAAATCGTCTATTTGCAACTACAGGCCAATCAGTTTGACATCAGTTATAGATAAAATGCTCAAGTCAGAGGTCACATCAAAAGACATAATTCGATTTGCGACTCATAACATGGTTTCTCCAAAAGTACATAATGTCTGACTAATATTCTATCTTTTTACTCCAGAATATACAAGGCATCAGATAACAATGATAGTTATGATGTTATTTACCTTAACTTTAGCAAAGTGATTATAAGGTTCCTCACCAGAGAATACTAAATAAAGTCAAAGCCCATCTTTGGAAAAGTGTTAGAATGGATTACAGTTTGAAACGTTGACAGAAAACAGTGGTTCAACATAAAATGGATAAAATTCAAATGGGGGAGTGTTTCTAGTGGAGTTCCCCAGGGCTTGTGTTTGGGTTCCTTATTGTTCGTTATGTACATAAATTACTTAGACAATGGTAATAATAGTGATGTTAGTAAGTTTGCATATGACACTAAAATAGGATGCCTAATTAGGTCAGGAGAAGACACTGAGATTCTGCAGGAAGATCTTAACAAATTGCAACGTGTTAAATGTAGGGCTACACAACCCCAAAGGCAGATATAGCCTAGATAACATGTTTTTAGAGAAAATTGAGTGTGAGAGAGACTTGGGAGCTCTAGTGAGTCCTGACCTTAAATCCAAGAAATGGTGCATTAATGCCAGGAATAACACTAACAGAGTATTAGGTTTCATTGCTAGGATGATTATGAATAGAAGTGCAGAGGTAATTATCAAACACTATCTGGCATTAGTTAGACCCATCCTTTACTATGTGGTATAGTTTTGGTCTTTGTCAAATAGAATGAACCTCAATTCACTAGAGTCAGTACAGAGGAGAATGACCAAACTAATACTTAGGCTCAGAAATTTACCTCACACGAGCAGAAGCTTAGGCACCTTAACTTACACTCTCTGGAAAGATGCAGAGTGCAGGGTGATCTAACAGAGGTGTTCAAATGGATTGAAGGCTTTAACAAGGGTGATGCAAACAAGGTCATCATATTAAGACAACAGGGCAGGACTCGCAGTAATGGATTTAAATTGGACAAATTTAGATTTAAGAAGGAAATAGGCAAGAACATGTTTACTAATAGGGTGGTCAACAAATGGAATAGATTTTGTGAGCACTAAAACTATCGGTTGTTTTAAGAAATGGTTAAACAACTTTATAGATGGGGATAATAGGTGGTGATGGACATGAAAATAGTGTATGCCTTATGGTCTCTTACAATCTCCTTCATTCTAATGTTCTTATGTTCAAGTTACATTTTTCATTAGGTCAAGATTGACAAATATTTAGTTACCAAAGTGCATGTGAGGAACATAAGTTAGAGTGCTCCACAGAAAGCTGACTCTGTTGAAATGAAAGTAAGTAAACATGTTGGGTAAATGAAAAATGTCATGAAAAAAGGAATCTGGGAATTACTGTAAAGAGAAGACTATACAAGAGAGTATTATCAGGAAATGGAATAACCTCAGGACAAACTGAATACAGCTGCTTTGGTTTATATAAATCAATCCATTGCCTCTGGTCTCTCTTGCAGAAGACCCATAGCATATACCAGCATATTAATGAAAACTTGAATACCCTATGCCAGTAATTAGCAATGCAAAAAACATCAATTTATTCAGTTATGGTGTACTAAAATAATATTGTTAACAGCATTGTGGATGTTTACATCATCATCATCACTTTTATATGCAGTAAAAGTAGCATCTTGAAATAATATAGGCATTACACTTCTTCAGTTTTCATAATTTCAGAACTAATATTTTTTTTCTTCTCTTCTTTTCATGCAGCTCCTAATTTTGTGAGTTCCTTTGCACTTGGAGACTTTGTATACTTCTTCTTCAGGGAGATTGCTGTTGAGTACCTCAATTGTGGTAAGGTAAGCATCATCAGAATTTCAGAATATCCTTACACTCAACTGAATCTAATTGTATATTTTCACTTTTATGAGAAAACTAACACCTAGAAAATTAATTATCACTGATACCCTTTATATTAAATTCTTCACACATATATGGAAATGGACACATTTTTCAGACATTGTATTCACGAGTGGCTCGTGTGTGCCGACATGATAAGGGAGGACCCCACAAATTCAGGCACAAATGGACCTCATACCTCAAGTCTCGACTAAATTGCTCTGTTGCTGGCGATTTTCCCTTCTATTTTAATGAAATACGTAAGTTTACCCAGAAGAACATAGAATTAGACTACCTATATTATTCTATCCAATATACCTCCCTTATAAGGGAGGCAGTCAGGTCAGAGGCATATACTTACTCCCATCCCTTCCACTACCATCCATCTACCATCCTTTCTCCCCTCTCATCTTAGCTCCTCATGGATATTGGGACAGAATCAATGTAGCAAGACACAGTGCATCCACAGTAAGGCTGTTTCACTTAATTGGCAACTCCTCCTCTCCTTCCTCTCATGCAGAAAAAGAGAAGACAGTGAGAAATCCCTTTGGGCTGCATCAAAATATCAGTCATACATAAGCAACCCCATCCCCTGCCCCTTCCTTGCATAACAGTATCATCTATACACAGTCACTCTCCACTTATCCCTATCTCCTGCCTTCTCCCTTCCTTGTGCCTTCCTAAACCTGTTATTAATTTCCTATTAATGCCTTTGACCTGAGCAGTGTGGCATGAGACAGAGATGAATTTTTCATCTACAAGGTTTTGAGATGGGAGGGATGATAAAAAGATTTTGATTGTATAAGAGGTTAGTGTTGTAGGATAGTTTAAGAAATGTATCATAGAGTAAGGTAATCATGGTATCCAAGAGTGGAGGGCACAAGGTTGATGTATTGTTGAATAATGGAGCAGGAAGTTTGATATTCAGTAAGTGATTTACATGAAAGTGGAAGACTGGAGGTTGAGATTGGCATTAGAGTGAGGGAGGGGAAGGACATAGATGCCCAGAAAGGAGTTATTAGATTTTAAGGCACTAATTATTATTATTCGCTTGCAGAAGCCACAACACACCCAATTGAGGGTCGCTATGGAGGCCATGCCACTACATTGCTCTATGGTGTCTTCACGACTCCAGAGAACTCCATTCCTGGTTCGGCCATCTGTGCCTTCACCTTCCAGGACATCATGGATACCTTTGAAGGTCCCTTCAAAGGCCAAGCCAACAGCAATGCCAACTGGCTTCCTGTACAAGGCACCAAGGTACTCTTCTGACAAGGCTAGCTTGACCTTTTATCCACCTGAACAATATATATTCATTGCATATCAAATCTTTCATGGCTCCTGGAACAGAGTGGGTCATGGTATTTGTTTACATTATGATTGCATTCTATACAGATATTTACAGTTATCATTAAGTTTGATAGAGTAATAAATTGGTATAGCATATAGCCGGAAATCTTAAATGATGTGGAGTGTATTCAGGGATGGAATGGGTGGGAATGATTTTATGCCTTTTCCTTTTTGGCTACCTCCCTTGTAAGGGGGAAAAAGCCTTGGTATATGTATGTATTTTTTTTTTGTGTTGTGGGCACTGGTACTGTTAAAACAGTGCTTGTGGGTCTAGTTATGTATATTTCATTTGTTCCTAAATGTATATGTAATTCTTACATAATACTATTATTCTGAAAATTTCTTCCAAGTCATAAAAAAAATCATAAATTTTAGCTAACTTCACATAACGTCTTTTCATAGAAATGTATGTACAGTTGCAAACATGTAAAACTGGTGCAGTGTTAGATCAGGCAGCTGTATATTTTTATAGATAGTCCTGTTATTGTCTGAATAACGATATGAAGGGACCAGTGATGGATATCTGCTTGTAGTGATCCTGGAAGATGGACTGCAGAATTAATTATCTCCTTAAGTTGGGAGATACGGTTGATGAAAGAGTATTGGGATGGTTTAGACACATGGAAAGAATGAGTCAAGAAAGATTAGTAAAAGAGGTGTGGAAGGAGTGAACATGAGGGGGTGACCAAGTGAGAAGGATGGATAGGGTAAAAGGGGCATTGGGAAAGAGGGGAATGTCTATTGAGGAAGGAAGGGAGAAGACAGAATACAGGTGAATGGACAATGGTTGCGTATGGATGATGATGTGATGCATGAAAAGGAGTGGGTGGGGATGTGGGGGGTGAGGGAGTATGTGTAAATGATATTTTGATGCAGCCAGAAGGGATTTCTCCCCATCTTCTCTTTTTCTGCATGTGGGGACAGAGAGGGGGGATCACTGATTAGATGAAGCAGCCATGCTGTGGATATGCTGTGTCTTGCTACATTGCTTCTGACCCAGGGCAGTGGGTGAGATGCAGGGATGCCGTCATCCAGGAAGAGCCAAGATAAGAGGGAGATAGTGGAGTATGTGGGGATGGAATGGGTGGGAATGGATTTTATGCCTTTGTTTTTTAGCTACTTCCCATTTAAGGGGGAAAAAGTCATTGGTATATGTATGTACTGCCCATTTTCAAAACCCATCAACCTCCCCACAGCCAGTTGGAGATACAGTCCTTAACCCCTTCCATACGGTGCCGCACACGTAGGCGTCATGGGGAGCGAGTGTATTCGCGAGGCTGCCATATCGGCGTCTTGATTATATTTATTGTAGTCGCCCCTCCATAATGACATTCTTTCTAATTCTTTTGTAATCGCATTTTCTATGGTTATCAAAATTCACGGGTGAAGAGAGAACGATCGATATAAGCGGTGACTATATTTTATGATGCGAGTATTATTACGACACGTCGTACGGCTGGCATTGGTTGCTGCCACCGAGATCCAAGTCCATGACGCCTACGTGTGCGGCACCGTATGGAAGGGGTTAAGGGTTTACAGTCTCTGGATTGAGCCCAAGTTCTCTGTATCATCTTCAGCTGTATTTCTTTCACCATTCCACCATTTCATTTTGGTTTCTGTATGCACATGTTCTATTGGGATGTCTGTGTTTCCTAATTGCTGGGAACCATGTTGTGGAAGCATAGTTGAGAATGGTTCTCAAGAACTGTACAGTAGACTGTGATGAGTGCTTCTTTCAACTGACCAAATCCTGTGCTTGCTGCTTGTTGTGTTCATAAATAAGAGTCGATGCCTTTCTCTAGGCTTTATTCAACTAACAAAACATCAGTAGTCAGAAAACAAAACAGAAACAATATAAGTAAACATACCCATTCTAATCAGGTTAACATGCACAATTAGTTATACATACATACATACACCAAAGGCTTTTTCCCCCTTACAAGGGAGGTAGCCAAAAAACAAAGGCATAAAGATCATTCCCACCCATTTCATCCCTAATACACTCTACTCCCCTCCACCCTCTACCCTCCCTCTTATCTTGGCATCTCCTGGATGATGGGTCATCCCTGCATCTTGTCCACTGCCCTGGGTCAGAAGCAGTGTCGCAAGTCACAGCAAGGCCGCTTCATCAAGCAGACAAAATAATGTAATGTAATCCATCAGGCAATTATACATATAAAGTTACATGAAACTTAGATCACCACATTTTCTCCTCCCATGAAGAATCATTGTTCTATATAACAAAGAGGCTTATGGCATTCCTGCTTAGATCAGCACAGTTGTTCCAGGCCAGTATGCACAGGAGTGGAGGGTTCATCCATATGTTGGAGATTAGCTGAAGCACCAGATACCCAGGCCAGAAGAGAATCAATTTTCATATCTTCCTCCTTGATGAATATACTCTGATCACCTGCAGCATTGGAAGAATTCAGCTCAAATGAATCAGCAGCAGGCACTGGAAGAATCTCCATCAAACCAGTCTCTGCAGAAGGATCGACATTGAGATCCTCTTGTCTCTCATACAATGATATGTTACGAGTTGGAGCCAAGTCATGCACTGATATTGTTAATTCATGTCCATCAGCAAATCTTACATGAGCATATTGTGTGTTTGCCTCTAACAACTGAACTTCATGAATGAGGGGCTCATATTTACTGGTGTGAATGTGACGTTGTAGTAAGACAGGTCCAGGAACAGATAACCAAGTTAGCAGTGAATGGCCACTGGGAGATCAATGCTGGTATGAGAAGAGCCTTTCATGAGGTGTTACATTGATGGCTGTGCAGAGCAGAGATCTAATTGAATGAAGAGCATCAGGCAGCACCATTTCCCATTGACATTCTTGAAGCAAGGGTTATGTGCTTCCAGATTACAGCATTATATCTTTCACATTGCCCATTCCCTCAAGGATTATAAGGTGTCATTTGACTACTGGGGGGAATGACGCAGGTAAATTAGGGAGTGAGGAATTGTTTGCACAGTTCCAGGATGGGTTAGATAAGATTAGGAATAAGGGAGAGGTTCCTGTTGTATGTGGAATCCTTCTGAGGTGTAGAGTTGGAAGCATGTGGTATTCCAGAGCTGTACCAATGAATTGCAGGCTGGCAAAGCTTTTTAAGGCCAATGGATGGGTGTTTGTTGACAACTGGGATTGCTTGTATGGTAAAAATCATCTATATACAAGGGACAGGGTGCACATGTCACCCAGAGGATTTCGGCTCCTTCTTGAATCCCTTGAGCAAGAAGGCATCCTGCACCCTTCTTGCTCAAGGGATTCAAGAAGGAGCCGAAATCCTCTGGGTGACATGTGCACCCTGTCCCTTGTATATAGATGATTTTTACCATACAAGCAATGTTTTTGGGTAGATTACATGGGAGTCAGGGAAGTATTGGAATATAGTTTAGACAATAGAAACAGCTCAGAGAGGGACTGTGAAAAGAATTACGAACAGCAGAAGCATGCATAATAAATAAAACTGATTTACTGTGAGGTAAAGTATGCATAGAGAGATTTGATATTATAGCTATTACTGAATCCTGAATTAGTATGGCTGATAGACATTTCCTTCTGGAAATTGAGATAGAAGGATATAAGTTTTTTCACAAGGACAGGGTTGGCAGGAGTGGGGGAGGAGTAGCACTTTTCATTAAAAATACAATAAACTGTATTATCAACAATTCAATTAAGGAAGAGGATAGTATGGAATCTATTTGGGTGGAGATTATAGGCAAGAATAAGAAATTTATTATTAGCATCCTATGTAGACCTCCTAACCTCAGCATTGAGCAGACTGAACCCCGGATTCATGAAATTTGCAGGGTGTCCCAGTACAAAAATATTGTGATCATGGGAGGATTTTAGTAGGAGATCAGGAATAGCAAAATTTTGTCAGATGTGGTGCATGATAATTTTCTAAAACAAATGATTACCGATCCTAAGAGGGGAGAGAATACTCTGGACTTACTTTTAACAAATAATAAGCACCTAATGGGTAACATAAAAGTGGGGAATAGTCTAGGCTCTAGCGACCATCAAGGATAAGGTTTAATATTATTTGTGCATAGAGGGTTTAGGGAGAAGTGTAAATGTAATAGTACTGGGAGACCTTATGCTAGGGTAGGAAAGGAGCCAATTGATGGAGTGGTTGGGAAATGTGAAGTTCCAGGAAAGAATCGTAGTGGAGAGTTGATGGTGGAAATGTGTCTAGAAAGAGAGTTGATGATAGCAAATACAGTGTTTCGGAAGAAAGTCAAGCATAAGTACACATGGGAGAGGGTGGTGGAGGGAAAGGTGGTAGATAGAGCTTTAATGGACTATGTAGTGGTAAATAGGATTATGATAGGAAGAGTTAGGGATGTACATGTGCTAAGGGGAGAGGGTGGGGGAATATCAGATCATTTTCTGGTGGAAGGTAAGTTGAGAGTGGAGGACAGATGGAGGAAGAGGAGAGGGACAAAAGGTAGGGAGGTGCTTAGAGTGAACTCTCTAAATGAAGAGGAAAAGGAGAAGGAGTACAAGAGGAAGCTGAAGGAGGAGTGGGAGGGAGTGAAGGATAGAGTGGAGGTAGGTGTGGAGGAGGAATGGGGATGGTTCAAGGAGGGAGTCACAAAGTGTGCAAGGATGGTGTGTGGAACAAGAAGGTCAGGAGGAAATAGAAGGAAGGGTAGTGAATGGTGGGATGAGGAAATGAAGAAGGTTGTAGAAGAGAAGAAGCGAGCTTTCACAGATTGGTTACAAAGTAGGACGAGGGAGTCATATGAGACGTACAGGGAAAAGAAAAGAGAAGTAAAGAAAAAGGTAAAGGAGGCAAAGAGGAGAGCAGATGTAAAATGGGGTAAGAGTATGACAGAAAATTTTGAAAGTAATAAAAAGATGTTTTGGAAAGAAATTAAGAGAGGAAGAGGAGGCGAATGAAGTGGGAAAGAAAAGGTAAAAGGTGCAGATGGAGAGATGATAATGGAGGAGAAGGCAGTAAGGGGAAGATGGGCAGAATATTTTAGGGAGTTGCTTAATGTGAAGGAGGATAGGGAGGGAAAGATAGCTGCAGTGGGAAATGCTAAGAAAATGAGAGTGATGAGTGAGGAGAATGGAGGAGAAATAAGGAAGGATGAAGTGAAGGCAGCAGTTAAGATGATGAAAGCAGGTAAGGCACCTGGTCTGGATGGATGCCATGCAGAATGTCTTAAAAAAGGAGGTATAGTGATGGTGGACTGGTTGGTGAGGTTATTTAATGTTTGCTGGAGAGAAGGTAGAGTGCCAGAGGACTGAAGGAGTGTGTGTATAGTTCCACTTTACAAGGGAAAGGGGGACAAGTGTGAATGTAGTAGTTTCAGAGGGATTAGCTTGTTAAGTGTAGTTGGGAAGGCTTATGGGAGGATCTTGACTGAGAGGATTAGGAGAGGAACAGAGGGAGTAATTGGTGAGGAACAGTGTGGGTTTAGGATAGGTAGAGGTTGTGTAGATCAGATTTTTGTGGTAAGACAGATATGTGAGAAAGCTATAGGTAAGGGGAAGGATGTTTTCTGGGCCTTTATGGATCTGGAAAAGGCTTACGACAGCGTAGACAGAAAGGCATTGTGGGAGGTTATGCGGATATACAGGATAGGAGGAAAGCTTTTGGGAGCTGTCAAGAGTTTTTATGAGAGTAGTAGAGCTTGTGTCAGGATTAGAAATGGAGAGAGTGAGTGGTTCGAGGTAAAGGTGGGACTTCGTCAGGGATGCGTTATGTCACCCTGGCTGTTCAACTTATACATGGATGGGGTGGTGCGAGAGGTGAATGCAAGGGTAGTGGGTCAGGGATTGGAGATGGTTAAGGAAATTGGAGAAAAGTGGGAGGTGAGCCAGCTGTTGTTTGCGGACGACACTGCGCTTGTGGCAGGATCGGAGGAGGGATTGAGGAAGCTGGTGACAGAGTTTGGGAGAGTGTGTGATAGAAGAAAGCTGAAGATAAATGTGGGTAAAAGTAAGGTGATGAGATGTACAAGGGGTGAAAGTGGCAGTAATCTGGAAGTGAGCATTAAGGGAGAGCAACTGGAGGAAGTGGATAGTTTTAGATATTTGGCTGCAAATGTTGCAGGAAAGGGTGGAGTGAAGGTGGAGGTAGAATGTAGATTGAGAGAAGCGAGTAAATGCCTTGGTGGTTTAAAAAGTGTAATGAGGAATAGGAATCTGGGAATGGATGCTAAGAGGAGACTGTATGAAGGAGTGATTGTGCCAACAGCACTGTATGGAGCAGAAACATGGAACATGAGAGAGGAAGAGAGAAGGAACTTGAATGTGTTTGAGATGAAGTGTCTGAGAAGCATGATGGGGTTACGAGGCTAGATAGAGTGAGAAACGAGGAAGTGAGGAGGAGAACAGGGGTGGAAAGGGAGCTGGGAGATAGGGTTGATGAAAGAGTATTAGGATGGTTTGGACACATGGAAAGAATGAGTGAAGAAAGACTAGTAAAGGAGGTATGGAAGGCAGATGTGGAGGGAGTGAACATGAGGGGACGTCCTAGGATGAGATGGATGGATGGGGTGAAGGGGGCTTTGGGGAAGAGAGGAATGTCTGTTGAGGAAGGACGGGAGAGGACAGAAGACAGGGGTGAATGGAGAATGGTTGTATATGGAAAATGTTGTGATGCATGAGGTGGATTGGACGGGGGAATGGGGGTGAGGTAGTGTGTGTGAGCAAAAATTTTTGACGCAGCCCGAAGGGATTTCTCCCCGTCCTCTCCTTTATATGGGGGGACGGAGAGGGGGGGGTCGCCGATTTAATGAAGCGGCCTTGCTGTGGATGTGCTGTGTCCTGTGACACTGCTTCTGACCCAGGGCAGTGGACAGGGTGCAGGGATGACCCGTCATCTAGGAGGTGCTAAGATGGGAGGGAGGGTGGAGGGGTGTGGAGTGTTTTCGGGGATGAAATGGGTGGGAATGTTTTTGTGCCTTGTCCTTTTTGGCTACCCCCCTGGTAAGGGGGGAAAAAAGCCTTGGTATATGTATGTATGTATGGGAAGAATTAAAAAGTACGAATAGCATTCAGGTACCAGACTTCAGGAGAGCTAATTTTGATGAGATGAGAGACTATATAAGACATTTGATCAGTTACAGAACCGACCCAGGGGGCTATGACTGTGTCAAATACATGGTCAGTCCGGACATCATTAACATGGTCAAGAGTTGGGTCACAGAGGGTAATATGCACACCTTGGGTCATGTCACTTGCAAGCGCAGAGTCAATAGCCTGGTCAGCAATGTGGATGAAATGTATAGTAACCTAACAGCTTTAATTCTAAATGCACAAAATAAATTTATTCCTCTCAAGTCAATATGGAAAAATAATAATACTCCCAAATTAATGACAGACAGACTGAAACATGAGATCAGAATAAAAAGAAGACTTTACATAAGAACAAAAAATGGGGAAACACACCTTAGATCCAAATATAATGATATGGCAAGATTGGTTAAAAAGAATATACACACAGCAAAATGTAACTATAAAATTAAGGTTGTCACACAAGCAAAATCCAATCCAAAGGACTTCTTTCATCTCTACAGAACAAAAAAATGAGGAAAGGATAAGCCCAGTTCAAAATGACAAAAATGTCATGATAGAATCAGAGGAAAAAATGAGTGAAGCATTTAACAAATATTTTCTCTCAGTGTTTACTAAGGAGAGGTTAGATAAGGTACCTGACTGCGATCCAATTTTCAGTGGGGATGAAGAAAGTAGACTATCTAATATCAGCATTAGTAAGGTAGAAGTAGTCAAACAGATTGAAAGACTTAAAGCTACAAAATCCCCAGGTCCAAATGAAATTTTTCCAAGGGTGCTTAAAGAGTGTAAATTTGACATCTGCAGCCAGTTAACAGAAATATTTAAGGGAGTGTCGTATCACTTTATAGAGTAGGTGAATTTTTTTTTCAAATATGTGTTTAATGAATATAGGTATAATACTTGATAGAGAGGACTTGTTAAACTAGGACAAGAGAAACACAAGAGGACATGGAAAGAAAATAAAAAAACATAGCTATAGAAGAGGTCTGGAGAAAAACAGTTTTTCACATAGAGTGGTAGACACTTGGAATAAACTGGACAATAAAAAAGTGTACGCAAAATCCATTCATGAGTTTAAGAGCAAACTAGACACTATGAGATACAAAGGTGGGACACCACAAGCGTAGCTCCCCTTCCTGCAAAATATGAGGTAAAACTAGATAAACTAGGTAAATACACTTACATTGGTGTGTAATTTCTCAGGGTATTGTGTTCCTCCCATGTATATATAAGGCATAGTGAATATTTAATGAAGATATAGTGAGCTCTAGTGAAGCTCTAATTACTTAATGGAAAATCCTTCCACATCATTCAGCTTGGTATGAAATGAAAGCTTAGAGTCTGGGGAACAAATCTTATTGAATACATTTTTTCAAACTAATACCTCTGATTTTTTTTATTAATTTGTTTCTCTGAATAATTCAAAAATGCTGCAAAATTCAGGTTTCATAAATAATTTTTTTATTCAAATTTCTTTTATTTTTTACTGTAGAAAATAAAGAGCATGATGTTTTCTTTCAAATGAAACAAAAATTACAAAAATCCATAAAGAACAACCGAAGATATTACAACAGAAAGCACAAAAAAACAATATATGACAGGGGATATAAATTTTCGTGACCATTTTTTGCGACCATTTGTTTGATGGTTGGGATGTATAGCAAATCTCCAATTTCCTCTTCTTTGCTGATGAAGTGTGAGGTGAGGATGAGTGGTGTGGCATGGGTGGAGGAGGTGTAAGGTTGGTGTGGCTAGTAAATGGTTGCAGAGTGCTGGGTACAGCTGCGCTGCTTTTCTCCTCTTTCTTTTTCCTTCTTGTTTCTATTTCAGGCACTGGGCCCTTTCCATATTCTGCCACTTCACTCTCTTGTTTCTTGTTTTTTTTTATCCATGATCACAGCAACAATACAGGGCGAGGAATCAAAATTGTTGTGTATGGTGAGAGCACCATGAGTGACGTCACCTTACTTTGACCCTGTCGACTGTCTCTGTTGGGTATGCTGGTGGGAGGAGTGGTCAAATATCTCCATAAACACAATTCTGTAGCAAAAAGCAAAATAGATATAGAAATGTTGATGCTATTTCAATATACAGAATGTTTTTTATGCAATGGGGTTGCCAGAGGTTGCCAATATTTTATCTTTTTTATGCTCTATAAAAAAAAATAGAAACAAAATACAGTTGTATAACTTTGTATGAGTGTTGACACCATCATAGGGATTCTTTTGGAATGTTTACCTAAAATTCGCTCATGTACCAGAATTTTTCGAATGATTGCTGGTGATGCTCCCTTAATATGTTGGTAGACATTGGTTTTGTGCCTATTGCTTGAGGGCAGGCAAACATTGTTCCTGTTTTTAAAAAGGGAGATAAATTGTCTGTGTGCAACTACAGGCCAGTCAGTTTGACATCATTTGTAGGTAAAATGCTAGAATTAATAATAGTTAATAGACTCAGAGAACACATTGAGAGACATAATTTGATTCATGACACACGGCATGGTTTCTCGAAAGGTAAGTCATGTGTGACTAATCTTCTAACCTTTTACACTAAAGTATATAAGGCATCAGATAACAATGATATTTATGATATTACTTGCCTTGACTTTAGCAAAGCTTTTGACAAGGTGCCCCACCAGAGACTACTAAATAAAATCAAAGCCCCATGGCATAGGAGGAAGAGTGTTAGAATGGATTAGAGCTTGGGTCAGTGACAGAAAACAGCAGGTCACCATAAATGGTGTAAAATCCAGGTGGGGGAGTGTTAGAATGATGGTGATGTTAAAAAGTTTGCTGGTGACACTAAAATAGGATGCCTAATTAGGTCAGGAGACGACTCCAAGATTCTACAGGATGATCTTAACAAATTGTTCACATGGTTGGTGAAATGGCAAATGAACTTCAGTATCTCAAAGTGCAGCGTGTTAAATGTAGGGCTGCGCAACCCCGAAAATAGATATAGCTTATATAACATGTTTTTAGAGAAAATTGAGTGCAAGAGAGACTTGGGAGTTCTAGTGAGTCCAGACCTTAAATCCAGGAAATGGTGCATTAGTGCCAGGAATAAAGCTAACAGATCATTAGGTTTTATTGCTAGGATGGTTACAAATAGAAGTGCAGAGGTAATTATCAGACTCTATCTAGTGTTAGACCCGTCCTTGACTATGCGGTACAGTTTTAGTCTCCGTCCCATAGAATGGATATCAGTTCACTAGAATCAGTACAGAGGAGAATGACCAAAATGATACATGGGCTAAGAAATTTACCTTACAAAGATAGGCTTAGGCACCATAACTTACACTCTCTGGAAAGATGCAAAGTGTGGGGTGATCTAATAGAGGTGTATAAGTGGATGAAAGGCTTTAACAAGGGTGATGCAAACAAGGTCATCATATTAAGACAACAGGGCAGGACTTGCAGAAATGCATTTAAATTGGACAAATTTAGATTTAAGAAGGAAATAGGCAAGAACTTGTTTACTAATAGGGTGGTCAACAAATGGAATAGACTTAGTAACCATGTAGTGAGTGCTGAAGCTATCAGTTGTTTTAAGAAGCGGTTAGACAACTTTATGGATGGGGATGAGAGGTGGTAATGGACATGGAACTGCCTAGTGTAGGCCTTATGGTTTCTTGCAGTCTTCTTTATTCTTATGTTCTTATTGTGCAAGAATTCACATAGATCCTTGGCCATAAATGAGGATCCGCGATCAGAACGCTGGTAGGAAGGCATACCAAATATTCAAATATCAGATTTAGACAATGGATTATAGTACCAGTGGTCATGTTCTGACAGGCAAATGCAAATGGAAAATGAGAATACTCATCTACCACTGTGGTCATACAGCGGTTTTTGGAGTTCAAGGGTAGAGGCTCCTCGAAGTCCAAACTAAGACAATCAAAGGGCTGTGTGGCTTTGATAAGGGGAGTTTGGTCTGGTTTGTAGAACTGAGGCTTCAATCAGATACACTGAGGACATTCAGACCACACCCTTCTCACATCTTCCATGGAAAAAGGAAGATTTCTCACTCTTGACAAAATAAACAAGTCTTGTTGCACCAGGGTGGCAAAGTTGAGTGTGGAGCTCAGATAGTTTCTCAATATTGACAGTAGCTGCACACTGAGCATGAGAGTGTCTGCAGAAATGTATTTACCAGGATGGTATATGATTTCATAGTTGTAGCATCCCAACTCAATCCTCCATTGTTGAATTTTATCATTCTTGATTTTTACAAGCTGATTTATATGGAACATATAGCTGACAGCCTGTTGGTCCATAACTTAGGTAAAACATTGCCCTGTCAAGTAATGAGACAACCTCTTTCCAGATTCCACAATTGCACATGCCTCCTTTTCTACTGCAGTGTATGCATTCAGTGTGAGGGTGGGGGAGAAAAAGGCAGCTGGACAACATGCCTGATTTAGAGTAGCAGCTATGGCTGTATCAGAGGCATCAGTTTCAACTACCAAAGGAATAGTTTCATAAATCAAGTGCACAACAGCCTTCCCAATCTCTTCTTTGAGATCATTGATGGCCTTCCAGGCCTCTGGACTCAGAGGAAAAGTGTCAGTAGCAACAAGAGGTCTGATCTTGTCAGAGAGTTGGGAAACCCACTGTGAATAATAGGAAAACATACCAATAACATGGCATAAGGAAGTATGGTCTTTAGGGATCAGTAATTCCTTCAATGGATGTAAACATTCAGAATCTGGTTTGAGAGAGCTGTGGGTTATTGTGTAACCAAGAAAATCTAATGATTTTTTTTAGAAATGAGAAACTTAGTCTCATTGAAGGTAAGGTTGTGGAACCAGGCAGCCTCTTGAAACTTGTCAATTTCTCATCATGCTCCAGCTGGGTCTTCCCTGCCACAACAATATTGTCCACAAGTATAAGTTCCATGCAGATCGTGTTGCTTGATGATGTCAATAGTTATGGTGTTTGCAACCCCAAATGGCACTTTGTGGAACTGATATAGCTTGCCATTCACTTCAAAAGCAGTATATGGCTTGTCCTCTTCTCATATAGGTAACTGGTGATAATTACTTTTCAGGTCCAGTGAACTATAGTACTTGTAATGAGACAGTTCTGTGACAAGGTTGTTTATTCTTAGAAGATATTACACATTCTAACAAGTGAATCTATTAATGGTCTGTCCATAGTCAACAACCAATCTCTTTTGTTAGTACTTGTTCGACACAGTAAGAACTTGTGCCCTCCATGGAGATGTACTCTCCTCAATAACACCATCATGTAGCATCTTGTTAATTTCAGACCTTATGAACTTCTTATCATCATCCCATCATCATCCCCAAACTTCTGAGGTTTTGTTGCAATGAGGAGCAAGACTTGAAAAGAGATGAGGTGTATCCACCAAAGCAAACAGTACACTGCAAGTGGCAGAGTTGTAGATATTTAGATCTTTCTTGGATCTGCCAAAGTCCACAGTGACACTAGAGTGTTGACTCATAAAGTCTTGACCAAGAATGATGTGGCAGCACAGAAAGCCTTGGATTGTAGTAGCACTCACCCTTCAGATTGATATCAACTGTGCAGCGTCCCTTCACAGGAGATGTGAGTGATGAAGAGGCCATAGATATGCTTCCAGTCGCTGGAACAACTTTCAACTTGTGCTTAGCATAACTATGTGAAATGAAAGATTCAGAGCTCCCTATGTTGATAAGAGCGGTTGTTTCATCATTACCAACCAAAACATGCACAGTAACTCGCCAAAGTAGTCCTGGGGAAGAAGCAGAGATGGCAGCCAGCATAGAAGATTGAGTGGATGCAGAAGTAGAAAATGTAGTAGACCAGCACACCTTAGCAAAGTGTCCCTGCTTATTACACTTATAACAAGTGACATTTCTTGTAGGGCACTGTCCACGATTGTGATGGGGACAACCACGGAAATAGCATCAGGACTTTGAATTGGCAGCAGTACAGGTTCTTTCCACAGAATAAATAGTTTCAGATATTGCAGCAGCACAGGTCCCATCATTGGTGTGAGCAGGCTCAGGTGTTGCAACAGCTCTTACACCATTGACAGGAAAACAAGAATAAGACTGAGGTCTTCTGAGCAACATCAAGTGACCTGGCTTGATCAACAGCCATACTCAGATCCAAAGTTTTCTTTTCAAGCAATTGTTGCCTAATTGGATGAGAGAGCAAGCCATTGATGAAAGAATCCTGTATGTAGTCATCCCAATTCTGTGAAGCAGTAACAGCCTTAAAGTTACAATCCTTGTTGAGCAGTTGAAGCTCTTGTAGGTGCTTGTCCATTGTCTCCCCATCATATTGCCTATGAGTAGCCAACACAAGTCTCACAAACATTTCATTTTTGGGCTTGACTTGGAGGTCTTTCAGAAGATCTATAGCTGAATCATAGGTTGTGCACTCTGCAGTGTGATCATATACAGTTGGAGAGACAAAATTGATCAATGTATCCAGCTTGTTTGGATTAAGGCTTGCAATTGATTCCAGGAATGCAGAGAAAGTATAATTCCAGTTATTCCATTCTCATGCAGCAGTAGGCAAGTTGGGAGATACATCCAGGCATTTAGGTCTCAGAAATTTATCCATCTTCAGATCAGATGCAGTTTGTTAGTTGAATAAATTGTTGCGCTCATAAATAAGAGTCGATGCCTTTCTCTAGGCTTTATTCAACTAACAAAACATCAATACAGTCTGAAAACAAAACAGAAACAATATAAGTAAACATACCCATTCTAATCAGGTTAACATGCACAATTAGTTATAAGTAGACAAAATAATGTAGTGTAACCCATCAGGCAATCATACATATAAAGTTACATGAAGCTTAGATCACCATACTGCTGCTCTTAGTATGTTTATTTTTATTTTATTAATTTTTTTTTATGATTACTGTCAGATCCTTGATGTTTGGTCTGAGGGATATGTGAGTATCAGAAGTGAGGACCAGAATTTTAGGATTATTTTCCATTGGAAGGGTTTGGCCATTTTATTTTACTATTTGTAGGCTTTCATGTTTGGGGTTTGTGAGTACTTGTATCTCATGACTGGTTTTTGTGAGGGTTAACAAACACCTCTTGACAACCTGACCTTTAAGTACTAAGATGCAGGATATATATATATATTTTTTTAAGGAAAAGATTATGTAAATACAATAAGTAAAAAAAAAAAAAAAAAAAAAAAAAAAAAAAAAAAAATATTACATTTAAACTAGTAAAATAGTTCTCAAATATTTGTACTTCATTTCTTTCTAACACTACCCTTATACAACTCAATAAAATTTTCCTCTTCTCACTGTGACCCCAATGTTCTCCCGCCATGACCTTACCTTTCCTCCTCGAGCAGGTACCGGAGCCACGACCGGGGCAGTGTGTGTCAGATTCCAGCACGCTGCCTGATGTTACGCTCAACTTCATCAAGTCTCATTCTTTCATGGATGAAGCAGTACCTGCCTTCTTTGGCCAACCTATCCTCATCAGGACAAGCTTCCAGTATGTATAAATGTCCTGATTTTATCACTTACTCATATATTCCAGGAATGAAATTATATGTTAGAGATGTGTCCTGAAAGAGAAATAGTAGTAAATATAGTGTTTGTAAAGAAAGATAAAGGTAACTATACATGGACCAGGATGGTTGGTGGGAGAGTAGTTGAGAGGTCAATCAGTCAATCTACGAGTATTGCCCTAGGGCTCCTTTGCAGGAGACCCATGGCTCTTAGGTAACCAGCAACAACCACCAGATTAGCACACAGATCACTCAAAGAAGAATGTGGTTCATATGAAGTTTGTATACTGTGTAACCAGGAGTCTCTGATGATCAAAATCTGTGCTTGCCACTGAATCTTACTAACTTGTTGATTTTCACTGTTAGTTCCTTTAGGTATATACAGAAAAATATGTGCCATCATAAATAAGGCCTATGGTTGTAGGGCTCTTGTCCAATGTAAGAAATTGGCCATTCTATTTGACTGTAAGATGTTTTCTTGATCTGTAACTGGGGTGAGCAATGTCACACATGTATTGTGTGGTATTGGTGGATGATTGTTGTACATGTTTGAATAATGAGCTGTAGGAGTGGTTTTTTTTTTTTTTTTATTATTATTATTCATTTACCTAGTTGTATTTTGCGGGAAGGGGAGCTACACTCGTGGTGTCCCGCCTTAATATCTCACAGTGTCTAGTTTGCTCCTAAACTCATAAATGGTTTTTGTGCACACTATTTCATTGTATTTTATATTCCCTTGGTGTAGTTTCACCATTTCCTGTTTGTTTTTAAGTTTACCATTCACATATCGATAGAATAGTTTGGGTTGCTCTTTGCATTTATCTATAATATCCTTTTCATGGTTCCTTTTTTCCTCACTTCTCACTTTAACATACTCATTTCTAAACTTGCCATTTTCCATTTTTTTTTTTTATCTTTTCTCCACCTTTTCCAAGCTCTGTCCCTTCTGTCTTTTGCCTCACTGCATCTTTTGTTGAACCGGCATTTAATGTACACTCTCTCTAGCTTCTGTCTTGGTACGTGCCTATTCACCCCTTCATTGTAATTTTCCATAAAGATATTCCATTTCTCATCCACTTTTGTCTCTTCCATGTAAAATTTTTCCCAGTTTGCATTCTGGAAGAATTTCTTTAGCTTTGCAAAGTCTGTTTTGTTGTACATCAATCTTCCTTTCCTATGCTTTTCATTTCTCTCCATGTGTATTTCTTCCTTTAGTTCAGTTTCAATGAGTATATGGTCACGCTTTAGTGTCTTGTATTGGATTTTATCCACAATTTCAGGTTCTGTTGTAAATATTAAATTGGTTTCCACCTTTGTTTTGTTAGTCATAGTATGGCATATGTCTGAGGTAGGGTCCGAGAACAGTTATGATCTGACCATAATACAAACCTGGTGAATCAGGGCACCAGGCAACAAGGTAACTGGACTTTTTCCTCATTCTCCTTGTTTTCCTCATATGAGTACTGGTCCCCTGTACCCTACTTCTGGTGCTTCAGGTTATAATGTACTGCTTCCTAGTGCTCATACTAATTGCCCACTCCATCCTGAGATACAGGATAATTTTTAGAATTAATTAATAGGTGACCTTAGCTGCAATGTAGCATTCACTATAACAACATGTTGATACAGCTGTAGAATAATGTAGTATATCATTAATGGTACTACTCTGATATGGTACTCACTCATACTGTTTTGTTACCTTTTAGCATTATTTTGTTGTTCCTTTGCTTAATGCAATGTTCCTTATTGTGATGGTGCTCAATTTGTGGTCTCAATATCCTATGTGTTTTGAACATTTAATAATATTAGCAAAACTATAACAATGTTTATGTGTCATATGTGTACTGACTAGTATTACTCTTGACTGTCTCTGGTCCCCTTAACCCCCTATGTATGTTGTCTGTGTAACTTAGTATAGAATAACAATCCAATGAGGACCACAATGGAAATAAGCATACATGCTTTTTTGTGTTATCCTTGGCAATTGCAATTATTAATTCGAGCTATGTGTTCTTGTCATTGTCTGCACTTCATGTATGTTGATTCTTTGCCAAATAAATTTATTATTATTATTATCTCTTTCCAACCTGAATATTTTCCTCTGAGTACTACTCTCATCTTTCTACCAATCAGGAAGTCCTCCATCCATTTTAGTAGGTTCCCTTGTATCTCTCCTATATGTTCCATTTTTTTTTTTATAATTTTTATGTGGTATCTTGTCGAAAGCTTTTTGTAAGTCCAGGAAGGCACAATCAGGCCATCCATTCCTTTCTTGCACTATGTCTATTAGTCTTGAGTAAAAACATATTAAGTTTGTGGTACATGATCTTCCTTGTCTGAACCCAAATTGTCTTGGGTTTATTATATTATTTTCTTCCAGGTGTTTTACCCATCTGTTCTTGATAATTTTCTCACAAATTTTGGCTTGTTAGTGAGACCGGTCTATAGTTAGTTGGTTCTTCCTTGTTTCCTCCTTTATATATTGGTACAATGTTAGCATTTTGCAGTCTTTTGATATTTTTCCTTCTTTAAGTGAGCAACTTATTATGTTATGTATTTTGTCCATTAGTTCTTCTTTGCATTCTTTTAGAATCCAATTTGCAATTCCGTCCGGGCGATGCGATTTCCTGACATCAAGGTTTGATAGGCGTTCCATTATTTCTTTTTGTATTATTATTATATCACTCATGGGGGAGATTGCACTTCGTTTCCTTCGTCCCAATATTGTGCCTTCTCTCTAGTGAAAACAGACTTGAAGTGATTAATCATGACTTCGGCCATTTAGTCGTATTTTGCAACATGAATTGTGTTTTCTCTATTTAAAGTAATCTGATCTTATATGTGCCATCATAATGAAATATTTAGGAAATTAATTTTCTTTTATTCACAGCTATAGTGGACGTTTCACTTCCATTGCTGTAGACCAGCAAGTACGGACTCCAGATGGCAAAACATACGATGTTCTCTTCATAGGCACAGGTTAGTGAATATGTTGTATTTTGAGGGAAATTTGTCTTTGCATTAATTGAAATGCATTAATAGAAGAGAAGGTAGTAAGAGGAAGATGGGTAGAGTATTTTAGGGAGTTGCTAAATGTGAAGGAAGATAGAGAGGGAGAGGTAGTTGCAGTGGGGAGCGCCAAGAAAATGACAATGATGAGTGAGGAATATGGAGGAGAAATAAGGAAAGATGAGGTGAAGGTAGTTGTTAAGATGATGAGAACAGGTAAGGCACTTGGGTTGGATGGATGTCATTCAGAATGTCAGGTAGGGGTTGCGTGGATCAGATTTTTGTGGTAAGATAGATGTGTGAAAAAGCTTTAGGAAAAGGTAAGAATGTTTTTTGGGCTTTTATGGATTTGGAAAAGGCTTATGACAGGGTAGACAGGAGGGTACTGTGGGAGATATTGCAGATATATAGGATAGGAGGAAAGCCTTTAAGAGCAGTCAAGAGTTTTTACGAGAGTAGTAGAGCTTATGTTAGAGTAAGAAATGGAGAGAGAGAGTGATTTGAGGTAAAGGTTGGACTTCATCAGGTATGTGTTATGTTACCTTGGCTGTTCAATTTATACAAGGATGGGGTGGTGCAAGAGGTAAATGCAAGGATAGTGGGTCAGGGATTTGAGAGTGTTAAAGAAAATGGAGAAAAGTGGAAGATAAGCCAGTTGTCGTTTGCTGACGACACTGCGCTTGTAGCAGGATTAGAGGAGGGATTGAGGAAGTTAGTGTCAGAGTTTGGGGAGGTGTGCGCTTGTAGCAGGATTAGAGGAGGGATTGAGGAATTTAGTGTCAGAGTTTGGGGAGGTGTTTGAAAGAAGGAAGTTGAAGATAAATGTAGGTAAAAGTAAGGTGATGAGATGTACAAGGGGGAAAGTGGCAGCAGACTGGAGGTGAGTATTAAGGGGATAGAGACTGGAGGAAGTAGATAATTTTAGATACTTGGGTGTGAATGTGGCAGGAAAGGGAGAAGTGGAGATATGGTAGAATGTAGATTGAGAGAAGTGAGTAAATGCCTTGGGGGATTAAAAAGTGTAATGAGAAATAGACATTTGGGAATGGATGCTAAGAGGAGATTATATGAAGGAGTGATTGTGCCGACAGCAATGTATGGGGCAGAAACATGAAATATAAGAGAGGAAAAGAGGAGGAGTTTGAATGTGTTTGAGATGAGGTGTCTGAGAAGTATGATACTGTGAGAAACGAGGAGGTGAGGAGGAGAACGGGGGTGGAAAGGTAGTTGGGAGATAGGGTTGATGAAAGAGTATTGGGTTGGTGTGGACACATGGGAAGAATGAGTGAAGAAAGATTAATAAAAGAGGGTGGAAGGAGTGAACATGAAGAGGCAACCAAGGATGATATGGATGGATAGGTTAAAAGGGGTATTGGGAAAGAGAGGAATGTCTGTTGAGGAAGAATGGGAGAGGACAGAAGATAGGGGTGAATGGAGAATGGTTGTGTATGGATAATGCTGTGATGCACGAGGGGGAGTGGGTGGGGGATAGGGGGTGAGGGAGTATGTGTGAAAAATAAATTGATGCAGCCCGAAGGAATTTCTCTTTGTCTTCTCCATTTCTGCAAGAGAGGATAGAGAGGGGGTGTCGCTGATTTAATGAAGCAGCCTTGATGTGGATGTGTTCTGTCTTGCAAAACTGCTTTTGACCCAGGGTAGTGGGCGAGATGCAGGGATGACCCGTCATCCAGGAGGAGCTAAGATAAGAAGGAGGGAAGTGGGTGGATGGGAGTGGAGTATGTGGGGACGGAATGGGTGGGAGTGGTTTTTATGCCTTTGTTTTTAGCAACCTCCCTTATAAGGGTATATGTATGTATGTATTAATGGAAAGAAGCTACAGTAGAACAGTGAATAATTAAAAGTTTTTCTTGTGTTAATTAGAAAAGAAGGATTGTGTTACCTAGATAAGTGATTGAGATCATTTAATTCCTTCAGATCAAGGGCCTCCCTTAACAGAAGAACTTAATGAATGTCACTATTTAATGGATTAATAAGAAAATATTTGTATAAGGTAGTTATGGGAAGTAGGACTTTCCTGATGCATTTTTGTGATATTTTCAAATAATAGATGATGGGAAAGTGGTGAAAGCCGTGAACACAAAGTCAGCGGACTCTTATCAGGAGGTGGAGCCCTTCATCATAGAGGAATTGGTTGTGTTTCCTCACAACATAGCAGTTACATCTTTAGAAGTAATACGACCACCACGACAACATCCACGTCTGTTGGTGGTATCTCGGTCAGAGATCCATTCTATTCCTCTGCACCGCTGTTACACTGAAAAGATTTTAACATGCAGGTAGGAATATTATTATCTAATTTTAGAGCAATGTTGAGTGATGAGATTTCACCATTCTCTTTCTCCTTATCTTTCTAAACTCTCTTTCGAAACTATGTCTTCTGCTTTTGTGAAGGTTTACTACCATTATTATTTATATGCAATTAGTAGATTTGTTTAGCTTTGGTTATTGCAAATAGGAATATAAACACCTTGTAAAAATTTGTGCTTTATCTTTTGAAAATGAGGCTGAAAATATTAAACAGATCTAACAAAAAAAAATTATGTACTATGCATTATTGTAATTCTACCCTTTTCTTTTAGTGAATGTGTTGCATTGCAAGACCCTTACTGTGCTTGGGACAAGTTCAATCACAAGTGTCGTACCGTCAGTCCTGGTAAAGAACTTATTCAGAACATCAGCCAGGGTGTTCACCGTGACTGTGGTAAGACTGAGAGGAAGCCATTGCAGTCAGTACCAACTGGTAGTACACCAATGGCAAAACCTGACCACCCTCCCCAGGATCAGCCAAACATTGGTAAATCTAGGTTTCCAGATGGTAAGTACAATATTGTAATTTATGTAGGAAAGAATGTGAAGGGCTAGAGGAACTGGAAAGTTTTAAATATTTAGTATCACAGTCAATCAATCCACTGCTCCTGGTCTCTCTTGCAGAAGACCTGTAGCCTTTAGGATCACATGTGGGAATGAATGGAGGAGTGGATGTTGAAATAAATGATAAAATTATTTAATCAATCTGTTGCCTCAGGTCTCTTTTGCCAGAGACCCACAGGCCTCAACCAACAACAACCCCTAATTGGCCCACAAGTCACTCAGGGAAGAGATAATATGTTGTTGTCTGGGTAAGGCTAGAGTAGGGTGTTCTTTGTCCAGGCCTATTCTATGTTAGTGATGGTTGGAATGCAGTTGTGCTAGAATGGTTTTTGCATGTAAGAGGGATTTCTCTGGAGGACTGATGTTTGGGGTAGTTTAATGGAGTTTAGAGGTCAGTCTTAGAGAGTAAAGGAAGCAAGTCTGAGTGGAATGAAAAGTGTTTTGAGGAGCAGGTAATTGGGGAGAGATACAAAGAGTTTATATGAAGGAGTATTTATACCCCTGAGACTGTATGAACCAGAGACCTGCAATATAAGGGAGGGAGGTAGGAAGAGTGAATGTTTTTGAAATTATGTGTTTGAGAAATATGTTGCAAGAGCAGATAGTGTGAGAAATATGGTATGATGGAGAACAGGGGTGGAAAGAATGCTGAGGTGGTTTGAGAATATGGAAAAAATTAATGAAAATGGCCTACAAAAAGAGGATGAAAAGCAAAAGTGGATGGAGTGAGCTTGAGAAGACCACAAATGAGGTGGATGAGGTGAAGGGTTTTTTGGATGCATGTGGAATGTCTGTCAAGCAGGTAAGAGAGAGTGCAAACAATAGAAGTGAAGGGAAGGAGATTGTAAATGGGTGAAAGGATGATATGACCCAAAAGGATGTTCTTCTCATTTGCTTTATAAATTACTTTGTGGGTAAGGAGGGGGTTGCCAACTGTTGAGACCCACTGTGCCTTGCTGAATTGCCCTTGACCTAAGGGGTTTGGCAGGAACAGGGATGACCCTTTGTCCATGAGGTGCTGAGATGGGAGGGATGTTAAATGGTTTCTGTTGGTATATGAAGTAGGTGTGTTCTCTGCCTTGGTCACCCCTCTTATATGAGGGAATATTCCTTTGGTATGTGAGAGGGAGGGTGGAGGGGTGTGGAGTGTATTCAGGGATGGAATGGGTGGGAATGATTTTATGCCTTTTCCTTTTTGGCTACCTCCCTTGTAAGGGGGAAAAAGCCTTGGTATATGTATGTATGTATGTATGTATGTTGAATGACAGGTGATCTTTCATTTGAGAAGCTAATTCCATTGGATCTTCATTCTCTTTACCTCTTGTAGCGGCAAGAGGATCTTCTTCTCTGTGAACCTCACTGAGCCCCATGATATCTCAGCTTATATTTTCCAAGTCTTTCATGAAACTCTCCATTTTGTGGTCTTCTGTGAGGGTTCTCACCATGTGTGGGTCCTCATTTTCTTAGGTTATTTAATGGCTAAGGCTTGGACAGTACTTATTTACATTCAGTGACATATTGCCCAAAAGCACACAAGGCAGTATGGTTGGACCTTTAGGTCATCAGTTCATTTATTGTTTAAAGTTTCATTGACTGGAAACCTGTAACCCAACACCAGCTGGTAGTGGTTGTCAGGCCATCCCATATATCTCTAGAAGAAACCTTGGACTGATGTCTGCATAGTATTAGTGTGGGACTGTTTCCAAATCACCAGCTGAAAGTAGTAGGAGGGGGAACAGTCACCATTTGTCAGCCCTCCTTACAATTAAAGATAAAATTGATGGAGAGAGAGATCTTAGGCCCAGTCTAAAGACACAATTGCACCTCCAAATGGAAATGAAATTGACAGCCCTTAATGATGGGTGGCAGGGAATGACTCTCTGATATTCTTTCAAGACTACCTCATGCAGGTGCACATTATCTGGCCCTCTTTAGGTGATGATGGTCCAGCATAAATGCTCATGATAATGTTGGTCTAACTACCCATGTTGGTTTGGAAGGATGACGCAGTCTAATCTCATCTCTTTGCCACATAGTTTCTGGTGAGATACATCACTGATGCCATCTAATTCAATATATTCAGTGGTCGTATATATTTATAGGTTGCTTTATAGTCCACGTATTCACTGTGATGGTGACATTCCAGTTAGCAGTGGGTCATTAAGTGCATACAAACTGGTCTTTTTACTATATTTTATATAAAACCTTATCAATATGGGCTGACCCTAGAGAGACTTATCTCCTAATCAACATAGCTTTTGTAGTCATTAAGATACTCAAACCTACTCACCAACATCAATATGTCATCTCTCATGTAGGAAAAGAAAATCTAAGATCAGAAATTAAATTAAAGCTAGATATGATGAATGGTTATGGATAATAGATGTTTGTGCCAATGGCACTGTATGAAGCAAAAGCTTGGAATTTGAAGGATGCAGAAATGGACAGGCTAAACAAGTTTGAGATGAAGTGCTTAAGCAGTATGGTTAGGGGTAATGAGAAAAGATAGACTAAGAAATATGGAGATAAAGGAAAATTAGGGTGGAGGGCTGGCATATAGGATTGATTGAACATTGAAATGTATCTGGGCATGTAGAAAGATTTAGTAAATAATAAGCAAAAAAGTGTAGAAAGCAAAAACAGATGGAGGGAACTTGAGGGGAAAACCAAGAATGAGGTGGATGGACAAGGTGAAAGAGGCACTGGATGCAAGAGGAATGTCTGTTGAGCAAGAAAACTATGCAAAAGGTAGGTGTGAATGGAGAGTGGTTGAAAATGGATGAGGAAATGATGTGGTCCAATGTGATTTTACCTTTTCTGGTCAGTATATTCCTTGAGTGGATGAAAGAGGGGTCAACTTATGAAGTTTAAACCAGTTCCAGCTTTTGGCCCTATTGTGGAAGTATTGTGTCTTGTTGTATTGCCTCTGACCTGAGCAGTATGGTGGAAGACAGGGATGACCTTTCATCCACAAGGTGCTAAGATGGGACGGACAATGAACAGGTTTTTGGATGGGTGTAGAGTGGGTGTATGTTTTGACTCAGTCACCTCTTCATAAGGGGGAAAATGCCTTTTGGTATGAATATGTATGTATATGTATGATAAAAAAGTAGGAAAGCCACAGGTGCAGCTCTTTTTCTGTTTATTATAATTAAATATAATTAAGTATAATTAGGTAAATACAAGTATTATCCTCATATATTTATTCTGACTTATGTCAGATGGCTTATTTAGATGAGTGAAAAACCCCAACTCTCCCAAAGGTTAACACATATCTCAATTGACACTGCCATAAATGTTGTCATCCTTTAAATACATGAGGAGCAGCTGTATCTGGTATCTGTGTATGTTATTACATACATCAATTGAAATGTACTCTTCCAACTTTCATGTTTTTCTTTTCCACATTCATAAGATGTTGGCATTTTGACAACGTAATATTCAATTGGTTGTTCCCTTGAGTTTTGCTGACTGGAAATCCACAGCCCTGCAGCAGCTGACAATGGTCCTTAGACACCCCTCTTCACACACACACAGTCAGCAGAGAGACAGCGCCAATTGGACTCTGAAAAAAAAAAAAAAAAAAAAAAATCATCTTCGTGGATTCAATGACGAGGGAATACCTGTGTTGTATTAGTAGGGAAGTGGAAAGCTCGTGGTGTAGTGGGAAGGTGAAAAAAAAGGAAAAGGGGAGGGATTACTGAGGAAAATGGAAGGAAATGAGGAAGGGGATGAATGGGCCCCGGAAGTCAGAAGGAATGTCAACAAGAGATGCGCAGACGACAGAGGTGAAATCGAAGAGAATAATAAAAAATGTAAAAATTAGAAATATAGATAAAAGCAGCACAATGGAAGGTGAAAATAATTATTTCCATTGATTTAATGAGGGAGGAGATGACAACCTCCCCCAATTAGCAAGTCTAGAGAAAAAACTAGCAAAAATGAATGAACAGTGGGAGGTTACGTTCAGTCAACTCACACTGATTACACAAAGAGTTGATCAATTGGAAGAACTAAAGAAGAAGAACCAAAACCTAAATAAAGAAATAGAAGAATTAAAAAGACAGGTAAAAGAAGTAAAGGACGAGAATGAAAAATTAAAGAAGAATAATAAAGAGAATAAAGAGTCCTTAGAAAAAGAGGTAATTGGTTGGAAAAAAAGTTCAGGAAAATAGCAAAATTGAATTTAGAGATACAGTGAAACAACAGATGAAGGAACACACTAAGGACACAGTTATTAAAGTGATGAGAGAGAAGGAGAATATAGTAAGAGACTTAGCAGATAAAAAGAAATGTATAATTATGTTAGGAATGGAAGAGAAACATAATCCAAATAGGACTACAAAAGTAAAAGAGGAGAAAGAAAGAGTGAACAGGGTACTAAGAATATTTCAAGAAGGTGAACAGGAAATAGGGAAAGAAATTGAAGAAATATATAGACTTGGGAAATACAATGTAGACAAGACCAGACCAATTAAGGTTAAATTCAGGTCACAAACGACAGCAGAGAATGTCTTATCAAAAACAGGAAAACTAGCAAAAAGTGATCAGTACAAACAGGTATGGATAAAAAGAGAGATGAATAAAGAGGAAAGAGAGGAAGAGAAAACAAAAAGAATCGAAGCTAAGGAAAAAAATGAGAACAGAACAGAGTCAGACAAAGAGAAATTCTATTGGAGAGTAGTGGATATGAAAGTGAGGAAATGGTTCATAGGAGAGAAAAAAGAAGGGAAACAGAAAACAGGATGGAGGTAGCAGAAAATTAAAAGTGTCCTTCACAAATATAGATGGATTAGTAACAGGCTTGAATGAACTGAATGATTACCTGATGGAAAAGGAACCTGACATAATGGGAATTGTGGAGACAAAATTGAAAGGTCCATTACCACCCAACAGTGTAGGACATGGTGTATATAATTATTGGATTAGAAACAGAGGAGTAAAACAAGGGGGTGGAGTTATGTTTCTGACTAAGAAGGATATAAATGTGAGGAATGTTACATATGGAAAGAATAGAGTGGAAATGATCATGATGGAAATAGAGGACAGGGACAAGAAGAGCATGAAGTTTGTAGTAAATTATGTGCCTCCTAAAACAGCTTCGTGGGAAGTGAGAGAACACAAGAATATGTCAAAAGACACAAAGATAAAACTAAATAAGATAATGGAGGATGGAGGAAGAATAATTATAATGGGTGACTTTAATTGTAAAGAAATCTGCTGGGAAGAAATGACAGTGAAGTGTGGAGATGACCTATGGGGAAATGTACTACTTGATACGATAATAGAACATACAATAACACAATGAATACAAGAGAATACTAGGTATAGAAATGTGGAAGAGCCATGGAAACTAAACCTAATAATCACATCAGACCCTGAAATAGTGGACAAGATTGAATATAAGACACCACTAAGTAAAAGTGACCACATATTAGTAGAACTGGAACTAAATGAAAAAAATACATGAAAAAAATGAACAATATAAAAAGGGAAGAATGATGTATGGACATTTTTTTTTTTTTTTTTATATAAAATGAGATTAAAAAAAAAAAAAAAGCTGACTGGGAAAGGATATACAAAGAGGCAACAACATTAGAAGAGAAATGGAAAATTTTGACAACAATTTATAAGGAAGGAGTGGAAAAGTATGTCCCAAGACAAAAGCAAGAAAAAGGATATGAAAAGTGTTGGTACAACAAAAGATGTAGAGAGTTAAAAGATAAAAGGGATAAAGCTTGGATAAAATGGAGGAAAGACGAAAAACCCGAAAAAAGGAAAATATATACTGATTATAGAAATGAATATATACAAGTGCACAGAGAAGAAAAGAGAAAACACAAAAAAGGATGTCATAGAAAAATGGAAAGATCAACCAAAACTATTCTATAGATTTGTAAACAACAAACTGAAAAACAAACAAGAATTAGTGAAACTATGACAAGGAGGAAATAGAAATGGCAGAAATTATGAACAGGCATTTTAAATTGGTGTTTACAAGGGAGAACATACAACTGAGAGATGACAAGTGGGAGGGGAAAGTCCCCTCTATGGAAGAAATAGAAGTAACAAAGAATGAAATAATGAATCACTTGAGTAATATCGATGTCAGATAATTGCATGGTCCAGATGAAATGGCAAACTGGATTTTGAGAGAATGCAGGGACAAACTAACAGACAAAATCCATAGTCTAAAGTAGTTCATTGAAGGAAGGAAAAGTTCCAGAAGATTGGAAAATAGCAAATATAGTACTAATTTATAAGGGGGGAAACAAAGAAGACCCTACAAACTATAGACTGGTCTCCCTTACAAGTACGGTAGCAAAAAGTTGTGAAAGAATGATCAAAATTAGATGTGTAAAGCATTTGGAAAAAAACTATGTATTAAATCCAAGGCAGTTTGGATTTAGACAAGGAAGATCATGTGTCACAAACCTGATGTGTTTCTATTCAAGACTAATAGATATAATACAGGAAAGAGATGGATGGGCTAATTGTGCCTTTTTAGACCTGAAAAAAGCTTTTGATAAGGTGCCACATAAGAAATTGCTAAAGAAATTAGAAACTGTAGGAGGAATACAGGGCAAACTACTTAAGTGAATGGAAGACTTCTTGCATTAAAGAAAAACGAGAATGGTGATAAGAGACAAACATTCCAATTGGGATGAGGTGATATGTGGAGTTCCACAAGGAACAGTACTGGCCCCAATAATGTTTGCTATATATATTAATGATATGGATGAAGGAATTGAAAGTTATATGAGCTTCTTCGCAGACAATACAAAAATATTGAAAAAAGTGAACACCGAAGAAAATTGTGAATCACTGCAAAACAATCTCAATAAAGTATGGGAATGGAGTAGGAAGTGGGAGATGGAATTCAACATTAAGAAGTGTAGTATAATGGAATTTAGAAGAAGCAAAAAAAGAATAGTGGTATATACATTGGGAGAGGAAGAAATTTAAAAAGCGGAAAAAAGAAGGACCTAGGAGTCATTATTATGAATAATGTCCCCTAAGAAACATATAAACAAAATTTTTGGAGAAACTTATAACTTGATAAGATCAATCAAAGTGGCATTTACATACCTGGACGAAGAAATGGTGAAGAAAATACTAATCACTTTGATAAGACCAAATTTGGAGTATGCAGCGACGACATGGTCACAAAGTACGAAAAATTGTATGACAAAACTTGAAAGAATATGAAGAGCAATTACAAAATTGGCACCAACACTCTCAGAACTATCTTATGAGGAGAGACTGGCAAAACTTGAGCTACAGACATTAGAGCAAAGAAAGAGAGAGGAGACTTGATAAGTATTTATAGAATCATGAAAGGCATGGAAATTATTGACAAAGAGGATCTAATAAAATGGGATAATAGAGATACAAGAAGACATGGAAAGAAAATCAAGAAAGACAATTATAGAAGAGATCTGAAAAAGAATAGCTTTTCCCACAGGATAATAGACATTTGGAACAGATTAGATGAGAATGTGGTGTGTGCAAAAATGATACACGAATTTAAAAACAGTCTAGATAAAACGAGATATGGAGATGGGACACCATGAGCATAGCTCCCCCTCCCATGAAATACAACTAGGTAAATGTAAATACACACACACACATGAAGAAATGGTAAAGAAAATACTAGTCACACTGATAAGGCCAAGATTTGAGTATACAGCAACACTATGGTCTCACAGTACTAAAAAGAATATAAAAAATTGAGAGAATCCAGAGAGCAACTACAAAGATGGCCCCAACACTATCAAAACTGTCATATGAAGAGAGATTGTCAAAACTAGAATTACTGACTCAGGAACAAAGAAGAGAAAGAGGTGACTTGTGGACTATCTTTAAAATTATGAAAGGTATAGAAGTCCTGGATAGAGAAGACTTACTAAATTGGGATAAGAGAAACACAAGAGGATATGGAAGGAAGCTCAAAAAAAGGACAATTATAGAAGAGACCTGAGAAAGAACAACTTTCCCCACAGAGTAGTGGATGTATGAAACACACTAGACAAAACAATAGTGTGTGCAAAAACAACACACAAATTTAAGGACAAATTAGACATGGTGAGACACAAAGACGGGACACCACGAGCATAGTTTCCCTTCCCGTAAGATACAACTAGGCAAATGCCACCACCATGAATCGCTCTGTGAAAAGTCATTACACTTATATCTGCAAAGTATAAGTATGGAACTGTTTATGTATTTTTTATCTAGTTGTATCTTACAGGAAGGGGAGCTATGCTTGTGGTGTCCTGTCTTTGTATTGCACAGTGTCTAATTTGCTCTTAAATTCGTGTATGGTTTTTGCATGCACTATTGTTTTATCCAGTTTGTTCCATATATCCACCACTATGTTGAAAACTGTTTTTCTTTTTCAGGTCTCTTCTATAACTATCCTTTTTGAGTTTCTTATTATGTCCCCTAGTATTTCTCTTATCTCAATTTAGTAAGTCCTCTCTATCAAGGAAATCCATGCCTTTCATGATTCTGTAAATGGTCAGGAGGTCACCTCTTTCTCTTCTTTGTTCCAAAGTCAATAATTTCAATTTAGCCCGTCCTCATATGACAGGTTTGAAAGTGTTGGTCCATTTTCATTGCTGCTCTCTGGATTTGTTAAATTTTCTTTATATTCTTTTTGGTATTGGGTGACCATAGTGTCACAGCATACATTAGTCTAGGCCTTATTAGTGTGACTAGTATTTTTTTTAGTCATTTCTTCATCTAAATAGGTAAAAGTCACCTTTATTGATCTTAGCAAGTTGTAAGATTCTCCGACAATTATGTTGATCTGTTTATCAGGGGACATGTTATTTGAGATAATTACTCCCAGGTCTTTTTCAGATCCCACTTTTTTTATTTCCTTTGTTCCAATTGTATATTGTCCTGATATTCTTGTTTTACTTTTTTCAAACTTCATTATGCTACGTTTCTTTATATTGAAGTCTACTTCCCACTTTTGGCTCCATTTCTAAACTTTGTTTAGGTCTCTCTGAAGTGATTCACAATCCATTTCAATATTCACTTTCCTCAGCAATTTAGCATCGTCTGCAAAGAAGCTCATGTAACACTCCACATCTTCATCCCTGTCATTCACATAAATAGTGAACATTATTGGAGCCAATACTGGTCCCTGTGGAAGAACTCCACTAATTACCTCCTCCCAAGCTGAACTCTTTTCTCTGAGCACTACTCTCATTTTTCTCATGCAAGAAATCCTCCATCCAGTTTAGTAATTTACCTTGTATCCCTCCTATGTTTTCCAGTTTTTTCAATAATTTTTTGTGTGGTACTTTGTTGAAGGCTTTTTGTAAGTCTAGGAAAGCACAATCAGCCCATCCATCCCTTTCTTGTATTATATCTATTAGTCTTGAGCTGAAACAGATTAAGTTTGTGACACATGATCTTCCCTATTTGAATCCAAATTGTCTTGGGTTTATTATATTTTCTTTCAGGTGTTTTATCCATCTATTCTTGATAGTTTTTTCACAGATTTTGGCTACAGTGCTTGTAAGGGAGACTGGTCTATAATTTGTTTGTTCTTCCTTGTTTCCTCCTTTATATATTGGTACAATGTTGGCATTTTTCTAGTCCTTTGGTAATTTTCCTTCTTTGAGTAAGCAACTTATTATGTTATATATTTTGTCCATTAATTCTTTACATTCTATTAGTATCCAATTTGCAATTCCGTCTGGGCTGTGTGATTTCCTGACATCGAGGTTCATTAGTTAATCCATTATTTCTTTTTGTGTTATTGTTATTTCTCTCATTGGGGGTGATCACACTTCCATTCCTTCATCCCAATGATGTACTTTTTCTCCAGTGAAAACTGACTTGAAGTGGTTGTTCATGACTTCAGCCATTTCTAAGTCTTCTTTATATTCTATATTTCTGTAATGTAGTTTCACCATTTCCTGTTTATTTTTAAGTTTACCATTCACATATAGAATAGTTTGGGTTGATCTTTACATTTTTCTATGATGTCTTTTTTGTAGTTTCTCTTTTCCTCCCTGCACACTTTTATGTATTCATTTCTATGGTTGATATGTATTTGCCACTTTACAGGTATTTTTTACCTTTTTTTCCATCTTTTCAAAGCTTTATCTCTTCTATCTTTTGCCTTACTGCATTTTCTGTTGAATCAGCACTTAATGTACACCTTTTCCTGTTTCTGTCTTGGTATGCATTTATTCACTCCTTCATTATAAATTTCCATCAAAATCATCCATTTTTCTTCCATTTGTGTCTCTTCTTTGAAAAAGTTTCCCCAATTTGCATTTTGAAAGAATTTCTTAAGTTCCCCAAAGTCCATTTTATTGTACACCAGTCTTCCTTTTCCATATTTCTCAATTTTCTTTATTTCCTCCTTTAGTTCAAACTCTATTAGTATGTTGTCACTCTTTCCAAATGGTGTCTTGTATTCAATTTTATCAACAATTTCAGGTTCTGTTGTAAATATTAAATCTAGTGTCAACTGTTCATTACTTTTGTATCTGGTATTTTATTTTGCCCATTGTGTCATTGCATGTTCTATATTCATGTCAAGTACATTTCCTTATATATTTTCTCTGCCTTTCACTCTCATCCCTTCCCAACAGATTTCCTCACAGTTAAAATTTCCCATAAGTACCAGGTTACCTCCATCCTTCAGCATCTCACTTAATGCTTTTTGTGTTATCCTCGGCAATTTACATTTATTATTTCGAACTATGTGTTCTTGTCATTATTTGCACTTCATGTACATTGATTTATTGCCAAATAAAGTCTATCTATCTATCTATCTATCTCTAATGAGTACCTTGTATCTTCTAACATTTTTGAATGCTTGCCCTCTTTCCAAGAGCTCTTTTTTGGTGGCACATAAATCACCACAAACTTTCTACTTTTCATGTTGCTGTCTTCATCTTTTATCATGATCATTTCCACACCGTTTTTACCTTCTGTAACCTTCATCACATTTAAGTTTTTCTTGGCCAAAAACATGATTCCTTCTCCACAATTACCATTATGTCTGTTTTTTTTCTGACAGGTAATCATTTAGTTCATTCAATCCTGAGATTAATCTGTCTATATTAGTATAGGCCACTTTTTTTTTTTTTTTTTGTATTCATCCCATTTTCTGTTCCTTTTGTTTTGTATACCTTGGTGTACCATTTTCTCAGCCTCATATCTAAAACTCTCCAATAGAACTCCCTGCTTTCAGTCTCCATTCTTTTCACAATTTTTTTCTTTAGCTTCATCTCTTAGTGTCTTTTCTCTTTCTCTTTCCTCAACATTCATTTCTCTTTTTATCTATATATTGTTGTAATGTTCACTCTTTGCTAACTTTACTGATTTTGCCAGTATGTCTTGTGCTACCATTTGTGATCTTAGTTTTATCTTTAGTGGTCGATTTCTTGTATTAGAATATTGTCCGATTCTATATACTTCTATTTCCTTTTCTACCTCGTGGTCATCATCTTGTACTAAACTTAGAATTGTTTTTGCCATTTCTTTTTTTGCTTTTTCTCTCAAGTACCTAACAGACCATGTTTTTCTTTTAATCCATATGCTACAGTACACTTTTTTCTATCCACTGTATCTCTGACCCAATTTGTTTTTTCTTTGATTACTTGAATAATTGTGTACAGACACTCCTCAACTTACGTTTTAGTTACGTTCCGAATGGCCGAACGTAAGTTGAAAATGAACGTAAGTTGTTACTGTACTATACATCCGTAAATTCTATTACTGTATCTTACAAAACACCCCTAAATCATTAATTATACACATGACATTGTAAAATAATAACATTAATTTCAAATAAATTAAATTCAAGCAACATAAATTGAGATGGTGGAGGAAGAGGGGAGGAGGAGGAGGAGGAGGAGGCAAGGCACTTTCAGTCTGTCGTTTGTGCAATGTAAACAATGGACGCAGCATCATGCGTAAGTATCGTTTGAACTATGGAGAGCGCGCTAAACTAAAAATTTCACTCAAAATTTTTTTTTTTTACAATTTTTTTTTACAGTCAGTTCAAACGTAAAATCGAAAAAACGTAAAACGAATGAACGTAAGTAGAGGAGCGTCTGTACTTTACATTTTCCTGTATCTGTTGTATTATTTCTTTAAAAGCTATCTCATCATTTTCTCTGCTTTCATTCCATTTCTTAATCTGCAAATTTTCCTCACCTAAGTTTTCTTCAATTCTTTCAGACATTGCCAGTATTTGGTGATTTTTCTCTTTTTTTTTAATTCTCAATATTGGTAGTATAATTATTTTTCATCTTTTCATTTTCACATTTAATCTCAATTAGTTCTTTTTTTAATTCACTTAACTTGTTATTTATTTTGGAATTCTTCTTTAGTTCATGTACCTCTTTATTGACTTCAAAATAGTCTTTCCTTAAAATCACAATCTTTTTCCTTAATTCCTTGAATTCTTTCTCCCACAAGTTTCTATTAAAATTCATATCCCTTCCTGTGTCTATGATTTGACTCAAATTTCTTTTTTGTACTTACCAAAGCCAGAAAATAGGTCATCACCATACAGTCTACCAATCCCTCTTGGGGTTTCAAAGCCTCTATTTACATTTAGTTTCAGTATAGTGCCTTCAGAGGGCTCTGCGTTTATGTTAACATTCAAATCAAACTTGTCTCTGTTTTCTCCTGATCCGCCTTGGCTCCCCCCCCCCCACTCAATACAACCCAGGCCTCTTGCTTTCCTTGCACTGTTGAGAATTTTGACAGCTCAGTGGTTCATTTGTGTGTCACTAGCTGAAAGTAATAGAGGGAAGCACTCAGCTGTTGTCAGCTGTCCTTGTGTTTAAAAATGGAGGAAGTTTAAACATAATTGAAAAAGAGAGGTCTTAGGTCCAGTCTGAAGAACAAGTGTAAATTGCAGAAAATATGAGGAAAATCTGTGCCATAATACAGTTGAGTAAAAACAGTGTACTTAATAACTACACAGAAGATATCAACACTACAAACAGACATTCATACAGAAAAACAGAGTATAGTTTTATAAGTTTAACTATTATATGAAATATTCAGGAGATTTGATGTAATTAACTCTTTATTTTATAGATCACGAGTCACCCAGCAGCCAGAGTATTCCACTACAGTTTACTGCTGAGACATTAGCCATTGCTGTGGCCTCTGCAACAATTGGAGCACTCATATTAGGATTTATCACTGGATTCTTTTGTGGAAAAAAGTGCAATAAAGATGAAGATAACCAGCTGTATACTGCTACTGATTATGAATACTTTGATCAGAGACAAAATGCTAATAGGTAAGTATAAAGTAACAAAATCAAGTAAACACTATAAACCTCATTAGATTTATTGTTCCTTAAGTTTATCACAAGTGATATGAATGTAGGAAGTCATGAGAATTTATTTGAACTTTGTTCATTAGTACATACATATATACAGGCATATATACATATACCAAGGGCCTCTTCCCCCTTACAAAGGAGGTAGCTAAAGTCAAAGGCATAAATCCACTCCCACCCATTTAATCCCACATACTCCACTCCCATTCACTACCCCTCCCTACTTCTTGTATATACTGAGATACAACTAACACCAAAAACCCTTTCCTCCTTACTAGGGGTGTATGTGTGGCTTAATCAAGTACCATACACTCACCCTACACCTATCACAAATACATGCAAAAAAAATTTGCCTACAAATTTCAGTCTTATTTTGTCTGTCCAGTAAGAACAAAGAAAGAAAACCTTGAGACAGTGTGAAATAAAGCCTTAACAAGACATAGGACATCTACACTCAGAAACCAAAATCCTCTACACAGAGCAACATATGAGTAGAATGGCAGGTATACAGCTCATGTAAAAGACCTCAAAGTCAGTCATCCATCACATTACATCACACAAACACTGTCTGCAGGACACAAGAAACTAACTTCAGCAGCATACCACCCAAATTGCTATTACAACCATCGATCATGCATCACAAACTTAATGTGTTTCTATTCAAGGCTAATGTAATACAAGAAAGAGATGGATGGGCTGATTGTGCAATTCTAGACCTGAAAAAAGCTTTTGATAAGGTGCCACATAAGAAGTTGCTAAAGAAATTAGAAACTGCAGGAGGAATACAGAGCAAACTACTGAAGTGGATGGAAGACTTCTTGCATGAAAGAAAACTGAGAGTGCTGATAAGAGACAAACACTCTAATTGGGATGAAGTGATAAATGGTGTTCCACAAGGAACAGTTCTGGCCCCAATAATGTTTGCTATATATATTAATGATATAGATAAAGAAATTGAAAGTTATATGAGCTTTTTTGCAGATGATGCAAAATTGTTGAAAAAAGTGAACACTGAAGAAGATTGTGAGTCACTACAGAGTGATCTCAATAAAGTATGGGATTGGAGTAGGAATTGGGAGATGGAATTCAATATTAAGAAGTGTAGTATAATAGAATTTGGAAGAAGTAAAAAAAAGAATAGTGGGATCATATACATTGGGAGAAGAAGAAATTAAGAAAGTAGAAAATGAGAAGGACCTGGAAGTCATCATTATGAATAATATGTCCCCTGAGAAACATATAAACAAAATTTTTGGAGAAACTTATAATCTAATAACAATCAAAGTGGCATTTGCCTACTGGGACAAAGAAATGGTGAAGAAAATACTAATCACTTTGATAAGACCAAGATTGGAATATGCAGCGATGACGTGGTCACCAAGTACAAAAAAATGTATAACAAAGCTTGAAAGAATACAAAGAGCAATTGCAAAATTGGCACCAACACTCAGAACTATCATATGAAGAGAGACTAGCAAAACTTGAGCTATAGACATTAGAGCAAAGAAGAGAGAGAGGAGACTTGATAACTATTTATAGAATCATGAAAGGCATAGAAACTATTGATAGAGAGGATCTGATAAAATGGGATAGTAGAAATACAAGAGGACACGGAAAGAAAATCAAGAAAGACAGTTATAGAAGAGACCTGAAAAAGAATAGCTTGGAGCAAGTTAGATGAGAAAGTGGTGTGTGCAAAAACAATACACGAATTTAAAAAGTCTAGATAAAATGAGATATGAAGACGGGACACCATGAGCATAGCTCCCCTTCCCGTAAAATACAACTAGGTAAATACACAGATTCTAGAATAAATACTTCTCACTAGACCAACAAATCCAATACTTTACCAGGTATGTTCAAACATTAACTCAAAACGGAAATCACTTCCAGAACACTCAAGAGTGACATAAGCTGGCCGACAATTAGGTTTTCTTTCAGCACAGTAACAGAAACATGCCAAGGGAATACAGAAGATACAGAAATGGTGGAAGTCATGAGCAAACACTTCGTCTGTTTTCACTAGAGAAAAAATGCATCATCAGGATGAAGGGAGAGAAATGACCCCCCCCATGAGGAAAATAAGGGTAACACAGAAAGAAATAATGGATCAAAGAATGAACCTTGATGTCAGGAAATTGCATTGCGTGGATGGAATAACAAATTGAACAGACAAAATATATAACATAATAAGTTGCTCACTCAAAGAAGGAAAAATACCAGGAGACTGGAAAAATGCTGATATTGTACCAATTTATAAAGGAGGAAATAAGGAAGACCCAACAAATTACAAACCAGTTGGTAGCTAAAATTTGTGAAAAATTATAAGTAGATGGATAAAACATCTGGAGGAGGACAAGATCCTAAATTGAAGACAATTTGGATTTAGACAGGGAAGATCATGTACCACAAATTTGATCTGTTTTTACTCAAGACTACTAGACATAATACAAGAAAGGGATAGATGGGCGGATTGTGTGTTCCTAGATCTACAAAAAGATTTTGCTAAAGTTCCTCACAAAAAATTATTTAAGAAAACTGTAAACCATAGGAGGGATACAAGGAATACTACTGAAGAAAAATGAGAGTAGTGCTCAGAGATAAGAATTCTACTTGGGAGGAGGTAATTAGTGGAGTTCCACAAGGATCAGTGTTGGCTCCAATAATGTTTGCTATCTATGTGAATGACATGGACGAAGGTGAGGAATGTTATATGAACTTCTTTGCAGATGATGCAAAATTGTTAAAGAAAGTGAGTACAGAAACAGACTGTGACTCACTACAGAGAGATCTGAACAATATCTGGGAATGGAGTCAGAAGTGGGAAGTGGACTTCAACATAAATGTAGCATAATGGAATTTGGAAAAAGTAAAAAAAGAATATCAGGATAATATAAAATTGGCGAAAAAGAAGTAATGAAAGTGGAAGCTGAAAAAGACCTGGGAATGATCATCACAAAAGATATGTCCCCTGACAAACATATTGTTTTTCATATGCATGCAACTGAAATGTTGGGGGCGATGTTTGAATCTTTATTGTGACATAAGCGTACAGGAGTAAGAGCATTGGATGCTCTCTGTATGGGAGACAGGCATAGACTGATGTGGGGGCAACATTGTTCTCCTTACGCAGAAGGAAGACGATGCCACACCTTAGTACACATGTATCAATGAAGGCCTTGTGCCCATGACAAAGAGTCCTTGTATTGGAAAGCATCTGGTAGTAGGGGGCACATTACAACACTATTGTGCAACCCTACAGTGCCCTCCTCATGTCGAATGTCAGGGCACCTTATAGTACTATGCCACACATATAAACAAAATTGTTGGCAAAACCTGTAACTTGCTGAAATAAATAAAAGTGGCTTTTACTCACTTGGATGAAAAAATAGTAAGGAAAATATTAGTCACACTGATACATAAAGAAAATTGAGAGAATCCAGAAAGCAACTTTGAAGATGGCCCCAGGACCATCAAAAATGTCATATGAAGAAAAATTGTCAAAACTAGAATTACCAACTCTGAAACAAAGAAGAGAGAGAGGTGACTTGTAGACCATCTACAGTTTTATGAAAGGTGTAGAAGTTCTTGATAGAGATGACTTACTAAATTGGGATAAGAGAATCACAAGAGAACATAGAAAGAAACTCAAAGGATAGTTATAGAAGAGACATGAAAAAAGCAGCTTTCCCCACAGAGTGGTAGATGTATGGAACATACTAGATGAAACAATAGTGTGTGCAAAAACAAAACAGGAATTTAAGAGCTAATTAGATATAGTGAGATAGAGAGACAAGATACCATGGGCATAGCTCCCCTTCCCTGTAAGATACAACTAGGTAAATACAACTAGGTTAATACAGAATTAAACACACCAGACAGAAATAATGAAACTGCATCAATGGAATGATGAATCTATAGAAGATGTAGAAATGGCTGAAATTATGAACAAACATTTTAAATCTGTATTTGCAATTGAAAATAAACAAAATTGGGACGAAGGACAGAAAGATCCCCCCAAAATGAAAGAAATAACTGTGGCACACAAGGAAATAAGTGACCAAATAATAAACCTTGATGTCAGAAAATCACACAGTCCGGATGGAATTGCAAATTGGATATTAAAAGAATGTATAGATGAACTAACAGACAAAATATATAAGATAATTGATTACTCACTCAAAGAAGGAAAGGTACAACAAGATTGGAAAAATGCAAATATTGTACTAGTATATAAAGGGGGGACAAGGAAAATCCACCTAACTATAGACTGGTCTCACAAGCACAATAGCAAATATATGTGAAAAAGTTATCAAAAGTAGATGGATTAAACATCTGGAACATCTGGAAGAAAATAATATACTGAATCCAAAACAATTTGGCTTTAGACATGAAAGATCATGTACCACTAACTTGATTTGCTTTTACTTGAGGCTAATAGAAATAATGCAAGAAAGGAACAGATGGGCTGATTGTCCTTTCCTAGATTTATAAAAAGCATTTGATAAAGTACCACACAAAACAGTACTAAGAAAAATCAAAATAATAGGTGGTGTACAAGGAAAATTATTGAAATGAATGGAAGATTTCTTGAATGGGAGGAAAATGAGGGTGGTACTTGGAGACAAATACTTGACCTGGGAAGAAATGGTAAGTGGAGTCCCACAAGATACTGTATTGGCTCTGATAATGTTTGCCATGGATGACATGGATGAAGGTGTGGAATGTTATATGAACTTCTTTGCAGATGATGCAAAACTACTAAAGAAAGTACAAAGGAAGACTATGAATCACTACAGAAAGACCTGGATATAGTTTGGGAATGGAGTCAAAATGGGAAGTGAACTTCAACATCAAGAAATATATTATAATGGAGTTTGGAAAAAGTAAAAATAGAATATCAGGGCAATATGAAATTGATACAAAGGAAGTAAAAAAAAGTTAGCCAAGAAGGGGACATATGAGTAATTATCACCAAAGACATGTCACCAGACAAGCATATCAACAAAATAATTGGAGAAACCTTCAATTTACTAAGATCAGTGAAAGTGACCTTTGACTACTTGGATGAGGAAATGGTAAAGAAAATACTAGTCACACTAATAAGACCAAGATTGGAGTACACTGCGACACTATGGACACCCAGTACAAAAAAGAATATAAAGAGATTAGAAAGAATCCAAAGAAGAACAAGAAAGATGGCACCAACACTCTCAAAATTGACATATGAACAAAGATTGTCCAAACTGGAACTACCAACCCTGGAACAAAGAAGAGAAAGAGATGTACTGGCTATTTAAAGAATTATGAAAGGGATGGGATAAAAAAAACAAGAGGACATTAAAAGAAACTAAAAAAAAGGATAGTTATAGAAGAAATCTGAAAAAGAATAGTTTCCCACACAGAGTGGTAGTGAATATCTGGAATAAATTGGATAAGGTAACAGTGTGTTAAAAAACTACTATACAAGAATTTATGAACAAACTAGATGCTGAAAGATACAAAGATCAGTCACTACAAGCATAGCTCTTTTCCCAAATAATACAAGTAGGTAAATACAACTAGGTAAATACTAGGTAAATACCCAGCACTCACCCTAGGCAACTTCACAAAATCTTTTCATGCTAGACTAACCTAGTGGCTTTGTTTGGGTTCATTGGGGTTGTAGATCTCCAGCAAGAGAGAACCAGGGCAGTGGGTTGATTAATTGATCCAGTAAAAATTCTTTATGAAATCTTGGTGTTCAGAAATAGTTATGTCTGTGTTTTTATATTTACAGCCGTTTAACAGGAGAGCTACAGGAAGAAGTGACATATGCTGAACCTGTACTGGTGCCTCAGGCCCTCAATAAGCCTGTCAACCTTGTCCTCAACATGTCACCTAAGGCTACCCTTAAGACACCAAGTTCTAACACTCCTGGTGGTCCTATTGGGCTTGGGTCACAGATGGGTCCATCACTAGGA
>NC_134790.1:61360774-61365774 GCF_046742065.1 Oratosquilla oratoria
GTAAATAATGTTGGATTGGGTGTGACAGATTTCCTGTACCCACCACTGTGGTGGTGTCGGTGATGTTGCCACCATTATAGATATAGGTTGTCCAAGACGTATTAACTCCCATGACCATGATCCAACATCCAACCTACATACCCACACCCACCTTCTTGCATCCAGAAATCTTCTTCCTATCACCTGTGCCATAACCCAGTTCCTGTGACAGGATATAATTACCATCATCTGCCTTGTATCCACATTTGCCCTACCCTCCTAACCCTAGCACTTCCCCTGAAAACTAGCATTGTCCTGTGATGACCTAGCACCCACCCATAGCCAAACAATTGTCCAGCACCTGCTCCATAACCAAGCACCTGTCCTGTAACTCAACACCTGCCCCACGACCCAGCACTCTTCCATGCGAAGCTGTGGCACCTAGGCTACTGAAGTGCCGGTTCACCTGTACATGATGACAGTTGAAGCTTAGAATATGAACTTATGTCTAAGGATATTTCATTAGGTCATGTAGTCTTCAAGGGCAGATGGGAGCTGTAGTGACCACTTTGATATTCTTTACTTGCAAATGCTGTTCTCTGAGAGTTGATATTAGTTTCTACTACCGGGACACACCTGCAAGTTATGTCTTCTGAGGTGGATTGCATTTGCAAATACTAACATGAATTGATAACTGTTAGTTAACGACAAGTGATAACACCCACAGTCCCTACTTTTGCATGCATCTCAAGTAGGCAAGTGGCAGCAGAAATTGCTGGAAAGAGGAGCATGGGTTGTGGGTACCCGCTGTGTACAGATGGAGTAGTTGGGGCAAGAGGTAGTGTAATGGGAGGTGTGTATAGGTGAACCAGCTTTATGGAATCAGCTGGTGCACAGGATGGGAGAGGTGCTGAAGGTGAAATTGTTGTATAAGGTGGGAGAGGAGTTGCATGTGATGGAATAGATGTTGCAATAATAGTGAAACAGGTGTTTGAAGTGAAATGGAATGGGTAATTTTGTGACTTGGAAAGGTCATGGGTTGGAAGCATACTATCTAGTGGGAAGTGAGAGATAAGAAGTTTTAGATATTGAATGGTAGATGCAGGGAGTTGATTAGATGTGCAATATAGTTTGTGAGGAGTGATTGATGGACCAGTAAGTATTGTAACATGGGAGTGCACAAAGTCTAAGAGTGAAGTGATGAGAAAATGTGCAAAAGTAAGTGAGAGAGATAGTTTTTTCTTTCTTTTTTTCTCAAGAATGAAGAAATGAGCACAAAGTGGAACTGGAAGTGTGTAAGGTGCACTGGCAGGTGCATGAGAGGTGGAACAGGAAGTGCACGAAGACAAGCTAGTGCACAGCCTCCAGACACGGCCGTTATTGCTTCCCATCTTTCTCTCGATGCGCAGCCTCGCGCTCACCAACACACCACATTGTTATAATAAAAACTGCATTACACATTTCATTTCATTTTCCACCAGCATAAAACCCCCTTGAAACAATTGCTCTCCTGATTTATGCAAAATCTATTTTGAGATGGTTGCATCATCTTGAAAAGTTGTGAAAAAATGCTCCCATTACAAGAAAGAGAAAAATTACATGATTACACTATTCAGATCAATGAAAGGAATGAATAAAACTGTAATGAGGACATGGAGGGGGAAAAAAGATTATATGCCTAAAGGATATTACAAAACAATTTTCAATACAAGTGCATGAAATTCTGGAGCAGACTGAAAGAGGGAATAGTCTAATCTAAAACCACAATCAGTCTTGTGGTAAGTGCCAAACACGCAGTATTTTGGTAGAAGTTTATTGCGGAGATCTACACACAAGTAAGACAGGAAGTGATCTGTCACAAGCGAATGCTTGGGGGGCCTAGCTGGGCATAAGATGCGCCCGTGGCCTACTTTCTGTTACATTGTTGCTAAGCGGGAAAAAGATTGGGCAAAACAATACATACTAACATATCTAGGTATATACATAGAAATATACAGCAACAAGAGAACAATTACATATAATGATGAATATGCATGCAAAATGGTTAAGGGTAACATATATTTAGTTCCTTAATTCTACGACGTGTACAATTGGCATAGACGCATACGCGTTTAGCGTACGCCTAATGACGCATATATATTCGGTTATATAATTATGTATAGGACACTTATATTGTAATGACTACATAGGCTTACTTATACAAAACATTTACAATAGATATATGTTGATATTAAGTACTCATGTATAATAAAGAAGTATGATATATACAATAAAGGAGATACATATACAATAAATATATACAATAATTAAGTAAGGAAGGGCTTGGCTACATTACTCCCCCCTTGAGAGTGTAGCGTCAGTAAAGAAAGTCTTTAGTAGTAGTAAAAATCAGATTTATTGTGAAATCTGACTGCCCTGCCTGAGCGACTTTTGTATGGGAGAGCGGAAGTATGAGGGTGGGAGGGAGGGGAAGATGTGATAGGGTGGCCGAGGTCATTGGCATTTGTGGGTGGTATGGGATTCGGTGGGATGACAGTTGAAGTGTCAGAAGTGGATGAAGTAGGAAGAGGAGGAGTGGAAGGTGTTGAGGGTATGTCTGGGGTTACATGGAGACGGGTCTTAGGGCGAGGAGAAACAGGGAGGAAAGCTGGTTTCAAACGATCAATGGAAACTGAGGTTTCGCCTTGAGGTAGGTTAAGGATGAAGTACTTAGGTTCACGTCGAATGACGTCATATGGACCAGAGTACGGAGCCTCCAAACTCTTACGAATTCTGTCGACTCGTAACCAAACTTTAGAGCAAGAATGAAGGTCGTGAGGGAGATAGGGTGGAGGTAGTGTATGGCAGTCACCGGATGCGAGATCTTGGAAATTGACAGACTGCATTTCCTTGATGAGACGGAGGATGGTTGTGTCATCCGAGGAGTGGGTGTGTTCCTGAGTAATGGCGACAGAAGGGCATAACATGTGAGCGCCAGTAACGGCGGTAAATGGGGAAAATTTGGTGACGTGAGGTGTCATGCGATAGCCAAGAAGGACGATAGGTAAGGAGTAAAACCAGTTATCTTGCCTAGCGCGGAGAGCTGATTTCAGAGAACGGTGGAAACGTTCAATCATGCCGTTAGCTTGAGGGTGATAACTAGTAGTACGCATATGGTGGAAACCAATGATAGATGAAAGCTTAGAGAAAAGTTCACTCTCAAATTGGGAACCTCTATCCGTGATGACATGAAGTGGAACACCGAAACGGCATATCCAGCCATTTACAAAAGAGATTGCTACAGAAGTGGCAGTAGTGTCAATGAGGGGAATTGCTTCAGTCCAACGAGTAGCTCGGTCAATGCAAGTCAACAAGTATTTGTATGGGAGAGGGTAAGGATAGTTAGGAAGAGTAGCAGGGGGCAACGGTCCTACAATGTCGATGTGTACCGATTGGAAGCGGTCAGTAGGAATAGATATAGGAGAAACAGGAGAGGAAGTGTGGCGGGTAGTCTTAGACTGTTGACACCTAAGGCATTGTCTTACAAATGTCTTTACATCTCTGTCAATGTGTGGCCAGAAGTAACGTTGTTTGACCAACTTAGAGGTGGACTGAACACCAGGATGAGAAAGGTTATGCAAAGAAGAGACTACGTCATTACGTAAGGGTAATGGAACGAAAGGTCGAGGAGTGTTAGTAGAGGTATCACACCAGAGTGTTAAATCAGAGGGTAAGGGGAATTTAGAGCGTCTAGGCTTGAAAGTTTCCAGTTCGTCATCTGTTGTCTGACTTTGAGCGATGCCACTTAAGTCAAAAGCGTCGAGTGTAACAGCGCATGACGTGCGAGATAAGCAATCAGCGATGACGTTAGTTTCGCCACGAATGTACTCGACTGAAGAAACGTATTCAGAAAGAACAGAGAGTTGTCGTTGTTGTCTGTCAGTTTTAGCAAGAGATTTAGAGTAAAAGGCAGCCACGAGGGGTTTGTGGTCAAGAAATAGGGTAACTGTATGTCCGTCAATGAGAGTCCTGAAATGCAAAACTGCGAGGTAAGCAGCTAATAACTCGCGGTCGTAGGTGGAATAGATGCGTTGTGCGTCAGAGAGTTTCTTCGAGTAGAATCCTAGGGGCGTTGGCTCGCCGTCTATAACTTGATAGAGAGCGGCGCCAATGGCTAGGCTTGAACTGTCAGTCACGAGTTGGTAGTTTGTCGGTAATAGGGAAGGGTAAGCTAAGGTTGGACAGTCCAGTAAGGCTTGCTTCAAATTATTGAAGGAGTCCTTTGCTGCGTCAGTCCAAGTGAGACACTTTGAAGAAGGATATTGTTTAAGAAGCTCAGTAAGGGAATAGGCTACGGTTGCAAAATTAGGAATCATGGGCCGAAAAAAATTGATCATACCCATGAAACGGCGCAAACCCTGTGAAGTCTGAGGCAAAGGGAAATCGGAAATGGCCGTGGTACGGTCTTTAGGTGGCTTAATCCCTTGTGAGCTAATCTCGTAACCGAGAAAGGTAAGATTTGACTTGAAAAATTGACATTTGTCAAGAGAAAGTCGCATGTTATGCTGAGCCAAAATAGAAAGAACAGTTTGAACATCTGAAATATGTTCTTCAAGGGTCTCACTAGCAATCAGTACATCATCAAGGTACGTAAACGTGTTGTTTACGTTAGCTAAGAGGGTATCTATAAAGCGCTGAAATGTGGCTCCAGCATTTTTCAATCCAAAGGGCATGTACAAAAATTCAAATAAACCAAATGGCGTGCATATCGCAGTCTTAGGAATATCTTGTTCAGCTACAAGAATTTGCAGATAGGCACGTTGTAAGTCTAACTTAGTGAATATAACCTTATTCTTAAGTGACATGGTGAGAGAGCGCAAGTGTGGTATGGGATATTTGTCATTTACAGTTACATTGTTGAGACCTCGGTAATCTCCGCAAGGTCTCCAGGAATGTAGTTCTTTCTTGGGAACCAAATGAAGTGGGGACGCCCAAGGTGAGTTGGAGCGTCGTATGATCCCTGCATTAAGCAAAAATTGAAA
>NC_134790.1:61370774-61630774 GCF_046742065.1 Oratosquilla oratoria
TAATTTTAGGAAGGGATACCGGACAGAATATCAATGAAGGCCAAAATATCATGATGGGATGTAATGACAGTGGAAGACAAAAGACCACGATGGGATGTAATTATAGTGGAGGAAAAAATATCACAGTAGGATACAATGTCACTGGAGGACAAAATATAATTTTAGGAAGGGATGCCGGACATAATGTCAATGAACGACGGGAGGCCGGCGTGAATCACGGTGACGTAGGGGGATAAAATGTACAAAAGAGATCGGATGACTGTGATCGACCAGATGTCCGTGATGGGGGAAGTGTTAATTTTGATGGGAGAAATGTTAATGAGGCATTGAATGTCAATGAAGGACCAAATAATAATATAGAGCAAGGTATAAATAAAAAACAAAATGATAATGTAAGACATTATATTGAAACTCAAAATGTGTCAAAAAGAAATAATCACGAGTTTCTTAAAACCATGTACTTTAATGCTCGTAGTATTAGGAACAAATTTCAAGAAATACAGGCGTATGTCAAAAGCGAAAATCTCGATATGATAGGAATAACTGAGACATGGTTAAATAGTACAGAGTTCGAAACTGAATTTAATATTCATCAGGATAGAAACCACAAGAAAGGTGGGGGTGTTCTGTTGTACGTTAAAAACAATGTTTATGCTTGTGTTTTAGAGAAAGTGAAACATGATGCATATGATAGTTTGTGGGTTGAGTTAACACAAACAAATGGAAAAAAATGAATATAGGTGTAATATATAGGCCAAAGACATTATCATTAGCAGACGACAAACTGTTATTTCAGGAACTGTCTAGTTTCTGCAACCGGGATTTATTGATAATGGGTGATTTCAGTTTTACTGACATTGATTGGATGACCCTTGAACATGCCCATATAGGTAGTCGCTTGATTTATTTTCTTGGTGACAATTACTTAATTCAGCATACAAAAAAGCCCACAAGATATGGAAACTTACTCGATCTATTGATCACTCGCCGCGAAAGCATGGTAACTGATATAGAAGTCCGGGAATCTGTTGCAAATAGCGATCACAACTTAGATTCAAACTCCTAATTTTTTTTAGAATAGATACTTGTGTTTCTTAAATACCTGATTTCAGTAAAGCTCAGTTCATAGGACTACGTCAGGAGCTTCAGCTTACAGATTGGGAGGCAAAATTAAACGAAAGACCTGTAGATCAGATGTGGGAAATATTTCAAAATACGCTCACTAAGATGATTCAAACTTACATTCCTTTTAAGGACAGACTCAGGACAGATATCAGGCTCGCCCAAAGTGGTTCGACAAAGAAACTGAAAAAAGTATTGCTAAAAAGAGACAGGCTTATAAGAAATATAAGTGCTCGGGTGCATCTAATGACTATGAAAGTTATGTATCAATACACAGAGATTTAAAAAAGACAATAAGAAAAAGAAAACGACGATACAAAATGAACATCGCTGATAAATCCAAAGAGAATCCCAAAGAATTCTATAGTTACATTAGAGATAAAAAGGTTGTTAGAAATCACATTGGTCCACTATTATCTGCTGACGGTCAACTTGAATATTCAAATGAAGGAATGTGTAATATCTTAAACAATTATTTTAGCTCGGTATTCGTAAACGAAACACCTCAAAGTGAACTCCAAACTGAAACCTGTGATAAGTCTAGGGTAAACTTACTCACTACGGTAAATATAACAAAAGAAAAAATAAAAGGTGTACAGATAAACTCAAAGCTAACAAAACACCAGAGCCTGACGGTTGGCATCCAAGAATCTTAAAGGAAATGAAAAATGAGATTGTTGTTCCATTAGAAATTATTTTCAAGAAATCCATCATATCCGGAGATGTCCCAAGAGAATGGAAGCTAGCTAACGTTACTCCCATATTCAAAAAAGGTGACAAAAAGAAACCAAATAACTATAGGCCTATAAGTTTGACTTCAATCGTAGGAAAAATAATGGAAACTATCATCATCATTATCGAACATCATTTAGAAAGTAACCGTTTGATAAATGATAGCCAGCATGGTTTCAGACGGAAGCGTTCTTGCGTGACTTACTCGAATTCTACAATACAGTTATCTCGAATTATGACAAAAGAAACAATATAGATTTAATATATCTAGACTTTGCAAAAGTTTTTGATACCGTCCCACACGAAAGACTACTTACTAAATTAGCTTTACACGGAATAAGTGGTAGCCTATTAGGTTGGACTAGTAATTGGTTGAATGGTCGAAAACAGAGAGTTGTTCTAAATGGAAAAACTTCTAGATGGAAAAATGTTACAAGTGGAGTTCCTCAGGGTTACGTTCTTGGGCCACTTCTATTCATAGTATATACAAATGATATAGACCATGGACTAAAATCTGCTGTTTCTAAATTTGCTGATGATACAAAACTGTGCGGAATGGCAAATGATCACTTAAACCAATTAGATATTCAAGAAGATTTAGATAAATTACAGCAATGGTCTGAAAAGTGACTAATGAAATTTAACACAAGTAAATGCAAGGTAATGCACATAGGTAAAAATAACAGTAAGTACGATTACAAGTTATTTGGAAATTCGTTAACAAAAGTGGATAGTGAAAAAGATCTCGGCGTAATTATCAGTAACGACCTCAAATCATCCAAGCAGTGTATTTCAGCCTCTGAGAAAGCAAATAAGATTCTAGGACTGATTGCGCGATCTTTTGATTTCAAAAGTCCATCACTCATTAACAAGCTATAAATCGTTAGTTCGTCCACATTTGGAATATGCTGTTTCCGTATGTCACCGAATCTCATTAAAGACATTGACAGACTTGAAAAAGTACAACTGCGAGCAACAAAACGGATTCCAAATATAAAAAATAAATCATACGAAAATCGACTAAAACATGAATCTGTTTTCCCTAAAAAAAGCGTAGACTCAGAGGTGACTTGATACAGGTCTTTAAGATTCTAAAGGGAATTGACATCAAAAGTGACAAAATTTTCACATTGAATGAAAATCAGACAAGAAACAATGGTCTCAAACTGTCCGGAAATAGATTCAATTTGGAAGTAGGTAGAAACAACTTTGCCAACCGTGTAGTTAATAAATGGAATAAACTTCCTGCAGAGGCAGTGCAATGTAGTTCAGTTCGAAGCTTTAAGAATCATTTAGATAAACACCTAAGCAAGATGCTGTAATGATTATAATTTATTTTATATTATTTGTTTTTGTTTTGTTATCATTTGTCTGTTTGATTTTCATTTATTATTAGTTAAATGTCAATTTATTATTATTTACTATTTATACCTATGCATTTATTTATGTATTTTATTTGTTTACATTATAGTTTTTCTTTATTATATTATTTTATTATTTTTTTTTTCGCATCCGACCTAGATATGGACCAAAAGGTCTCCTGTCGGCATGCTCCACCTTTGTAATCCTTTGAATTAGACAGAGTTACTTCTCATTACTAGATAAATAGGATTGAAATCAATGCATCTGTTTATGAAGTTGCTTTTAGTTACCCAACACCACATCACCGCATGCATACGTACACTGTACATATGCAAACTCGCTCGAAGCCTAGGAGGGAAACTGAGAAATCCATTTATAACCTCGTTCGCGTATTTATGAGAAAACAAAATAGAATCAAATGTCTGGTTAGTAATTGAAAGTAAATGAATTTAAGTATAAATATGAACATTTGATAATTATATATTTAGTTCATAAATATGGATCTTTGGAGGGAGAATAAAAAATACAAAAATAAAAAATTATTCGTTGGCTACGTCTACGTTCGTACGTCACGTCCATGCCAAACTTTCGATGATCGTACATCATGGAACGATTTCTAGTGAAGATGGTTTGCCCTCAGTTTCAGTCTTTTCAGAATCGAGGGAGTGTTTTGATGGCAGGAATTTACTGGACCAGCAAAGCCTAATTCAAACTCTACGGGCAAGGGCCAAGGAAAACGAAAACCAGTAAAGCATGAATCTACTATATGCTCGTGGAACCTAGATTGGCTTGAAGTGGATCGGGGCAGTGATGTCTAACGGTGTATTGCAAGGCTTGTCGTGCATTTCCACCAGCAACCACTGCCAGGAGAAACAGAGGCGCTGTGTCTGCCGGTCAATTTCACCCCTCCCCCTCCCCCCAAAATTAAAGGCTGATTTATTTAAAAAAAATATATATATATTTCATGCACATGAGTAATGAGTTAGCCTTCCAATAGTTTGAAGGAAATCGAACCTGCAAAAACATGGCTCTGGAAGTACCAAAAATGGCTCTGGTGAAAAAAAAACAAAACAAAAAAAAAACGAAAAATGGCTCTGGAAAAAAAAAGTATTTTTTCCCCTGCTTAACACATAGTGGAACATAACACATTAGTTTGAGGTTGAAATACCGTAAGTGTTCTTTACTCGTTTTCATCTTATGAAAATCCCTCGAAATCCGGTGGTGAGGTACTTGCATCTTGTGATGGGCCAGGTTTACAGACTTGAGCTGGTGGTGCAGGAGTGAAAAAACTCGTTATTTTTTCTTGAAGATCCATAATGTGAGGCAGTTTCAGGGATGGTGCTGTAAGTCGTATAATCAAGTAAGAAATCGACGTATGAGCGGAGTTGAGAAAGCCTAACTTCCTTCACGTTCACATCCGGCTCCTCTTCACTGCTGCTGTCCTCCCCTTCACCGGTTACAGAGGCAATGATTTCGTCGTCGTTCATTTCATGGTGTCCCTGAACTTCATCTTCCTCCTCCAGCCACTCACGCACATCATCAACCAAGTTCGTCACACACATTTCTTACATTTGCTCCTTCCTCAAGTTTCTTGAATAAGTCCAATTTTTGCCGCACTGTTAGAGCAATTCGCTTTCGTTTCACAACTTTATTAGGCATGATGACACAAGTGTATTCGTAGTACTGTATAGTAGTGTATTGTAAATAGGTGTTGTATGGCATTCACCCCGCGACTAGCGTCGTCTATATACCCTGCCGCGCGCCATCTGGTGTTTACATTTCAAACTACTGTAACTCGGTATCGTTCGCCTCGCGTACATGGCGATTTTTAGTTTTTTTTTCGGGCAGCTAAATATTATTTTCGAAAATAATATTTAGCTGCCCAGCTGCTTCAAAACGTCCGGATAAACAGAAATCCGGATATGTGAAGGCCGGATGAACGAGGTTTGAGTGTATATATATATATATATATATATAATATATATTCCTATTAAATGCTATAGCACAAGTGTCATTTTTTAAGAGAAAATTTCTCTAACTCTCTGTATTTCCTTTTCTCTTCATAATTCAAACTCTGAAGGAAATGGAAAAAGGCTCCAGAATATTGATTCATTTTACCGACAGCTGTTTCAACCATTACAAATGGTCATCTTCAGGGTAATACAATACATCAAAACAAACATGGGTATATAAGGCCGAGTAAAAACGGCAGGGAGAGGTCACTCGTAAGGTGGGAATCTGTCTATCCTACCGAGACGGAAAGGGTAACCGGGACAACTTCCCCATGTGGGATTACGTCCTGGAAGTCTGGACACAATCCCCATGTGGGTTTTTGTCCCGTGGTGACGGTCTGTATTTTCTATTGGAGGGGAGGACATAATCAGATGAAATCTGTACATTTAAGATAGGGTTTCGTAAAGCGATGCTCACTGCCTCAGCTACTACTAAACTTCCACAATTGTTGTCATGGTGGATGATTGTTGTATCTCTTATGAGATCTACTAGGGGCGGCTTTTTATCGTGGGCATCGACAAAATGTTGGTGGATGGCTCCGTTGTTACGGTGAGCCTGCAGTCGTCTTCTTAAGGTCGTGAGGGTATGGCCGACGTAGCTAACATCGAGGGGCTTGCATGCCCCTTCAGAACATTTAAATTTATATACTACGCCGGTTTTAAATTCCTTTGGACACTCGGGGACGGTGCTGCTTTTCATAACAAGGGAGTCAATCAGGTTGGGACGGCTGAAGACTTTCAGTGAGACCCTTTCGTAGGGCTCCTGAGGTGAAACACCTCTAGAGATAATCCTACGAAGGGTATAGACTTCCTGTCTGTAAGCAGTGCCAAAATCTAATTTATGGTAAATCATTAGGGTTTTCTCCGCGTTGTCAGCAGTGGTCTTGACTCGGGTGTGAAACTCTTCCATATTCTTCCTAATGACATCTTCTATGGTGTTACAAGAGAAGCCATTATTCGTTAACACCTGTCTAACACGTTCAAGTTCTGTATGAACAGCTTTCCACGTGCTGCAATGGGAGAAAGCCCGCCTAACATAAGCACCAACTACAGACCTCTTATAAGAGTCTGGACACTCACCCCTGGCATTTAGGCACCGCCCAACATTGGTATCTTTTGTGAAAACAGAAGTAGCGTAATGGTCCTCTTTCTTTTCGACAAGGACATCAAGGAAGGGAAGGGTTTTGTCCTTACTCTCTTCGATGGTAAAATTGAGGACTGAATTTGCTTTGAGGGCGTCTGCTAACTTCCTGGTATCGCTGCTTTCTCTGACGGAAATGAAAATATCATCAATATATCTGGCGTAGATCCTCAGTCTATGGTGACTATTGAAGGTCCTAGTTTCTACAGCAGCCATGTGAATGTTGGCAAATAGGACACCTAGGGGTGACCCCATCGCAACACCATCCACCTGACGGAAGAGTTCTCCTCTGTGGGAGAGGAAAGGTGCCTCCATCGTACATGCTGCTAACATTTCCTTCAATAGCCTGTCGGGTATTGAAAGGGGGGGGGGGTTCGGCCAGATCTGTAAACGTAGTCCAGGATGATTTCTATAGTTTCTTGGACAGGAACATGGGTGAAAAGGCTCTCCACGTCCAGAGATGCAATGTCTTCGTCAGGATCAGAAGTTCTCAGGATGTCAATGAACTCAGCAGCAGACTTCAAGGAGTAACCAATGGGGATGAATGGAGTTAATATATTGTTTAAGATTTTAGCCATCCTATAGGTGGGTAATGCCATTTGTGATATTATGGGCCTGAGGGTATTGCCAGGTTTGTGGGTCTTAACAGTTCCATTACCCTGAAGATGACCATTTGTAATGGTTGAAACAGCTGTCGGTAAAATGAATCAACATTCTGAAGCCTTTTACTATTTCCTTCAGAGTTTGAATTATGAAGAGAAAAGGAAATACAAAGAGTTAGAGAAATGTTCTCTTAAAATCATTGACGCCACTTGTGCTTTAGCATTTAATAGGAATTGTTTACGAGAAAGACTTTGCCCAAAACATATATATATATATATATATACAATACAGTATATATATATATATATACAGTATATATATATATATATATATATACAGTATATATATATACACTTTTATCAACCATAATGCACTTTAATTCTAAGCCATCTAGGCGCATGCAGAAATTGAAACGTAGTACGCCCGAGGACTCGAACCCCATGTGGCGAGAACATTACCAGTGCCGAGTGACTAGACCAATACACCATCAAGAGAGATAGAAGTTGATAGCAATTTTTCTTATAAATCTGTATGCTTGACTTACACATACACGAAATTTTGCGTTCAACCCATCTCCACTATGATAGTACATTGGTAAGTATACAAATGCGGGACGTATTTGAACAACACTGAATGGGTCCCAGTAATTAGAGATACATTTTTATCAACCACAATGCACTTGAATTCTAAGCCATCTAGGCGCATGCAGAAATTGAACCATAGTACACCTGAGGACTCCAACCTCATGCAGCGAGAACATTACCAGTGCCGAGTGACTACACCAATACACCATCAAGAGATATTTAAGTTGAGTGCAATTTTTCTTATATATCTGTATGCTCGAGTTACACATACACTTAAGTTTGCGTTCAACCCATCTCCACTATGATAGTATATTGGTAAGGATATGAACGCGGGAAGTATTTCACTTTTATCAGTTCGATGTATTAGAAGTTTCAAGTCCTGTGCAACTTCCTCATCTATGTAACTGTCATCACTGCAGGAATCGACAAGTGTTGTTAACTTTCACCCATTGACTGTTGTCGAGGTGGCCACTAGAGGCTCTGAGGGAAAGTGGTTCCAGAGATAGTGGCAAAGACCGATAGCTGGGAGGAGTCGAACATAGTAGCTGTCTTACCTGTAGGTACCGGTGCCTTGGACATATACACACAAGCAAAATGGCCTTTCTTACCATACTTATTACAGGTAGAATTTCGAGCTGGGTAAGTAGTACGCCTATGATGTAGTCCACAGAAACAACATCTACTCTTCATGGATAGAGTGGCTGCCAATACCTGATCTTCAGCAGTCATCACACAATCCTCAGGCATAGGTTTATTCTTCACAGTATCATCCCATGATGTCTGAGCATGATCAGGGGTCACCACAGTGGCGGTGTGCACAAACTGAGGAGTTATGGGACTGTAAGAGCTGGCATTGCATTGAGCCAAGTGTAAAGAATAAGCCTGATCATAAACCACCTGTAAATCTGAAGTCTTATTTTCTAAGAGACATTGGCGAATCAAAGGTGAGGTTTGACCATTAATAAAGGCATCCCTAATTAACTCTTCCTTGTACTGTTCTGCACTAACTGCCTTTAGGTTACAATCTTTACCTAACTTATGTAGTTCTCTCAAAAACTCATCTAAAGATTCACCAAACTTTAGTTGACGAGTTATGAGCAAGTGCCTAGTGAATATTTCATTGGGTGTCTTTACATACAACTTTTGCAAAACAGAAATGGCAGAATCATAATCAGTGCATTCTTTGTTATACTCCTAAACATTATGACTAACACAGTTCACAAGAGTTATTAGCTTGTCAGGTGCATTTTCTCCACACTCTTGAATGAAGCTGGAGAAAGTCTTGTACCAGTGTTTCCATTCCCACAGTGCAGTTGGGGAGCTGGGGTCCAAATCCAGATGGGCCAGCCTTAGTAGTTTTTCCATTATTGAGCTGATTAAATTTAAATAACAATAAGAGACTTGGCTGCTGCTCCCAAGCTTTAATCAACTCAAACACAAATAGATCTGAAAATACATTACAGAATATAACATATATAATAGAATATAAGTTAAGTCAGAAAATGCTACATTTTATACAATATTTCTTTCATATAATTTACTGAATATACAGAACTCATCATATGGGTAGACGCAACATAATATACAAGATTTATACAATGATTGAATAAGTAGGGGAAAGGAATTAACTTCATAAAGTCATGACTGTTACTCCAACTAGTCCCAAACAGACTATGACAACGTAGCCAGACAGTTTCTTCAATTATTTACAGAGCATGACATGCAGCCAAACAAACAGTTCAGAGTATGAAAAAGTCCAATGACAAAATATATTGCATACCTTCCTAAATTGCCACTAAATGCCTTAATTTCCCCTGTTTGGCTTACCTCCCATTTTTCTCCATTTTCTTTAACCATCTCTAGTCCCCTGCCCATTACCCTCATATTTACCTCCTGCACCACCCCATCCATGTACACATTGAACAGCCATGGCAACATGACACATCACTGACACAGCCCCACCTTTACCTCAAACCATTTGCTCAATTTCCAATTCTAACACAGGCTCTACTACTCTCATAAAAATTCTTGACTGCCCTTAACAGCTTTCCCCCGATCCCATATATCTGCAAAACCTCCCACAAAGCCTTTTTCACATAAGGGCCCAAAAAAAGCTTTCTCACATATCTGCCTTACCACAAAAATCTGATCCACACAGCCCCAATCCTAAATGCACACTGTTGCTTACCAATTACTCCCCCTGTTCCTCTCCTGATCCTCTCAAAACCCTCCTATAATCCTTCACAACTACACTTAACAAACTGATCCCTTGTAAAACAGAACTATACTGGCACTCCAGTCCTCTGGCACTCTACCCTCCCTCTGACATGCATTAACCACTTCAGTACGAGTCAAATTCTCATGCACAGCATCAACTGCCATATGTATGATGCATCACACTACTCAAATTATAAAATATAAAGTCACTGCTGTATTACCTGTTCTCTTTTACTCTGAGTAATAATGAATACAGAAAACATGATCAAAGCAGTTCACAGAATCCGGGGGCAACTCATGTTCAACTATAAAATAAATATATATATATGAGGCTGTCTGGAAAGTATCCAGCCATTATGAATATTTATAGAATTGGTAATGCAATCCTAACAAAAATTGGCAGACATGCAAAATTGTGAAGCATTCCACATAGGTAAATTCTGACAGATCTTACTGCACATGTGTGAGTGGCCATAGTCCCATGTGACAACTCAATTACTGGCCAGACACAGTTGAGTGAAGGTGTGTACTGTTTGACCATCGCATTGACGCAGGTGACTTTCATTGGCTAGACTGGGCTTTTGTTTCTGGGTCACAGCTGTAGACCTATGACTCATCTCCAGTTATTACTTGTTTTCGGAAATTTGAGTGATTTGTAGCAGCTTGAAGCATTTCCTGTGAAGTTTTAGCACAAAATTCCTTCTTCTCATGGGTCAGGAGATGCAATGGTCAAACAGTACACACCTTCACTCAACAGTGTCTGGTCAATAACTGAGTTGTCACAAGGGACTATGCCCACTCACACATGCACAGTAGGGTCTTCTGTCAGTGTCTGCCAACTTTTGTTACGATTGCACTACCAGTTCTGCAAATATTCATAATGGCTAGATACTTTCCGAACAGACCTCATGACATCAAGACATAAGACACTGGCATCCTCGTGTACCCATTTGTGCCTCATGATGCCTACATAGGTGTCACCATACCAAAGTGGTTAAAGAACCTCACTAGCCAGCCCACTATTACTGTACCTACCTTCTTTGCATAGCATCTATCTAACCCAAGTGCCTTTCCTACTCTCATAATTTTCAAAACTACTTGTACCTCATCTTTTCTCATTTCTCGTCCATTTCCCTCTCCCATCATCTTAGCTCCTCCCACTAGTGCCACCAATCCCTATCCTCCTCCACATTCAACAGCTCTCTAAAATACTCTGCCATTCTTCCTCTTACTGCCTCCTCTTCCATTAACATCTGTCCATCTGTGCCTTTTACCTTTTCATTCTTTATTTGCTCAACTTCCCCTCCCTCTTTTAGCTTCCTTTCAAAACATCTCTTTATTACTTTAAAATTTTTGTCAAACCCCTTCCTCATTTTACATCTGCTCTCCTCTTTGTCTCCTTTATCATGTTTTACTTCTCTTTTTTTTTTTTTTTTGTACCTCATATGTTTCCTGATTCCTACTTTGCAACCAATCCCTGAATACTCACTTCTTCTCTTCTACTACCTTCTTCACTTCATCATCCCACCTCTCACTACTCTTTCTTCTATTCCCTCCCATCCTCCTTGTTCCACATACCATCTTTGCACACCTTGTCACTCCTTGAAACACCCCTATTCCTCTTCTACTCCTACCTCTACCCTATCCTTCACTATTTCCCACATTTCTCTCACATTCTTCTTGTACTCCTACTCCTTTTCCTTCTAATGTACAACAAAACAGATTTTGAGAAACTCAGAGAATTTTTTCAAAAAGTAAACTGGGAAAACTTCTTAAATGAAGAAACAAAAATAGAAGAGAAATAGAGTACTGTATATTGAAAGAAATTTATAAAGAAGAAATAAATATGTACCAGAGCAGAAGCAGGAATGGGTAACATTACGTGCTGGTACAACAAAAAATGTAGTGAGACTAAAGATAGAAGAGACAAAGTTTGGAAAAGATTAAAAAAAAAAGTAAGTGGCAAATATATATCAAACTAAGAAATAGGTAAACATATGCTGGGAAGAAAAAAGAAACTACAAAAAAGACATGATAGACAAATGCAAAGATCAACCTAAACTATTCTACACGTATGTAAATGGTAAATTAAAAAATAAACGTGAAATAGTGAAACTGTGTCAAGGGAATGACAAATATATAGATGTAGAAATCGCTGAAATTATGAACAAACATCTTAAATTTGTATTCACAATTGAAAATACACAAAATTGGGATAAAGGATAGAAGGATTCCCCCCAATGAAAGAAATAACTGATGACACAGAAAGAAATAATGGACCAAATAATAAACCTTGATGTCAGAAAATCACACAGGTTCAGATGGAATTGCAAATTGGACACTAAAAGAATTTATAGATGAGCTAATGATCAAAATATATAAGATAACAGATTGCTCACTCAAAGATTGGAAAAATGCAAATATAGTACCAATATATAAAGGGGGAGATAAGGAAGACCAAACAAACTATAGACTAGTTTCCCTTACAAGCACAATAACTAAAATATGTGAAAAAATGATCAAAAGTAGATGGATTAAACATCTGGAAGAAAATAGCATACTGAATCCAAAACAATTTGGCTTTAGACATGGAAGATCATGTGCCACAACTTGATTTGCTATTACTCAAGGCTAATAGACATAATGCAAGAAAGGGATGGATGGATGGATTGAGCTTTCCTCAATTTACAAAAGGCAAATTTTGATAAAGTACCCCACAAAAAGCTAAGAAAAATAAAAATAATAGGTGTACAAGGAAAGTTATTGAAATGGATGGAAGATTTCTTGAATGGGAGAAAAATGAGGGTGGTACTTAGAAACAAAAACTCAACCTGGGTAGAAATGATAAGTGGAGTCCCACAAGGTTCTGTATTAGCTCCAATAATGTGTGCCATATATTCAAATGATATGGATGAACGTGTAGAATGTTATATGAAGTTCTTTGCAGATGACACAAATCTACTCAAGAAAGTAAGTACAGAGAAAGACTGTGAATCACTACAGAGAGACCTGGATAAAGTCTGGAAATGGAGCCAAATTTGGGAAGTGAACTTCAACATCAAGAAATGTAGTATAATAGAGCTTGGAAAAAGTAAAAATAGAATATCAGGGCAATATAAAATTTATACAAAGGAAGTAAAAAAAAAAGTTAGCTCAGAAAAGGACCTAGGAGTAATCATTAACAAAGACATGTCACCAGACAAGCATATTAACAAAATAGTCAGAGAAACCTACAATTTACTAAGATCAATAAAAGTGGCCTTTAACTACTTGGATGAGGTAATGGTAAAGAAAATATTAGTCACACTGATAAGACCAAGATTGGAGTATGCTGCAACACTATGGACACCCAGCACAAAAAAGAATATAAAGAAATTAGAAAGAATCCAAAGAGCAACAACAAAGATGGCACTAACACTTTCAAAATTGACATACAAACAGAGATTGTCCAAACTGGAACTACCAACCCTGGAACAGAGAAGAGGAGAGCTACTAGCCATTTACAGAATCATGAAAGGCATGGAAGTCCTTGACAGAGAAGATATATTAAAGTGGGATAAAAGAAAAACAAGAGGACATGAAAAGAAACTCAAAAAGGATAGTTATAGAAGAGATCTGAAAAAGAATAGTTTCCCACACAGTGGTGGATGTCTGGAATAAAGTGGACGAGGCAACAGTGTGTGCAAAAATCGTACAAGAATTTAAAAACAAACTAGATGCTGAAAAATACAAAGACGGGTCACTACAAGCATAGCTCCCTTCCCGTATAATACAACTAGGTAAATACTTACTTTTCATTTACTATGTTTTTTTTTTTACTCTTCTAGTGTTGAAAATAATGAAAAAAATTCTGTCATTAATATATTAACATTCATGAGTAAATACAAAAGGTTTCATTGGGATACAATGCCACAAAACAAACTTGGAATATTGTGTAGTTGGTAGCTTTTGCATCTTATTCATGAACCTATATCCTTACATATTTCATCACTCCAATGGTAATATATTTAGCACTGAAAAAATCTGATATGGAAATTTTCTTATTTTGGAGTGTAAGCAAATAATTTCATCATTATACAATTGAACACAACCAAAACAAACTTATAATATTATGTTATGCAAATGAAACCCTTCGGCTTACTGCTTTACTAGCATACATGTATTCTTTCCTTTCTTCAAACAACACCACAATGTTACTTTAATTTTTCATATAATTATATACCAAAAGTCCCCCTTATTTACCTAGTTGTATTATACGGGAAGAGAACTATGCTCGTAGTGACCCATCTTTGTATCTTTCAGCATCTAGTTCGTTCTTAAATTCTTGTATAGTTTTTGCACACACTCAGGGCTGTTTCTAGCTATAGGTGGACTAGCCGTTTGCCTAGGGCCCCCAAGCAACCAGGGGCCCCCAGGGTAGCTTGGAAAATTTTAAATTCCCAGGCCACCTGGGCACCTGATAAAAAGTTGAAATTTCTATTTTAAAATTGTGGTTCAATTGAATTGGGTGAAACTACATGAGTTGAACACAGTGAATCATACAGGCAAGGTTCAGCTATATAATAAGTTAGACCCATCATTCCCATTAACAAGAAGATTAAACAGAACAAACAACAATAATGGCATCAAAAAGAGGTTATCCCAGCAGCACAGAAAAATGAAAGAAAAAGAAAACTAATGAAGAAAAACATTCAAAGGATAAGGGTAAGTAATTTATTTTATAATATAAAGAAATATTCTAAACATTTGCTTTTATATGGTTTCTGAATATTAGGAATGGTGATAATTATTTTAGACTATTGTGGTTGTGGATCATTTAGCTTAGTTTTATTACTTTAACTTGTGTAACATATTTACCAATGCAGAAAACTTTCAAAAGTGACAACTTTGTGACTAGTTCAAGCTTTAAAGAAAAACTGTACTTAAAAAAATATATTAACATAAAAACAAATTGCAATTTTCTGTATAACTGCAGTCTGCAACATCACTGTAATGATCAAATAAGAATACCCGCTCATGATCTATTTTTGCTTGATAGCCTATTGAATTTTGTCTTTGCAGGAGTAATTCTAAATTATTTTGGAGCTCCGGACATTGTGCCAGAGGGATCTTCTGAACTTCCTGACCAGGAGGCTCCAGGGCCACCACGTTCTTCAGGATCTCCTTCTGTCCAGGAAACTCTAGGACCATCACATACCTCAGGAAGTATCATCTGCACATGTACATGTTCAGCTGCCTGTTTTCTCTAAGCCAGTAGATCCAGCTGACTGGCCACCAGTTCTGTCCGATTCATTCAGGACTGATGCAGTGGGCAGAGGGCCATTTCAGATTAGTTCTGATTTCACATTCCCCAAAAAAGAAGATGGCAGAAGTTTTCATCATCATTATTTTCACAGAACATTGGTTAATGGGGAAAAGATAAAGCGGACTTGGCTTATCTACTCAAAAACAAAAAATGCCCTCTACTGCTTTTGTTGTAAATTATTTTCAACAAAGGAACACAAATTAGTGACAGAAGGACTGACAGACTGGAAAAACTTAAGTATACTTTTGAAGAGTCATGAAAGCAGCCCAGAACACACATCACACATGTCAACCTGGAAAGATTTACAGCTCTACTTGCAAATTGGAAAGACAATAGACCACGCTGAAAGGACACTATTGGAGGCTGAAAAGAGGCACTGAAGAGATGTCCCGACTCCCTTGATCTCCATCATCCGATCTCTAGCCGAGAAATCTTGCACTTAGAGGGTTATCAAACACGTTACACCAGCAAAATAATGGGAATCTTTTAAAAGAGGTAGAGCTGCTTGCTAAATTTGATCCTGTCATGAAGCAGCACATTGAGCGTGTTGAGAGTGGTCAGTTCAGCCATTCCAGCTATCTTGGAAATAGCATCCAAAATGAGCTTATTGCCTCAATCAGTGGGAAAATATTGGACACAGTGGTGACTGAGATTAAACAGTCCAAATATTATTCAGTCATTTTGGACTGTACTCCCGATGTAAGCCACCAAAAACAGATGTCAGTCATCGTATCAAATCAGCCATCCTGAGTCCACTGCTGAACAAATGCCTCCTTCATAGCATTCCATGATTCACATGACCGTGCCATCTTCTGCCACGTCACTCCTGCAAACTTTTCGATCTCGTCTCTCCACCTTCTGTCTGGTCCCCCTCTTCCTATCTCGCGCCGTCCACTCAGTAATACGCTTGGTCCATCGCTCATCAGTCGTTCGCACCAACTTACCTGCCCAATTCCACTTCCTCCCCAATATCTTTCACTCTAGTTGTGGTTAGGTTCAGACATGCCAGGGGAATGAAACTCACAGTAACTCTATGTACTTGGCTTTACTTAACTCTAAACACCTAAAGGGAGAACTTGACGTGTGGAGATGATTGTTGCCTGGAGATGACTGTTGCTTGGAGACGACTGTTGCTTGGAGACGACTGTTGCTTGGAGATGACTGTTGCTTGGAGATGACTCTTGCTTGGAGCGGAGAGCTGCTTGAAGATGTGTCCTGGAGTGAACTGATCTCTTGGCTTGGTCCCCTCCTTATAAAGGAGGCTGGTGCTGACCCAGGCAACATGTGCTGGCTCCTGATTGGCCCGTTTAATTTTCTTGTGGACGCTCTTGCTCACTATGCTTGCCAACTATAAAAGTGTAATGAGAAATAGACATTTGGGAATGGATGCTAAGAGGAGATTGTGTGAAGGATTGTGCCGACAGTACTGTTTGGGACAGAGACATGGAACAAAAGAGAGGAGGAGTTTGAAAGTGTTTGAGATTAGGTGCCTGAGAAGTATGATGGGGGTTACTAGGCTGGATAGAGTGAGAAACAAGGAGGTGGAAAGGAAGTTGAGAGACAAGGTGGGAAAGAATGTTGGGATGGTTTGGATGAGTGGATTGTGCTTTCCTAAGATCTACAAAAAGCATTTGATAAAGTACCACACAAAAAGCTACTAAGAAAAATTGTTGAAATGGAAGATTTCTTGAACGGGAGAAAAATAAGGGTGGTACAAAAACTCAACCTGGGAAGAAATGATAAGTGGAGTCCTACAAGATTCTGTATTGGCTCTGATGTTTGCCATATATATATATAAATGACACAGATAAAGAAAAAGAAAAATAATAGGTGGTGTACAAGAAAAGATGTTGAAATAGATGGAAGATTTCTTGAATGGGAGAAAAATAAGGGTGGCAGAAAAACTCAACCTGGGAAGAAATGATAAGTGGAGTCCCACAAGATTCTGTATTGGCTCCGATTATGTTTGCCAAATATATAAATGACATAGATGAAGGTGTGGAATGTTATGTGAACTTCTTTGCAGATGATGCAAAACTACTAAAGAAAGTAAGTACAGAGGAAGACTGTGAATCACTACAGAAAGTCCTGGATAAAGTCTGGGAATGGAGTCAAAAGTGGCAAGTGAACTACATAAAAAATGTAGTTTAATATTGTTTGGGAAAAGTAAAAATAGAATATCAGGGCAATATAAAACTGGTACAAAAGAAGTAAATAAAAAGTTAGCTCGGAAAGGGACCCAGGTGTAATCATCAGCAAAGATATGTCACCAGACAAGCATATCAACAAAATAGTTGGAGATATCTTCACTTTACCAAGATCAATGAAAGTGGCATTTGACTACTTGAATGAGGAAATGGTAAAGAAAATATTAGTTATAATGATAAGACCATGATTGGAGTACACTGCGACACTATGGACACCCAGTACTAAAAAGAATATAAAGAAACTAGAAAGAATTCAAAGAGCAATGACAAAGATGGCACCAACACTCTCTAAAGTGACATACAAAGATTGTCCAAATTGGATCTACCAGCCCTGGAACAAAGAGAAAGATATCTATTGACTATTTACAGAATTATGAAAGGGATGGCAGTCCTTGACAGAGAAGATTTATTAACCTCTTCACTCCGGGGCATATCGCACGTCTGGCAGCATTAGCTGCCCGACGTGCGATGTTGCGCCATAATAATCACATTATAAAAAATAAAGTCAGTGCTCAATCGTTCGTTCTCTTTCACCAGTGAATTTTGATAACCATAGAAAATATGATGAAGCCAGTTTAGAGAGAATGGAGGTTACGTAGGTACGACTACAATAAATATAATCAAGACGCCGATGTCGGCATCATCATGTACCCACTTGCTCCTCATGATGCCTATGTAGGCGTCACCGTATGGAAGTGGTTAAAGTGGGATAAGAGAAAAACAAGAGGACATGAAAAAACTCAAAAAGGATAGTTATAGAAGAGATCTGAAAAAGAATAGTTTCCCACACAGAATGGAAGAAATCTGGAGCAAATTGGATGAGGCAACAGTGTATTAAAAAACTATACAAGAATTTAAGAACTAGATACTGAAAGATACAAAGACAGGTCACTACAAGCATAGCTCTTTTCCTGTATAATACAACTAGGTAAGTACATCTCCCTTCCCAGTTTTATTTTCATCCATATTAATCTTGAAGAAACCTCCTTCCACTCCACCACACGTTTACCTATCTCTTCACTTACTAGTATAGCTACCCCTTCTCTCCATCATCCTCTTTTCACTCCTGACACCCTCCCAAACTCAAACCTGCCCCTCCCTTTCAACTTAGTTTCACTCAATGCCAACACATCCATCTTCTCATAAACATACTGCCTATCTCTTCCCTTTTACTCTCATCTGGAAAACTCCTCCCAGATCCTCTTATGCCTTTACTTTTTTTTAGGAATGTACCCTTTTGGGGCTACAGAGAGAAGGATATGCCTAGTCCTATCCCTGTCCCATTTTTGTTGCCTTTTACAACTCAAGTGGGAACACTTGGTGATAGTACTCTTCTCTCCCACCATAGGATTCAGAAGAAGAAGAAGAAGAAAAAAAAAAAAAAAAAAAAAGTCGTATTATATTAAAGTATCATCAATTCTCTATGAATAAACAGCTGAATGTACATAACAAATCAGTGAATAGAAAGCTTTTACTGACCTTAATATAAACAAGGTTAATGAAACAAGAGCTACAAGACCAATAAAATTTATTACCTGTGGTAAGATTATAGCTGTGGAAGACAACATGAAATCACTTTATGGAAGGTTAGTTAAGACTAAAATATTCTTCCCTTAAGCTTGAAGATAGGGACTTCAATTATTTAATGAATGTTTTGGAAATTTATCTTTGGAATGTCTTTTAAAATTCGAGCAAAACTTAAAGATAAACTACAAAGCTGATTAGAATTATTTTAAGCATATTTTAGAATCTAAATTTACAAATCTATTTTGATGCAGAAATAGAACCAACAGTAAACGGTCTATCACATACAAGGCAAGGCACTGCAAGTGACCAAAGTAACTATGTAATCAATTTATAACAAATATCTTGGAGCTCTTTATGCATGTTAAGTATTTCTTTTTTATCCAAACTCCCTTCCAGCATCATGAAAACCATACATTTATTACATCATCTGTATTCCTTTCCTACTAGTCTAAATATTGATATTCCTTTTCACAGAAATATGCTAAAACAACAACCAATGATGTCATCAAAACAATGTAACAAATATCATGTATGTATGTATGTATGTACGAGATATTTCTTAAACACTAAATACCTACACAAATTATGATATATAGATAAAAAAAAAGCACTGTAACATTCTGCAATAATCATTTTACATTTTGCTTGAGCAAAATGTATATTCTTTTCAAGCATTAATATAACTTGCATTTCTAAAAAGAAAGTGAAATATCATGGGACTGGTGAGTTTATATATATATATATATATATATATATATATATATATATATATATATCAAATCAAGTAACGTAGATGTCGTAACACAAGAATTAAATAAAAGTTAAACCCACTGTATATTTCAACCACAGTTAGTGGTCGAAATATACGGTTTACTCCGTATCTCAGCTTATCTTTTTCCGAGAGTGGGTTTAACTTTTAACATATATATATATATACATATATATACATATATATATATATATATATGTATATATATGTATCTGACCACAAGCATTTTGCTGTTCTGTTTTATTTATTCGCTGTGAATTATTGTACATTACTTGGCTATTAATAAATCACCAATTCCATTAAGCTATTTAAAGTAACTCATTAATGTTCTATGGCTTTTAATCCAAATGCTGCAAAGTTTTATTTATGGGTGATCAACGTCTAGTATTTATGATGTCTAGTGCATTGTGTTTTATGCCAATGGCAATGTCATATTCACATGTGTACACAGCAAACATTCAAAAACAGAAGTATGTACCCTCTGCAGTGTCATCGATCTTCTTGCAAGTTCATTTAATTTAATGGATGGGAACATTGGTACACGAGAAATCTGTGCAATCCAGTTTTAATAGCTGAAGTATGATAGTTTCTTATTTGATATATAATAGTTTTCTATTCACAATGTTAATTCCCACTTCATGCCCAATGTCATTCAACTAACTTTGAGAGGACGGTCTAGGGTGGATTTGATGTTTCTGTATTATTATATGCAAGGTATAGAAAAAATGCTTTCCTTCATGTGTAAACTCAGGTTTTCAACCCTGGAAGAAATAAAAATTGTCAAAACAACTGACAAAAGTTTGTTGAGAGAAGTTGCCACAGCTCTAAACATCCACATTTTTGTTTCTTTTCATCATTGTGTACAAAAAGTCCTAGTAATAAAATAATATTGCATATACCTCAAGAAAGCAAGTTTAAAACCCAATGAGAAAATAAAACTGCACATACTACAGTATTCTGGAAAGCAATATTTTGAGATAATATATTATACAGGGAGCTAACTCAATAATTCAAACTATTTCTGCATAAACTGTACATGGGCTGACTAAAAACATGGATGGAAAATAAATCCCCTTCAATGGATGCTGTCATCAACTTAATAGTAACCCAAATTATGCTATAAATATCAAAGAAATATGCGACCACTCTAACATGTACTGTACAAACGTCTGTAACACCAATTACCTACTGATCTTTAAACAAATCTTAATTAAATTGCACAGTCAATGTCCAAACTGTGAAAACAAAACATTTTAATATTTCTATAACTGTTTCAGCAAATTGTTTGCAAAACTCTATCCCAAAGTCAGAAACTCACCGCTACCAAGGTCTGAGGATGCCATCATTTTCCAATAACAAAATCAGGAAAAAGTCTGGGTGGCATTATACTGCTTTCATGATTGCCTCTGGAGCTCAGTCCAGTAGATCCTGAGTTGTCGTGGGCTGCTGTGGCTGCTGTTCTTCTTGCTCACCACTTACAGTAGCGGGTGCTTCAGAGTCTCCATTACTCTGATCCAACTTGTTCCCTTCATAAAATGTCATTGTCTGATAAGAGAGAAAAGAGAGAGAGAAAAAAGTTAATCCTTTCCAGCAATACTGGATGATAGACTTACCTATCATAAAAAATGTAATACATTTTTGTAATTCAATAACCTATTTATATACCAAGAGCTTTTTTCTCCTTATAAGGGAAGGAGCCAAGTCAAAGGCATGTACCTACTCCTAACCATTCCACTCCCACCCATCACCCTATCACCTCTTTCATCTTAGCTCCTCATGGATGATGGGTCATCCCTGTATCCTGCCCACTGTCCTGGGCCAGGAGCAATGTCGCAACACAAAGAACATCCACAGCATGGCCATTTCACTTTAATGCTCCCTCTCCATCCCCACACGCAGAAAATGAGATGGGGAGAAATCCCTTTAGGCTGCATCAAAAAATCTCTGCACAACAATATCATCTGTACAAAGTCACTCTTCACTCATCCCTATCTTATACCTTCTCCCTTCTTTGCTCAACAGACATTCCCCTCTTGCTCAATGCCCCCTTCACCCCCATCCATCCATCTCATCCTCGGTCATCCCCTCAAATCCACTCCCCCAACTCCTTCAACACCTCTTTTACTAATCTTTCATCACTCATTCTTTCCATATGTCCAAACCATCCCATCACTCTTTCATCAACCCTATCTAACTTATCTTTTTCCACATCCACTATCCTTCTCACCTCATTTTTCACTCTATCCAACCTTGTAACCCCTACCATACTTCTCAGATATTTCACATTTAAACTTTTCCTCTCTGCCTCTTTGAAATTCCAGGTCTCTGTCCCATACAAAACCATCGGCACAATTACCTCTTCATACAATCTCCTCTTTGCATCCATTTCCAGATGCCTATTTCTACTTTTTAATCCCCCAAGGTATTTATTGCTTCTCTCAATCTACAACTTATCTCCACCTCCACTCCTCCCATTCCTGCCACATGCAACCCCAAACACTAAAACTATTCACTTCCTCCAGCCTATCTCCCTTTAAATTTACTTCCAACTCACTGCCATCCTCTATCCTTGTACATCTCATCATCTTGCTTTTACCCACATTTACCTTCAACTTTCTCCTATCACATACCTTCCCAAACTGTCACTAATTCAATAATAATAATATTAATGATTACAATAATAAGGCTACTAACCATGTAAGGGGGAAAAAGCCTTTGGTATATGTATGTACAATAATAATACTTAAATAATAATACATATACCAAGGGCTTCTTCCCCCTTACAAGGGAGGTAGCCAAAATCAAAAGGCATAATTCCATTCCAACCCATTTCATCCCCACCCGCTCAGCTCCCATTTACCACCCCTCCCTCCTTTCCATCTTCTCTTGGCTCATGACAAATTATCCTTGCATCTCACCCATTACCCTGGGTCAGAAGCATTGCAGCAAGACACAGCACATCCACAGCAAGGCTGCTTCATTTAATGAGGGGATGGAGAGGGGGGGAGGGGTTGCTGATTTAATGAAGCAGCTTTACTGTGGATGTGCTGTGTCTTGCAACACTGCTTCTGGGTGAGATGCAGGGATGATCCTTCATCTAGGAGGAGCCAGAATAAGAGGGGTGGGGGTGAATGGGAGTGGAGTATGTGGGGATGGAATGGGTGGGAGTGGATTTTAAGCCTTTGTTTTTTTGGCTACCTCCCTTGTAAGTGGAAATAGCCACTGGTATGTGTATGTATATATGTATTTACTTGCTTCTCTTAATCTACATTCAAACTCCACCACCATTCCTCCCTTTTCTGCTAAATGCACCTCCAAGTACCAAAAGCTATCCACTTCCTCCAGCCTCTTTCCTTCAATACTTACTTCCAAATTGCTGCCACCCTCTTCCCTTGTACATCTCATTACCTTTTACTCACATCTATCTTCAACTTCGTTCTCTCGCACACCTTCCCAAAATCTGTGTCACTAACTTTCTCAATCCCTCCTCTGATCCTGCTACACGTACAGTATTGTCAGCAAACAACTGGCTAATCTTCCATTTTTTTTTAATTTTCTTTAACCATCTCCAATCTCTTGCCGATTACCCTTGCATTTACCTCTCACACCACCCCATCCATATACACATTGAACAGCCACGGTGATATGACACACCCCTGGTGAAGTCCCACCTTTGCCTTAAACCATTCACTCTTCCCATTTCTAATTCTAACACAGGCTGCACATCTCACGTAAAAACTTTCAACTGCTCAACAGCTTTCCTCCTATCCCATATATCTGCAAAACTTCCCACAGTGCCTTCCTGTCTACCCTGTCAAAAACTTTTTCCAAATCCATAAAACCCCAAACATCCCCTTTTTGTTTTATTACAAAAATCTGATCCACACCACCCCTACCTTTCCTAAACCCACTCTGTCTCTCACCAATTACTCCCTCTGTTCCTCTCCTAATCTTCTCAATCAAAACTTCCCATAAGCCTTCCCAACTACACTCAACAAACTAATCCCTATGAAACTAGTACTCACATTTGTCCCTTTTTTCCTTGTAAAGTGGAACTATACAGGCACCCCTCCATTCCTCTGGCACTCTATCCTACCCTAGACAAACATTAAACAACCTCACCAGCCAGTCCACCATCAATAAACCTCCTTTTACTAGACACTCCGCATAACACCCATCTAACACAGGTGCCTTGCCTGCTCTCATAATTTTATTCACTGCTTTCACCTCAATCAATCAAATCAGCCATCCTAAGTCCAATGCTGAACAAAGGCCTCCTTCATAGCATTCCATGATTCACACGACCGCGCCATCCTCTGCCACGTCACTCCTGCAAACTTCTCAATCTCGTCTCTCCACCTTCTGTCTGGTCTCCCTCCTCCATGCTTCCCATCTAGCAGCATCCACTCAGCAACACACCCGCTCCATCGCTCATCAGTTGTTCGCACTAACTTACCTGCCCAATTCCACTGTCTCTCTTTTACTGCTTCCACAATATCTTTCACTCTAGTCTGCTCTCTCACCCAACTTGCTCTTTTTCGGTCTCTCAGCATTATTCCCATCATTGATCTCTCCATTCTCCTCTGTGCTGTCCTTAGTTTTGTTTCCATTGCCTTCGTTAGTTTCCAAGTCTCACACCCGCAGATTATTGCTGGTAGAATGCATTGATTGTAAACTTTACGTTTCAAACATAAAGGTAGAGAGCCTCTCAGGATCTTATCATACTTACCAAACACTTTCCAACCAACTGTAATGCGTCTTTTTATTTCATTATCATGATCTTTCATCACTTTCACCATCTGGCCTAAATAATTATACTCTTCAACTTCCTCAAGACTCTCATCATCAATTACAATCTCTTTACTTTGAACTTTTGTATTGAACATTACTTTAGCTCACCATTTCTTATTTCTCCCTCATTTTCCTCATCCATCACTGTCATTTTTTTTAGCACCTCCTACTGCAACCATCTTTTCCTACCTATCCTCCTCCATATTTAGCAACTAAAATACTCAGCCATCTTCCTCTTGCCACTGCCTCTTCCATTATCACCTCTCTATCTGCACCTTTTACTTTTTCTTCTATAATTGATTCACCTCCCCTTGCTCTCTTTAATTTCTTTCCATTACATCTTTTTGTTATTTTCAAAATTTTGTCATACACTTATCCAGTTTACATCTGCTCTCCTTTATCTTATGTTCTTCTTCTTTTTTCTTTGTATCTTTCATGTTTCTCTTGTCCTACTTTGCAATTAGTCTATGAATACTTGTTTCTTCTCTTCCACAACCTTCTTTGCTTCTTCATCCCACCACTCACTACCCTTCCATTTATTCCCATCCTTGTTCCACATACCATCTCTGGACACCTTGTGACTCCCTCCCTGAAACATCCCCATTCCTCCTCCACTCCTAGTTCTACTCTATCCTTCATTTCCTCCTACTCTTCTTGTACCCTTTCTCTTTTTCTTTCTCGTTTAACCAGTTTACTCTAAGCACCTCCATACCTTCTGTCTTTTTTCTCTTTCTCCATCTACCCTCCACTCTCAACTTACCTTCCACCAAAAAATTATATGATATTCCCCCACCCTCTCCCCTAAGAATATGTACATCCAACACTCCTACTTTTCTTGATACTCCACTACCCTCTCCCATATGTAATCATGCTGGACTTGCTTCCTAAACAAATTCCTAAGTTAATAATACTAACACTAACAATAATTATAATATTAATAATGACAATAATTACATATATGTAATTAAAGTATCAAAGATGATTATAATAATCATGATAAAATCTATCTATATAACAAGGGCCTTCTCCCTCTTATATATAAGGTAGCCAGCCAAGGCACACTCCAACTCCCATTTCTTTTCCATCCACCATCCATTGTTTCCCTCTCATCTTAAAAATAAAAATAAAAATAAAAATAATAACAATACTAATAAACAATGGAACAATAACAAATAACATACATATACCAAAGGCTTTTTCCCCCTTACAAGGGAGGTACCCAAAAAACAAAGGCATAAAATCCACTCCCACCCATTCCATCCCACATATTTCACTCCCATTCCCATTCAACCCCCTCCTTCCCTCTTATCTTGGCTCATCCTGGATGATGGGTCATCCCTGCATCTCGCCCACTGCCTTGGGTCAGAAGCAGTGTCGCAAAACACAGGATATCCACAGCAAGGCCACTTCATCTAATCGGCAACTCCCCCTCTCTACCTCCTCATGCCGAAAAAGTGAAGATAGGGAGATATCCCTTCAGGCTGTGTTAAATTATTTTTCACACATACCCCCTCACTCCCCCCATCTACCACCCACTCCCTTTCATGCATCACAGCATCATCCATACATAACCATTCTCCATTCACCCCAATCTTGTCTTCTCCTGTCCTTCCTCAAAAGACATTCCTCTCTTTCCCAATGCCCTTTATACCCCATCCATCCATCTCATCCTTGGTCGACCTCTCATGTTCATTCCTTCCACACCTCTCTTACTAACCTTTCTTCTCTATCCAGCCTAGTAATCCCTATCATACTTCTCAGGCACCTCATCTCAAACTCCTCTCTTATGTTCCATGTTTCTGCTCCATACAGTGCTTTCGGAACAATCACTTCTTCATGCAATCTCCTCTTAGTATCCATTCCCAAATATCTATTTCTTATTACGCTTTTTAATCCCTCATAGCATTTACCCACTTCTCTCAATCTACATTCTACCTCCACCTCCATTTCCCACCACATTCACACCCTCCACCTCCATTTCCCACCACATTCACACCCTCCACCTCCATTTCCCACCACATTCACACCCTCCACCTCCATTTCCCACCACATTCACACCCAAGTATATAAAACCATCCACTTCCTCCAGTCTCTCTTCTTTAATACTCACTTCTAGTCTGCTGCCACTTTCATCCCTTGTACATCTCATCATCTTACTTTTACCCACATTTATCTTCAATTTCCTTCTTTTACACACCTTCCCAAACTGTCATTAACTTCTTCAATCCCTCCTCTGATCCTGCTACAAGTGCAGTGTTGTCAGCAATCAACAAATGGCTTATCTCCCATTTTTCTCCATTTTCTTTAACCATTTCCAATTCCTGACCCTGACCCTTGCATACCTCTTGCACTACCCCATCCATGTATATATTGAATACCCAGGTTAAGTCCCACCATCACCTCAAACCACTCACTTTCTCCATTTCTAATTCTAACACAGGCTCTACTACTCATAAAAACTCTTGACTGCTCTTAGCAGCTTTCCCCCATCCCACATATCTACAATACCTCCCACAGTGCCTTCTTGTTTACCCTGTCACTAGTCCCCTCCAAATTAACAAATGCCCAAAAAACATCCTTACCTTTTCCTAAAGTTTTCTTACATATCTGTCTCACCACAAAAATCCAATCCACACAACCCCTACCTGTCCTAAACCCACATTGATCCTCACCAATTACTCCCTGTTTTTCTCCTAATCCTCTCAACCAAAAACTCCCCCATATGCCCTCCATACTACACTCAATAAACCAATTCTCCTAAACTACTACTCACACTTGTCCCCTTTTCCATTGGAGCTATACAGGCACTCCTCCAGTCCTCCAGCACTCTACCCTCTTTTAAACTTTTAAACATACATTAAATAACCTCACCAGCCTGTGCACCATCACTGTACCTCCCTTTTTTCAACTTTCTGCATGACAGCCATTCAACCCAGGTGCCTTAACTGGTGTCATCATCTTAACAACTGCCTTCACCTCATACAAAAGATTACAAAGGCAGAGCATGCCAACAGGAGACCTTTTAGTCCACAACTAGGTCAGATGTGGAAAAAATATGATAAAAAATATATATATATATATAGAATAATGATACATACATACATACATATACCAAGGCTTTTTCCCCCTTCCAAGGGAGGTAGCCAAAAAGGGAAAGGCATAAAAACACTCCCACCCATTTCATCCCTAAATACACTCCACACCCCTCCCACCCTCCCTCCCATCTGAGCACCTCCCGGATGACGGGCCATCCCTGCACCCCGCCCACCGCCCTGGGTCAGAAGCAGCGTCGCAAGACACAGCACATCCACAGCAAGGCCGCTTCATTTAATCGGCGACCCCCCCTTGCATATAAGGAGAGGACGCGGAGAAATCCCTTCGGGCTGCGTCAAAATTTACTCACACATACTACCCCACCCCCCACCCCCCAGGATATCCACAGCAAGGCCACTTCATCTAATCGGCAACTCCCCCTCTCTACCTCCTCATGCCGAAAAAGTGAAGATAGGGAGATATCCCTTCAGGCTGTGTTAAATTATTTTTCAATAAAAAAGACTCAAAGGTGACTTCATACCAGTCTTCAAGATTTTAAAGGGAATAGACACCATCAAAAGTGATGAGATTTTCACACTGAATATAAATCAAATGAGAAATAATTGTCTCCAAGCTGTCAGGAAGTAGACTGAATTTGGAAGTGGGTAGAAACAACTTTGCCAACAGTGAGTTCAATGAATGGAATATACTTCCCACAGAGGAAGTGCAATGTAGTGCAATTTGAAATTTTATGATCCATTTAGATAAATACCTAAGCAATATACTGTAATGCCTGCCAATTGTTTGGTTTGCTTATCAATTTCTTCATTTACTTAGTTTATATTTGCATCCAACCTAGTTATGGACCAAAAGGTCTCCTACTAGTATGTTCTTCCTTTATAAACCTTTGTAGCAGTCATTCCCCTCTTGGTCAAAGCCTCTTTCACTCCATCCATTCATCTTGTCCTTGGTCATCCCCTTAATTCACTCCATCCACCTATGCTTTCCACACACTTTCTGCAAATCTTTCTTTACTCATTCTTTCCATGTGCCCACACCATCCCAATAATCTTTCATCAGGCCTATCTGCCAGCTTCCTTTCCACCCTCACTTTCCTTTGCACCTACTTCTCACTCTATCCAACCTTGTAACCCCTACCAAGCTTCTCACACTTCATCTCAAACACATTTAAACTTCTCCTTTCTGTCACTCTTAAATTCCATGTCTCTACCCCATACAGTGTCATTGCCCACACTCACCCCTTTATGTAATCTTCTCTTTGCATCTAGTCACAGATGCCTATTTTTCATGACCCCTTTTAACTCCCCAAAAACATTTACTTGCTTCTCTAACTACAGTTTCCCTCCACTTCCATTCCTCCATTTCCTGTCATATGCAACCCCAAATACTTATAACTATTTATTTCCTTCAGCCTCCTTTGAGACTAACGTCCAACTTACGACCACTCTCTCTCTTTTGAGACTAACTTCCAACTTACGACCACTCTCTCTCCTTGTACATCTCATCATCTTACTCTTACCTATATTTATCTTCAACATTCTCCTATCTTATACCTTCCGAAACCCCATCACTTACTGCTTTAATCCCCCCTCTGACCCCGCCACAAGCACAGTGTTGTCCGCAAACAACAACTGACTCACCTTCCACTTCCCTCCATTATCTCTATCTCCAATGCCCTGCCCATCACCCTTGTATTCACTTCCCACTTCCATACCATCCCATCCATGTATACACTGAACAGCAATGGCAACATAACACAACCCTGATGCAGCCCCCCTTTACCTCAAACCACTTATCTCCATTTCCAATCCTAACACAGACTCTGCTACTCTCATAAAAACTCTTGACAACCCTTAACAGCTTTCCCCTAATCCCATATATCTACAATACCTCCTTCAGTGTGTTCCTGTCTACCCTGTCATGAGTCTTCTCCAAATCCATAAAGGCTACAAAACATCCTTACCTTTTGCCAAATCCTTCTCACAAATCTGCCTAACCACAAGAAATAGACCTACACATCCTCTACATTTCCTAAACCCACACTGCTCCTAATTATTCTAATTCTCTCAATTAACCCTCCCATATGCCTTTTTAACTACACTCAACAAACTGATCCCCCTAAAACTACTACAATCACATTTGTCCTCCTTTTCCTTTGTGAAGAGGAACAATACAGGCACTCCTCCAGTCCTCCAGCACTCTCCCTTCCCTTGAAATAAACATTAAACAACTACTATAACTGTACCTCCCCTTTTCTGATATTCCACATGACACCCATCTAACCAATGTGCCTTACCAGCTATCATCATCTTCAACCCGTGCGTCGCTGGGCAAATGTATATAATCCCCCCCTCCAGCGTTGGAGCCAAAATCTAATTTTTATTTATTGCTTAAATCAACTCAAAATTATGTAAAACCAACAAATCTTGCTTATTTTGATTCACCTTAGCTTAGAAGTGGAGAAACTGGGTCGATTTTGTCGAGATATGCATGTGAAAGTTTGATAGAACATCAATAGACTTTTTTCACTCCATGCGAGTTGAACGAAGTCATATTTTTTTTTGAGAAGTTTCGTTAGAATTTCAGAAAGTGAAGTAATTTGACATTTATGATCTTTCAAGTCAATGTACAGTTGTCCATAATAGTCTGACACTTATGGAATATGTGTTTATAAATAGTTTTTGTGGATTTTTTGGCAAATATTCATCACTGTTATGTGGTAAATTGATTCTTTGGTATCTTTTTTTTCTTCATAATTTCATGGAGGATAGGTGATTGTGGTGTTTGTTATTGTTTTGTAAAATGTTTTAGTAAGCAATCATCACACCATTATTGCCCAGCCACATTTTGTATTATGCATTTATTACGAAAATTGGCAGTGCGAAATTGGCAGTTCTATACATCTGAATATGTACTAAATAGCACCTGCCTGTCGAAGTACAACTTCACCTCCTCATACCTTGTTTCGTGCACCAGAATTGCCTAAATTACATCCTAAAGGCCGATTTTATACCCCAAGTTACCCCCCCGAAAAATTGCTGCCAGGGTTGCCAGTTTTGTCAATAAATAAATTTAGGTGCTTTTTATAGCCAATGGATAGGGATACTTGGTCATTACTAGAGATTTGACCCACGATGTAATGTCCATTTTTGAAATTGTGGCATACAATGTATGCCGCTGATGCTCAATCCATAAAACAATTGCAGCATACAACGTATGCCGCTGACACTGTAGGGGTTAAAGGTCCTTATGCCTCATTTACTTGGCTCCTTCCAATGCCACAATCCCTATCCTCCTCCACATTTAGCAACTCTCTAAAATACTCTACCAATCTTCTCCTTCACTTCCTTTAACATTTGTCTATCTGTACCTTACACCTTTTTCTCTGCCTGACTCCCCTCACTCTTAACCCCTTCCATACGGTGCCGCACACGTAGGCGTCATGGACTTAGATCTCGGTGGCAGCAGCCAATGCCAGCCGTACGACGTGTCGTAATATACTCGCATCATAAAATATAGTCACCGCTTATATCGATCGTTCTCTCTTCACCCGTGAATTTTGATAACCATAGAAAATGCGATTACAAAAGAATTAGAAAGAATGTCATTATGGAGGGGGGACTACAATAAATATAATCAAGACGCCGATATGGCAGCCTCGCGAATACACTCGCTCCCCATGACGCCTACGTGTGCGGCACCGTATGGAAGGGGTTAACTTTATTCCAAAACATTTGATTCTTTCCAAAATTTGTCATACTCCTACCCTGTTTTACATCTGCTCTCCTCTTTGCATCCTTTGTTTTACATTTTGCTTCTCCTCTCTTTCCCTTGTACATACATACATACATATACCAAGGCTTTTTCCCCTTCCAAGGGAGGTAGCCAAAAAGGGAAAGGCATAAAAACACTCCCACCCATTTCATCCCTAAATACACTCCACACCCCTCCCACCCTCCCTCTCATCCGAGCACCCCCCGGATGACCAAGTATCCCACTTGGATCGTAAGAGGCGAGAAGAAAGGGACGGGGAGAGGGACTAGGCATCCTTCTCCCTGTAGCCCCACGGGGCATATATCCTTTCCCTTGTACATCTCATATAATTCAAGAGTACTTTGCAACCAATCCTATATGCTTGCTTCTTCTCCTCTATCATCTTTTAATTCATCATCCTACCACTCACTTCCCTTACTTCTATTCCCTTCCATCCTCCTCGTTTCACATACCTTCTTTGCACACCTTGTCAATTCCTCTTTGAAACATGCACATTCCTCTTCCACTCCCACCTCTACTCTATCCTTCACCACCCTCCATACTTTTCTCAGCTTTTCTTTTTCCTTCTAATTCAAATCTTTTACTCTAAGTTCCTTTATACCCACCACCTTTTCCTTTTTTTCCACCTATCCTCTGCTCTTAACTTACATTTCACCAAACCAAAGAACATGGACATCCAGAACTCTTCCTATTCTTCCTTAGGATACCACTACATAGTCCAGTAATGCCTTATCAACCACCCTTCCCTACATCATCCTTTCCCATATGCACTTATCCTTGACTTCTTTCTTAACCCCTTCCATACGGTGCCGCACACGTAGGCGTCATGGACTTAGATCTCGGTGGCAGCAGCCAATGCCAGCCGTACGACGTGTCGTAATAATACTCGCATCATAAAATATAGTCACCGCTTATATCGATCGTTCTCTCTTCACCCGTGAATTTTGATAACCATAGAAAATGCGATTACAAAAGAATTAGAAAGAATGTCATTATGGAGGGGCGACTACAATAAATATAATCAAGACGCCGATATGGCAGCCTCGCGAATACACTCGCTCCCCATGACGCCTACGTGTGCGGCACCGTATGGAAGGGGTTAAACACTATGTTAGCTATCATCAACTCTCTAAATACATCTCCATTCTATTTTTACCTAGCATTCCAAACTTCCCAACTGCTCCATCTATTGGTTCATCCCCTACTCTAATTTTGAGATCTCCCAACACTTCTAAATTGAGATTCCTACAAAAACTCTCAATGTACTTATTCAAATCTATCCAAAAAGCCTCTCTTTCCTCTACACTTTTCTCACTACCAGGCCCACATGCACTCACATAAATCCACATGTTCCATCCCAGTTTACCTTTAACCACATTAACCTTGAGGGTACTTTCTTCCACTCCACCACATGCTTTCCTGTCTCACTTACCAGCAGTTACCCCTTTTCTTCCTCATCCCCTCCTTACTCCTGACACCCTCCCCACCACAATCCCAAACTCAAAATCAACTCTCCATTTCAATTTAGTTTCACTTAATGCTAACCCATCCATCTTCCTTCTCACAAACATACTGCCTATCTGTTCCTTTTTTACTCTTATCTGAATCACAACCATGCACCTTTAATACCCAACTTAAGGATTTTGGTTGGAAAACTCCCAGACCCTTTTATGCTTTGAGCAGGATACATAGTCTCATCATTCTGTCCTACTTTGTCATCTTTGTGACTTGCATGGGAAACTCAGTGGCAGAATTCTTATCTCCCCTATCATATTGGACACATGGCAAGAGAGAAAAATACAAGACAGTTTAAGGGGGACAGCATAACAGAAGAATAGTGGCATAATTCTTCTAGGAGTAGAGGTTTTACTTGGGTCTCCTGCAAGAGACTTGGGGCAACAAATTGAGTGTAGTTCTTGCTACAATAAAAGAGATCTTGCTGGGGGCAGTTCCTCAGCCAGGTGAGGATGAGGGGGGCTATGAGGCACCTTTTCTAGCCTCCTCCTTATGTATTTACCTAGTTGTATCTTATGGGAAGGGGAGCTACGCTCGTGGTGTCCCACCTTTATATCTCACAGTGTCTAGTTTGCTCTCAAATTTGTGTATGGTTTTTGCACACACTATTGTTTCGTCCAGCTTGTTCCAAGTGTCCACCACTCTGTGTGGAAAACTGTTTTTATTTAGATCTCTTCTATAACTATCCTTAACCTCTTCACTCCGGGGCACATCGCACGTCTGGTAGCATTAGCTGCCCGACGTGTGATGTTGCGTCATAATAATCGCATTATAAAAAATAAAGTCAGTGCTCATTCGTTTGTTCTCTTCCACCCGTGAATTTTGATAACCAAAGAAAATATGATGAAGCCAGTTTAGAGAGAATGGAGGTTACGTAGGTACGACTACAATAAATATAATCAAGACACCGACGTCGGCATCATCGCGTACCCACTTGCTCCTCATGACGCCTACATTCCTCTTGTCCCAATTTAGTAAGTCCTCTCTATAAAATATTTCCACGCCTTTCATGATTTAGATGGTCAGTAGGTCACCTCTCTCTCTTTTCTTTGTTCCAAAGTTGGTAACTTCAATTTTGCCAGTCTCTCTTCATATGACAAGTTTGAAAGTGCTAGGGCCATTTTTGCGGTTGGTCTCTAGATTCTTTCAATTTTCTTTCTATTCTTTTTGGTACAGGTGACCATAATGTCACAGCATACTCCAGTCTAGGCCTTATTAATGAGACTAATATTTTTTTAATAGTTTCTTCGTCCAAACAGGTAAAGTAAACGCCACTTTTATTGATCTTAGCAAGTTATAGGATTCTCCAACAATTTTGTTTATCAGAGGACAAGTAATTTGAGATAATTACTCCCAGGTCTTTTTCAGATCACTTTCTTACCTCTTTAGTTCCAATTGTATATTGTCCTGATAATCTTTTTTACTTTTTACGAACTCCATTATGCTACATTTCTTAATGTTTAAGTCCACTTCCCACTTATGACTCCATTTTCAAACCTTGTTCCAGTCTGTCTTTAGTGATTTGCAGTCTGTGTTTTCACTTTCCTCAACAACTTAATATTGTCTGCAAAGAAGCTCATGTAACATTTCACATCATCATCCATGTCATTCACATAAATACCAAACATTATTGGAGCCAATACAGATCACTGTGGGACTCCACTAATCACCTCATTCCGACCGGAAATACTTTTCTATGGGTACTACTCTCATTTTTCTACCATGCAAGAAGTCCTCCATCCAGTTTAGTAGGTTGCCTTGTATCCCTTCTATGTTTTCCAATTATTTTTTAATAATTTTTTGTGTGGTACTGGAAGCTCATTGGCTGAGCGGGTTAGGGTGTTGTTACTTACGGCGAAGGTCGAGGGGATGGTGGTTCGAACCCTGCCACTGGCGAAGTTGAACCAATGGCATGATTAATTAAATTCCATGCTACAAAGTCCTCTGTAAGGAGCATTGTCCTAGCCTTCTGATAGGGGGAGTTTGTGACATTAAACCATATCACTTAGTTAAAGGCTTTTTGTAAGTCTACGAAAGCACAATCAGCCCATCCCTTTCTTGTATTATATCCGGGAAGTGCTAAGAAAATGACTTTGATAAGTGAGGAAAATGGAGGAGAAATAAGGATGAAGAGAAGGCAGTTGTTAAGATGATGAGAGCAGGTAAGGCACCTGGTCTGGATGGATGTCATGCAGAATGTGTGAAAAAAGAAGGTACAGTGATGGTGGACTGGCTGGTGAGGTTATTTAATGTCTATTTAAAAGAGGGCAGAGTGCCAGAGGATTGGAGCAGTGCCTGTATAGTTCCACTTTACAAGGGAAAAGGGGACAAGTGTGAGTGTAGCAGTTTCAGAGGGATTAGCTTGTTGAGTGTAGTTGGGAAGGCTTATGGGAGGATCTTGATTGCGAGGATAAGGAGAGGAACAGAGGTTTTATTGGTGAGGAACAGTGTGGGTTTAGGACAGGTACAGGTTGCGAAGATCAGATTTTTGTGGTAAGACAGATATGCGAGAAAGCTATAGGAAAAGGTAAGGATGTTTTTTGGGGGCTTTTATGGATCTGGAAAAGGCTTATGACAGGGCAGACAGGAGGGCACTGTAAGGTTTTGCAGATATAATAGAAGGAAAGCTTTTAGGAGCTGTCGAGAGTTTTTACAAGAGTAGTAGAGCGTGTGTCAGGATTAAATGGAGAGAGTGAGTGGTTTGAGGTAAAGGTGGGATTTCGTCAGGGATGTGTTATGTCACCCTGGCTGTTCAATCTATTCATGGATGGGGTGGTGCAAGAGGTAAATGCAAACGGTGGTGGGTCAGGGATTGGATATGGTTAAAGAAAATGGAGAAAACTGGGAGCTGAGCCAGCTGTTGTTTGTGGATGACAGTGCACTTGTAGCAGGATCAGAGGAGGGATTGAGGAAGTTAGTGACAGAATTTGGGAGTGTGTGTGAAAGAAGGAAGTTGAAGATAAATGTGGGTAAAAGGTGATGAGATGTACAAGGTGTGAAGGTGGCACCTGACTGGAAGTGAGTATTAAGGCAGAGATTGGAGTAAGTGAATAGTTTTAGATACTTGTGTGCAAATGTGGCAGGAGTGGAGGTGGAGGTAGAGTGTAGATTGAGAGAAGCGAGTAAATGCCTTGGTGGATTAAAAAGTGTTATGAGAAATAGACATTTGGGAATGGATGCTAAGAGGAGATTATATGAAATGAAGGAGTGATTGTGCCAACAGCACTGTATGGGGCAGAAACATGGAACATAAAAGAGGAAGAGAGGAGTTTGAATGTGTTTGAGATGAGGTGTCTGAGAAGTATGATAGGGGTTAACAGGCTGGATAGAGTGAGAAATGAGTGAGGAAGAGAACAGGGGTGGAAAAGGAGTTGGGAGATAGGGTTGATGAAAGAGTATTGGGATGGTTTGGACACATGGAAAGAATGAGTGAAGAAAGACTAGTAAAAGAGGTGTGGAAGGCAGATGTGGAAGGAGTGAACATGAGGGGCGACCTAGGATGAGATGGATGGATGGGGTAAAAGGGGCTTTGGGGAAGAGGGGAATGTCTGTTGAGGAAGGACGGGAGAGGACAGAAGACAGGGGTGAATGGGGAATGGTTGTATATGGATGATGCTGTGATGCATGAGGTGGAATGTGTGGGGGGATGGGGGGTGAGGTAGTATGTGTGAGAAAAATTTGATACAGCCCGAAGGGATTTCTCCCAGGCTTCTCCTTTTCTGCATGAGGGGACGGAGAGGGGGGTCGCCAATTTAATGTGGATGTGCTGTGTCTTGTGACACTGTTTCTGACCCCGGGCAGTGGACAAGATGCAGGGATGACCTGTCATCCAGGAGGTGCCAAGATAAGAGGGAGGGAAGAGGGTGGAAGGGAGTGGGGTGTATTAGGGATGGAATGGGTGGGAGTGGTTTTTATGCATTTGTTTTTTTGGCTACCTCCCTTATAAGGGGGAAAAAAGCCTTTGGTATATGTATGTATATAAAAACAGATTAAATTTGTGGTACATGATCTTCCCTGTCTGAATCCAAATTGTCTCGGGTTTATTATATTATTTTCTTCCAGGTGTTTTACCCATGTATTCTTGATAATTTTCACACAAATTTTGGCTACAGAGCTTGTTAGGGAGATCGGTCTGTAATTAGTTGGTGCTTCCTTGTTTCTTCCTTTATATATTGGTACAATGTTGGCATTTTTCCAGTCCTTTGGTAATTTTCCTTCTTTGAGTGAGCAACTTATTATGTTGTATATTTTGTCCATTCGTTCTTGTTTGCATTTAGTATCCAGTTTGTAATTCTGTCTGGGCTGTGCAGTTTCCTAACATCAAGGTTTGTTAACTGCTCTATTATTTCTTTTTGTATTATTATTATTTCCCTCATGGGGGGAGATCGCACCTCACTTCCTTTGTCCCAATGCTGTACTTTTTCTCTAGTGAAAAGAGACTTGAAGTGGTTGTTCATGACTTCAGCCATTTCTAGGTCTGTGTATTCTGTATTTCCTTGGTGTAGTTTCACCATTTCCTGTTTATTTTTAATTTTCCATTCACATATCTGTATAATAATTTGGGTTGATCTTTACATTTTTCTGTATGTCTTTTTCATAGTTTCTTTTTTCCTCTCTGTGCACTTTTACATATTCATTTCTATAGTTTATATATATTTGGCACTTTCCAGGATTTTTATTTTGTCTCCATCTTTTCCAAGCTTTGTCTCTTCTATCTTTTGCCTCACTGCATCTTCTGTTGAACCAGCATTTAATGTACACACTCTCTTGTTTATGTCTTGGTACATACCTATTCACTCCTTCATTATAGATTTCCATCAAGATTGCCCATTTCTCTTCCACTTTTCTCTCTTTAATGTAGAATTTTTCCCATTGTGAGCAGAATGAATAATGAACAGGACTGCTCAGTTATGCAGATTGTTGCCATGCATCCTCCTCCTAAGTTCCAGTGTAGGGCATCCACTGAATCTGCACTGCCTACCATGTGTTTTGTGACAAGGGGCATCCAGAGATCACCATCCCCTGTCCCTAATATCATGCCCTATTGCCAGAAGACTGGCTTAGTAATAGGAAAAATTAAGTTACTGTTCTGTAGTTGGAGAAAATTTCACTACCTCACACTTAGATTCAACTTCCTTAGTAGGAGTTGATACCAGGGGGGAACCACAAGGAGTTGGTGAGGAAGTAGTTGGTCTTTCTCCAAGAAGGACGATCTGAAGAAGGTCCAAGCTCCCCATTATATAGTAAGTGTATGGAGTGTTAACATAAACATAACATGCATCACAAAAATTCAGTTCATCCAATAAAATTGATATGATAAACTAGTAGTTACTGTGTTAAAAGGTTAGCCACAACTCTACAACCCATTGAGTAGACACTTTCTAGCTGGCTACCATCCTTACTGGAGAAAAGAGCTAAAAACAATATCAATAATACTATAATAATAAACAATTATCAATAATATCAATAAAGGAGAAAAATTATAGTTGCCTGAATATAACATTGTTCCACAAATCAATCTGTTGCCCTATGTTTCTTTTGCAGAATTTACCATGAAAAACGGGTACAGCTTAATTACTTTAAATTTCATGGAATAAGTACAACTATAATCTGGAGAACCTATTATGCTGTATACAATATCTTCAGTCTTTAACAGCAGTATTATAGCAAATATCACTTCCCATGTCAATTCTTACTAGACAGAAATCATGGTCTTCAATTCATGCATTTCAATACATATCAAACAGCACCTAACAACCAGTTTCTCGTTTTGTTAATGCGTGCCCTTGGTATATTGGAACAGAGGAATAAGAAAAATGCTGGTAGTAATATCTAGCTCTGTCTTTCAGAGTCCAAAAGGAATATTTTGATCATTTTCCTACTAAGATGGAAATACTACATTAAATCCCTTCCCTAACTACATTCCAGGATATAACTCTACATTGTGTCCACTCAAAAGGTTATAAAATACATGTTGGCACTACCACTGAGGACTGTGGGTATGATGTAATATATATAAATCAAGTTTCCTTGAGTAGGCATGTTACCAAAAATCATCAGGTCCACCATCCCCAGAAGATACTGGTATCTCTATACTACTCAAACTAAAATTAGCACTCACTACACTATAATTGTTAGGTATAAGGGAAAAAAAATTATGTTTTAGATACAACAAATAAATATACAGGGAGAATATTATATATGAAAAACTGCTTCACTCTCAAGCTATATGAAAGCAACACCTAACAAACTCACACTTGCCAATCACTGGAACTAATTGAGATCATCTGGAGGACAGTAAGAGAGTAATATTTTAGATATAGAAAATTAAATCAAATATAAAAGGCATAGAAACCAACATTTCTTTTTAATAAATTCTGAATATAAAAATTCTAAACATTTACAAACACACAAACATGCATAAATTCTACACATATAGGTCCACCAACAAATGAGATCACTATGGAATTTGAATCAAACCTCACAAAGAGAATTTCAATGGTGTAACTCATCACTCAAGATGAAGCCCTAGTCATGGAATCAATAAACAAAAATGGAAGCTTAACCATGAGAACTTTAAAGCTACTGGTGTTGGTAAAGAAAATGTCCTTTTTCATGTAAACTAAAAAAAAGGTTATCTTCACATGAAGCAGCAAATCTATACCACCCTCTCCCTCACCCAATCTCTAACACTTCCCTATTCACTCTCAATATATCTCCATTCTCACCCCCACTCACTCTCTCTCAAACAAGCTTTTGTGGTAATCCATTACTGGGCTCTGTATATGCTAGTCTTAATGGAGACTTGGTGTGTCCTTAACTGACAATGTGCACAACAATTTTGGAGAGTTTCAAAATACTTATGATTTTCACAAACTTCAGTTCTAATTGCAACTTGTTTTGATATATTTCTCCAGAGAAAAACTATAGTCCATAACCTATCCTATTATTGTATTAACCTAATTGGCAATTAGTCAACGGTTGTCTCCAGTTTTACTGAGTAAAAAACCCACAGCCCTACAGTGACAACCAATGATCCTTGGGCCCTCCAACTGATCTCTCTGGGGAGAAACATTAGACCGTTGTTTATGATGTATTGGTTTCCAGGGGCAAATCCAGGGGTGTTACCTTAGTTGCCTAAGCAACACCTTTGAATATTGAACACTTTTCTTTTTGGGGCCCTAGATTGAGTGTATGAATAGGTGGCCAATATTTGTATTACAATGCCATTTTAACTCTAAGCTGTTCACATCATTTGTATATGGTAACAATTATTATAATACATACACCAAGGGCTTTTTCCTTCTTACAAGGTAGGTAGCCAAAGTCAAAGGCATAAATCCACTCCCACTCAGGAGAGGTAGAGGTTAAATAGATCAGATATTTGTGGTAAGACAGATATGTGAGAAAGCTATATGAAAAGGTAAGGATGATTTTTGGGCTCTTATTGATCTGAAAAAGGCTTATGACAGGGTAGACAGGAGGCACTGTGGGAGGTTTTGCAGATATACAGGATAGGAGGAAAGCTTCTAGGAGCTGTCAAGAGTTTTTACAAGAGTAGTAGAGCATGTGTCAGGATTAGAAATGGAGAGTGTGTGTGGTTTGAGGGAGTGAACATGAGGGGGTGTCCTAGGATGAGATGGATGGGGAATGTCTGTTGAGGAAGGATGGGAGAGGACAGAAGACAGGGGTGAATGGAGAATGGTTGTATATGGCTGATGTTGTGATGCATGAGGTGGAATGGGTGGGGGGATATGGGGGGTGAGGTAGTATGTGTGAGAAAAATTTGATGCAGCCCGAAGGGATTTCTCCCCCGTCTTCTCCTTTTCTGCATGGGGGGACACAGAGGGGGGTTGCCAATTTAATGAAGTGGCCTTGCTGTGGATGTGCTGTGTCTTGCGACACTGCTTCTGACCCAGGGCAGTGGACAAGGTGCAGGGATGACCTGTCATCCCGGAGGTGCCAAGACAAGAGGGAGGGTGGAGGGGAGTGTTATTTAGGGATGGGATGGGTGGGAATGGTTTTTATGCCTTTTTCTTTTTGACTACCTCCCTTTAAGGGGGAAAAAGTCTTGGTATATATATGTAGTGAGAAGGATACATCATTCATATGGACTCCTAAGTCCTTAACATGGGTTTTGACCTCAATGGTTTGCTGGTTACTCTTGTGTTGTTGGTGAGGGAAGTAGCACAAGAGTGGTGTAAACCATTGTCAATTTCCCCAATCATTACTAAGAACAAAAGGGGACCTAGCACTGATCCTTGGAGGACGCCACTTGTTACTTGGCTTGGTTTTGATAGGCATCCCTGTACAGACACCTGCTGAATTCGATTGACCAGGAAGCTATGGATCCATTTCCCAACATTCCCACAGACACCATATCCTTTCAATTTATGGTGTGAGATGCCATGGTCCACTGTCAAATGCCTTCACAAAGTATAAATAAATTATGTCGGCATTTTTACTTTCCTTTATGGTCTCAAGTATATTCTTGTAGTGTAGGAGCAGTTGAGAGAGACAAGAAAATCCTTGCCTGGCCGTCATTGAAGGCATTTAAACTTTCTAAGTGGTTTGTGAATCGTGTGGATGATCCTCTCCATAATCTTGATTAGATGGGAGGTTATGATGATTGGCCTGTAATTTTTGGCCTGTCCTTTGCTGCCACCTTTATGGATTGGGGATACTATGCCCACTTTTAGTGGCTGTGGAACTGTTCCCTCACTCTGGGATTTTGACCATAGGATTTATAAAGACTTTGCCAATTCCAGCTTACAAGTTTTACAAAGTCTTGCATGGAATCCATCTCACATATCGGTCTTCCCACAAAAATCTCATCTACACAACCCCTACCTGTCCTAAACCCACACTGTTCCTCACCAATTACTTCCTCTGTTCCTCTCCTAATCCTCTCATTCAAGACCCTCCCATAAGCCTTCCCAACTACACTCAACAAGACTGCATTATACACAATCATGCACGCAAACAACACAACATACACTCTATAAAGGATTTGTGGGAAAACCCAGTTTCGGCTGTGGCATTCCTTGGGGAGACGGGACTGCTCAGACAGACAGTCTAGGGAACGACAACAACAACAACACTCAACAAGCTGATCCCTCTGAAACTACTACACTCACACTTGTCCCCTTTTCCCTTGTAAAGTGGAACTATACAGGCACTCCTCCAGCACTCTACCCTCTCTTAAGGGGGCTGTTGCGATGAATTTCCAGAAAAAGAAAGAAAAAAAAAAATATATATATAAATATATATATATATATATATATATATATATATATCTATATATATATATATTATATATATATATATATATATATATATTCGAAAAAAAATTCCCTGTCATCTAGTGACCTTTGGCAAGCCAGTCCTGAAATATTTCATCGAAATACCAAAAAATAAAGGAGTTATGGCTATTTTTCTGACCCTCCCCCACTTCCCAGTACACCTTCGCTGCACATATGTTCGACTAAGTTATTTCATCGCAATAAAAATGGCACAAATGCGATATATTTTGTTATTCACTAATATAGACTAGCTGGAAACTTGTCCTACACGTGGGGAAAGGACTTCGCACTCGTGAGTAAACTGAGAGAATTATTGTGAGTAGGCAGAGAAAGCGAATTGTCGAAGAAGAAATGTGCGTTTCATGAAAGCTAAGAAACTGAATCAAATTATTGAGAAAGTGTGTACTTCTGCCTTGGTTATTACTGGAGATGACTCATAGCAGTGCTGCTGCGTGCCCGGGCTTGGCTACGCTGACCGCGCATTATCGCACTCCTCTACCCCTCCATATCCTCTTTTCTCAAATGACGTCACCGCAAACATCGAGCATGCGTGACGTACCATCACGTGCCTCTTCAAATGAAACGCTCCGAGTGCTTTTCGTCACAAGAGCGACTGTCATTGATCATAACTTTGGAAGAACACATAATCTTCTTTCTCACTTGGTTGGAGTCAATCCCATCATTACACTTGAGGAACAAGACAAAGACACAGAACGGAAAGGGATACCAAAGACCAGAAAGAGGAAGAGAAAACTATTGTTCAGCTCCGATTTCCAGCCGGGAGCTTTCTAGTAAGAGAACCTGGCGACAATGAGGGAGGTGGTGCCTCCTGAAACCCTTGCCTTCTGAGCTGCTAATACCTCGTAAAAGGGGGGACCAGGTACCAGCTACACTTTATAATAACATGTGAATGACATAGAATGCATGAAGATTGTCGCAGAGAGAGAGGAGAGGAGGGAAAAAAAAAAAAAAAAAAAAAAAAAAACTAAACGAAATATATAAAAAATGCAGGGAAATGTATTTTGAACTTCAAAGCTCAATATCTCAAAACTACCCTTTTCTCTACATTTTGTCTATGTAGCTTCTAGACCTCCTAGAAGACGTAATCTACCACCAAAATCTCCTAGACATTCATCTACCACCTCTGCTTATACTATCGGCACGACACCGATGCATTTCGGTGCAGTCAGAGTAGCCTGGTACTCGACCTGACATCTTCACGCACCTGGTCACTACGGGTCAGGTCGCTATTGTCCAGGCAGACACCTCACGCGCAGTTGGACGCCTCACGAACCCTAAAGGATTGCCACCAAGCCAAGCATTGATACACATTATATTTAAATCCCTTTCCTACGGGATATGTCTATCCTGTCCAACCTCGGACAACTGTATGTCATTTGTAAATATGTATATGCAATGTATAAGGTAGTTAAAACCTATCCTGATCTCTAATATTTGCTAAAACTGCATCTTGTAAATAAATATTATCTCGTCGGCAACCTAACCACGAGCCATGTATATAAGCACCTCCTGTCACCAAATAAAGAAGAGAAAGACCACAGAGAGAGACAGAGCTACACGTTGCTCTGCTGCTTTTATTTCAAAGCCTCCGAACACCGCTCAACTACGACCACGTACTACCACAACTCATATGTTGAGATACCATCCAACATATCTGGCAGCAGCGGTGAGATATGAACTTATCTGGAAACAGCGCGGGACTCAAAATATCTGGTAAACTGCGCGGGATTCAACATATCTGAAATCAGCAAGCACAAGATCCCGGTGCAGGAACGTTGTGCAACCTACCCAACGCCAGCAAGCCCATCAACTCGAACCTTCGCTGTGAGTCCTACCCAGCGAAGCGAACGAGCTAGCCAACGCACAGGACAAGTTATCCCAGCGACCCACCTATCCAGCGAAGCGGACATCAGCTCAAGCCATCTCTCTCGCTGTGTGAGCCAGCCCAACGCACAGGACAAGTCATCCCAGCGACCCACCCCAGCAACCGGCAACGAGACGAAAGCCCATCTCCCTCGCCGTGACCCAGCTCAACAACATCCTTCAAAGGAAGTATCGCTCTTACGTCCGGAAGTCGAACCGACACCTTTCAAAAACTGAAGAATTCCACACACGAACTAACCCATTTGCCACCCTTCTCATTCTTTCAATATTTCCAGATCTGCATCATCGCACCACACTCCATCGAATTATTCAACTTCCACCTCTTGTGAACCCTTCACCATCGCTTCACCTCGTCAGAACTGTAAGTAGATGCCTGTATTTATTGGGGCTAGGTAGCTCTAAATTGTTGTGTGAGTGAGTTTAAGTGAAGGCTATCCAGTGATTTTTTTATATTTTTTGCAAAGCCTTAAATTTTTTTCGGTGATTTTTTTTTTTCCTTTTGTACGAAAGTGTGCATGACCCATTCGCAGTCCAACGTTTCACACCATTACAACACTCGTTCCAAAATGGCAGCACAAAACGAAAATAACACACAGTCCTCGCCGAATCAAAACACAGACGCAACCGTCGCTCAACCACACATGCAACGTTCTGCAACAAACCTACTAACACTCCTGCAGCATGACAACACTCTTCCTAAGTTCAACGGGACAAACATCGCCATCCACACTCTCTTAGATGACGTCCGTTCGGAAATACAGCGCACACAGGTGCACGATGAAATGACTAAAATCGCTGTCCTTAAAAGTCGCATCGATTTCAACGATACCCTTGCAAGCGACATTATCCAATCCGACGCGTTCCAACAACCACAGACTTTCCAAAATTTCATTGACGAGTTCAAAAAATCCTTCGCCCCATATGAACAGTTAGGCTCCCTTTCTCCCTTCTACACACTAGGAACAAACTTTAACAACCCCCCTTATCTCACCAAAGAAAGAGCAGTCAGGGAGGCGAGTCAGTTCAAGGAAGAACTAAAAGACGCACTCACTTCTTCACCTTAGGTTAAAAATAATACAATCAGCCTAGATCACGTACTCTCATTATTTGGCTACATAAAACTGATCTCGCGACTTCACCCAGAAACACTAAAGAAAATAGAGAACATTCCTTTTGATCCAGACACAACACTCGTTGACTTCTCTAGAAAATTTTCGGACACATCAGCGACAAAAACACAAATTCAACAACAACAAATCCAAGCATCTATTTCCAAAACCAATATTTATCATTCATGTTCATCTTATCATGCCATAACCAAGTATCTCCCTTCTAGCTGTGCAGATCACCTTTGCCACTCAGGGAAGGTCAACCCCTTCACCTAGGCACACCCCTCCTTCTTCTATCTCCTTAACAGTTCGTGCACCAAGCCTATGTGGATCTCAAGCTCATGGTGTCGCGAGGACGGACACTGGTAGCGTATGCCGAGCAACTGTAGCATCTAGACCTCCTAGAAGACGTAATCTACCACCAAAATCTCCTAGACATTCATCTACCACCTCTGCTTATACTATCGGCACGACACCGATGCATTTCGGTGCAGTCAGAGTAGCCTGGTACTCGACCTGACATCTTCACGCACCTGGTCACTACGGGTCAGGTCGCTATTGTCCAGGCAGACACCTCACGCGCAGTTGGACGCCTCACGAACCCTAAAGGATTGCCACCAAGCCAAGCATTGATATACATTATATTTAAATCCCTTTCCTACGGGATATGTCTATCCTGTCCAACCTCGGACAACTGTATGTCATTTGTAAATATGTATATGCAATGTATAAGGTAGTTAAAACCTATCCTGATCTCTAATATTTGCTAAAACTGCATCTTGTAAATAAATATTATCTCGTCGGCAACCTAACCACGAGCCATGTATATAAGCACCTCCTGTCACCAAATAAAGAAGAGAAAGACCACAGAGAGAGACAGAGCTACACGTTGCTCTGCTGCTTTTATTTCAAAGCCTCCGAACACCGCTCAACTACGACCACGTACTACCACAACTCATATGTTGAGATACCATCCAACATCTATCTCCGTAACTACTTGGCCGATTTTAATGGGGTTTGGATCATTTGAAAGCTGAATAAATTTGCAAACTTTTTATCGTGGGGTTTTTTCATTTTTTTGTGATAGAAGTCGATATATTGCATAAAAAAAAAAAAAAAAAAAAAAATCTCTCTCCTAAACTAAGCGGAAATTCCAAAAACTGTATGATAATTTTTTAGGTATTGCTATAGAGCATTTGTGGTATTTTTTTCAGCATGCTCAGTCAATGGATAAATGAGGATATAGAAAGTTTGTAATTTGTCAAAAAACGTTTTTTTTATTAATAATTTCATTGTTTTTCAACCAAATGATATGAAAATTGGTGGTGAACATCTCGGTATATGTATATATAACATATTAAAATTTCGCGAAATTCCGATCATAATTGACGAAGTTCGTTTTCGAGCGCGACGGCCCCCTTAAACAAACATTAAATAACCTATAATTAGAGATAAAAACTCAAATTGGGAAGAAATGATAAGTGGTGACCCACAAGGTTTGGTACTGGCTCCAATCATGTTTGCCATATATATAAATGACATGGATGAAGGAGTAGAGTGTTATATGAATTTCTTCACAGATGACATAAAAATACTAAAGATAGTAAGAACAGAGGAGGATTGTGAATCATTTCAGTTAGACCTGGACAAAATCTGGAAATGGACTAAAAAGTGGGAAGTGAACTTCAATATCAAGAAATGTAGTATAATGGAGTTTGGAAAAAGTAAAAACAGAATATCAAGATATTGTAAAATTGGTGAAGAAGTCAAAAAAGTGAACTCAGAAAGAGTCCTTGGAGTAATAATCAGCAAAGACATGACACTGGACAAACATATCAATAAAATAGTCGTAGAAACCTTCAACATATTAAGGTCAATGAATGTGGCATTTGAATACTTGGATGAGGAAATAATTTAAAAAAAAATATTAGTTACCCTAATAGGACCAAAACTGGAGTACACAGCAATACTATAGACACCTAGTACTAAAAAGAATATAAAGAAATTAGAATGAATACAAAGAGCAATGACAAAGTTGGCACAACTCTTTCCAAATTAACATACGAACAAAGATTGTCCAAATTGGAATTACCAACTCTGGAATAAAGAAGAGAAAGAGATCTGTTGACTATCTATACAATGCTCGACAAGGAGGTACAAACGGTTAGTGAGAATGAGTGATGAGGAGAATGAATGAGTGATAAATCAATAAACAAAAACTCACTTCGTACCTCTAATACTTTGATGGGTGGCCTTTACGTGCAATGATCTCACAAAGGCGGTTTGGAATGGAAGTGGCGTGCTTGGCAAGATGTGCAGGGGTTATACTAGCCCAGGATTGGCGAATGGCTGCCTCGAGCTTGGGCACAGAGCTCGTATCTTTACCCTGCAGGTCTTGTTTAATGTGGTTCCACAGGTTTTCTATTGGGTTTATGTCAGGACTATTGCCTGGCCAGTCTGCTATGTAAGGTATATGACAGTCTTTAAGCAAGTGAGTAACACTACGAGCAGTGTGGGCTGGGGTGTGATCTTGTTGAAAGATGTTAGTACCTGAGCTATTAAAAGAAACCTCCAGGTGGTCTTTTAACCATACGGTGCCGCCTACGTAGGTGGCATGAGGAGCAAGTGGATACGCGAGGCTGCCATATCGGCGTCTTGATTATATTTATTGTAGTTGCCCCTGCATAATGACATACAGGAGTCCCTCAAATAACGCGGGGGTTAGGTTCCTGAAATTACCGTGTATGACCAAATCCGCGTATGCTGACTTTCCATATTAAATACCGAGAACCGTATGTATGTGTATGTGTACGTGTGTGTGTGTGTGCGTGCGTGCGCGCGCGTGTGTGTGTGTATGTGGTGTATGTATGTGTTTGTGCATATATACATGTGTATGTGGCGTATATGCATATGTGTGTATGTGGCGTATACACATTGTGTGTGTGTGTGGCGTATGTATATGTGTGTGTATGTGGCGTATGTATGTGTGTGTGTGTGTGTATTACCTAGTTGTATTTACCTAGTTGTATTTTGCGGGAAGGGGAGCTATGCTCGTGTTGTCCCGCCATTGTATCTCTCAGTGTCTAGTTTGCTTTTAAACTCATGAATGGTTTTTGCGCTTACTATTTCATTATCCAGTTTGTTCCAAGTGTCTAAAACTCTATGTGGAAAACTGTTTTTCTTCAGTTCTCTTCTATAGCTATGTTTTCTTAATTTCCTTCCATGTCCTCTTGTGTTTCTCTTGTCCCAGTTTAGTAATTCTTCTCTATCAAGTATCTCTGTGCCTTTCATGATTCTGTAGATGGTCAGTAGGTCTCCTCTCTCTCTTCTTTGCTCCAGTGTCGGTAGCTCCAGTTTAGCCAATCTCTCCTCGTATGATAGGTTTGCAAGTGCAGGTGCCATTTTTGTAGCTGCTCTTTGGATTCTTTCTATTTTCTTTATGTTCTTTTTGGTACTGGGGGACCACAATGTCGCCACATACTCTAGTCTAGGCCTTATCAATGTAACCAATATTTTTTTTATCATGTCTTCGTCCAGGTAAGCAAAAGCCACTTTTATTGATCTTAGCAAGTTGTAAGTCTCCCCAACAATTTTGTTAATCTGTGTATCATTGGACAAGTCGTTTGTGATAACTCCCAAGTCTTTTTCGGATCCTACTTGTGTGTGTGTGTGTGTGCGCGTGCATGTATGCGTCTGTGTTAACATGTACAAGTAAGCATGTACATGCGTGTGTCTGTGTTCGTATTTGTGTGTACACGCACGCGCATTCACAACATACACTGGTTGTCTAACATGTGTCTACGTGTGCGTGTCTACACGTGTGTAAGTGTGTATATGTCTGTTTTTGATCTCCCAAACCATCACTCCCAGTAACAAGAACCTCATAAGAGAAATTAAGACACGACAAGCGCAGTCATTATCAGACTTATTAGTTGTGTTTCAAATTAAAGAAACATTACACTTAAACAGGTTAGGGCGGTAAAATTGTTTGCGATGTTGCCGCGTGTGTGCGTATGCGTGCCCGACTCAGCGCGAATTTTAAAACGGTTCTCTACATTTGAGATGGTTTTGAAATAAAATCCGCGTATGATTGAATCCGTGTTATTCGAATCCGCGTTATTTGAGGGACCCCTGTACTCTCTAAACTGTCTTCATCACATTTTCTATGGTTATCAAAATTCATGGGTGAAAGAGAGAACGATCGATATAAGCGGTGACTATTTTTTATGATGCGAGTATTATTACGAAACATCGTACGTCTGGCAGCTAATGCTGCCCGCGAGATTTTGGCCCGTAGTGAAGTGGTTAAGAGTTCATAATAAACATATTGGTTCACTTTTACATTTTTCGGTAGTACAACAAGGCTCCTAAGTCCTCTTCCACAAAAACTTCCCCATACCATGAGAGAATCAGGGTGTTTCACTGTTTGTTGAATGTACTGGGGGTCAAGAGGGTTGCTACCTGCACGCCGATACACGTTTCCACCCCTATTGCCAGTCATGGTACAGGTGGACTCATTGGTCCAGAGAATATCCAACCACTTGTCATCATCCCACTGAAGATATTTCTTGCAAAACTTGACCCTATGGCACCTCTGGTTAAGAGTGAGAAGAGGCTTCTTCACCAGGCTGTGGCTTCTGTACCCAAGGTCGTGAATGTGGCGGCTAACTGTTTGCACACTTACCTCCCCAAAGAGTCCCGGGTTACTTTCTTTTATTTTTCTGGCGGTAACACATGGATTATGCTCTGTCTCTTGATAATATTAGTAGCATGAGGGCATGTCTTTTTGGGATACTTTTTCCTTGGTTTGAAACCGGGTGTGTCACAGCCACCTTCCTTCTTAAAAATGGCAACCCACTTGCACACAGACGTCTTGCCAACCCCAACCTGCTCTATTATTTCCTTTGTTTGGTGACCAGATTTATGTAAAGCTATGATCTGGGTTATTGTCTCTTGTGATAAATACTTGTTCTTGCCCATATTAAGGCTAGAAAGCACCTCTGCAAAAAACACTGACCCTCTTGACCCCCGGTACGTTCAACAAACAGTGAAACACCCTGATTCTCTCATGGTATGGGGAAGTTTTAGTGGAAGAGGACTTGGGAGTCTTGTTGTACTACCAAAAATGTAAAAGTGAACCAATATGTTTATTATGAACTCTTAAATGACCACCTGGAGGATTCTTTTAATAGCTCAGGTGCTAACATCTTTTAACAAGATCACGCCCCAGCCCACACTGTTTGTAGTGTTACTCAGTGGCTTAAAGACTGTCATATGCCTTACATAGCAGACTGGCCAGGCAATAGTCCTGACATAAACCCAATAGAAAACCTGTGGAACCACATTAAACAAGACCTGCAGGGTAAAGATATGAGCTCTGTGCCCAAGCTCGAGGCAGCCATTCACCAATCCTGGGCTAGTATCACCCCTGCACATCTTGCCAAGTATGCCACTTCCATTCCAAACCGCCTTTGTGAGATCATTGCAGGTAAAGGCCACCCATCAAAGTATTAGAGGTAAAAAGTGAGTTTTTGTTTATTGATTTATGACTCATTCATTCTCCTCATCACTCATTCTCACTAACCGTTTGTACTTCCTTGTTGAGCACTGTAGAATCATGAAAGGAATGGAAATCCTAGATAGGAATGATTTACTACAATGGGACAATGGAAAAACAAGAGGACACAAAAAGAAACTAAAAAAGGATAACTGTAGAAGAGATCTGGGAAAAAAGGAGCTTCCCACACAGAGCAATGGATACCTGGAATAATTTAGATAAAGAAACAGTGTGTGTAAACGCTACGTCAAGATTTTGAGAAAAAACTTAATGCTGAAAGATACAAAGATGGGTCACCACGAGCATAGCTCCCTTCCCCTATAATACAACTAGGTAAATATATATATATACACACACACACACAAACTCGGTGGGAAAATGAAATCATGGACTTAAGAAAAGAGGTCATTGGTTTAATTGATTGTTTATCTAAGACTAACCATGAAATTTCTGACCTGAAAAAAGCTAACTTGGATCTTACAAACGAAATTAAAGAAATGAAAAGAGACATAAATGAACTGAAGAATGATAATGAAAAGAAGAAAACTAATGATAATAATAGCGAAAATCTAAAGCAAGAAGTGAACAACAAATTCCAAGAATTGACACAAAAGATCGAAGAAAACTTAGGTGGGGACAGTATCCAGGAAATTAAGAAGTGGAAAGAAAATATTGAAAATAAAGAAATTGCTTTCAAAGAAATAGTCAAGCAGCAAATGCAAGATAATGCAAAAGACACAATCATTCAAGTGATTAACGAAAAAGCAAATTGGGTCAGGGACACAGTAGATAGGAAGAAATGTATTGTGGTTTATGGGCTTAAAGAAAAACAAGGATTGGCGAGGTACATGAGAGAAAAAGAAGAAAAAGAGACAGCAGTAGAAATCCTTAATGAAATTCAGGGGGGAGATAGTGATTCAGGCACAGACTTAGAAGAGACTTACAGAATTGGTCGCTATACTAAGGATAGGAATCGACCTCTAAAGATAAAACTAAGGTCACAAGTGGTAGTAGAAGACATATTTGAAAAAGTAGGTAACTTGGCAAAGAGTGAAAAATACAATAAGATATGGATAAAAAGAGAAATGAGTACTGAGGAATTAGAAAAAGAAAGGGCGCTAAGAGAAGAAGCAAAGGAAAAAAACTTGAAAAGATCGGAGACAGAATGCAAAGAATTCCAGTGGAGAGTAATAGACTTGAGATTAAGACAATGGCGCTTCAAAACGAACAAAACAAGGGAAGAAGAAACCAGGGAGAAGGAAGAAAATTAAAAGTGGCCTATACCAACATTGACGGACTAATTTCGGGACTGAACGAACTCAATGATTATCTGTTAGAAGCAAAACCAGACATAATGGGAATTGTAGAGACTAAACTAAGAGGTGAAATACCATCCACTGTTATCGGACAAGGTTTATACAACTACTGGATAAAAAACAGGGACAAGAAACAGGGAGGGGGAATCATGTTCTTGGCCAAGAAAGACCTAAAGGTGACAAAAATTGCAGAGGGCAAAGGTAATGCTGAATTGATCATGATAAAAGTCGAAGGCAAGAATATGAAAAGTAGAAAGTTTGTGGTGACTTATGTGCCTCCAAAAACAAGCGCTTGGAAAGAAATTGAACATAAAAAAATGCTAGATGACACAAGAAAATCACTCAATGAGATACTAATGGGTAAGGGTAATCTGGTAGTTATGGGGGACTTCAATTGCAAAGAAATTTGTTGGGACAGCATGACAGTGCAAGGAGGAGATGACTCGTGGGGCAATGTACTGCTAGATATGACCATGGAGTACACAATGACCCAATGGGTCCATGAAAACACAAGGTACAGAAATAATGAAGAGCCATCGAAACTAGATCTAATATTTACAACAGAGCCTGAAATAGTGCATAAAGTCCAGTATGAGACACCAATTGGAAAGAGTGACCATGTACTCCTCGAAACTATACTAAAGGAAGAAATAGACATAGAGAGGAACGAAAAGCATAGGAAAGGAAGACTGAGGTACAACAAAACAGACTTTACAAAACTAAAGACATTCTTCCGGAATGCAAACTGGGAAATATTTTACAGGGAAGAAACAGCAGTGGAAGAGAAATGGAATATATTGATGGAAAACTACAATGAAGGGGTAAACAGGCATGTACCAAGACAAAAGCGAGAGAGAGAGTACATTAAATGTTGGTTCAACAAAAGATGCAGTGAGGCAAAAGACAGAAGGGACAAAGCTTGGAAAAAGTGGAGAAAAGACAAAAAACAAAGCAAATGGCAAATTTATGTTAACTATAGAAATGAGTATGTTAATGTGAGAAGAGAGGAGAAAAGGAACCATGAGAAGGATATTATAGACAAATGCAAAGAGCAACCCAAACTATTCTATCGGTATGTGAATGGTAAACTTAAAAACAAACAGGAATTGGTGAAACTATGCCAAGGAAACATAGAATACACAGAAGATTTAGAGATGGCCGAAGTCATGAACAATCACTTTAAATCTGTTTTCACCAGAGAGAAAATACCGAATTGTGACATAGACAAAAACAAGAAATCTCCCCTCATGAATGAGTTTACAGCATCACTAAAGGAAATATCAGAACATTTATCAAGGCTGGATGTCAGAAAATCACATGGCCCGGACGGTATTGCAAATTGGATTCTAAAGGAGTGCAAAGAAGAACTAACAGACAAAATACACATCTTAATAAACAGCTCACTCAAAGAAGGAAAGATACCCGAGGACTGGAAAAACGCTAACATTGTACCAATACACAAAGGAGGAAACAAAGAAGAACCCACCAACTATAGGCCAGTATCACTAACAAGCACCATTGCCAAAATTTGTGAGAAAATAATCAAGAATAGATGGGTAAAACATCTGGAAGACAATGACATATTAAACCCAAGACAATTCGGATTCAGACAAGGAAGATCATGCTCCACAAACTTAATATGCTTTTACTCAAGACTAATAGACATAGTGCAAGAAAGAAATGGATGGGCTGATTGTGCATTCCTAGACTTGCAAAAAGCCTTTGACAAAGTACCACACAGAAAACTACTAAAAAAACTGGAACACATAGGAGGAATACAGGGAAACCTACTAAAATGGATAGAGGACTTTCTGACTGGTAGAAAGATGAGAGTAGTGCTCAGAGAAAAATATTCAGACTGGAAAGAGGTGATCAGTGGAGTACCGCAAGGATCTGTGCTGGCACCAATAATGTTTGCTATCTATATGAATGACATGGATGAGGACGTGAACTGCTACATGAGCTTCTTTGCCGATGACGCCAAACTGCTAAGGAAAATAGAAACTGATGAGGACTGTGAAGCACTGCAAGAAGACCTAAATAGGGTATGGAACTGGAGTCAGAAATGGGAAGTGGACTTTAATACTAAGAAGTGTAGCATAATGGAGTTTGGAAAAAGCAAAAACAGAATATCAGGAAAATATACAATTGGAACCAAAGAAGTAAAGAAAGTAGGATCCGAAAAAGATTTGGGAGTAATTATCACGAACGACTTGTCCTATGATATACAGATTAACAAAATTGTCGGGGAGACTTACAACTTGCTAAGATCAATAAAAGTGGCGTTTACATACTTGGACGAAGACATGATGAAAAAAATATTGGTTACATTGATAAGGCCTAGATTAGAGTATGCAGCGACATTGTGGTCCCCCAGTACCAAAAAGAATATAAAGAAAATAGAAAGAATCCAAAGAGCAGCTACAAAAATGGCACCTGCACTTGCAAACCTATCATACGAAGAGAGATTGGCTAAACTGGAGTTACCGACACTGGAGCAAAGAAGAGAGAGAGGTGACCTATTGACCATCTACAGAATCATGAAAGGCACAGAGGTACTCGATAATGAGAACTTACTTAACTGGGACAAAAGAAACACAAGAGGACATGGAAAGAAAATAAAAAAACATAGCTATAGAAGAGAACTGAAGAAAAACAGTTTTCCTCATAGAGTTTTGGACACTTGGAACAAACTGGACAATGAAATAGTATGCGCAAAAACCATTCATGAGTTTAAAAACAAACTAGACACTGCAAGATACAAAGGCGGGACAACACGAGCATAGCTCCCCTTCCCGCAAAATACAACTAGGTAAATACAACTAGGTAAATATATATATATATATAAATACATATATATGAGAAAGGTGGAAGGGGGTAACACAGGTCTTGATCCGATTATCGAGTTTATTCCTGACTGGTCAGGAATAAACTCGATGATCTGATCAAGACCTGTGTTTCCCCCTTCCACCTTTCTGATAATTGTCCCGTGTTTCCCCCTTCCACCTTTCTGATAATTGTCCCGTGTTTCCCCCTTCCACCTTTCTGATAATTGTCCCGTGTTTCCCCCTTCCACCTTTCTCATAATTGTCCCAATGTCTATGTCTATATATATATATATATATATATATATATATATATATCAAGGACTACTATTACACAGGACGTGCGCACCCAGATCCCTGGGTCCGCTAGCGGAGGCCATTGCTTTCTTTGTAACCTAACATTTTATATTGGACCAATATATCAAAACTAGAAACCTAACATTGTATATAGGACAAATATATCAACTAATGACTTATTGAATGCAGTATAAGTTAAGGGGAGATACCTGTCTTGGATCATGGAAAATCATGAAAATATGCATTTTTAGCTGACACTAGGAGGTAGCTTGGACATATAGTGGTGCCACGCGTACAATTATTTACGCATATTTTCCCATTAACCACTTCAGTACGGGACTTAAATCTCGTGGGCAGCAGCCAATGCCAGCCGTATGACGTGTCGTAATAATAATCGCATCATAAAATATAGTCACCGCTTATATCGATCGTTCTCTCTTTCACCCGCGAATTTTGAAAACCACAGAGAATGGGATTCAGGGCGCATTTGGGAGAATGTAAAAACACAGGGGCGACTACAATAAATATAATCAAGACGCCCATATGGCAGCGTCGCGAATCCACTTGCTCCTCATGATGCCTACCTGTGCGGCACCGTATGGAAGGGGTTAAACCGTTTAAATGGCCCGGCCAACATACGCATGGGTGCGCAGTGTTGCCATATGGTGAATTATATTATTCATTATATATGTTTTTTTCCAATTATTACGAGTTGTTATAAAAATTTTGGTTGTTATACGGTACGATCAGTTGGGCTGTGTGTTCCCCAGCAGCAACCCCTCCCCTCACCCCTCCACCTCTGTGTTTTGAAATTGTACTGGTAAGGTGTGAATTAGTTTTACCCACATTTTTTCACGACTTAACCCCTTCCATACGGTGCCGCACACGTAGGCGTCATGAGGAGCAAGTGGATTTGCGACGCTGCCATATCGGCGTCTTGATTATATTTATTGTAATCGCCCCTGTGTTTTTACATTCTCCCAAATGCGCCCTGAATCCCATTCTCTGTGGTTTTCAAAATTCGCGGGTGAAAGAGAGAACGATCAATATAAGCGGTGACTATATTTTATGATGCGAGTATTATTACGACACGTCATACGGCTGGCATTGGCTGCTGCCCGCGAGATTTAAGTCCCGTACTGAAGTGGTTAAGGTGTGACATCATCCAGAATGCCACGAGTGAGACAAAGAAACGCAGAAGCCAGCAGATGTCTGCCAAGATGAAAATATTACACACGAAGGGTAAAAATGATAGTGGAAGTGAGAGTCATGGGATGCCATCCCATTCCCAATATTTTTCAGTCCTGTGTCACTACGTAAGCAATTAGTGGAAGGCAAATTGGAAGAAGATAACATTTCTGTACGTAAGTGTTCACTAATAGAGAATGAAACAATGAAAAAATTAGTGTGCCTTATCAAGTGTCAGGTGGAGCAAGTACTAGTGGATATTATCCTGGTGCATTCTAGATTACTGTGGAGTGTGCATGTGAGTATCTGATCATTACTGAAATGTTTGCTGGGGTGTTTATTGGCAGTACCGTATATACGGTACTAAATCTACCAATTTTCAGTGAAGTTACATGTGGAAAAATTGCTCTATTTTTCTTATTTCCTGTCCAATTTACAAAAAATATGTATTTAATCTACACACTCTAAGGAAGAACTTTTATTTAATGGTTTTATCTGTAGGAAGCATAGTTTTTTGTGCAGCAGTAAGCAAATCTTTATCAAGCGATATCTAAAAACCCATATTTATGTTAGTTTTTGTCATAAAAACTTTAATAACTTCTATACTTTTTGCTCTATCTTAAAAAAATTAAATGCAAAATGATTCTCATAAAATGAGAAAGTTATTTACTTGGTAAAAACATTTCATCTCTCATAATGAATTTATAAATAATTTTTGAATGAAAGTTCTGCTTTTATTTTGGTTAATTTATTGTTTTATATATATAATTTCAACATTTTTCAATATATTTTTTTTATTCAAACACAGTTTGTAGGAGATATGCATAGCTTTCAGGTAATTGCTTTGTAAATCAAGCAACATGGGAACTAGTTATTCATATTTAAAGAGTAACTGTTATTTAGATAAATAAATAGATAAAATATAGATATTTAATGGATCGCTTCAATTTTTTTTGGCAATTTTGATCTCCAAGTATCCTTGACATCATGTAAAAATGTTAAGATGATTGGGTTAGTTTTAATGTGTTTAGATCTGGCAGAGGTATCTCCCCTTAATATAAACTTTTATAGCAAAATAAGAAACTATTTTAAAGGCACTGTTATCCTTTGAAATGCCAATTTTAGCCGGACTTAAAAGGTATTATTGTACGAGGTTAGTGGGCACCAGGGTTGGCGATTTTTTTCTTTTCTTTTTAAAAAATATAAAAGATCGATCTTTTTTTTATATTTAAATCAGATTTATTTAATTTAGATAGATTTTTTATAGATTTCAAATATTGTGGGATTGCTATCTGATATGCGATCTGATTGCTAAAGGACATTTTTAGCATATCAATATAAGGAGCAGTGTTATATAGACTTGCCAAAAGTATACAAGGAATGGTATAAGCCGTATGTGAGGACGGTATGCTCAGGTTCACTCGATTCCTCCAAGAGTTTTCTCATCTTGGTGACATTTGCTGCATTGTCTGTCACAATACTTCCAATGTGACAACCAAAATCTTGTTCAGCCTTCTTAATCGAATTTTGTACAAGTTGTAGAAGATATTCAGCAGTATGAGGTTTCCCTGGTGTGTCTATTGTGTCAACTTAACCCCTTCCATACAGTGCCGCACACGTAGGCGTCATGAGGAGCAAGTGGATTCGCGACGTTGCCATATCGGCGTCTTGATTATATTTATTGTAGTCGCCCCTGTGTTTTTACATTCTCCCAAATGCGCCCTGAATCCCATTCTCTGTGGTTTTCAAAATTCGCGGGTGAAAGAGAGAACGATCGATATAAGCGGCGACTATATTTTATGATGCGAATATTATTACGTTACGTCATACGGCTGGCATTGGCTGCTGCCCGCGAGATTTAAGTCCCGTACTGAAGTGGTTAATAAATCTGACCAGCAGATGTTGTTAGAGTGACACATATTATGGGCTCATTATGGATGTTAGACCACCCATCAATTGAAAGACTTACAGTTTCATTATTCAGGTCATCTGCACACTTTTTATATTCCTTTTCATACACAAGATCCAAGTACTTATCAGCAATATCTTTACTGGATGGAGGAATATGACCTGGCCTCAGGTTCTGAACCATCTTGAGAAACTGAGGATGCTGAACAAGACAATACCTGTTAAGTCCGGCTAAAATTGGCATTTCAAAGCATAACAGTGCCTTAAAAATAGTTTCTTATTTCACTATAAAAGTTTATATTGACTTATACTGCATTGAATAAGTCAATAGTTGATACATTTGTCCTATATACAATGTTAGGTTTTGTAGTTTTGATATATTTGTCCAATATAAAATGTTAGGTTACAAAGAAAGTAATGGCCTCCGCTAGTGGACCCAGGGATCTCGGTGTGCACGTCCTGTGTAATAGTAGTCCTTGATATATATATAAAAGGCTGTGGTTGACTGTTTACTACAGATTTTGCTAATTCTAAGAACAATCCAGGGTGGATGACATGGACGTAGAGTAAATAATAATGTGCAGGCTTTCTCAATTGCAAGATTCTGGAGCACTTTGTCCAACCTACATTGATCTGTAGAATGTGTAGCAGTTTCTTGCCAGAATCCATGGATTCATCCTGGAGGGGATGGAATCTGGCTCTGAGGAGAGCTCTCAGCTGATTGCATATTCATAGCTGAGTGACAAAGAAACAACTATAGTACTAAGGCTGAAAGGCTGTAGCTGATTACTTGCTGCAGATTTTGCCAGTTCCAAGAGCAATCCAGGGTGGGCAACATGGAAGAAGAGAAGTTCCCTTGACATGAGAGGCACACAAACACTTACCACAGCCTCCACAAACACAGCTCATCCAATACACTGCATTACAGAACACCCACACATGCCAAGAAACATCAAAACAACATCCAAATACTTATGTCACACACAAATACTCTCTTCTCTTCCTCCAGAACCACTTGACACCCAATTCAAGAAGCACATCCATAGTCATATTACCTACTGCTCCATCAACTGACTGAAAGACAACACACTACTAAATGCCTGACCCCCTGATATCCATCCCTCTGAATCCTCTCTTCCCACCAAGAGGATAGAATCCACCTAGCCAGACTGTGAGGTGGCTGCATCACAAGATGGAACACTTCACCTGATATTATACAACACTTTATGGAATACTGTATTGTACACAATTACACATGCCAACAACACATGTACTCTGTAAGGGATTTGTGAGAAAACCCTGTGCCAGCCATGGCATTCTTCTGGGAGATGGGACTGCTCAACCAGATGTCTGGAACAACAACTACTAATACTACTACTATTCTAAGAGCTAAAATAAGCTTGTCCCACATCCTGAAATCCTTGGTTAAGAGGACATTTAATCCAAAACATTATCATTATGTTTGCTGACCATTTGGAAATGCTAAGACAATGTATATATCATTTCTCACCTCTGTTGGAGACTGCAGGGAAGTGCTGCTATCTTCTGCATCATCATCAGAATCATCTTCTCCAGAGGAATCATTGTTTCGATCCTTGTTACCTAAAACAATCAATATATGTTGAATAGTCTATTCCAATATATTAAGAAATATTTCAGTGTTTTATTAACCCTGATGTTTAATGTTTATAAATTTCAATTCAAAAGAAACACAGGACAATACAAATGTACATTTCAATGTCCTGAAATATACAATCAAACAAGATTATAAGATCATAACAAAAATCATGTTCCTTAAATTTCATGCTACTCATCAGATGCTTAATAAAAAATCTAGCATACATAAAAATCAAAATACAAAATCTGTAATAACAAAATGAAGACAATGCACACATGTAGTTGTGGATGCCACCTTAGTTAATAGTCATCTGGAAACATATATACATGTATCAAAATATCTTATCTCCTGGTTATGGAATTGGCTGAATCAAAGCACACACCCATTTACATATAATCAAAGTTCACTTAATGCCACTTTCCAACTCAGCAACAGCCAGAAAATGTCATCACCCAATATATAGGATTACCAAGATAGCCCTTAAACCAGAATGGGTTACTTGAAGTAATTAATCACCCGTAATCAGGCTACAGGTTTTCACAGTCGAATAAAATAGGCATTTACATGGATGAGCATTTACAACTAGTGTTTGTCTGTATTTATCTAACTGCAGTATACAGAAAAAAAGAGTAATGTTTACAAATTCCTTTCTGTTACCCTCCAATTATCACACCTGGCTTCAAATTCATTTACGACCCCAACTTGGGCAATATCTCTGTATTCTAATTATTGTACTTAGATTTCAATTCAAGTATTGTTCTTCCAAGTACCTATGTATCTGTATGAAAAATTATCTCTTCATATCCTTTACACCTTCAAGCATCTCTCAATTTGTTCTCATGACCTCTTCGTGTCCTTCCAGCCCTAATCATGAAATATTTTCAATGTAGGCTACCCCCTCGAACAACCTGAACACTATAATCATATAACTTTTTCTTCAATCTTTCAATCATAACTACAATAAGTGATTAATCAACTTCATAGCAGAAAAGCAGTGCAGAATAACCCAAAACAACCAAATTTCTGTAACAAAAAGACTATACAATGGAATCCTTCAAGAGTAATCTACCAATTCCAGAGCTAGAACTAGGCACCAATGTTCTCTCCTATACAGACTACTTTGCAATAATAAGCCAGCACAGTAAAAACAAAATAGCAGCAAAGAACACCTAATCATGCTACTAGAACAGTGGCTCAAATAAAGAAGTCTCATCTCAGAAATCAACAATGGCATTGTTCAATGATAACAATGAATAAAAAAAACATCTTATAGTAAGATTGGCCAAACCCTTCCACTAGTAAATAACTCTAAAATTCTAGGCCAAACATTTTATACTCGTATGACTTTCAGCTCACATATCAAGGACCTGACTGTGTAATCATCAGTATCGATCTCAAATCATCCAAGCCTCCGAGAAAGCAAATAAGATTCTAGGCCTGATTGCACGATCTTTTGACTTCAAAAGTACATCACTCATTCATTAGTTTGTCCACATTTGGAATATGCTGTTTCTGTATGGTCACTGAATCTCATTAAAGACATTGACAGATTGGAAAAAGTACAACAGCGAGCAACAAAACTGATTCCAAATATAAAAAATAAATCACACAAAAATCGACTAAAACATATGAATCTGTTTTCCTTAAAAAAGTGTAGACTCACAGGTGACTTGATACAAGTCTGATTCTAAAGGGAATTGACAACATCAAAAGTGACAAAATTTTCACACTGAATGAGAATCCGACAAGAAACAATGGTCTCAAACTGTCCGGAAATAGATTTAATTTGGAAGTGGGTAGAAACAACTTTGCCAACCATGTAGTTAATGAATGGAATAAACTTCCTGCAGAGGCAGTGCAATGTAGTTCAGTTCAAAGCTTTAGGAATCATTTAGATAAACACCCAAGCAAGATGCTGTAATGACTATAATTTATTTTATGTTATTTGTTTATTTCTTTTGTTATCATTTGTTTATTATTATTTGATTCTCATTTATTATTAGTTATGTCAATCTATTATTATTTACTATTTACCTATTTATTATCTAACTATACCTATGCATTTATTTTATTATTTACATTATTATAGTTTTTATTTATTCATTTATTTGTTTATCATTATTATGATTCTTTTTTCCGCATCCGACCAAAAGGTCTCCTGTCGGCATGCTCTGTCTTTGTAACCATTTGTAAGAATAGTTTCCCACATAGAGTGGTAGATGTCTGGAGCAAATTGGACAAGGCAACAGTGTATGCAAAAACTATACAAGAATTTAAGAACAAACTAGATGCTGAAAGATAAAAAGACAGGTCACTATGGGCATAGCTCCCTTCCCATATAATACAACTAGGTAAATACATTCAAACTCCTCCTTTCTTCCTCTCTTATGTTCCATGTTTCTTCTCCATACAGTATTGATGGCACAATCTTTCCTTCATACAATGTCTAACACCATTATCAAACCTGCCCAATACAAATTAGGCAGATTTACTGAAACAATCAGACAAGAATACTACAAAAATTAAAAAGAATCACACAGATGACAGTAATTATTTTTGGTACAATAAATATACTACACCTGTGCCCTTTCACTAACCATGTTCTTTGTTGCTTTCTCTCAGATCTGCAAACCCAATTAAATTTAAAATATTTACATTATTCTAAGATATAATGAAATATGAAACTAAAGATGAACTGGAGTTTCAAACAAAATACTCAAAATACAAATACCTGGGGGCAGTGTGTAACTAAATACATGATGAGAAATTGAGATACTAAACATGAACTGCAGCTCTGAGCAAAATACTATTGACATTGTAACTAAAAAAAAATTATATATTCCATGAACAATATCTTAAGTGGTATCTTAAGACTTATTTTCTTCTATCCATACATGAAAAGATTTGACTAAAATTTCAAATATTTTCACTCTCAGAGAAAGTACACACCATAAAATGAAACAACAATAAAAACTCCTGCATACTAAAAGCACATCTATTGTAACAGCAAATATTATTGAATAAAAATCAACTTCATTAATATTGTTTCTACCTTAAACCAAGTTCATAAACAATACCTATAGATTCACAATTATTTACTCATATAAAACTATTATTGACCAACACGGCAAGAATAAGACCATACAATATGAAACAAAATTCTATATTATTTCAATCATGAGACCAGAAAATTAATACAAAATCAAGTACATATAATAACATATCAGGACATTCACATATGAAAAGTAAACCTTCCATTCTAGAATGTTTACACAACTCAATAAAACACACATACACAGAGTGGTAGATGTCTGGATGAGGCAACAGTGTGTGCAAATACTATACAAGAATATAAGAATAAACTAGATGCTGAAAGATACAAAGATGGGTCACTACAAGCATAGCTCTTTTCCCAAATAATACAAGTAGGTAAATAGGTAAATACAGTTGTTGGAGAGAGCAGACATGTGAACCAGCTTGTGTCAAGAAGAGGTACCTCTATTCACCCCTGCTTTCCACACCTCTTTTGCTAATCTTTGTCAAAACTATCCCTATAACCTTTCATTGACCCTATCTGCCAGCTCCCTTTCCACCCATGCTACTCCTCACCTCATTTCTCACTCTATCCAACCTTGTAACTTCTGCCATATTCCTTAGACACTTCATATAAAACACATTTAAACTTTTCCTTTCTGCCTCTCGTAAATTCCAAGTCTCCACCCCATACAGTGTCAATGGCACAATCACCCCTTCATATAATCTTTTTGCATCCATTCCCAGATGTCTATTTCTCATAACATTTTTCAATTCTCCTTGACATTTCATTGCTTCTTTCAATATAGTTTACCTCCACTCCACCCCTCCACTTCCTGCCACATAAGACCCCAAATACTTAAACTGTCCACTTCCTCCAGCCTCTCTTTTATGACTTACTTCAAACTCACTGCCATCCTCTCCTTTTGTATATCTCATCACCTTATAATACCCACATTTATCTTCAACTTCTTCCTATTGCATACCTTCTCAAACTCCATCACTAAATGCCTTAATCCCTCCTCTGACCCTGCCACAAGCGCAATGTTGTCTGGAAACATCAATTGGCTTTTCTTCCACTTCTCTCTATCTATAACCATCTCCAATCCCCTGCCCATTACCCTTGCATTTACCTCCTGTACCATCCCATACCTGCACTTGGGTATTGACCACATGTTACTGTAAAGAATTAATGGCAAAGTAGCATGCAGCCAATACTTTGGAGACTGTTTTGGGTTGCCCCTATAGACTAGAACCACACCACCATTTTGTCTATTTTAGAGCAAAATCTCTACTACTAGAGGAATGATGCTACTTTTGTACTGTGACTATCCCTCCATTATGCTGTTCCCTCTTAAAATTGCCCTGTATCACTTCTTTGAGTATACTTCATCCTTTCACCTCTGTACCCTGAGGTAGGGGGGGGGGGGGAGTAAAGAATTCTGCAACCATATTTCCCATGTGAGTCATAAAAAGTGGCAAAGTGGGAGTAATGGGACTAGGTATCCTGCTCTCTGTAAAACTATCCTACAAGAAGTCAAGAGTGATGGACAAATGAAAAAGTATCACTGTGATAATATGGAAGGAGGAATATTCATCAGAAAAGAATGCAAAAAAAAAAAAAAAAAAAAAAAAAAAAAATAGTGCAAGTAATAATTGGTAACAAGGAAGGCAAGCATTAAGAAATTATAGTATTCAGGCTAGGGAGATATGTATAAGAAGTAGTGCCAATTAAAGTAAAATTCAAGTCACAAAACACACTGAAATTAACATGACATGGAAGCTAACAATAACACATTCAAGAATGCTTGGGCAAGAAAGGATGCAATGGAAAAAGGAAGAGAAAGCAAGAACAGTAGAATCTATGGAAAAATACATATAGCACAAACATGAAGAAATGGGAGTTTTACTGAAGAGTGATAGGTGAGGAGGTAGTTCATAAAAGGAGAAAGCAAGGAAGGAAAAGAATAAGATTATATATAGCGTACACAAATATAGACGGAATATCAACGAAATTAGAGATAAATGACTATGTACAAGATAAAGAACTAGATATAATGTGCTTTGCCAACACCAAATTCAATGGAACTATCAATGTTCAATGATGACAGCAGGGAGGTACAGTGATGGTGAACTGGCTGGTGAGGTTATTTAATTATTGTTAAAGAGAGGGTAGAGTGCTGGAGGACTGGAGGGGTGCCTGTATAGTTCCACTTTACAAGGGAAAAGGGGACAAGTGTGAGTGTAGTAGTTTCAGAGGGATTAGCTTGTTAAGTGTAGTTGGGAGGGCTAATGGGAGGGTCTTGATTGCCAGGATTAGGAGCGGAATTGTGTGGGTTTAGTACAGGTAGGGGTTGCGTAGATCAGATTTTTGCGGTAAGACAGATATGTGAGAAAGCTATAGGAAAAGGTAAGGATATCTTTTGGGTTTTTATGGATTTGGAAAAGGCTTAGGTCAAGGTTGACAGGAAGGCACTGTGGGAAGTATTGCAGATATACAGGATACGAGGAAAGCTTTTAGGAGCTGTCAAGAGTTTTTCTTTCCTTATGAGAGTAGTAGAGCGTGTGTCAGGATTAGAAATGGAGAGAGTGAGTGGTTTGAGGTAAAGGTGGGACTTCATCAGGGATGTGTTATGTCACCCTGGCTGTTCAATTTATACATGGATGGGGTGGTGTGAGAGGTAAATGCAAGGGTGGTGGATCAGGGATTGAAGATGGTTAAAGAAAATGGAGAAAAGTGGGAGATAAGCCAGCTGTTGTTTGCGGACAACACTGCGCGTGTAGCAGGATCAGAGGAGGGATTGAGGAATTAGTGACAGTTTGGGAAAGTGTGTGAAAGAAGGAAGTTGAAGATAAATGTAGGTAAAAGTAGGGTGATGAGATGTACAAAGGGAGAAAGTGGCAGCAGACTGGAAGTGAGTATTAAGGGAAAGAGACTGGAGAAAGTGGATATTTTTAGATACTTGGGTGCAAATGTGGCAGGAAGGGAGGATTGGAGTTAGAGATAGAATGTAGGTTGTGAGAAGCAAGTAAATGCCTTGGTGGATTAAAAAGTGTAATGAGAAATAGACATTTGGGAATGGATGGTAAGAGGAGATTGTATGAAGGAGTGATTGTGCCAACAGCATGATATGGGGCACAAAATGGAACATACGAGAGGAAGAGAGGAGTTTGAATGTGTTTGAGATGAGGTGTCTGAGAATTATGACAGATGTTACTACATACATATACCAACGCTTTTTCCCCTTTACTAGGGAGGTAGCCAAAAAGGAAAAGGCATAAAATCATTGCCACCCATTCCATCCCCGAAAACACTCCACACCCCTCCATCCTCCCTCCCATCTTAGCACCTCCTAGATGACGGGTCCACTGCCCTGGGTCAGAAGCAGTGTCGCAAGACACAGCACATCCACAGCAAGGCCGCTTCATTAAATCGGCGACCCCCCCCCTCTCCGTCCCCCCATATAAAGGAGAGGACAGGGAGAAATCCCTTTGGGCTGCGTCAAACTTTTTGCTCACACACACTACCTCACCCCCCATTCCCCCATCCATTCCACCTCATGCATCACAACATCTTCCATATACAACCATTCTCCATTCACCCCTGTCTTCTGTCCTCTCCCGTCCTTCCTCAACAGACATTCCCCTCTTCCCCAAAGCCCCCTTCACCCCATCCATCCATCTCATCCTAGGACGTCCCTCATGTTCACTCCCTCCACATCTGCCTTCCACACCTTCTTTACTAGTCTTTCTTCACTCATTCTTTCCATGTGTCCAAACCATCCTAATACTCTTTCATCAACCCTATCTCCCAGCTCCCTTTCCACCTCTGTTCTCCTCTTCACCTCCTCATTTCTCACCCTATCAAGCCTAGTAACCCCCATCATACTTCTCAGACACCTCATCTCAAACACATTCAAGTTCCTTCTCTCTTCCTCTCTTATGTTCCATGTTTCTGCTCCATACAGTGCTGTTGGCACAATCACTCCTTCATACAGTCTCCTCTTAGCATCCATTCCCAAATTTCTATTCCTCATTACACTTTTTAAACCACCAAGGCATTTACTCGCTTCTCTCAATCTACATTCTACCTCCACCTTTTCCTGCCACATTTGCACCCAAATATCTAAAACTATCCACTTCCTCCAGTTGCTCTCCCTTAATGCTCACTTCCAGATTACTGCCACTTTCATCCCTTGTACATCTCATCACCTTACTTTTACCCACATTTATCTTCAGCTTTCTTCTATCACACACTCTCCCAAACTCTGTCACCAACTTCCTCAATCCCTCCTCCGATCCTGCCACAAGCGCAGTGTTGTGTGCAAACAACAGCTGGCTCACCTCCCACTTTTCTCCATTTTCCTTAACCATCTTCAATCCCTGACCCACTACCCTTGCATTCACCTCTTGCACCACCCCATCCATGTATAAGTTGAACAGCCAGGGTGACATAACACATCCCTGACGAAGTCCCACCTTTACCTCAAACCACTCACTCTCTCCATTTCTAATCCTGACACAAGCTCTACTACTCTCATAAAAACTCTTGACAGCTCCGAGAAGCTTTCCTCCTATCCCGTATATCCGCATAACCTCCCACAGTGCCTTTCTGTCTACCCTGTCGTAAGCCTTTTCCAGATCCATAAAGGCCCAGAAAACATCCTTCCCTTTTCCTATGGCTTTCTCACATATTTGTCTTACCACAAAAATCTGATCTACACAACCTCTACCTGTCCTAAACCCACACTGTTCCTCACCAATTACTCCCTCTGTTCCTCTCCTAATCCTCTCAATCAAGATCCTCCCATAAGCCTTCCCAACTACACTTAACAAGCTAATCCCTCTGAAACTACTACATTCACACTTGTCCCCCTTTCCCTTGTAAAGTGGAACTATACAAGCACTCCTCCAGTCCTCTGGCACTCTACCTTCTCTCCAGCAAACATTAAATAACCTCACCAGCCAGTCCACCATCACTAAACCTCCTTTTTTAAGACATTCTGCATGGCATCCATCCATACCAGGTGCCTCACCTGCTTTCATCATCTTAACTGCTGCCTTCACTTCATCCTACTAGGCTGGACAAAGTGAGAAATGAGGAGGTGAGGAGGAGAATGGGGGTGGAAAGGGAGTTGGGAGATAGGGTGGATGAAAGAGTATTGGGATGGTTTGGACACATGGAAAGAATGAGTTAAGAACGACTAGTAAAAGAGGTGTGGAAGGCATATGTGGATGGAGTGAACATGAGGGGGCAACCTAGGATGAGATGGATGGATGGGGGTAAAAGGGGCTTTGGGAAAGAGGGGAATGAATGTTGAGGAAGGATGGGAGAGGACAGAAGACAGGGGTGAATGGAGAATGGTTGTATATGGATGATGTTGTGATACATGAGGTGGAATGGTTGGGGATGGGGGATGAGGGAGTATGTGTGAGAAAAATTTGATGCAACCCGAAGGGATTTCTCCCCATCTCTTTTTCTGTGCGAGGGGACAGAGAGGGAGGGTCACTGATTTAATGAGGCGGCCTTGCTGTGGATGTGCTGTGTCTTGCAACACTGCCTTTGACCCAGGGCAGTGTACAGGATGCAGGGATGACCCGTCATCCAGGAGGTGCCAAGATAAGAGGGAGGGGAGAGGGTGGAGGGGAGTGGAGTGTGATAGGGATGGAATGGGTGGGAGTGGTTTTTATGCCTTGGTTTTTTGGCTACCTCCCTTATAAGGGAGAAAAAGTCTTTGGTATATGTATGAATCAATGTTCAAGTGGGTGAGGGAAAGTGTAACATATGGAGAAGAGACAGCAGAGAAAAATGAGAGGTAGTGTGATGCTGGCAGCGAAGAGAAGCATCAAGTTAGAAGTGGAAATGAGAGAAGGATAAGCCAAGACAATGAATACAAGCATTACAAAAGAGGGGGGGGGGGTTGTAAAAAAAGAACCATCATAGTGACATACATCCTTCCAAAAAAACAACAACAAGAGAATGGAATGAAGCAAAATACAAAGTATTAATATGAAACACACTCAAGCAAATGGAATCACTGAAAAAAGTGAAAATATAACTGAAAGTTGACATAATGAAGAGAAGATATACCTACAAGACTGGGTTTTATCTTTTTAAAAACCTGAGGTGACTGAAGCATTGAATATCTGGAGCTTAATTGTTGAGCACAATGTGATCCTTGAATTAATGAAAATGGGAAAGATGGAAATAGGGGAAGAAATATACAGACAAGGAAGATACAACTTTGCAAAAGCTAAGCTAAACTGTAAGAATCCATTTAAAGAAATATCTTCCTGAAAAATTTCATCTATCCCAAAAAAGCTTCTCCCTCACAAGGGAGGTAGCCAAGGTAGGCACCCAGCCTCCACCCATCAAACACCCTTTTGTTTCCTATTCAAAAATATCTTAGCTCTTTGTGGATGAAGGGATCCAATTTCTCCACCACTGTTCATGCTCCCGCACTTTCCTGCTTGCTGCTGCTGCTCAAGACCTAGACCTCCGAGGCGGCAAGGTGGGAACATTAGCGGGGAGTGACACCACTTCTGGCCTTTAGGTGCCAACCAGGACCTCCTGGCATGTGGTACTGGCCACCCTATCCCGTAGCGCTCATGCTCGGGTTGGGCAGGGGTGGGGGGCACCCTCTTGGCCAGGGATACCCACCCCCTATACTGTATATGCAAGATGCCAGAGTTGCATCCCTGCCCCAGGCTCATTACTTGGGTTAGAGGCAGTGCAGCATGACACAGCACTTCCATAGCATTGCCAATGAGCCTAAGCTGGTTTACTCTTATCGCTTCATTACCACAGTGACCCTCCTTCCTTGTCCCCTCATGAATAAGTAGAGATGAGAAATTTCTTTGGACTATATTAATTTTCTATCCATTATCCATTCACACCTATCTTTTGTCCTTTTCCTTCCCTGCCCAACAGACACTCCCCCTTTACTTGAACTTTACCCCATCCATTTACCTCATTATCAGTCTTCCCCTTAACCTCTTTGGTATGATGACACCTATGTAGGTGTCATGAGGTGCAAGTGGATACACAAGGATGCTGGCGTTGGCATCTTGATTATATATATTTTTGTAGTTGTACATGAGTTACCCCTGGACTCTGAACTGGCTTGATCATGTTTTCTGTGTTTATTATTACTCAGAGTAAAAGAGAATGAATAATACATCAGTGACTTTATATTTTATAATGCAAGTAGTGTGATGCATCATATATATGGCAACCAATGCTGTGGATGAGAATTTGACTTGTACTGAAGTGGTTAAGTTCACTCCATCCCAGTACTCTTTAATCACCACCATCTACCACCTTTCTATCCTATTGGCCTTACTTCCTCATTTCTCACTCTATCCTTGTAATCATCATCAAACTTATCAAACCTATTTTATTTTCTTCTTCTCTTAAATTCAAAGTCTCTCCCCATGCAGTGTTGTAGGCACAAACACTCTCACACACAGAAGATGTAGAAATGGCTAAGGTAATGACCAGACATTTTAAGTCTCTATTTACAATTGAAAGCTCACAAATGTGGGATGATGGTCACCAAGAAGGATCCCCTAAAATGAAAGAAATAAGGGACCAAATATGGAAACTCGATGTCAGAAAGTCACATGGGCTAGATGGAATAGTGAACTGGATATTAAAAGAATGCATAGATGAACTTACAGATAAAATTCACAAGATAATTGACTTCTCACTCAAAGAAGGAAAAGTACCACAAGACTGGAAATATGCTAATATATACAAGGGAGGAGATAAAGAAAATCCAACAAATTATACACTGGTATCCCTTTCAAGCACAATTGCAAAAACATGTGAGTTATCAAAAATAAATGGACTAAAGACTTGGAAGAGAACAAAATACTATACCCCAACCAATTTGGATTTAGAAGTGGAAGATCATGTACTACAAACTTAATATGCTTTTACTCAAGATTGGTAGATATAATACAAGAGAGAGATGGCTGGACAGATTGTGCCTTCCTGGACCTACAAAAGGCTTTTGACAAAGTACACACAAAAAACTACTAAGAAAAATTGGAACAATAGGTGGAATACAGGGAACTTCCTGGACCTACAAAAGGCTTTTGACAAAGTACACACAAAAAACTACTAAGAAAAATTGGAACAATAGGTGGAATACAGGGAAAATTATTGGAATGGATGAAAGACTTCTTGAAAGGAAGAAAAATGAGAGTGGTACTTAGAGAAAAGAACTCAAATTGGGTAAACATGTTAAGTGGAGTTCCCCAAGGCTCCGTGTTGGCTCCGATATTGTTTGCTGTTTATATAAACAACATGGATGAAGAAATTGAATGTTATATAAACTTATTTGCAGATGATACAAAACTATTGAAGAGAGTAAGTAAAGAAGATTACAAATCTTTCCAAGAAGACCTGGACAAAGTCTGGAAATGAAGTAAAAAGAATGAAAAGGATTTCAACATTAAGAAATGTAGTATAATGGAATTTGGAAAAAGTAAAAATAGAATATCCAGTCAAAACAAAATTGGAACAAAGGAAGTTACAAAAGTAAACTCAGAAAGAGACCTAGGAGTAATTATCTTAAACGACATGACACCAGACAAACATGTAAACAAAATAGTTGGAGAAACCTATAGGTCTCTCTTTCCTCTTCTTTTTTCTCACTACCAGTACCATATGCACTCAAGAAAACCCACATCTCCCATACCAGTTTTACCTTTGCCCACATTAAGCTTGAAGATACTTCCCTCCACTTCATGTACTTTCCTATTCCATCACTAAACAGCAGAGCCACTCTTTCTTTCCCTTGCCCCCTCATCACTCCAGACACACTCCCCACCACACTCCCAAACTCAAACTTGCCCCTCCCCTTCAACTTGTATTTGTTTAGTGCTAACACATCTAATATCCTTCACACATACAAACCACCAGTCTCTTTCTTTTTACAATTATCTACACCACAAACAAGCAAATCTAATGACCCTCTTATGCCTTGACTTTTTGTAGGAGAAACACTGAGACAGCAGGATCCCTAGTTCCATCACTCCATCACACTTGGTCACCTTTTACACAGTGGCAGAATTCTCCCCCCATCCTGAAACAACAGAGGTATGCAGAGGAGGTAGTCATAAAAAGGACAGTTCCAAATGAACAGTCTAAAGGAGGGACAGGTGTAGTATATAAGTAGTATAATGCCTCTACAAGCAGAAATCTTAACTCTAAGATAAACAAATAATGTGTGGCTCTGGCTCATAGGGGCACTCCAAAACAGTCCCTAAAATATTGGCTCCATGTGACTTTGCAGTCATTACTACATGTCACCATCCAGTCAATACCTCAGTATTCAATGTTATTATTACAGTGAGTCCTCGTTATACGGTACATATGCATTCCTGAAAACCTTACCGCAAATTGAAATTACCGTATACAGACGCTCCTCTACTTACGTTCATTCGTTTTACGTTTTTTCGATTTTACGTTTGAATTGACTGTAAAAAAAAGTGAATTTTTTAGTTTAGCGCGCTCTCCGTAGTTCAAACGATACTTACGCATGACGCTGCCTCCATTGTTTACATGGCACAAACGACAGACTGAACGTGCCTTGCCTCCTCCTCCTCCCCCTCCTCCACCATCTCAATTTATGTTGCTTGAATTTAATTTATTTGAAATTAATGTTATTATTTTACAATGCTATGTTTATAATTAATGATTTAGGGGTGTTTTATAAGATACGGTAATAGAATTTATGGATGTATAGTACAGTAACAACTTACGTTCATTTTCACGTTACGTTCGGCCGTTCGGAGCCTAACTAAAACGTAAGTTGAGGAGCATCTGTACTGAACCCAAGTTTCGACTTATGGCGAACGTACCTTCTCCCTGCTCTTTCCTCTTCAAAGTATCTAATTTTACCTCCAAAACACTAGTGGATACCGTATCTGTGAATTTTTCTTACCATAAATAGGGATAGTAATTACCAAATACCGTAATTGTGAATTTACTGGATAAAAAATTACCGTATAAGGAGGACTCACTGTACCATTACATTCACTGAGTCCCAGACATACTAGAAGGTAGTGATCAGGCTTCTTGTGATAATACCACATACAATTTGAGTCTACAATAAAGAATACAAACTTGAAACAAATTCAAATAATCAGATAGATGAGATACCATTTATATAGAAACCAATCTTTGTTCCTACCAATGTCATCCCACCAGAGGGTTGGAGGAGGAGCATCATCATCCTCATCCTCCTGAGGACCAAACAAATCACAGTTTTTGTGAAGATTATGAGCATCACGGTCCACTGCATCCTCTCCACCTTCATCACTTGAATCTTGTTGTTCTTCCTCATGCAGGGCCTCTGTCTTACTTACATCTGGAGTTGCTGGGGCAGTTCGCAAAGTTGTACAAGCTGGTTCCTCTTCATCACTACTCACAACTACTACCAAAGCAATAAACATGCTAAAAGTTTAATAAAAGTAAAGGCACTAATTTTCATGCACTTATTACACTCCATTCTGATTAGCAGGAAATAAAGCAGATAAAATAGGTGCTAAAAATCTGCAAATACATGAATACAGTAGCCAACAAGGAAATACCCAACACATTTAACCCATGCTCGCAATTAATCATATAGGATACTAAACACAGCTTCTCTATTTCATTGATTGTGTGTGTACATAACTCAGTATTGTGACCTTTCATATTGTGCTTAATTACCTATTTCTGAAATCAATAATGTCTTAGGTCATTTAGAATTCATTGGCAACATTAGACATACAATATAGGCTTGTGTCCTAAAATTTACTATTTTGTTTTGTCATCAGTTTCCATCCAGTTTACATAATAAGTTAAATAAGCTTGCTATAGCATAATCTCATATAACATATTATGTTTTAGTGCTGAATATACTTTCAATAAACTCCATTGTTTAGAACCATCTATAATTCTTACAACTGTCACAAGTCACAATATGCAATCAATAGAGTTGTACTGAAATTTCCTTGTAATAAATACTTGTGTTGTTTCCCTCATTATCATTCATTAGTCATCTTTCAAATATATTGTTGTCTAGGAATGGCTAGTGTGGAGTAGTGTATGAAGAGATGTTCAGTGTCCTCTGTCAGGTGGTTGTATCTAGGGCTGTTTGATTCTGTGGCCAGGCCTCCTCTGCGCTGATGCTAAGTGCTGGATGGTGACCTGAATGCAAATATATGTATGGTTTTTGCTTCACATGAAAGGCTTTGGAGTAAATATCTGAGGGAATATGTTGAAGTGAGTTTGGTGATCTGTTTTGAAGAGCTTATTTTGTGATTTGACTGTGAGTGTATTTTTGTGTCAATGTACAGGTGACTGTTGTATATGCTTGAATGGTAGTTACTTTTTGTTTTCTCTCTTACAAACACTATTTTTCTGCATGGGATGGGGAGGGGGGGGGGGTCGCCGATTTAATGAAGTGCCCTTGCTGTGGATGTGCTGTGCCTTGCAACACTGCCTCTGACCCAGGGCAGTGGACAGGGTGCAGGGATGACCTGTCATCCAGGAGGTGCTAAGATGAGAGGGAGGGTGGAGGGGATTGGAGTGTATTTAGGGATGGAATGGGTGGGAATGATTTTATGCCTTTTTCTTTTTGGCTACCTCCCTTGTAAGGGGGAAAAAGCCTTGGTATATGTATGTACAAACACTATAGAATGGAGCAAAGTGAATGGAATGGTTGTGAATGGAATATGAACTGAGGCAGCCCAAAGATGTTTCTCCTCACTTCTCTATTTTTGACTGATGATGAGGAGGGAGGGTTGTCATGTACAGGGTGTTCGGGATCACTTTTTTCTGAAAGAAAAATGTCATATCTTGGCCAAAATTTCATGTATTCTCAAAATTCAAAGTGTACCTCTTACAGGATCTTTTGCCAAATACAATTCACTCTAGGAAGCCGCCCTGAGCCTCCACCATGGCCTCCAGGCAGGACCTGAACCTGCAGCATGCAGTCTTCAGTGTCCTTTGAGAGATGCCTGAACACCACTTTGATCCTGGCAATTAGCTCGTTCTTGGTGTTGCAGGCGGTACGATTGGTGTCTTTTTCAATTGTGCCCCACACATAATAGTTCATGAGGTTGCATTCAGGCGAGTTGGGGGGGCCAGATGTTGGGATTGGTGAAGTTGTAGAAGTTCTCAGACAGCCACTTCTGGGTTTTCCTGGAGGTGTGACAAGGAGCTGAGTCCTGCTGCCACACATATGGTCTTCCTGCAATCACCCTCTCCACCCAGTGCTTGACAACAGTGGACAGCAACTCAATATACCCATCTGAAGTGAATCTGAGTTCCTTTTCAAAGATGTGGGGTGGCATGATGTGGCCTTCGCTGGAAACACACCCAAAGACCATCTTTGCAGATGAAGTGAAACTACTCAAGAGAGTAAGTACAGAAGAAGACTGCAAATCTTTTCAAAACCTAGACAAAGACTGGAAATGGAGTCAGAAGTGTGAATTGAACTTCAACATTAACAAATATAGTATAATGGAATTTGGAAAAAGCAAAAATAAAATATGTCAATATAAAATTGGTACAAAGGAAGTAAAAAAAGTAAACTCAGAAAGGGACCTAGGAGTAACTATCTAAAATAACATGACACCAGACAAACAGATCAACAAATTAGTCGGAGAAACTTTGAACTTATCAAGATCAATGAAAGTAGCCTTTGACTACATGGATGTAGAAATAGTAAAGAAAATACTAGTTACACTGACAAGACCAAAATTAGAATATGCTGTGACATAATGGACACGTGAGAAAAAAAGAAGAAAAAACAAAAATAATAATAAATAAATAAACTAGAAAGAATTCAAAAAGCAACAACAAAGATGGCGCCATCACTCTGCAATATGGCATACGAACAAAGATTGGATCAACTAAATCTACCAACCCTGGAATAAAGAAGAGAAAGAGGCGATTTGCTAACCATCTACAAAATTATGAAAGGGAGGGAAATTCTTGATAGAGATGACTTACTAAGGTGGGACAGAAGAAAACAAGAGGACATGAGAAGAAACTTATGAAGGGCAGTTACAAAAGAGATCTGAAAAAGATTAGCTTCCCACACAGAGTGATAGATATCTGGAACAAACTGAATGAGGAAACAGGGAGTGCTAAAACTATACACGACTTTAAGAAAAAACTGGATGCGGGAAAAAAAATAAAAAAAAAAAAAAAAAAAAAAAAAGCACGGGACTTTGTGCAGACTGTAGGCTAGCCACCTGTTGTTCTGTGCATTGTGCAACTGATCCTGGCAGAAGTTTTTCTTGTCTGAGAAGAACCAGAGTATTCCCAGCTCAACTGGCTGTTTGACCTTGTTGAGGAGTTTCTTGGCTTTTGTAAAGTGGTTCTTTTGAGCCTTGGCAGTGAGTAGTTGGCCCTTATACCTCTAGTATAAGGAGTAGTGAAGATCTTTGTTCAGCGCTTTCTTCGTAATTACCACTCTGATGCCCATCTCTCTCACTAAGGTCCGCATTGCCTTGCCTGGATCTTGCTGCACTTTTATTTGCAGCTTCATGATGAATTTCGTTATGCAGACTGAGTTAGAATGCCTGCTATGATCCTTCCTGCTAGCGACTGCTTCCACATCTCCATCTCATTTCTCCAGCTCACATCTCACAGCCTTCACGGTATTCAAGGAGCACTGAGCTGCAGCTAAGATTTCTGAATTTTTGAATCCGGTGCAAATCATCATGATGCTGGTCACTCTCTTCCAATATTCTGGTGCTTTCCAGTCGTCCATGCTCTCTAGCTGTCACACCCACCAATAGTACATAGAATCAGCTATCCATTGCACTTTACTGCAATTAAATCCTTCAAATATTTCTGAGATAACAGCATACATACATATACCAAGGCTTTTTCCCCCTTACAAGGGAGGTAGCCAAAAAGGAAAAGGCATAAAATCATTCCCACCCATTCCATCCCTATCACACTCCACACCCCTCCACCCTCCCTCATATCTTAGCACCTCCCGGATGATGGGTCATCCCTGCACCTTGTCCACTGCCCTGGGTCAGAAGCAGTGTTGCAAGACACAGCACATCCATAGCAAGGCTGCTTCATTAAATCGGCAACCCACCCTCTCCGTTCCCCCATGCATAAAAGGAGAAGACGGGGAGAAATCCCTTCGGGCTGCGTCAAATTTTGCTCACACATACTACCTCACCCCCCATCCCCCTGCCCATTCCACCTCATGCATCATAACATTTTCCATATACAACCATTCTCCATTCACCCCTGTCTTCTGTCCTCTCCCGTCCTTCCTCAACAGACATTCCCCTCTTCCCTAAAGCCCCCTTCACCCCATCCATCTCATCCTAGGACGTCCCCTCATGTTCACTCCCTCCACATCTGCCTTCCATACCTCTTTTACTAGTCTTTCTTCACTCATTCTTTCCATGTGTCCAAACCATCCTAATACTCTTTCATCAACCCTATCTCCCAGCTCCCTTTCCACACCCGTTCTCTTCCTCACCTCCTCATTTCTCACTCTATCTAGCCTAGTAACCCCCATCATACTTCTCAGACACCTCATCTCAAACACATTTAAACTCCTTCTCTCTTCTTCTCTCATGTTCCATGTTTCTGCCCCATACAGTACTGTTGGCACAATCACTCCTTCATACAGTCTCCTCTTAGCATCCATTCCCAAATGTCTATTCCTCATTACACTCTTCAATCCACCAAGGCATTTACTCGCTTCTCTCAATCTACATTCTACCTCCACCTTCACTCCACCTTTTCCTGCCACATTTGCACCCAAGTATCTAAAACTATCAACTTCCTCCAGTCGCTCTCCCTTAATGCTCACTTCCAGTCTACTGCCACTCTCACCCCTTGTACATCTCATCACCTTACTTTTACCTACATTTATCTTTAGCTTTCTTCTATCACATACTCTCCCAAACTCTGTCACCAACTTCCTCAGTCCCTCCTCTGATCCTGCCACTAGCGCAGTGTCGTCCGCAAACAACAGCTGGCTCACCTCCCACTTTTCTCCATTTTCTTTAACCACTTCCATACGGTGACGCCTACGTAGGCTGCATGAGGAGCAAATGGGTACTTGACGATGCCGACGTCGGCATCTTGATTATATTTATTGTAGTTGTACCTACGTAACTTCCATTCTCTCTAAACTGGCTTCATCATATTTTCTATGGTTATCAAAATACATGGGTGGAAGAGAACGAACGATTGAGCACCGACTTTATTTTCTATAATGCGATTATTATGATGCAACATCGCACGCTGGGCAGCTAATGCTTCCAGACGTGCGATGTGCCCCGGAGTGAAGAGGCTAACCATCTCCAATCCCTGACCCACTACCCTTGCATTCACCTCTCGCACCACCCCATCCATGTATAAGTTGAACAGCCAGGGCGACATAACGCATCCTTGATGCAGTCCCACCTTTACCTCGAACCACTCACTCTCTCCATTTCTAATTCTGACACAAGCTCTACTACACTCATAAAAACTCTTGACAGCTCCTAGCTTTCCTCCTATCCCATATATCTGCATAACCTCCCACAGTGCCTTTCTGTCTACCCTATCATAAGCCTTTTCCAGATCCATAAAAGCCCAAAAAACATCCTTCCCCTTTCCTATAGCTTTCTCACATATTTGTCTTACCACAAAGATCTGATCTACACAACCTCTACCCATCCTAAATCCACACTGTTCCTCACCAATTACTCCCTCTGTTCCTCTCCTGAGATACCAGGAAAAAAAAAAAAAAAAAAAAAAAAAAAAAAAAAAAATTATCCTGAACACCCTGTAAATGGTAGGTCCTTAAGTGATATGCTATGTCTTGCTGTATTACTTCTGACCTGGGCAGTAGACAGGATAGAGGAGTGACACTTCATCTACAAAGAGCTAAGAAAAAAGGGAAATGGGTGATGGGTGGGAGTGGGGTGGGTAAGCATAGGTGCTTGCCTTGGTTGGCTACCTCAATTACAAGTGGGAAGAAACCTATTGGTGTATATATAGAGAATGGAACACTTAGTGTAATAGCAGGATACCCCATTGGATACCTTCATCTATTTATCAATCTATATACCAAAAGCTTTTTCCTCCTTATATGGGAGGTAGCCAAGTCAAAGGGCACATACCCTCTCCCACCCATTTCACTCCCATTCACCAACCTTTCCTTCCCTTTTACATCTCATCACCTTACCTTTACCTATATATATCTTCAACTTCCTTCTTTCGCACACCTTCCCAAATCTGTCACTAACTTCCTTAATCTCTCCTTTGATCCTGCTACAAGTGCAGTGTTGTCGGCAAACAACAACTGGCTTATCTCCATTTTCAACCATCTCCAACCCCTGGCCCATTATCCTTCCACTTACCTCTTGCACCACACCACCCATGTATAAATTGAAGAGCCAAGACAACATAACACATCCCTGGCAAAGTCCCACCTTTACTTCAAACCACTCACTCTCTCCATTTCTAATTCTAACACAGGCTCTACAACTCCTGTATTTACCTAGTTGTATTTTACGGGACAAGAGCTATGCTCGTAGTGATCTGTCTTCGTATCTCTCTGCATCCAGTTTATTCTTAAAATCGTGTATAGTTTTGTCACACACTGTTTCTCTGTTTAGTTTGTTCCAGACATCAATCACTCTATGTGGAAAGCTATTCCTTTTCAGGTCTCTTCTATAGCTGTCCTCCTTTAGTTTCTTTTCATGTCCTCTTGTTTCTCTTCTGTCCCACTTTAATAAGTCGTCTCTATCGTGAATTTCCATCCCTTTCATAATTCTGTAAATGGTCAATAAATCATCTTTCTCTTCTCTGTTCCAGTGTTGACAGATGTAATTTCTCCAATCATTGTTCGTATGTCAGATTTGACAGTGTAGGTGCCATTTTTGTCGCTGCTCTTTGGATTCTTTCTAATTTTCTTATGTTCTTCTTTGTGCTGGGTACCCACAGTATTGCAGCATATTCTAGTTTAGGTCTTATCAGTGTAACCACTATTTTTCTAACCATCTCCTCATCTATGTAGTCAAAGGCCACTTTCATTGATCTTAACAAGCTAAAAGTCTCCCCAAATAATTTATTTACATGTTTATCAGGTGTCGAGTCACTCGAGATGATTACTCCCAGGTCCCTTTCTGAATAGACTTTTTTGACTTCTTTGTTTCCAATTCTATGTTGACTTGATACTCTATTTTTGCTTTATTCCAAATTCCATTATGCTACATTTCTTAATGTAAAAACTCTTGACTACTACTAAAATCTTTCCTCCCATCCCACACATTCCTCCCACAGTGCCTTTCTGTCCACCCTGTCACAAGCCCCCTCCAAATCCACGAAGGCCCAAAAAAACATCCTTATCTTTTCCTAAGGCTTTCTCACATATCTGTCTCACCACAAATATCTGATCCATGCAACCCCTACCTGTTCTAAACCCAAACTATTCCTTACCATTTACTCCTTCTGTTCCTCTCCTAATCCTCTCAATCAAAACCCTATAAGCCTTCCCAACTACACTCAACAAAATTATCCCTCTGAAACTACCACATTCACACCTGTCGCCCTTTCCCTTGTAAAGTGGAACTATACAGGCACTCCTCCAGCACCCTACCCCCTCTGTTAGGCAAACATTATACCACCTCACCAGCCAGTACACCATCACTGTACCTCCCTTTTTTAGATGCTCTGCATGACACCCATCCAACCCAGGTGCCTTACCTGCTCTTATCATTTTAAAAACAGCTTTCACCTCATCTACAACTACATAATATATATAATCTGGACACTGTTGGCAAGCACCCTTGTTATGACATCAATGTTGGTGTCATCATATGCTAAGAGTTAAATGTGGCTGGAAAGGCTTATGGGAAAGTTTTGAGAGGAATAGGGGAGGAACAGAGGGAGTAATTGGTAAGGAGCAGAGAGTAGCAGGATAGGAATTGAGAGAGTAATTGGTGGGGAGCAATGTGGGTTTAGGATAAGTAGAGGATGCAGGGATAAATTTTTTGTGATAAAGCAGATTAATGAGGTTTTGGCAAAAGGTAAGAATATTTTTTGGGCCTTTCTGGATTTGGAAGAGGCTTATGACAGGGCAGACAGAAAGATATTGTGGGAGGTATTGCAGATATAAGGGACTGGGGGAAAGCTGTATAGGGCAGTCAAAAGCTTTTATGAGAGTAGTAGAGCCTGTGTTAAGATTGGAAGTGGAAAGAGCAAATGGTCTGAGGTAAAGGTGGGGCTGTCATGGCTGTGTTATATTGTCATGGCTGTTCAATGTGTACATGGATGGGGTAGTATGGGAGGTAAATGTGAGGGTAATGGGCATGTGATTGGAAACGGTTGGAAACAGTGGATATAATTGGAAAGTGATCCAGTTGTGACACTATGCTTGTGGCAGGATAAGAAGGGATTAAGACAGTGACAGACTTTTGGAAGGTATGAGATAGGAAAAAGTTGAAAGTAAATGTGGGTAAAAGGTGATGAGATGTACAAGGGGAAAGGATGGCAGAGTTGGAAGTAAACCTTAAAAGAGAGACGGTGGAGGAAGTGGATAGTTTTAAGTATTTGGGGTTGCATGTTGCAGGAAATGGAGTGGGGTGAAGGTAAACTGTAGATTGAGAGAAGCAAGTAAATGCTTTGGGGGATTAAAAAGTGTCATGAGTGATAGGTATCTGGAATGGATGCAAAGAAAAGATTATATGAAGGGGTCATTGTGCTGACTATACTGTATGGGGCGGAGACTTGGAATTTAAGAGAGGCAGAAAGTAAGTTTTAATGTATTTACCTAGTTGTATCTTATGGGAAGTGTCTGAGAAGTATGGTATGGGTTACAAGGTTGGGTAGAGTGAGAAATGAGGAGATGAAGGGGAGTGCGGGTGTGGAAAAGGAGCTAGCAGAGAGGGCTGATGAAAGATTATTGAGATGCTTTGGAAAAAAAGAATGTGTGAAGAAAGATTAGCAAATGAGGTGTGGCTGGCAGAGGTGGATGGAGTGAACTTTATGGGATGACTGAAGATGAGATGGATGGATGGGGTGAAAGGGGCTTTGAGCAAGAGTGGAATACCTGTTGAGCAGGAAAGGCAGATGGCAGGGGATAGGGGTGAGTGGAGGGATGGTTGTGTATGGATGATATTTTGATGCATCCTGAAAGAATGTCTCCTAGTCTTCTCTATTTTCTGCATAAGCAGAGGGTGTGTGTGAGTGCTATGTAAGTGAAGCAGCCCTGCTGTGGAGGTACTTTGTCTTCCTGCATTGCTTCTCACTTGGGCAGTGAGCAGGAAATTGGGATGACCACGAGAAGTCAAGATAAGTGGGAAACAAGGATGGTGGATGGGAGTAGAAACGGTGTAAGTGGGGGCATGCCTTGACTTGGCCATGTTCCATATATGGGGGATTGAGGCCCTTGGTATATAGATATATAGATACATACAAGAATGGATAGAGTAAGAAATATAGAGGCGAGTTTCAGAGCAAAGTTAGAGATGTCAGATATGATAGATCAAAAGGTGCTGAAGTGGTTTGGGCATATGGAAAGCATGAACAAGGAAGGAAGACCAAGAATGGGGTAGATGGATGGAGTAAACAGGTACTTATATGTATGAGGAGCTTTTTTAACCAGAGAAGAGTGCTAAAGATAGGAATGAATGGAGAAAGATGGTAAATAGAGGAAAAGATGACATGTCCAGAAGGTATTTTCTTCTTGTTTGCCTTAGAATACTTTTGAGTCAATGAGGAGGAAGGTGGCCCTGCTCAGGAAGTGGTATATCTCACTGTACTGCCTTTGATCCAAGCAGTGTGGCTGGGGGCAGGGACAGCCTCCATCAAGTACTGAGATAGGAAGGTCATTAAATGGGTTTTAATGTGTATGTAGTGGGAGTGTACTTTGGTTTGGCTACTCCCTTATAAGGGGGATAGAGCCTTCAGTATACCTGTATGCACATATGTATGTAGAGTTAATTTACAATGTGTTAAATAGCTATTCAGTTGCACTACAGATATTAACTGCAAAATCTGTCCAAGCAGTTTAAAGCGCCAGTACAAGCTCCTGCAATTGTGACATGCTTACTCTACAGTGCACCATGAGCAATACTTACATGATACATAGCGAGCAGTAACCTTCCTGTGATTCTAAATAAAGCCATTTGATGGCAAAATTTCTCAATGGAAAATCAGATTCCATTTCCACTGAAGTGATAACTTCATGAGGACAAGTATATCACACAATGTATAATCATACACTTACTCAAGTCATGGTGAGCTTGGGTGTCTCCTAGGTTGTTACGCTGTGTAGAGAACTCATCATGACAGGTAAGACAAACACGGAGAGGTTTGCTGGACTGATGGGGAAGCAATACCCTTTTGCTTGAGCATGGACCACACACAACCTTGCCACACTTTCGACAATGATGCTGTGGAAAAGAATTTTAATGTAATCATAAATAATGAAACATATGCTCAATAAATAATAATAATGACAGCTATTTCAAGAAGTACCGATTGGAAAACCACAGCCAACAGTAGTAAGTAATAGTCCTCTGGGCCTCCCACATATCTGTCTACAAAGAAATGTTGGAGTATTGTTTGTGCTGTATTAGTGTGGATCTGGTTATATAACTGGCTGGTAGGAGGAAAAAAGAAATGTATATATATCTGTGTGTGATATACAAACATATAGTTTGTGTGGACCATTTTGCAAACTTTTTGAGTATGCATAATGGTCCGTGCTTTTAGAACTCGTGTGATATCTCGTTCACAAAAACCAAGTACGAGAAAATGACCAACTGGCAACTTCAACCATCCACCCATGCAATAGCCATGTGAGACAAAGCCAGTCAGTGTGTGACTGTCCTTCAGTGGAAGTTTTTTTTTTTTTTTTTTCCACCGAGTTTCTTAATTTTTCCTCACTGTGTTCACTGACTTTTGGGGTGTGCCCTGCCTTTTGCATGATGCCTGGAAATCACACAGTGCGTGATAACATTGTGAAAGTGATTGGACTACACAAAGTGGGAAAGAATAATTGGGAAATAGCCAAGGCAACAGGTGTGTTTGTGTGTAATGTGTACCGACTCCTAACAAAATGGCACATGGGTGGAGGTTTGATACCATGCCCAGAGCAAGGCCCTGAAGATTTCCCTGAAGGTGTTAATAAGCCATATCTCTGGTTCTATTTTACATATTATTTTGATTGTTGTGGCATTGTGAAGGGAAAAAGTCATACTTTAATTTGCTAAGAAAAAAATAAAGGAAACTGTAACTTAAAATTTTTGTTTCATTTATCCTAACAGATTTTCACAGCATTTTTCACTTTTCAAAATAAAAAATAATAAAAATAAAAATAAAATATAACCTTACCAAGTTGTTAACAAGATTCTAATCTTTCATTTCCTGCATAGGCGGTTGATTGGACACCTTCATGTTCAGATATTTCATCTTCACTATACAATATAAAAATATTCACTACACGTATATATACATACATATGCAAAGTAGACCACTTGGAAAAAGAAACTAACGAAGCAGAGCGCTTTTGTATATTACATCTTCAGTGCAACAAGTACATAGTGATAGGAATACATAGACAATATATACATACATACATACATATACCAAGGCTTTTTCCCCCTTCCAAGGGAGGTAGCCAAAAAGGGAAAGGCATAAAAACACTCCCACCCATTTCATCCCTAAATACACTCCACACCCCTCCCACCCTTCCTCTCATCTGAGCACCTCCTGGATGACGGGTCATCCCTGCACCCTGCCCACCGCCCTGGGTCAGAAGCAGTGTCGCAAGACACAGTACATCCACAGCAAGGCCGCTTCATTTAAGCGTACCGACCAATTACGCTTATTCAAATCTGTCCTGGTTCCTTTGTATCATGTATATATTGTCTATGTATTCCTATCACTATGTACTTGTTGCACTGAAGATGTAATATACGAAAGCACTCTGCTTCGTTAGTTTCTTTTTCCAAGTGGTCTACTTTGCATAAGTGAACACACGTACCCGTGTTCTTATTAGCATACATACATATGCGTGTGTGGATATGTGTATATATGTGCGTGTGTGCATATGTGGATATACTCGTATTGATACAGGTCTTTAAGATTCTAAAGGGAATAGACAACAGTAAGAGTGACAAATTTTTCACACTGAATGAGAATCCGACAAGAAATTATGGTCTGAAACTGTCAGGAAATATATTCAATTTGGAAGTGGGTAGAAACAACTTCGCCAAACGTGTAGTTAGTGAATGGAATAAACTTCCTGCAGAGGTAGCAATGTAGTTCAGTTCGAAGCTTTAAGATTCGTTTAGATAAATCCCTAAAGAAGATGCTGTAATGCCTGCAATTTATTTTATGTTATTTGTTTGTTTGTTATTATTTGTCTGTCTATTGTTATTTGCTTCATTTTCATTTATCATTAGTTATCTGTCATTTTATTATTATTTACTATTTACCTGTTTGTTTATTATCTAACTATACACATGCATTTATTTTATTTATTATTATTTACATCATTTTAATTTTTATTTAGTAATTTAGTTATCATTATTATATTTTTTTCGCATCCGACCTAGTTATGGACCAAAAGGTCTCGTGTCGACATGCTCCTCCTTTGTAATCCTTTGTAACATATACATGTGACAAACAGTTTAGTGGGGAATTATACTTTATTGGAAAGGGTAATTATACATAAGTTCACCAGTGAAGTTGAACAACTTTTATGACACATTCACATATAAGAACTCCCAGGTTCCCTTAAGGCTTATAAAAGATCAGTTGGACCTTAACTCTTCTACAACTGCAAAGGAATTGAAGGAAAGGAAGCCTATGCTTCTCAGTGACATCTCATCTCCATCAGGACAACTCAGGAAAATATTCAAAAGCAGTTAAATTACTCAAAAGAACAAACAGGATGCAGAGAGATACAAAAATGGGTCACTATGAGCATAGCTTTCGTCCTGTAAAATACAACTAGGTAAATACATATGAAGGTCCTTGTCACTGTGAAACAAAGGCGCTGCTGTGTCCAATTTGCCAAGGATCATACAAACTGGGACCTTGTTCAGTGGTGAAAGGTCCTTTGGACCAACGAAGCAAGCTTTTGTATAAATGAGAGCAAGGGAATGAAGGTGTGGAAGTCTCCTACAGCATTAATGTGACCCACACTTGATGGTGATGAGTATTAACCCCTACAGTATCAGCAGCATATGTCGTATGCTGCAATTATTTTATGGATTGAGCATCAGCGGCATATGTCGTATGCTGCAATATAAAAAAAATTGCCAACAAAAGGCATTACGTTGAGGGTCAAATCTGTGGTAATGACCAAGTAGCCCTCCATTGGCTATAAAAGGCACACAATTTTTTTTATTTATTGACAAAACTGGCATACCTGGCAGCAGTTTTTCAGGGGTACCTTGGGATATAAAATTGGCCTTTAGGACATAATTTAGGCAATTCTGGTGTACAAAACAAAGTATGAGGAGGTGAAGTTGTACTTCGACAGTTAGGCAGGTGCTATTTAGTATGTATTCAGACGTTTAGTATGTATTTAGTATTTAGTATGTATTCAGACTGGCAATTTTGCACTGCCAACTTTCGTAATAAATGTGTAATGCAAAATGTAACCGGGCAATAATGGTGTGATGGATGCTTACTAAAACATTTACCAAAACAATAAGAAAACACCACAATCACCTCTCCTCCATGAAATTATAAAAAAAAAAAATTATACTGACAAATCAATTTACCACAAAGTGATAAATATTTGCCAAAAAATCCACAAAAACTATTCATAAATATGTTTTCTGTAAGCGTCAGACTATTATGGGCAACTGTACATTGACTTGAAACATCATAAATGTCAAATTCCTTCTCTCTCTGAAATTCTAATGAAGCTTTCCCGAAAAATCTGATGGATGTTCTTGTTCAACCCGTGTGAAGCGAAAGAGAATCTATGGGTTTTCTACCAAACTTTTGCATGCACATCTCGATAAAATCGTTGGAATATGTATCTTTTCAAGATATAGTAGAGCAACCAGTCAAGGATAATGCTAAGGAAACAGTAATCAAAGTAATTAGGGAGAAAGGAAATTTGGTCAGGGACTCGGTGGAAGAAAAAAAAAAAGCATTGTAATCTATGGTATTAAAGAGAAACATGATGTTCCTAGATATCCGAGTGAAAAAGAGAAAGAGATCGCTAAAGAAATTCTGAAAGAGATTAAAGAGGAGGGACAGAATATAGAGACATTGAGGAAACATAGAATAGGAAAATACTCAAAAGAAAAACAATATGGGCAACGAAATGTAAAACTTAGGTCTCAAATGATAGCAAAGGAAGTACTATCTAGAACAACAAAACTAGCAGTGAACATTACAAAAATGTATGGATAAAAAAATGAGCAATGAAATAAAATAGAAAGAAAAGGACCTTGGAAATGAAGCAAATGAAATAAATGAAAAGAGAACTGTGACCGAAAAGATTTTTCTTTTTTTCTTTTTGAGAGTGGTGAACCTGAGGCTAAGAAAATGGTATATCAAGAAAAAGGATACAAAGTAGACAGAAAAGGACGAGAAAGGAAAAAATCAAAGATAGCTTATACCAACATAGATGGAATGATTTCAGGACTGAATGAATTAAGGGAGCGTCGCCTGCAATATTTAGAAAAATTCTGGTACATGAGTGAATTTTAGGGAAACATTTCAGGAGAATCTCTATGATGGTGGCAACATTCATACAAAGTTATACAGCTGTATTTTGTTTCCATTTTTTTTTTACACAGAATAAAATAGATAAAATATTGGCAACCTCTGGCAACCCCATTGCATAAAAAACATTCTGTATGTTGAAACAGCGTCAACATTTCTATAGCTATTTCATTTTTTGCTACAGATTTGTGTTTATGGAGATATTTGCCAATTCCTCCCACCAGCATACCCCACAAAGACAGGGCATCAGTACTCTTCAAAAGGTCAAAGTAAGGTCACGTCACTCCTGGTGCTCTCACCATACGCCACAATTTTGATTTCCCGGCCTGTATTGTTGCTGTGATCATGGCAAAATTAACAAGAAAGAGGAGAGTGAAGCGGCAGAATATAGAGAGGGCTTGTGAGTCCCTGATAAAGAAACAAGAAGGAAAAACAAAGAAAGAGGAGGAAAGGATCATGGCTATACTCAGCACTCTGCAAGCCTCTGCTAGCCATGCCCACCTTACACCTCCTCCACCCATGCCACACCACTCATCCTCAACATCATTTGTGCCCCAAGACATTTGACAGCTATTGTTTTTATCAGAAAGCAATAGCAAACAATGAACCAATACCATCCCACAAAACCATGAAAGTTAGTTTTGTACTGCCAAGGGAACTTCATCAGAAGGTTTGGAGCGAATACAGGAGACTAACATCTGACAGGATTATATCTGCATATCTGCTGGGAAAAACATAAAACCTGAATGAACATTTACACTCAAGAATCTGGCGTTATTGTTCCAAGTATTAGAATGCCAACAAGAACATTCTTGAGTTTAATGCCCAAGCGATCCTGGACTACAATGTCGGCTATGAAGAAGTAATTAGAGCTCCAACAGAGCTCACTTTATCTTCATTAAATATTCACTATGCCTTATATATTCATGGGAGGAACACAACTCTGAAGAATTACACACTAATGTAAGGGGTATCTATAAGTATATTCATTAAACACATATTTGAAAGAAAAATCACCTACTCTATAAAGTGATGCAACACTCCCTTAAATGACTATCTGGCATTAGAAAAACCAGACATAATGGGAATTGTACATCCATATACCAAAGACTTTCCCCCCTTATAAGGGAGGTAGCCAAAAACAAAGGCATAAAAATAACTCCCACCCATTCCATCCCTATCACACTCCACTGCCCTCCACCCTCCCTCCCTCTTGGCACCTCCTGGATGAAGGGTCATCTCTGCATCTTGTCCACTGCCCTGGGTCAGAAGCAGTGTTGCAAGACACAGCACATCCACAGTAAGGCCGTTTCATTAAATTGGTGATCCCCCCTCTCCGTCCCCTCATGCAGAAAAGGAGAAGACGGGGAGAAATCCCTTTGGGCTGCATCAAATTTTTCTCGCACATACTCCCTCACCCCCCATCCCCCACCCAATCCACCTCATGGATCACATCATCCATATACAACCATTCTCCATTCACCTTTGTCTTCTGTCCTCTCCTGTTCTTCCTCAACAGACATTCCCTTCTTCCCCAAAGCCCTCTTTACCCCATCCATCCATATCATCCTAGGTCGCACCCTGGGAATTGTAGAAACAAAACTAAAAAGTCCTCTACCACCAAATATTGTGGGACAAGGTCTATACAACCATTGGATGAAAAATAGAAAGGAAAAACTGGATGGGGGAGTATCATTTTTGACTAAGAAAGACTTAAATGTGACAAAGATAACAGAAGGAAAAAACAATGTGGCATCAATTATGATAAAAGTTGAACACAGTCACATGAAAAGTAGAAAATTTATAGTAATGTATGTGCCCCCAAAAACACAGTCCTGGACAGAAAGTGATCATTCCAAACTGTTGGAAAACACAAAATATGAACTAATTTACTGAAAGAGGAAATATAGTAATTATGGGTGATTTTAATTCAAAGGAAATATGTTGGGGAAAAATGACAGCGAAGGGTGGAAAAGACCTCTGGGGAAACATACTACTTGATATGACCATTGAATACACAATGACTCATTGAGTAAAGGAAAATACCAGATACAGAAACAATGAGGATCCATGAGACTAGATTTAATACTTATGTCAGAACCTGAAATTGTGGACAGAATTGATTACAAAACTCCAATAGGGAAGAGTGACCATGTACTAATAGAATTCGAACTAAACGAGCAAATGGACTTAAGAAGAAAAGAGAAACATAGAAAAGGAAGACTGTACAACAAAATGAATTCTGAGAAATGTAACCTTGTTTAACCCTCACTGACCACGCATGTGATCCACATGCATGTGACATGGCACTTGTCCCACTTCCTTGCTGACTTCGCTTTCCCAGACCTCAGCATCTAATTCAGCAGTAATTCAGACAAACAGGATATCACCACATGAAGATGCCTAACGTCACTAGAGAAACCCATTAAATCCCCTTTATTATACCTGCCCCTATCATATTACCCATAAGCTAACATATAACTTATCTAACCATACCCACCAACCATATGACTAACCCCCATAACTTGAACTGAGCCCAATGCATAGAATAGCGAAACTAACACCTTTACTTATGACAACCCACTAACCCTCTTTATATGCAAACATTTTGTAACCAAGACAGCAGAGCTGGGTAGGTCAAGAGCCTGCCTGCAGAGCTGGCTAGGTCAAGTGCCTGCCAGACACAGGTGTACCCAAGGTCAAGGCCCAGCAATTACTGTATTTTGCCCAAAGGGCCCATATATAGTTTGTTATATTTGAACCAGATCACTTGTTGAATAGAAGAAAATTCCCCCTTTAGAGTTTATCTTGCCCGCATTAAGTCCATCTTATGTGACCACAACCATTAACAGTTACAGAAACTCAAAAAATTCTTTCAAAACACAAATTGGGATAACTTCCTAAATGATGGAACAAAGATGGAAGAGAAATGGAATATACTAAAAGAAATTTACAATGAGGGAGTGAACAAATATGTACAACAGAAGCAAGAATGAGTATGCATAAAAAGCTGGTACAACAAAAAATGTAGTGAGGCTAAGGATAAAAGAGAAAGCTTGGAAAAGATGTAAAAAAAGAGTAAATGGCAAACATATATCAAACTAAAAAATGATTATGCAAAAAATATGCTGGGATGAAAAGAGAAACTATGAAAAAGATATAATAAAAAAAAATGTAAGGAACAACCTAAACTATTTTACAGGTATGTAAATGGTAAACTAAAAAATAAACAAGAAATAGAAAGACTGTGCCAAGGTAATTACAAATATAAAGAAGTAGAAATTATGAACAATCATTTCAAATCAGTATTCACAATTGAAAGCTCACAAAACTGTGAGGAAATAGGGGGAGAGAGATACCACCAATGAAGGAAATAACTGTGACACAGAAGGAAATCAGAGGCCATATAAAAAATCACATGGTCCAAATGGAATTGCAAATTGGATATTGAAAGAATGCATAGAGGAGTTGACGGACAAAATATACAAGATAATTAAACACTCACTCAAAGAAAGAAAGGTACCCCAGGGATGGAAAATGCAAATACTGTACCAACATATGAAGGAGGGAACAAGGAAAATCCAACCAACTACAGACTCCCTTACGAGCACAATAACAAAAATATGTGAAAAAGTTATCAAAGGTAGATGGGTTAAACATCTGGAAGATAAAAATATACTGTATCCAAATCAATTTGGATTTAGACAAGAAAGGTCATGTACAACAAACCTGTTCTGCTTCTATTCAAGACTAATAGAAATAATACAAGAAAGGGATGGATGGGTGGACTGTGCTTTTCTAGACCTACAAAAAGTATTTTATAAAGTACCACACAAAAGACACAGCACATCCACAGTGGCCTTGCTGTGGATGTGCTGTGTCTTGCGACACTGCTTCTGACCCAGGGCAGTGGACAAGGTGCAGGGATGACCCGTCATTCAGGAGGTGCTAAGATGGGAAGGAGGGTGGAGGGGTGTGGAGTGTATTCAGGGATGGAATGGGTGGGAATGATTTTATGTCTTTTCCTTTTTGGTTACCTCCCTTGTAAGGGGGAAAAAGCCTTGGTATATGTATGTATGTATAAGACATGGATGAAGGAGTGGAATACTATTGTGGAATGCTATATGAACTTCTTGCAGATGATGCAAAAATACTAAAGAAAGTAAAGAGGAATATTGTGAATCATTACAGATAGACCTACACAAAATCTGGAAATGGAGTCAAAAGTGAGGACTTCAATATCAAGAAATGTAGTATAGAGTTTGGAAAAAGTAAAAATAGAATATCAAGAAATTATAAAATTGGTGAAGAAGTCAAAAAAGTGAACTAAGAGACAATGGAGTATTAATCAGCAAAGACATGTCACTGGACAAACATATCAATAAAATAGTTAGAGAAACCTTCAACCTATTGAGGTCAATGAAAATGGTATTTGTCTATTTGGATGAGGAAATGATTAAAAAAATATTAGTTACACTAATAAGACCAAAACTGGAGTACGCAGCAACACTATGGACACCCAGTACTAAAAAGAATATAAAGAAATTAGAAAGAATGCAAAGAACAATGACAAAGATGGCACCAACTCTCTTCAAATTAACATACAAAGATTGTCCAAAGTGGAACTATCAACTCTGGAACAAAGAAGAGAAACAGGAGATCTACTGATTATATAATCATGAAAGGAATGGAAATCCTAGATAGAGATGATTTATTAAAATGGGACAACAGAAAAACAAGAAGACATGAAAAGAAACTCAAAAGAATAATTATAGAAGAGATCTGAAAAAGAATAGCTTCCGACACAGAGTTGTGGATACCTGGAATAAATCAGATAAGGAAACAGTGTGTGCAAACACTATTCAAGATTTTAAGAAAAAACTTGATGCTGAAAGATACAAAGACGGGTCACTATGAGCATAGCTCCTTTCCTGTATAATATAACTAGGTAAATACTTCCCCCGCCTCTGTTTTCCACATCTCTTTTAAACCTTCCTTTGGTCCATGTTTCTGCCCCATACAGTGCTGTTGGCACTATCACCCTTTCATACAATCTCCTCTTAACATCCATTCCCAAATATCTATTTCTCATTACACTTTTTAATCCCCCAAGGCATTTATTTGCTTCTCTCAATCTACATTCTACCTCCACCCCCACTCCTCCCTTTTCCACTGCATTTGCCCCCAAGTATCTAAAGCTATCCACTTCCTCCAGACTCTCTCCCTTAATACTCACTTCCAATTTGCTGTCATCCTCTTCCCTTGTAAATAAAAGGTAAAATACCATTAAAATACCATCACCTAAATAATAGTGCAACCTCACAAAACACTTCTCCAAAATTAGCTTAAAGCCCACACCACCACACAATTGGAAAATAATAAAAGAAATGTGAAAAATCAAACCAGACATTGAAGCCACCCTACCTTGATGACCACAAATATAGAAGGAACAATAAAGAAATTTGAACTTCCATGCTAAGTCCAGGCAAAATCTCTTACATCCACTTGAAACACCCTTGCTAAACAGTCATAAGAGTTTTAACTGACATATTGAACTACTGGTTCCATAACAAAATTCAACCATCTGGAAAACTATTCACTGACTGACTACCTAAACTGCTTCAGTCCTCTCTGTTCTACTCTAACAGTTTTCTTCCAATCCTTGTTCTCTGTTTCATCTCTGCATTTGTCAACCTATCCATTCTTGTAACATCTATCATATTTCTCAAACAATTTAACTGAAAAACATTCACTATTCCTTAAATTCCAAATCACTCCTTTATTTAACCTTCTCAATGCTTTCATCTCCAAATAACTATTTCTCATAACACTTCAATTAGCCCAGACAATTACACATTTCTCTTATTAATTCACCTCAACATCCACCCCTCTATACACTACCACAAAAGAGCCTAGATTCTCCAATTCCTGAGGCCCACTCACATTCATCCTACCACCATCATCACTACTTGTATCACTTTACGTTTATCCACATTCACTCATAACATTCCTCCCTCACATACCCTTCAGTCAGCAACTGTTTCAGTTGCAGCTTAAAATCACAAAAACAGTATCATCTGCAAATAACAACTGATTCATTTCTCATGTCCTATTCTCACATAAAACTCTAAACTCTGCCTAACACACTTCCATTTACTTCCTATACCATCCCATCAGAATATATGTTGAACTACTGTGACATTACATTGATAGAGATATAAGGTTTGTAGGACTGAATATGCCTCAGGGCTGTACTTCAGATGGAGATTAGGGTTATGAAGGGTTCTGAAGATGGATGGCAGGGAGATAATCATCACAAAGATTAGGGTTATGAAGGGTTCTGAAGATGGATGGCAGGGAGATAATCATCACAAACAACTATCTTAAAGGATTACTGGCATGTACCTATCAGTGATTCCTGAGTTACCTACTGAAATTTTATTGTAATTGTTGAAGGGTTCTGAAGATAGGTGGCAGGGAGTTGATCATCATTAACAACTACCTTACAGGTCCTGGAGCTGCAGCGTCTACGTCGTGGGACCACCCCCCAACCCCAAGAGTTGGGGGCCAAACGGCAGCAACTACCCCTGGCCACCGGCTCTACGCAGGTGGCACCGATCCCCAAGAGGAGCTACGCCTACCTTGGGGAGTACCACAATCCTTTTTCCCAACATGCAATATTACGTTTTTTCTGCACCGAGGGGTGATTTTCCGGCGATCACCCCTCTTCTTCTACTTTTAGCTGGAGATGTAGAGAGCAATCCTGGGACCACCACAAAATACACATGCCCAACATGCTCTAAACCCATTACTTCGAGCAGACAGACAAAGGGCTCAGTTCAGTGCAATATGTGCAAAAACTGGGCCCACCTCACTTGTACAACACTTGCTGACACAAACCAATACACAAACACTTGGACATGTTCTACCTGCCCTCCAGTAACTCCACTCCCACCTCCCCAACCACAGCCAGCACCCTCACCCACTCACAATTTCCCTCTGCCCTTACCCCCGATTAGTACTCCCCTTCCTTTGTCCCCGATCTCTCCTTTCCCCCCTCTGACCCAGATCCTACACCTTCCCCACTACCACCCCAACCTCAACCCCAAACGGCAACATACAACACATACAAAACACACAACATCAACATATTACAACACAACATTGACCGTATTAACACGAAAAAACATGAACTTGAACACTTTCTTAAACAACACAACATACACATTGCGATTTTACAAGAAACAAAACTAAGACACTCACACAAAACACCATCATTTCATAGTTACACCACCATCAGACAGGACCGGACTGACGGCTATGGCGGTGGACTCATCACCCTGATCCACCACTCCATCTGTTTTGTGGACACAAGTGCCACAACCAAAATTCTCCTCCCTACCACAGATAACACAACAGAAATCCAATCCATTTGAATCCGCACAGGCAACAATTCAACACTGACAATAGTTAACATGTACATTCCCCCCCAATTATCCCCCACAGTTCCAGACACCTTCAGGCCTCATTTTAGCCAACTAGCCTCAATCCCCAACCTGATCATGGGTGGAGACATCAACGCCAGGTCGTCTGCCTGGTATGTTGACAACCCTGACACAGAGGGCTTGATATACAGACTCAGTTTGACTCATTGACTATCATGAATAACACACATAATCATACACACATCCCACACCAAGCCCTCTACACTCCCTCCTCTCCTGATATCACCTTTTGCTCCCCCTGCTTAACCCCAACAACATCATGGCTCTGACCACCTTCCAATCATCATCACCACCAAAACAAGATGCACCCCAGTTGGCCACAGACACACTTACACCAATTACAAGAGAGCTAACTAGGAAGCTTTTACTGAAGAGACAGAACAACATTTTGAAACACTTAACAGTACACCAATCACAAACATAAACAATGCTGTGCACACTTTTAATACAATCATACAAAATGCAGACAAGAGATACATCCCTACAGGCAACAGAAAATCACACAACCCCAACTTCACACCAGAAATCCAAAGCCTCATCAGACAACGTGACACACTTAAACACGGTACCCCCACACCTATCCCTCAAAACATAGCAGACCAAATACAAACACTAAACACTGTGATTGCCAATAAAATACATGAACAAAAAACACAAAATTGGCAAAACTTTATCAATACACTTGATCACAAAACAAAAACCAGCAAATTGTACAAAACACTCAACAGCATTACACTATCCAACAGTAACACTACACGCTCTCACGCAGCAATAATCACAACAACAGATAATCTACCCTCAAACAGACAACAAGCAAACGCACTCATACGTCATTTTGCACAGACAAGCCATCTCACTTCTCACCCTGACGACCGACGCACCATTCAATGTAAGAAAGACTTTCCCACAGACTCAGACTATATACCCTTCATAGACAGTCAGACAAAACTCATAATACATAGTCTCAAGCACTCATCTGCCTGTGGCCCTGATAACATAAGCAACATCCACCTAAAACACATTGGACCACAAGGTATACACGCACTCACAAACATTGCAAACTAAAGCTATTCACACAACACTATACCCGACATCTGGAAGCATGGTAAAATAATCACCATTCCAAAACCGAACAAAGACCCAACAATCCCAACATCGCACCGTCCAATCACACTTCTCTGCACCCCCTCTAAAGTCATTGAACGCCTAATACTTAAACTTGTCACACCACATATTCCCCTTGCTGACTCACAACACGGTTTTAGGCCACTACACTCCACAAACACTCTTCTGACAAACCTCACACAAAGAATTTTAGATGGCATCAATTCTGATAGGCCCCACCAAAGAACACTTCTTATAACATTAGACATTAGTAAAGCTTTTGATGCTATCCCCCGCCACAACCTAACAAATAAAATATATAACACAGACATGCACAATAACAATAAAAGATGGCTGGCCAATTATCTGGCAGGTAGGAATGCTTACGTGTCATATAATGGCCAATCATTGTACATCAGAAACATTAAGAACGGAGTACCACAGGGCTCGGTTCTATCCCCCACACTATTTAATCTATACATGCATGACTTACCCACACCAGACACCTCAGAAATACAAATCTCTTCCTACACAGACGACATAACAATCACATGCACATATCGTAACACAGACAAAGCTGCAGAAATAATCCAGCCATACCTTGACACACTCAACACATGGTTCATCACAGACTCAAAATAGCTCCAACCAAATCTACAGCAACACTTCTCACCAACTGGACAAAAGAACACAAATACATACCTCATCTCTACATCAACAACACTTTAATACCACACACAAACACACCGAAAATTCTTGGTGTAACATACGATACATCCATGTCTTTCAAACAACACATCACAAACATAAAAAACAGATGCACACCCAGACTTAACACACTTAAGTCAATCACTGGAACAACATTTGGACAAAACAAAGAAACTAATATAACAATATACAAACAATGCATACGCTCAGTGTTGAATTATGCGAGTCCTGCATGGGCTCCTAATCTCAGTGAGACACACCACAACACCCTTCAAATCATACAAAACAAAGCCCTAAAAACAATTACAGGCTGCACAAATACAACACCTGCAGACCATTTACACCATGAAACAAAAGTCCTCAAAGTCAAGGACCACCTCGACATGAGAGGCACACAAACACTTGCCGCAGCCACCACAAACACATCACACCCGCTACACTACATAGCAGAACACCCACACACACCAAGAAACATTAAAACAACACCCAAAGACCTTTATCACGCACAGATACTCTCTTCTCTTCCTCCACAACCACCAAATACCAGCCTCCGGAAACATATTCATAATCATATCACTCACCGCTCCATTAACACACTGAAAGACAACACACTGTTGCATGCCAGACCCCCTGATATCCACCCTTCTGAATCCTCTCTCCCACGAAAGGACAGAGTCCACTTGGCCAGCATGCGGTGCGGTCACCACCCAGCACTTCTAAGCTACCAGAAGAGGCTGGATGACCGCGTTGTGAACAGCTGCCCAGGATGTAACACTTCACCCCATACCATACAACACATAATGGAAGACTGCATTATACACAATCATGCACGCAAACAACACAACATACGCTCTATAAAGGATTTGTGGGAAAACCCAGTTTCGGCTATGGCATTCCTTGGGGAGACGGGACTGCTCGGACAGACAGTCTAGGGAACGACGACAACAACAACAATAACTACCTTACAGGACCACTGGCAGGTATTATCAGTGATTCCTGAGTTGCCTACTAAAATTTGATTGTAATTACATGTTAAAATCAATAACAAGATCTCACCCTTCTTTGAATGACGGTAAACTGTGTCTTCTTACAATGCATGCACACACTAGCTTCAGCATCAGGGACCCATACTGCTGCATGCATTTCTGCCGCCTTCTTCCCACCTGTAAGAACATTAGTCATCAATACCAATATAAATTATATATACAATAATTCAATATACCAGTAGTAGACCCTCTGGTGAAAAAATTAACATACATATCTAATGTTTTCTCCCCCTTACAAGGGTGGTAGCCAAAGTCAAAGGCATAAATCTACTCCCACCCATTTCATCCCCACATACTCCACTCCCATCCACCACCCCTCCCTCCCTTTTTGTATAGCAGTCGAGACGAAGACATTATAGCTAAAAAACCATCACCTCATTTGCCTCACCAAACTCATGTAGATCACAAACAACAAATCTACATTCTGGTGGCAATGGTACATACATATACCAAGGCTTTTCCCCCCTTACAAGGGAGGTAGCCAAAAAGGGAAAGGCATAAAATCATTTCCACCCATTCCATCCCTGAATACACTCCACACCCCTCCACCCTCCCTCTTATCTGAGCCCCTCCTGGATGACGGGTCATCCCTGCACCTTGTCCACTGCCCTGGGTCAGAAGCAGTGTCGCAAGACACAGCACATCCACAGCAAGGCTGCTTCATTAAATCGGCGACCCCCCTCTCCGTCCCCCCCCATTGCATAAAAGGAGAGGATGGGGAGAAATCCCTTCGGGTGGCAATGGTGAAAAACAAAATTACAACTATATCTTGGCAGCAAACAATAACTCTACCATTCCTCCAAAGCAATAACTCTACATTCTGTTGACAATGGTTACAGACTGTATTCCATGTGCTAAGACACATCAACATTATACACTCCAGGTGAACATAGCCACGCCCTAACTCTATGCTCTTTGCTGCATCCCAAAGCAACAATTATGAGGCAACACTCTTTGTCCATCATCTTCTATAAGCCAATGCTCCTTGTCCATCATATACTATGAGATAATGCTCCTTGTCCATCATCTTCTAGGAGCCAATGCTCCAACAATCATCTACTATGAGCCAATATTCCTCGTACATCATCTGCTGCAAGGCAACGCTCCAACACTCCTCCTCCTCCATCATCTACTATGAGGCAACACTCCAATGCTCCTTGTCCAGCATCTACTGAGGCAATGCTCCTTATCTAGCATCAATTACAAGGCACTCCAACTGTCTGTGCCCAACACCAGCTAGAAGACAATCCCCACCCCCCTCTGTGGCATTATCCAACATTACTTCCACAAGTCAGACATCTTCTGCCTTCCTGCGTTACCAGTGCATTGGATGATGAACTACTCCCCCACTCCTGCACCTAACTTTGCACGAGTGAAAATTTCAACTTCGAAGTCACAAATATCTCCATTTCCTATTTTTTCTCTCTCATTTCTATATCATATAATTTTGTGTGTGCACACGTTGATATATATATTTCTTTCTAAATCTTATCCCAATTTAATAAGCCCTCTCTATCAAGGACTTCTGTGCCTTTCATGATTCTGTAAATGGTGAGCAGGTTGCCTCTTTCTCTTCTTTGTTCCAACATCGGTAATTTCAATTTTGTCAGTCTCTCCTCATATGACAGGTTTGAAAGTGTTGGGGCCATATTTGTGGCTGCTCTCTGGACTCTTTCAAGTTTCTTTATAGTCAATTTGGTACTGGATGACCATAGTGTTGCAGCATACTCTAGTCTAGGCCTTATTAGTGTGACTAGTATTTTTTTTTAACCATTTCTTCATCTAAATAGGTAAAACCACTTTTATTAATACCAGGTCTTTTTCAGATCCTACTTTCTTTACTTCCTTTGTTCCACTTTTATATTGTCCTGTTATTCTTTTTTTACTTTTTCCAAACTCCATTATGCTATATTTCTTAATGCTGAAGTCCACTTCCCACTTTTGGCTCCATTTCCAAACCTTATTTAGGTCTCGCTGTAGTGATTCACAATCTGTTTCAGTATTCACTTTCCTCAGCAATTTAGCATCACCTGCAAAGAAGTTCATGTAACAATCCACATCTTCATCCATGTCATTCATATAAATAGCAAACATTATTGGAGCCAATAGCAATCCCTTTCCCTGTTTCTGTCTTATGTCTTTATTCACTCCTTTGTTATAAATTTTCATCAATATCATCCATTTCTCTTCCACTTGTGTCTCTTCCTTGATTTTTTTTTCCCAATTTGCATTTTGAAAGAATTTCTTAAGTTTCCCAAAGTCCATTTGACTGTACATCAGTCTTCCTTTACTGTATTTCTCATTTCTCTCTATATATATTTCCTCCTTTATTTCAATCTCCATTAGTATGTGGTCACTCTTTCTAAATGATGTCTTGTATTCAATTTTATCCACAATTTCAGGTTCTATTATAAATATTCAATCTAGTCTCAATGGTTCTTCATTACTTTTGTATCTGGTGTTTTCTTTTACCCATTGCATCATTGTATGTTCTACAGTCATGTCAAGCAATACATTTCCCTATAGATCCTCTCTGCCTTTCACTGTCATCTCTTCCCAACAGATTTCCTTGTAAATTAAATTCTCCCATAAGTACCAGGTTACCTCCTTCAGCATCTTGTTTAATGAATGCCTTGTATCTTCTAACATTTTATAATGCTTGCCCTCTTTCCAAGAGGCACATAAATCATCACAAACTTTCTACTTTTCATGTTGCTGTCTTCAACTTTTATCATGATCATTTCCAAACTGTTTTTACCCTCTGTAACCTTCATCACATTTTAGTTTTCCTTGGCCAAAAAAAAAAAAAAAAAAAAAAAAAAACAGTAGGCATCACTCATGTCAGGTCAACTGGGGTAGCTACTTCAAACTGTGAGATGGCGAGTGGTTGTTTCAGTGATTAGCACCGAAGAGGTACAATCTCTATGTAATAGAATTGTTGCCCTGGAGAAAACTGGTGAAGGCCTTAAAGAGGAGAATCAAGTTCTTTGATCAAAGACCCAAAACATGGGTGGAAAAAGGTGACAAACAAAACACAGAGATCATGGGAAATCTTAATTATAGAAACACTGACTGGGAAATTTTAGTAGATAAGGGTGCAAAATTTTTCTTAGATGTGGTCCAGGATAATTTCCTAAAACAAAGATTTAATATTTGTGAAGAATTAAAAAGTATGAATAACATTCAAGTACTGGACATCAGAAGAGCCAATGTTCATGTCTCACAGCCTTATTCAAGACAGGGAGCACAAGTGAAATGAAGATTTGAATCTAAGTCCTCCTGAATACATAACAACAATGCCATATACTCTGGTTGAGCGAGTCCATAACACCATGGTCAATGCCAATCTTTCTACGTACTTCCTGACATGAACCACCACTGTTATGCACTACACTACCAGGGTACATAAAGCTTTCCAAGACCTCAATGTCCTTGCCACATGTATGGACAGGCTGAACTGTGCCATCCAGTAAGTGCCTTGAACTCCTGGACCTTGATCTTGGTCCAGGAGACCTCAAATCCAAGTGGTCTTGCCTCCCTGTGGAGTGACTTGATGGCTGTAACCAAGACCTCCAACAACATAACCTGCAAGAAACCCCTGCTAAAAATCATGTAAGTGCTCCAAAAGATTATGAAGTAGAGAGCAATCCTGGGCCCACCACAAAATACACATGCCCAACATGCTCTAAACCCATTACTTCGAGCAGACAGACAAAGGGCTCAGTTCAGTGCAATATGTGCAAAAACTGGGCCCACCTCACTTGTACAACACTTACTGACACAAACCAGTACACAAACACTTGGACATGTTCTACCTGCCCTCCAGTAACCCCACTCCCACCTCCCCAACCACAGCCAGCACCCTTACCCACTCCCAATTTCCCTTTGCCCTTACCCCCGATTAGTACTCCCCTTCCTTTGTTCCCGATCTCTCCTTTCCCCCCCCCTCTGACCCAGATCCTACACCTTCCCCACTACCACCCCAACCCCAAACGGCAACATACAACACATACAAAACACACAACATCAACATATTACAACACAACATTGACCGTATTAACACGAAAAAACATGAACTTGAACACTTTCTTAAACAACACAACATACACATTGCGATTTTACAAGAAACAAAACTAAGACACTCACACAAAACACCATCATTTCATAGTTACACCACCATCAGACAGGACCAGACTGACGGCTATGGCGGTGGACTCATCACCCTGATCCACCACTCCATCTGTTTTGTGGACACAAGTGCCACAACCAAAATTCTCCTCCCTACCACAGATAACACAACAGAAATCCAATCCATTCGAATCCGCACAGGCAACAAATCAACACTGACAATAGTTAACATGTACATCCCCCCCCCCCCAATCATCCCCCACAGTTCAAGACACCTTCAGGCCTCATTTTAGCCAACTAGCCTCAATCCCCAACCTGATCATGGGTGGAGACTTCAACGCCAAGTCGTCTGCCTGGTATGTCGACAACCCTGACACAGACAGAGGGCTTGATATACAGACTCAGTTTGACTCATTGACTATCATGAACAACACACATAATCATACACATATCCCACACCAAGCCCTCTACACTCCCTCCTCTCCTGATATCACCTTTTGCTCCCCCTGCCTAACCCCAACAACATCATGGAGAGTGGTCGGAACCCTTGGCTCTGACCACCTTCCAATCATCATCACCACCAAAACAAGATGCACCCCAGTCGGCCACAGACACACTTACACCAATTACAAGAGAGCTAACTAGGAAGCTTTTACTGAAGAGACAGAACAACATTTTGAAACACTTAACAGTACACCAATCACAAACATAAACAATGCTGTGCACACTTTTAATACAATCATACAAAATGCAGACAAGAGATACATCCCTACAGGCAACAGAAAATCACACAACCCCAACTTCACACCAGAAATCCAAGGCCTCATCAGACAACGTGACACACTTAAACACGATACCCCCACACCTATCCCTCAAAACATAGCAGACCAAATACAAACACTAAACACTGTGATTGCCAATAAAATACATGAACAAAAAACACAAAATTGGCAAAACTTTATCAATACACTTGATCACAAAACAAAAACCAGCAAATTGTACAAAACACTCAACAGCATTACACTATCCAACAGTAACACTACACGCTCTCACGCAGCAATAATCACAACAACAGATAATCTACCCTCAAACAGACAACAAGCAAACGTACTCATACGTCATTTTGCACACACAAGCCATCTCACTTTTCACCCTGACGACCGACACACCATTCGACATAAGAAAGACTTTCCCACAGACTCAGACTATACACCCTTCATAGACAGTCAGACAAAACTCATAATACATAGTCTCAAGCACTCATCTGCCTGTGGCCCTGATAACATAAGCAACATCCACCTAAAACACATTGGACCACAAGGTATACACGCACTCACAAACATTGCAAACTAAAGCTATTCACACAACACTATACCTGACATCTGGAAGCATGGTAAAATAATCACCATTCCAAAACCGAATAAAGACCCAACAATCCCAACATCGCACCGCCCAATCACACTTCTCTGCACCCCCTCTAAAGTCATTGAACGCCTAATACTTAAACTTGTCACACCACATATTCCCCTTGCTGACTCACAACACGGTTTTAGGCCACTACACTCCACAAACACTCTTCTGACAAACCTCACACAAAGAATTTTAGATGGCATCAATTCTGATAGGCCCCACCAAAGAACACTTCTTATAACATTAGACATTAGTAAAGCTTTTGATGCTATCCCCCGCCACAACCTAACAAATAAAATATATAACACAGACATGCACAATAACACCAAAAGATGGCTGGCCAATTATCTGGCAGGTAGGAATGCTTACGTGTCATATAATGGCCAATCATTGCACATCAGAAACATTAAGAACGGAGTACCACAGGGCTCGGTTCTATCCCCCACACTATTTAATCTATACATGCATGACTTACCCACACCAGACACCTCAAAAATACAAATCTCTTCCTACGCAGATGACATAACAATCACATGCACACATCGTAACACAGACAAAGCTGCAGAAATAATCCAGCCATACCTTGACACACTCAACACATGGTTCATCACAAATAGACTCAAAATAGCTCCAACCAAATCTACAGCAACACTTCTCACCAACTGGACAAAAGAACACAAATACATACCTCATCTCTACGTCAACAACACTCTAATACCACACACAAACACACCGAAAATTCTTGGTGTAACATACAATACATCCATGTCTTTCAAACAACACATCACAAACATAAAAAACAAATGCACACCCAGACTTAATGCACATAAGTCAATCACTGGAACAACATTTGGACAAAACAAAGAAACTAATATAACAATATACAAACAATGCATACGCTCAGTGTTGAATTATGCGAGTCCTGCATGGGCTCCTAATCTCAGTGAGACACACCACAACACCCTTCAAATCATACAAAACAAAGCCCTAAAAACAATTACAGGCTGCACAAATACAACACCTACAGACCAATTACACCATGAAACAAAAGTCCTCAAAGTCAAGGACCACCTCGACATGAGAGGCACACAAACACTTGCCGCAGCCACCACAAACACATCACACCCGCTACACTACATAGCAGAACACCCACACACACCAAGAAACATTAAAACAACACCCAAAGACCTTTATCACGCACAGATACTCTCTTCTCTTCCTCCACAACCACCAAATACCAGCCTCCGGAAACATATTCATAATCATATCACTCACCGCTCCATTAACACACTGAAAGACAACACACTACTGCATGCCAGACCCCCCGATATCCACCCTTCTGAATCCTCTCTCCCACGAAAGGACAGAGTCCACTTGGCCAGCATGCGGTGCGATCACCACCCAGCACTTCTAAGCTACCAGAAGAGGCTGGATGACCGCGTTGTGAACAGCTGCCCAGGATGTAACACTTCACCCCATACCATACAACACATAATGGAAGACTGCATTATACACAATCATGCACGCAAACAACGCAACATACGCTCTATAAAGGATTTGTGGGAAAACCCAGTTTCGGCTATGGCATTCCTTGGGGAGACGGGACTGCTCGGACAGACAGTCTAGGGAACGACAACAACAACTCTGCAAGAAGGGCAGCATTATCAGCAAACAAGGTCTGTGACCTTGGTGTTGCCAATAGATGCTCCACAATGACATTGACCAATAACCCTATCCAATACCCAATCCATGCAAGAGTTGGAAAGTGTTGGGGTGAGAGCACAGCCTTGCCTCACTCCTGAAATAACAAGAAAGAAGCAGGACACAACTCCATATTTTACAGCACTCTGTGTCCTACAGTATAACCCAGATATCAAGTCAATAATCTTTGCAAGAATCCTACAGATCCGCAGAAGATCCCATGATACACTGAGGCAAATGCCTTCTTTAGATCAACATAACCTGCAAGAAACCCCTGCTAAAAATCATGTAAGTGCTCCAAAAGATTATGAAGTACTTTGATCCAATCAGTTGTTGACTTTCCTTGCATGTACCCTGACTATTCAGGCCTCTGAAACTTTTGTAGATGGGCAAGCACCTTACCTGGCACAATGAGCAGTGTAATACCATGGTAGTTGTTGCTGTCCTACCAGTCTCCTTTCCCCTTCCAGATAGGGATGACCAGACCCTTTTCCCAGTCAGAGGGAATGTTACCAGACTGTCAGAAAGCAGACAGTACCACATGCAACTCATAGATCATGGTTTCACTTCCAGCTTTAAGCAACTCCACACCAATACTGCAGATGCCAGCTACCTTTCCACATTTAACTTACAGCCTCTTTGACTTCTGTCAGACAGGGCAGAGTTTTGTCTCTCTGTGGATTAGAAACTACCACCTGAACACCATTAAGGGGAAACTGTCTGCTTAGAGGGTCACCCATGAGCAAATGCTCAGTACTTGACAAAAGGGCTACACCACTCCACACTTGACACTAGCACATCATTTGCTGTTCAGATTGTGCTCCTCTGGGTCACAGATTTGGAGTGGAGTTTTTCAGGGCTCTGTAAGCAGGTCTGAGGTCATTTGCATTAAACCATCCCTTGACATCCTCAGTGATTCCCCTGATATACCTCTTCTTATACATTCTCATGAGAGCTCTAGTCTGCTGTTTCAGAGTCCTGTATTGGTCCAGGTCCCCAGCTATTCTAGCAGCGTGGCCCAACTATATTTTCCAGTGTCTTGTGTGACGCAACACCACTCCTTGACCTTGGGCACTCTCCTATACACTCCTTAACAGCTTTCAGAGTTTCATATATAAAAATGTCCCTCAATTCTTTAGGGTACTCAAGACAGCCAAATGCTTCAAACTGATCAGTGATTGCTACCACATACTCCTGGGCACATGCATCATCCCTGAGTTTCTCCAGATGAAATCCAGGTAGTTTATATCTTGGGATTCTCCTGGATTTGATGCACAGTCACAGTGTTGCAACCACAAGTCTAAAATTGGTCCCAAAGAATTCAGCACTTCATTAAACCCAGCAATTCTGTAGGATCTTCCACTGAATGCTCACAAGTATGTGAATGATCTTGGCAACACCTCCAGCATTACTATACCATGTCCATTGGTGTGGCACTTATCTCTGAAACCAAGAACTGTCAATCCTCAGCCTTCTGAGCTTTGCAAAGTTCAGAAGGAGAGAACTATTGCTGTTCCTAGTTCTAGAATCATGGGGGACAATACATACTTCATGGCCAGCTCTATCAGTGCCAGTAACTGCACTGAAATTGCCCAAAACAATAAATGTGTCTCATGGCATGCAATGCTCAATTGTAGATTCAAGTTTAGTAGAGAATATCTCCTCTACAAGGTTATATACCTCAGTAGATGCATACACTGTAATAAGAAAGATGAAGCCCAAGGTGTGCCTCTTCCTCACCAGTAATATATTTTCATCAACTGGAGTAACCTTTACAACAGTTTACTGTAGCTGGCTAGATATGCCTACAGCTACTCCCATGAAGCAGGCTCCATTGGTTCAACCCAACCATAAGTAGGTGAAACCATCAATACTGATCTCACTGCTGTCTGGTGTTCTCACCTCTAAGAAAGCCATTATATCCAATCTAAGCTTCCTGAGCTCCACCAATAAAAAGTCATTGATTGTCCTGGGGGAAAGAATGTTCCAGGTGCCACATGGGTCTGACTTGACATGTTTGTACACCATTTGCAACACCCCATCACCCCATGCAGTGGGTTTGGTGATTTTGATGGGGACACGTTGCAAGCCCATCCCCACCATGTGTGTCCTATGTGGTTGCCATGAAACTACCTGTGATTCACTCTCCCATGCCACCCACTACCAAGTCCAATGAGAGGTTTGGGAATGGACCCAAAAGTGGGAAATAGACGTCAATATCAAGAATGTAGCATAATGGAATTTGGAGAAAAAAAAAAAAAAAAAAAAATATATATATATATATATATATATATCAGGACAATATAAAATTGGAACAAAGGAAGTAAAGAAAGTGGGATCTGAAAAAGACCAAGGAGTAATCATCACAAATGACATATTCCCTGATAAGCAGATAAACAAAATTGTTGGAGAATCTTACAACTTGCTAAGCTCAATAAAGGTGGCCTAAAACCCATTTGGACGAAGAACGGGAAGAAGAAGAAGAAGAAAAAACACACACACACACACACACACACACTAGCCACACTAATAAGGCCTTGACTGGAGTATGCTGTGACACTATGGTCACCCAGTACCAAAAAGAATATAAAGAAAATGGAAAGAATCCAGAGAGCAACTATGAAGATGGCCCCAACATTTTCAAACCTATCATACGAGGAGAGATTGTTAAAACTGAATTCACCGACTCTGGAACAAAGAGAAAGAGGTTACCTGCTGACCATCTACAGAATCCTATGGAGGCATCTTTCTCTTCTTGCTGTCCTCGAAATAAACAGTGTAGCCTCTTGTAGGCCAATTATTGAAGCACCATTGTCAAATTTATGCATAACTAATTCTAAAGGTCCCATGTAACTTAACTAGCTGCATCTTATGTGGCAATATACTGTAAACAACATAATCCATAGTAAAGACTTACTTTTCCTTAAAAGATCATTAACACATTTGTTGATATGAGCCATCCATTCTGCTTTCTCTGTAGCTGTGGCTGCATATACTGCAAATGATTTTGTTGGTGTCTTTATTAGCCATCCATTTCGGAACTCTGGGGAACAGATTTTATTTCTACAATTAGTCATATCCACATTATTCAAACTCACACTTATCAAACAGAAAATGGCAATTCTTTGAACTTGATTCATATACTATAAATATTACTGTTTACTAGACTAAATAAACTTCAAATATGATGAAATGAATGCAACTTTATACATGTTTACATACGGCCATCATCTTCTAGTGATGAAAGTTGTACCTCTTCCAGAGGAATTATGTGTTGTTTATTATACTGAAAAAAAAAAAGAAAATATATATATATATATATATATGTATGTATATATATATAACACATCAGTTTTCTCATATTCAATAACACTTTAGCATAAAACAGTTAATCAGTTTGTTCCCCCTGGTCTTTTTTGCAGAAAACCTGTGACCTCCAGGAAAAAAGCAACAGCCACTTGGTGAGACCGTTAGTCACTTAGAGAAGAAATACTGTGTTGTCTGGGGATTGTAGGTGTTGGGTATAGTAATAAGAGGTGCTGTGTCTTCTGAGTAGTGGTTGCATCTGGAGTAGTTTGAATTTGTGGCCAGGCTTATTTAGTGTTGGTGCTGTCTTAATGATAGATGATGTCCTGAGTGCACAGGAGCTAGTGTGGTTCTTGTCTGGTGTGGAAGGGATTTCTCTTTGGGACTTATATCTGGGGGAAGACCTATTAAAAAAACATCTTTTTCATATTTTCATATGTTACTGTACTTTTTCCCATGCTTTTTGACTTGAAAAAGCCAAAAATTACATCCCTTTTTGTCTAGGATGTATGGAAAAATTGCCGCATGGAGGCTGAATTTTTTTGCTATCATATCAAAATGGCCAATTTTGTGGTATAATTCTTTATCTATCCAAGATAGAACAACAAATTAGGTACCTAATGAAAGAATAGAATTTACTCTACATATAGCAATCATTAGAATTAATGGATTTTCCCTGTGAATTTTAAAAGATATGAAATAGTTGAAAATCAGACTTTTTTACTAACCAGGAGACATGGTTTTTGTATGGATGTTTGAATTTTAAGTGAATTCAGATAAAAATTCATACATAATTTCAGCATTTAATTTCATATTTACAGAAACCTGTTAATGATGTTGGGCAATATTGAACAATACAGAAGCAAGGCCAGCAAAGAAACTCGATCCAAATACAGAAAACTATCCACAAGATACTTCACAATGGCATTAAACAAGGAGATATGATAATGCAATTTGATGTCTCAGAACCTCCACCTGCAGTCCACAAGGAAGCATCAAGTCAGCTGCCCACCATATCTCTCATTGAAACCTTCCTGGTCGGATACCCTTCAGCTCGTATCAGTGGTTTCCAGCTTCCTACCAACAGACAAGCATTCCAGTACTGTACTTCCTTTATCTCTAAAGTTTACCAGAAAATACAGGTTGAAGCTATCATCACATTCTGGCAGGTGGCTAAGATCAAAATGTTGACTAACAGTTTTACATTATCTGCAAAGAAGCTCATGTAACATTGCGCACCCTCATCCATGTCATTCACATAAGTAGCAAACATTATTGGAGCCAATACTGATCCTTGTGGAACTCCACTAATCACCTCTTCCCAAATAGAACTTTTCTCTCTGAGCATTTTTCTTCCATGCAAAAAGTCCTCCATCCATTTCATTAGTTTAACTCGTATTCCTCCTATGGTTTCCAGTTTTCTTAATAGTTTTATGTGAGGGACTTCATCAAGAGCTTTTTGTAGATCTAGGAAAGCACAATCAGCCCATCCATCCCTTTCTTATATTATATGCAGTAGTCTTGAGTAAAAACAGATAAAATTTATGGTACATGATCTTCCCTGTCTAAAACAGAATTGTCTTGGATTTAGTATATTGTTATCCTCCAGATGTTTTATCCATCTACTTTTTATAACTTTTTTTTTCTTTTTACAAATTTTGGCTACCGTGCTTGTAAGGGAAACCAGTCTGTAATTTGTTGGGTCTTATTTCCTCCTTTATGAATTTGTAGTATGTCAGCATTTTTCCAGTCTTCTGGCATTTTTCCTTTCTTGAGTGAGCAACTTATCATGCTATGTATTTTGTCTATTAGTTCTTCTTTACATTCTTTTAGTATCCATTTCGCTATTCCATCTGGGCTGTGTGATTTTCTGACATCAAGGTTCATTATTTGGTCCATTATTTTTTCCATGATATTGTTATTTCCCTCATGGGGGATTTTACTTCTCTTCCTTCATTCCTAATGTATGCAGGTAAGGAGCAACATTTGTTGGGTCCCGTCTTCTACTCTCCAATTTATCATATCTAGCCTTTCATGTACAATTCCAAACTAGACCATATCCTTGATTTCCAATTACCATATTTAGATTTGAATTCATGTATTGTTTCAGCTTAGGCTATATCACCTATTCTATTTATACATCCATATGGAAAACTATATTTCTTCACATCCGTTTGAGATGTAATCTTCCTAAATTTGTTCTCATGACCTCTTAACCACTTCAGTATGAGTCAAATTCTCATGCACAGCATGAGTTGCCATATGTACAATTCATCACACTACTCACATTATAAAATATAAAGTCACTGCTGTATTACTCGTCCTCTTTTACTCTGAGTAATAATAAACACAGAAAAACATGATCAAACCAGTTCACAGAATCTGGGGATAACTCATGTACAACTACATACATATACCAAAGGCTTTTTTTCCCCTTATAAGGGAGGTAGCCAAAAAACAAAGGCATAAAAACCACTCCCAACCATTCCATCCTTATCAAACTCCCCTCCCCTTCACCCTCTTATCTTGGCACCTCCTGGATGATGGGTCATCCCTGCATCTTGTCAGAAGCAGTGTCGCAAGACAACTAGGTAAATACATCCATAGCAAGGCCAATTCATTAAATCGGTGACCCCCCCCCCCCTCTCCGTCCCCTTGTGCAGAAAAGGAGAAGATGGGGAAAAATCTCTTCGGGCTGTGTCAAATTTTTCTCACCCATACTCTCTCACCCCCCATCCCCCACCCACTCCACCTCACACATCACATCATCATCCATATACAACCATTCTCCATTCACCCCCGTTTTCTGTCCTCTCCCACCCTTCCCCAACAGACACTCCCCTCTTCCCAATACCCCTTTTACCCCATCCATCCATCTCATCCTAGGTTGCCCCCTCAAGTTCACTCCCCCATCTTCCTTCCACACCTCTTCCACTAGTCTCCTTTCACTCACTCCTTCCATGTGTCCCAACCATCCCAATACTCTTCCATCCACCTAATTTCCCAACTCCCCCTCCACCCCTGCTCCCCCCCTCATCTCTCACTCCATCCAGCCTTGCCCCCATCATACCTCTGACATCTCATCTCAAACACATTCAAACTCCTCTCTTCCTCTCTTATGTTCCATGCTTCTGCCCCATACAGTGCTGTTGGCACAATCACTCCTTCATACAATCTCCTTTTAGCATCCATTCCCAAATGTCTATTTTTCATTACACTTTTTTATCCACCAAGGCATTCACTCACCTCTCTCTATCCACACTCCACCTCCATTCCCCCTTTCCCACCACATTTGCACCCAAGCACCTAAAACCATCCACCTCCTCCAGTCTCTCTTCCCCAACACACCTCCAGTCTGCTGCCACCCTCCCACCCCCCCATACATCCCACACCCCAACCCCACCCACATTCATCATCTCCAACCTCCCTCCCTCACACACCCTCCCAAACTCCGCCACCAAACTCCCATGTACAACTACAAAAGAAATAATCAAGACACTGACGCTGGCATCCTTGTGTACCCACTCACACCTCATTACGCCTACGTAGGCATCATTGTACCGAAGTGGTTAAAGCCCTCCCACTCTTAATCAAGAAATCACTTCTGTCAATGTTATCTATCCCATTAAGTGACCTGAATACTTTATATCACCTCTTTCTCTTTGATCTGTTGACAGGCGAAGAGCCTTTTATTCTTACCTCATATGGTTTCCTACAGGCTGGGAACCAGTCTGATTGCTGCCATTTGTATTCTCTTAATATTTTTTATATCTTTCACTCTGCATAGGAACCATACCACGATGTACAGTCCACTCTTGGAAGAATCAGTTTTGATGATTTTTTTCATTATCTCTTCATCAAAAGAGTGAAAAGCCACATTAATCTTCTGCAACAGTTCATACATCTCTCCCACAATCCTACTGATATATCTGTCAGGTGACAGATTATCTTTTATAAACACTCCTAAATCTTTCTCCTCTTTTGCTTTTGTAACAGGTTCTCTTCCCAATGATGGTCTTTTGGCACTATTGATGATTTCTAGTACTTTGCATTTTTTGGTATTGAAATTCACTTCCCATTCTTGGCTCCATGCAAAAATAGTGTTTGGATATTTTTGCAATAGTCTACAATATGTCTCTTTTTTTACTCTTATAATTTTTGCATCATCTGCAAACATGTTGGCATAGCTTGTTGTTTGTTGCATCATGTCAGTGACACAGACAAGAAACATTATTGGTGCAAGCATTGAATCTTGTGGAATCCCACTAACTACTGCTCTTCATCTTCACATCTTATCCTCTCTTGTCCTAATGTATCTTCCCTTCAAAAAATCTTTCATCTATTTGAGTAGTTTGCCTCTTAGTCATGTAGCCTGCTCCAATTTCCACACAAGTTGACTGTGAAGTACTTTATCAAAAGCCTTCTCCATGTTGAGGTACATATAGTCCACCCACCCCTCTCTCTCTTGCAGTACATTAATCACTCTCAAGTAAAAGCTTAAAAGGCTCAACACACATGATCTTCTAGATCTGAATCCAAACTGTCAGAATCTTCATATCTTCAAGATATTTGGTCCATTGATCTTTCACAATCTTAACATAATTTCACTATTATGCTGATCAGTGATACCAGCCTATCATTTAGCGGTGTCTCCTTACTTCCACCTTTGTGAATTGGTACTACATTTACTCTTTTCCAATCAACCAATACTATGCCTTCCTTCAATGATCATATAATAAGATTGTGAATCTTGTCTACTAGTTGTTCCCTACATTCTTCAAGTATCCAGTCTGTGATCCTGTTAAGTCCTGAAGCTTTTGCCATATCCAATGATCATGTCTGCCATATACATAAACGACATGGATGAAGGAGTTGAATGTTATATGAATTTCCTTGCATATGATGCAAAAATATCAAAGAAAGTAAGAACAGAAGAGGACTTGAATTCATTATGATCAGACCTGGACAAAATCTGGAAATGGACTCAAAAGTGGGAAGTGAACTTCAATATCAAGAAGTGTAGCATAGTGGAGTTTTGAAAAAGCAAAATAATTTTTTTTTTTTAAATTACAAAATTGGCGAAGAAATAAAAAAAGTGCAATCGGAAAGGGACCTAGGAGTATTAATCAGCAAAGACATGACACTGGATAAACATATAAACAAAATAGTTGGTGAAACTTACAACCTATTCAGGTCAATGAAAGTGGCATTTGACTACTTGGATGAAGAAATGATTAAAATAATATTAGTTACATTGCTTAGACCAAAGCTGGAATATGCAGCGACACTATGGACACCCAGTACTAAAAAGAATATAAGGAAACTAGAAAGAATACAGAGAGCAACAACAAAGTTGGCACCAGCTCTTTCCAATTTAACATACAAACAAAGATTATCGAAACTGGAACTACCAACACTAGAGCAGAGAAGAGAAAGAGGTGATCTACTGACTATATTTAGAATCATGAAAGGAATGGAAATCCTTGACAGGAATGATTTACTAAAAGATTACAATGGAAAAACAAGAGGTCATGAAAAGAAACTCAAAAGGATAACTATAGAAGAGATCGGAAAAAGAATAGCTTCCCACACAGAGTGATATATGGAATAACTTAGATAAAGAAACAGTGTGTGCAAATACTATTCAAGATTTTAAGAAAAAACCTGATGCTGAAAGATACAAAGACAGGTCACTACGAGCATAGCTCCCTTCCCGTGTAATACAACTAGGTAAATACTTCTCTTAATTCTACATTTATATCTTCTAAACCTGAATTTCTGCTTCCTTTGCATTCCCTCTGAGAACTGCTCTCTTTTGTAAAGACATTTTGGAAACTTTTTCCATTATTTCTGCCTAAACTGAAGCTTCCTCAGACCTCACCACCCGCTATTAACTTATGTCTCTCCCACAATTATGCTAATATGTGTGTCAGGTGACAGATTATCTTTTATCAACACTCCCAAATCTTCCTCCTATTTTATTTTTGGAATGGATTTGTTTCCCAAGGAATAATTCAAAGGCAGTCTTTTAGAGCTACTGCCCATCGTCAATTTCCAATTCCAGTTTCTGGAATTTTTTCCATTCCATTCATTTTCCACTTTTGGCTCCATGCAAATATACATACATACATACATACATATACCAAGGCTTTTTCCCCCTTACAAGGGAGGTAGCCAAAAAGGAAAAGGCATAAAATCATTCCCACCCATTCCATCCCCGAAAACACTCCACACCCCTCCACCCTCCCACCCATCTTAGCACCTCCTAGATGACGGGTCATCCCTGCACCCTGTCCACTGCCCTAGGTCAGAAGCAGTGTCGCAAGACACAGCACATCCACAGCAAGGCCGCTTCATTAAATCGGCGACCCCCCCTCTCCGTCCCCCCATATAGAGGAGAGGACGGGGAGAAATCCCTTCGGGCTGCGTCAAAATTTTGCTCACACACACACTACCTCACACACTACCACCCGTCCATTCCACCTCATGCATCACAACATCTTCCATATACAACCATTCTCCATTCACCCGTCTTCTGTCCTCTCCCGTCCTTCCTCAACAGACATTCCTCTCTTCCCCAAAGCCCCCTTCACCCCATCTATCCATCTCATCCTAGGACGTCCCCTCATGTTCACTCCCTCCACATCTGCCTTCCATACCTTCTTTACTAGTCTTTCTTCACTCATTCTTTCCATGTGTCCAAACCATCCTAATACTCTTTCATCAACCCTATCTCCCAACTCCCTTTCCACCCCTGTTCTCCTCCTCACCTCCTCATTTCTCACTCTATCTAGCCTAGTAACCCCCATCATACTTCTCAGACACTTCATCTCAAACACATTCAAGCTCCTTCTCTCTTCCTCTCTTATGTTCCATGTTTCTGCTCCATACAGTGCTGTTGGCACTATCACTCCTTCATACAGTCTCCTCTTAGCATCCATTCCCAAATGTCTATTCCTCATTACACTTTTTAATCCACCAAGGCATTTACTCGCTTCTCTCAATCTACATTCTACCTCCACCATTACTCCACCTTTTCCTGCCACATTTGCACCCAAGTATCTAAAACTATCCACTTCCTCCAGTTGCTCTCCCTTAATGCTCACTTCCAGATTACTGCCACTTTCACCCCTTGTACATCTCATCACCTTACTTTTACCCACATTTATCTTCAGCTTTCTTCTATCACACACTCCCAAACTTTGTCTCCAGCTTCCTCAATCCCTCCTCCGATCCTGCCACAAGCGCAAATATACTGTCTGGATATTTTTACAACAACCAACAGATCTCATTTTTCATTTATAGACTTCCTTCACTGAGTGACAGATGGACTGAACCAAAGGCTATGGCCAGTTTCTTGGAGGGTCCCAGGCCTCTTGCACAAAAAAACTAGGGTAATGGATGGATTTATCCACTCTGTATGATTCTTCTCTCTAACCATGAGATGTAAAAGTTTCAAGTCCTCTACTTTGCTTAAAAAATATGCACTCAGGGCTGCAGTTTTCAACAAGAGAAATCCAGGGCAATTGACTGAGTGATTGGGGAAGAAAGAAAGAAAGAAAGAAAGAAAGAAAGAAAGAAAAAAAAATAATAATAATAATAATTTTCATTCCAATATGCTGAAGTCCCAATGTTGTGCCCATTACAGAAAAAATGAACCAGTGAAATAACTGCAGCAGCAGCAGCAGTAGTAGTAGTACTTGTAGTAGTAGGATTAGCAGTAGCAACACTAGTAATTAGTGGAAGCAATGGTCTATCTATATACCTATCTATCTAAACACCAATGTTTTTTCCCAGTTATCAGGGAAGTAACCAAGTGAAAAGGCACCCACTCCCATCCATTACCCTTGTTTCCCACTCATCTTAGCTCATCATGGATGAAGGGTCATCCTAGTTTCCTGCCCACTGCCCTGGGTCAGAAGCAATGCAGCAAGACAGAGCACATCCATAGCAAGGCTGCTTCATTTAATCAAAAACTCCCATCTCTATCCCTTCAATGGTAATAGTAAAAAAAATCTGAATATACAGTAGTAGCCATAACCATAAAGAAATACATGCCCTATCCATAGTTCACTGTAGTATATTTACAATATTTCATATTTGCTTTTAATTTTTCAGTGTCTTAAGACCATTCTCAATATGGTGTTTAGATATATGAACCCTATTGTTGTTCTTCTTCCTCTTCTTCTATATATAGTAAAACTGAAAATACTTCTGCACCTCTCATTTTCCTTTCCAAATCTAAATTATATTTCAAAATAAATTTCACTCCACTATCAAATATATATTTCAAACTTTAGATACTCTCCATAAATTTATCCTGAGTTTAGAGTGAACAGTTCATCTCTCCATCCTCCTATACCTCCCTGACCTTTGACTTGTATCAATCTATCTATTTAAAGCTGGAATTCATAAATAAAACCCCAACCAAGTGTCTGCATTCCCTCTCAGACAATAGATGTTATCACCCTTTAAAAGACTTCCCTGTGCAAAAACAAAAGTATCCCTCTCACTACACACCTATCATTAATTTTTCAGCAAATGATATGACTAGTTAAAATACTACCTATATTTATAATATTCTATTCCACTTCTTCTTTATAATGAACATCCTAGTATATATATATATATATATATATATATATATATATATATATACACACATATATATAATATATATACTGTATATAATATATATAATATATTATATATATATATATATATATCTATATATATATATGAAATGTATTTGGATAATTTAGGGATATCTTAAAAATCAAAGGCCATTTTCTTAGAAATAATTACCTTTTTCTTGTTAAGGACAATATTGCCATAAACAAGAATGTCATTGAAGAGAAAGAACTGTCGTGGTTTTGGTTTCTTTCGGCACATTTTTGTGAGAACCCCTTCTCCCACAAGCACTCGTCCTGGCACTGCCAAAGGTTGTCCTGATGTGCCAAAGCATGACTCAACTAAGCCAATGCGCCTGCTGTTGGCTTCACTATTCACTGAAAAATAAAGAAAACTTCATTGACATAACATCAATACTATTGGAAACCTATATCCTTCTCAGACATATGTGAAAACTAATGATCAATAAAATTCACTTACAAAAATGATAGGCAAACACTTCTAATAGTTTTCCACCAAAACCTTAGAAACAGAATTGCAAATACTGTATCTATTTTTCTAAGTCATTGCTATGAGAGCTGAAAACTGGTAACTACTCCCCTCCTTCAACTACTTCAGCCAGTGACATAAAGAAACGGTCTCACACTAATACTGTACACACATCAGTCCAAAGTTTTTCTCACAGAGATAATAATAATCATTGCCCGGAAATCTGCAGCCCCATAATAGTGCTTGGACCCTACAAATATATCTGAGATTTCTTCCCAGTCAGATCTATGGAAGAGACCAAATCTGCTAACTTCTATGGCTTCCAATCTGTGAAATATGTGGCAACAATATCATCATTACCTATAGGATTGGAGTGATGCTCATAGAGTCCCATCCCTCTATCTCTACTTACCAACTTTAGTTAAATTCATTTATATTGTCTGTCCCATCAATCATCATCAATATGGAGCATATCCCTGGGGTTACATCACTAAAATATTGGCTAGTACTGAACAATGCAATACTGAAATTATGTGAGAGAACTGTGAAAGAGTGATGGATCAAATATCTTGAGGAGATAAGCATTCTGAAAGCCAGTCACTTTGGCTTTAGATCTGGAAGACTGTGTGTTTTTGCTCTTACTTGAGCCCAATCGATGTGCTGCATGAGAGGTAGGGGTGGGTGATTAGCAATCAAGAAAACAAATAGGGACTCCCAAAAATGACAAAGCACTGAGAATCATAATATACACCAAAACCACACCAAGAAGACATCTACAAACTAAAGTCAATTTTCCCCCAGAGAACTCATATGATAGGTACATCCTTCTATGCAAGAGACCTCAACCCTACTAATCTACCTTACTTCATCACACAAACACAACCAATTTGGAGATAGGAGAAAAGAGGAGAGAGAAAAGAGTAATAAAAAATTAACAACAATCTTCCGCCTGCACCACACATCAATACAAAAACATCTGCATTTAGATCACAAACCCAGCACTTCAAGACAGATCACTGAATCATCAAATACCTCTGGACATTAACTCCAAAGAAAACTCTCCCAAGAGAAGCAAGAAAAACACTTGCACAACTACATTCAGGTCCTCATCCTGCATTAAACCATTACCAAAAACAGAATAAACTGCACATGATACAACCACCACAGAGAAGAGAACACCTCACCTTGCACCAGTAGTGCAAGTACCTGTATTACCTGGAGTACTTGTACCCCTAGAGGGCATTAAACCTACCTGGGGTTTGACACATGCTGGTTTGTTTAACGCTACATTTATCAGGGATTGACATATATTTTACTTAACCACTTCGGTACAATGCTGCCTACATAGGTGTCATGAGGCATGAGTGGGTACACAAGGATGCCAGCGTTGGCATCTTGATTATATATATTTTGTAATTGTACATGAGTTACCTCCTGATTCTGTGAACTGGTTTGATCATGTTTTCTGTGTTTATTACTCAATAAAAGAGAACAAGTAATACAGCAGTGACTTTTATATTTTATAATGAGAGTAGTGTGATGTATCATATATATGTGGTTAAATTCCTTTTTTGCATGCATTAGTAACATTTAAACTAGATTTGTATCACTGAGGAAAATTTGTGACCCAAGGTGTACAGGTATTAAAGGTGAGCCACTGTTTTATATTGTGACTGTCCCTCCCTAAACACTCAAACAACATTTCTTCCTTGAGTAACTATGGGATATTCTGATAGCTGCTGCCAACAACTTGGATAGTGTGGTCTTCTGCAATACAAATCATATTCATGGGACAAAGGATATATTCATTTCCCACTGGCACTGAGTTATTCATTTATGGTCTTTCTGGGATTTTACCAAATTCCAATACTTTGCATTTCTTTTAATCCATTCTCCACAGTTGATTCCTCGCACATTGTCATGTCCAATTTATAGTAGTTTTATCATATTTGCATCATCTACAAGCAAGATCATGATGTTCTGTCTTGTAATTGTTTGTGCGCGACACAATTCAATCTTACCCAGATATTACTTTTCCTGTGTGCAGGCAATTCGTTTGACTTAATTTCTACACACTAGATTATCCATAACCGATGCAATACATGCATGCACGTCGGTTAACATATCTACTCACTTGTTACTCCCACTGGTGATGCAAAGGATTGCAATAACAAGAATTTCGTCCAGGTCTCCGGACTTGTCTTTACGATGTCCCTCTATTTTAAGTACCCGGTATTGCGACTCTCACCATACTTTACTACGCACTACCACTGCTACCCCTACGTACTCATTGAACCACACTTCCTTGGATTATCATTATCTATCATTTCAGAATACTTAGGTCACAACCAAGGAAACCCAGGTCTCTAGACACTTTTATTTAGCATGCCTCTTTTTGTAAATATTGCGACTCGCACTAGTCTAGACTGCAATGCCACTGCGTACTCATTGAAACGCTACTTTTTTTGATAACAAAAGTATGTACTATTTCAAAATTCTTAAGCCACAACCAAAGGAACGTGCGTGTATGGCTGTATGTCCGTTGCACTTCGTAAGACTGATCTACTTGATAACGTTTGTGAGATCGACCCTGTCCGAGTGTTGTCTGGCATTGGGTAGAGTTCTACTAAACATACAAGTCAAGAGTAATCCACCCACACTATATGACAAATAGATGACTCATATCCGCATGGACGGATTCATAGAACCGAGAGAAAAATACTTCACGCTGATGAAGCCTCATGATAGCAACCTCATGATTTTGAAGAGAGAATATTACACACACAATTATATATATATATATATATATATATATATATATATATATATATATATATATATATATATATATATATATATATATATACACACACAAATCACAAAACTGTCGAAGCAGATATTGAAAATTGCAATTCTATATTTCGTTAGTAGTAATAATTATATATAATTACTGTTCCAGTCTTTTGCTCCGACTATATATATATATATTATATATATATATATATATATCATATACACATAAATCACAAAACTGTCGAAGCAGATATTGAAAACTGTAATTCTATATTTTGTTAGTAGTAATAATTATATATAATTACTGTTCCAGTCTTTTGCTCCGACTATATATATATATATATATATATATATATATATATATATATATATATACATTATTTATTTTCTGACAACTAGTCAATTCATTCAACCATCCGTCCATCCTGCTAATTAAGTCAAACAATGGTTCAGTCCAGGCTGAGGATTATTGGTTTGATTACTGAGTTTTCCTTTTGGACATTGCCTGGTGAGCAATGTCCACTAAGGGATCAAAGTGGCCATTCTTGATGGTCCACAGCACTGGCTGTGCATCTCTGCCGTTGCTTTGAAGAAAATCCTCTTATCCACCATCTAGGAAGACGCGCCACAAAAATGTATCCTTAGAGCAAGACTTTGTCATCGCAGGCCTCTGCCGAGCATGCAACAAAAAGGCTCAAGGGCCGGGTCGACGTTAACACTTAATTTTTTAAAGACTGCTTTCTATAAATAACACCAATTTTACATAAATAATGCTTACTGCCTTTATAGTATATACTAATTTAGATGACACGTCGTGCCCTACACGAACACACGATTCATTTTCGTTTATAATACATGATATGTTTCACTATCGAAGAGACAAGGCGATATACAATACGTAAAATTTACTTCTTGCAGTCCATCTTTACAGCCTCTGACGAAACCACATCTTTCCTGCCCGAGAGCGAATGCTGTTGAATAAATTGTATCAACCCTCTTTGCGCACTGGGAGTGAAGTTAATAGACTCCACTAACCCAGCATTCTCGGAAGCAATGTAAGAAAGAATGCAAATGACAAGAGGTAGGACAAACTATTCAGCACGTGTCTCATGCGACAACTATTAGATAACCGTGACAGCATAATGTGGCATAGGCGCATACGGAAAAGACGCATGGCATTTCACGTACATAAACACAAATATGCATACACTTGCGCATGCACTGATGTAAATTTACAAAAGCGTTTGGTTTCGTGATTTTTTCTTTCCCGGTTGTTATTCTTGCTTAATTGAACGCAAGTCACCATTTTTTTTGCGTTCACACGCACAGTCATGAAGGGCGTGGAAGTCCTTGATAAGGAAGACTTTCTAAATTGGGATAAGAGAATTATAAGGGGACATAAAAATAAACTCAAAAAGGAGTTATAGAAGAGACCTAAAAAATAGTGTGTGCAAAACCTATACACGAATTTAAGAGCAAACTACACTGCGAGATACAAATATGGGACGCCAAGAGCGTAGCTCCACTTCCCGTACGATACAACTAGGTAATACATACACACACACAAATCATACAAGAATTTAAGAACAAACTAGATGCTGAAAGATACAAAGACGGGTCACTACGAGCATAGCTCCCTTTCCGTATACAACTACGTAAATGCACACACGACTCGTGGCGCAGTGGTAGGGTTCTCGAAGTGTTCAAGTGGATCAAAGGCTATAACAAGGGTGATGCAAACAAGGTCATCATAACAAAACAACAGGGCAGGACTCGCAGTAATGGGTATAAACTGGACAAATTTAGATTTAAGAAGGAAATAGGCAAGAATTGGTTTACTAATAGGGTGGTCGAGGAATGGAATAAACTTAGTAACCATGTAGTAAGCGCTGAAACTATCAGTTGTTTTAAAAAACGATTAGACAACTTTATGGATGGGGATGACAGGTGGTGATGGATACGGAGCTGCCTAGTGTAGGCCTTATGGTCTTTTGCAGTCTCCTTTATTTCTTATGTTCTTATTACGGCGGTCCGGGATCGAATCCCGTCCAAGGCTGAAATAATTCCAGTACCGCTGCGCTGCGAGTCGTTACTCCAACTCTCGTGGGAGGGGAGTTGGGTGCGTGTGCGTGCGTGTAAGGTCAAAGCAGTACCCATAAGTCATACATAAGCTCTGGGCTCTTTTCTGGGAGGAAAATAGCCGTCGATCACAAGTCCAACACGTGATCCAAGACAATGGTGAACCATGGCGAATCACACACACATATATATTATACAACATAGATGTAGTGGAGCACAAGTAAAATAAAACCCAGTCTTGGAGAAAAATAAGCTGAGATACAGAATAAACCATATATTTCGACCACTGTGGTCCTCTTCAGCAGATACATGGAATAGGAAACAATAAAATGTACAGAGGGAAATTACACACAAGGGAACTAGGGAAGCCTCAAGTCACATGCCTTTGACATGGTCAGACACTGTTTCTTAGAGATTAATTTGTTTACTGCCAATAGGGGTGTGCTGATTCCATTTTATTTGCCAATGCCAATGCCGATTCCTATTCACTCTTAGTTGCTGATGCCGATACCAATTCCTATTCATTCTTAGTTGCCGATGCTGATACCGATTCCTATTCACTCTTAGTTGCTGATGCCGATTCCGCTATATATAATTACAGTATATCAGTTTTGAACATAAAGTAATTAAACTATGATTTTTACTTGTTTTATAATCTATGTAGATTTATACATGCCAGTTGTTGAGCTGTTGGATGCTAATGATTGAATGTACTTAATGAAGTGCTTACTGATTGACCACTTTATGACTATCAATGTATGATTTTATTATTTTCTATCAGTTGACAAAGAGGTTAAAAATTACCTATTTCATAGATTTTGATGTAACTACTAACTTCAAGTAACTTGAATCATTTAATGCATGATTTTAATAAAACACATGTGCAGTGTAAAATTTATTACCGTAATCAATTTTTTAATCCTAACTTAATAGTAAAACCCAAATGTAACTCAGTCTCTATCTCATATTAGACTAGTGGAATGTGGGAAATGGCAATATATATATATATATATATATATATATATATATATATATATACATACATATATATATATATTTTTCAAAAGCTGTGTCTGGGCATAAAATCCAAAAAGAAACAAAAAACTCAATGAAACTTTTTTTTTTCCAACATGCTGACTCACCCGAGTTCTGCCGCATTCTATGGGTTAATAATCAAAGTTAAACCTTCGCAAATTGAATTTCAACAGCATCAATTTCTCCCGTTTCTGGAGTCAAGAAATTATGGTGTAGATATTACCACCAATAATGAAGAGGCATTCACTCTCCACTGAAGATGGTGGAGAGCACAGCATTTTGTTGGCAACTTTTCTAAATTTAGGATATGAGTTGTGGCTGTCTCTGCACCAACTCAAGGAATCCGAGTCACATGGTTCCAGTGGGAGGGAGCAAAAATGATGAACTTCGCTTTGTAGTGTCAGAACAGATGAAGATATTCTTATTTTTTCTTTTCTTTGAAGTTTCGCTTTGTCCAAATTTGACTCATGTGATAGTGAATTTGACAGCAAATCATCTAAACATGAGTCAAAGTCATAGCTGTCATTGTCAAAAAGCATAAAGATGTATTGTTAGGTATTTACATGTCAAAATACACAAAAAAAATTATTTTTAAACGATTCATTTGGCTATAAATTGCTGCGACTTGGGAGTAAATCTGTCTGCCAATTTTTTGCACTTATAAGCGGGTAAAATTGACCGAGTCCACGGATGCCCGGACAATTTACTCCCATATTATGCTCGCTTAATTTCTGTTGTAGAATGATGTTTCAAAAAATATATATATAATACAAAAAATAAAATTAAAAATTAATATAATTTGCTCTAACATTTACTCCGGTTGTACGTCCTTGTGTCTGCAGATTTTATCACCTCTGCATAATATTTTCGAAACATGTGTCATGGCACTAGATGGCAGTGTAGGTTTACCACTACCACAGCATATTCCTAGCCACCTCATTCCCTACAGTTGTGATGTTATGTGAAAATAAAATAAAGCAATCATTACTTAGTAGTGGTATCTCATAACATAATATACTGCATGGCCCTATGCAACCACTGAAACAATGAATAATAGGTGAATTACTGAACTGGCATCGGCACCAAATCCCTTTCTAAAAAAGCCAATTCTTTCAGATGCTGATTAACCAAAACAGTGCCGATTCTTGCAGATGCTGATTCACCAAAACAGTGCTGATTCTTGCCGATGCCGATTAATTGCCACAGCCCTAACTGCCAAGCTGGTGATACAATCTGGTGACCATTGACCTTTTGATGTGTTAAAAATTTTGGAAAATGTTTGATTATCACATGAAAAACAAATTAAAATCACATTTAGTTACCCTAATAGTATTTTTAGAAAAATGGTAATGTCCATCATAGAACTCCTGAGAATAACAACCCTGGAATATAAATTACCATATTATAACTGAGACTAAGTGTACTGGGGACAAACAGGATATGACCTACCCACAAGGATAAATGAATATAAAAATTCTGTAAAATATGGCCAAGAAAACATGGCTGTATTCCTCCATTTGAGTCTGTGAGATCATCGATTAGAAGAATAGAGCCATAATGTATCATTGTACAGTAGTTTCAAAAGAAAAATCGTTTGAATCTTCATTCATCAAACCTTTTCCAAAATTTTTAACAAAACTAGGTATATATATATATATATATATATATACATATATATATATATACACACACACATCAAAACTAGAACTACAAACACTAGAGCAACGAAGAGAAAGAGGTGATCTACTGACTATATATAAAATCATGAAAGGAATGGAAATCCATGACAGAAAAAAATTACTAAAAAATGACATTGGAAAAACAAGAGGTCATGAAAAGAAACTCAAAAAAGACAACTATATAAGAGATAGGACAAAGAATAGTTTCCCACACAGAGTGCTGGATATATGGAATAACTTAGATGAAAAAAACAGTGTGTGCAAATACTATTCACGATTTTAAGAATAAACTTGATGCTGAAAGATACAAAGACAGGTCACCAAGAGCATAGCTCCCTTCCTGTATAATACAACTAAGTAAATATACACACACCAATATATAATGGAGAAAACAAAGAACTAACAAATTACATACCAGTCTCCCTTACAAGCACTGTAGCCAAAATTTGTGAAAAAATATCAAGAAAAGACAGATAAAACACTTGGAAGAAAACAATATAATAAAACAAAGACAATTTGGATTCAGACAGGGAAGATCATGTGTCACAAAATTAATCTGCTTCTACTCAAGACTAATATATATATATATATATATATATATATATATATATATATAAAAGGGATGGATGGGCTGATTGTGCTTTCCTCGACTTACAAAAAGCCTTTGACAAAGTACCACACAAAAAATTATTTAAAAAAAAAATGGAAAACATAGGAGGGTTACATGGGAAATTACTAAACTGGATGGAGGATTTCTTGCATGGTAGAAAAATTGAAGTACTGCTCAGAGAAAAGTGTTCAGGTTGGGAGGTTATTAGTAGAGTTCCACAAGGATCAGTATTGGTTCCAATAATGTTCACTATTTATGTGAATGAGATGAGGATAAGGATTGTTACATGAGTTTCTTTGCAGATGATGCTAAATTGCTGAGGAAAGTGAATACTGAAACATATTATGAATCATTACAGAAAGACCAAAATAAGGTTTGGAAATGGACCTAAAAGTGGGAAGTAGACTTCAACATTAAGAAATGTAGCATAATAGAGTTTGGATAAAGTAAAAAAAGAGTATCAGGGGAATATACAATTGGAACAAAGGAAATAAAGTGGGATCTGAAAAAGACCTGGGAGTAATTATTTCAAATGACATGGCTGATAGACAAATAAACAAAATTGTCACAGAATTTCACAACTTGTTAAGATCACTAAAGGTGGCTTTTACCTATTTAGAAAAAGAAATGGCTAAAAATAATACTAGTCACACTAATAAGGTCTAAACTAGAGTATGCTGCAACACTATGGTCACCCAATACCAAAAAAAGAATATAAAGAAAATTGAATGAATCCTGAGAGCAATCATGAAAATGGTCCCAACAATTTCAAACCTGTCATATGAGGAGAGACTGGCTAAATTGAAATCACTGACTTTGGAACAAAGAAGAGAAAGAGGTGACCTGCTGACCATTTACAGAATCATGAAAGGCACAGAAGTCCTTGATAGAGGTGAGGAGAAGAATGGGGGTGGAAAAGGAGTTGGGAGATAGGGTGGATGAAAGAGTATTGGGATGGTTTGGAGACACAGTTAGAATAAGTGAAGAAAGACTAGTAAAAGAGGTGTGGATGGGATGTGGAAGGAGTGAACATGAGGGGGCAACCTAGGATGAGATGGATGGATGGGGTAAAAGGGGCTTTGGGGAAGAGGGGAACGTCTGTTGAGGAAGGACAGGAGAGGACAGAAGACAGGGGTGAATGGAGAATGGTTGTATATGGATGATGCTGTGATCCATGAGGTGGAATGGGTGGGGGGATGGGGGATGAGGGAATATGTGTGAACAATTTTAAACAGGCTGAAGAGATTTCTCCCCGTCTTCTCCTTTTCTGCATGAGGGGGGGGGGTCACCAATTTAATGAAGCAGCCTTGTTGTGGATGTGCTGTGTCTTGTGACACTGCTTCTGACCCAGGGCAGTGGATGAGATGCAGGGATGACCTGTCATCCAGGAGGTGCCAAGATAAGAGGGAGGGAAGAGGGTGGAGGAGAGAGGAGTGTAATAGGGATAGAATGGGTGGGAGTGGTATTTATGCCTTTGTTTTTGGCTATCTCCCTTGTAAGGGGGAAGCCTTTGGTATATGTATGAAAAAGACATAATAGACAAATGCAAAGACCAACCTAAACTATTCTTCAGGTATGTGAATGGTAAACTAAAAGATAAACAAGAAACACTGAAATTGTGTCAAGGGAATGACAAATATATAGATGTTATGGTTGAAACTATGAACAAACTTTTTAAATCTGTATTCAAAATTGAAAGTACACAAAATTGAGATGAAGGACTAAAAGATCTCCCCCAATGAAAGAAATAACTGTGACACAGAAGGAAATAAGGGACCAAATAATAAACTTGATGTTAGAAATTCACAAGGTCTGGATGGAATTGCAAATTGGATATTAAAAGAATGTATAGATGAACTAATGGACAAATATATAATGATAAAGAAAATATAAATCGCACTGATAAGACCAAGATTGGAGTATGCTGTGACACTATGGACACCCACCACTAAATAGAATATAAAGAAATTAGAATGAATCCAAAGACCAATGACAAAGATGGCACCAATACTTTCAAAATTGACATACAAAGATTGCCCAAACTGGAACTACCAACCCTGGAACAAAGAAGAGAAAGAGGAGATGTACAGGCTATTTACAGAATCATGAAAGGGATGGAAGTCCTTGACAGAGAAGATTTATTAAAGTGGGGTAAAAGAAAAACAATTGGACATGAAAAGAAACTCAACAAGGAGAGTTATAAAAGAGATCTGAAAAAAAGTTTCCCACAGAGCCGTGGACATCTGGAACAAATTGGACTAAACAATAGTATGTGCAAAAACAATACAAGAATTTAAGAAACTAGATGCTGAAAGATACAAAGACGGGTCAATATGAGCATAGCTCCCTCCCCCTAAAATACAACTAGGTAAATACTCATGTATATATATATATAAGCTAATAAGAAACACTGGAAAGATGTGTTCAAGAGTATTCACTGTTATAGAAAAAAAAAAAATCTACTTTTGTACATTTACATAATTGCAAAGTGATGTAAATATACAAAAGCACTTGGCTTCATTAAGATTTTCTTTCCCAGTAGTCACCCTTGCATTTTATATATATATATATATATATATATTATATAAATAAGGGTGGTACTTAGAGACAAGAAGTCAAATTGGGAATATATGATAAGCGGAGTCCCACAAGGCTCTGTATTAGCTCTAATAATGTTTGATATTTATATACATGATACTTCAACATTAACAAATGCAGTATAATGGAATTTGGAAAAAGCAAAAATAGAATCTCAGGTCAATAAAAAAAAAAAAAAAAAAAAAAACTAAACACAGAAACAGACCTAGGAGTAACTATCTCAAATGACATGACACCAGACAAACATGTTAAGAAATTAGTTGGAGAAACTTTCAACTCATTAAGATCAATGAAAGTAGCCTTTGACTACATAGATGAAGAAATGGTAAAGAAAATACTAGTTACACTGATAAGACCAAAATTGGAATATGGAGATCACTATGGACACCTAGTTCCAAAAAACATAAAGAAACTGGAAACAATTCAAAGAGCAACGACAAAGATGGCACCAACACTTTGCAATTTGACATACGAACAAAGATTGGATAAACTAAATCTACCAACCCCGGAACAAAGAAGAGAAAGAGGTGATTTGCTAACCATCTACAGAATTATGAAAGGGATGACCTACTAAAATGGGACAGAAGAAATACAAGAGGACACGAGAAGAAGCTTAAGAAGAAAGACAGTTACAGAAGAGATTTGAAAAAGAATAGCTTTCCACACAGAGTGATAGATATTTGGAATAAACTGAATGAGGAAACAGTGTGTGCTAAAACTTTACATGACTTTAAGAAAAAACTGGATGCCGAAAGATACAATAGTGGGTCAATGCGAGCATAGCTCTTTTCCTGTGGAATACAACTAGGTAAATAAATAAATACACACACACCCACCACACAACCTTTGTAGATCTCACCGCATCTTTGAAACACATACTATAAATAGTATGCATTTTGTCAGTTGTCTCATAATTATCTTTAGATGTAGATATCAACCATCATGTATTTCTTCATTTACTGTCTTATAACATTTGTATCTATCATATTATTTGTAAATGTTCATTGTTTTGTATTATCAGTTGTCTTCGTAAAGACGAAACATCACACTAGATGCAGCCTCAGTAGCTGCCTAACAATGCATCAGCAAGGAGATATCAAACAACAGAACAACCAAGACATATACATATTGAGACATTGTGACAGGATGAGAAGGTAAGAAGACATGGGTCTAGTTCCAATTTTATTCCTGACTGGTTTTATTTGGGCTTCATTCCTCTGAAAAAGCTCAAAGTGAAACTGGTCAGGAATAAACTCGTAACCACACCTGTGCTTTTTTTCACCTTCCAAATATATACATACATATATATATATATATATATATATATATTATATCGCCTTCAATAGACAAAAATGTTTGGTCACCTTTCCTTTGATTTTCCAAGTGGTTTTATTATACATATATATATATATATTTATATATATATACATTTATGTGTAGTTAATGAATGGAATAAACTTCCTACAGAGGCAGTACAATGTAGTTTAGTTCGAAGCTTTAAGAATAATTTAGATAAACACCTAAGCAAGATGTTGTGATAACTGTCATTTATTCTATATTATTTATTTGTTTTGTCATCACTTGTCCATTTGTTTATTATTTTGTTTGATTCTCATTTATTGTTAGTTATGTCAATTTATTTACTATTTACCTGTTTATTATTTAACTATATGCATTTATTTTATCTATCATTTACTTTATAATTGTTTTTATTCATTCGTTTATTTGTTTATCATTATTATGATTTTTTTTTGCATCTGACCTAGTCGCCCATCATAACTATTCTTCCTCCATCTTCCATTATCTTGTTTAGTGTTATTCTTGTGTCTTCTAACATGCTTTTATGTTCATTCTCTTCCCATGAGGCTGTTTTTGGGGGCACGTAGTTTATTACAAACTTTCTGCTCTTCTTATCTCTACTACTTCTATCATGATCATCTCTACTCTATTGTTCCCATATGTGACACTCTTCATGCTTATATCCTTCTTAGTCAGGAACATAACTCCACCCCCTTGTGTTTTCTCTCTGTTTCTAATCCAATAATTATATGCATTGTGTCCTATGCTGTTGGGTGGTAGTGGACCTTTTAATATTGTCTCAACAATTCCCATTATGTCCGGATCTTTTTCTTTCAGATATTTGTTCAGTTCATTCAGTCCTGTTATTAATCCATCTATATTTGTGTAGGATACTTTTAACTTCCTGTTATTTCCATTGTATTCTCTGTTTCTTTTGTGTTTCTCTCTGTTATTTTCCATTGCTTCAATTTCATATTCACTACTCTCCAGTAGAATTCTTGTTTTTCTGTCTCCGTTCTGGTCTCGTTTTTTTCTTAGCTTCATGTCTTTTCCTTATTTCCTCTTTATTCATTTCCCTTTTATCCATACCTTTTTATATTGTTCACTTGTTGCTAGTTTCCCTGTTTTGGATAAGATATTCTCTGCCGTCATTTGTGACCTGAATTTAATCTTAATTGGTCTGGTCTTGTCTGTACTATATTTCCCAAGTCTGAATTTCTCTTTGATTTGTTTCATTATTTCTGGCTCATCTTCCTGAACTAATTCTAGTAAATTTCTTACTTTTTCATTTTCCTCTTTGGTTCTTGTGGTTCTATCTGGGTTATGTTTCTCTTCCATTCCTAATATAATTATACATTTCTTTCTATCTGCTAAGTCTCTTACTATATTCTCCTTCTGTCTCATCACTTTAATAACTGAGTCTTCAGTTTGTTCTTTCATTTGCTGTTTGATTATGTCAGTAAATGCAACTTTACTGTTTTCTTGAATTTTTTTTCCAACCCTCCTTGTTGTCCTTATTATTCTCCTTTAAGACTTTATTCTCCTCTTTTACTTCTTTTAACTGTTTTTTTTAATTCTTCAATTTCCTTAGTTAAGTTTTTGTTCGCCTTCTCTAGTTCTTCCAATTTTTCAACCCTCTGCACAATGTTGTTAACGTGACCGAACCTAAGTTCCCAGTGCTCGATCATCTTATCGAGCTTCTCTTCTAGTCTTGTTAATCGGGGGGGGGGGTTGTGTCCCCCCCACCCTCTTTAAATCCCTGGAAAATATTCTCATCACCTTCTACTGTATTGCTCTTATCTATACTTCTGATCTTTACATTTTTGTTAGACATTTCGTCGTCGCTAAATTGGTCCGGACCTCTTTTGTTTAGATGGCGTCTGCCTGCCCGGGCCAAGTCCTCACCTTCCTCATTTCCTTCCATTTCCCTCAGTAATCCCTCCCCTTTTCCTTTTTCCTCACTTTCCCCTACACCACGAGCAATTCCCCCCCCCTGTAAATACAATAGGTACTTCCTTTGCTTCGGGATCCACGAAATTTCACTTTTTCTTCAGAACGTCCTCTAAGCCGTCCGTTCGTTGAAGTGTGTGTACGCACACACATAAATTTATATACTTAACGAGTCTTAATCCAAGTTTCTTGACTAATTTTGCTACAATTTTTTTTCAAAAGAATATTTCCATCCACTTTAACTTGTCAGAATTACTCAATGTGTGCATGTATATTATACATACATACATACATATATATATATATATATATATATATATATATACTGTATATATTATATACATATATATATATATTATATACATATATATATATATACATATATTATATACATATTATATATATATTATATACATATATATATATATTATATACATATATATATATATACATATATTATATACATATTATATACATATATATATATATATTATATACATATATATATATATTATATACATATATATATATTATACATATATATATATATATATATATATAATAATATATATATATATATCGCGGGTGGGAAATTAAGTTACCCTCGACCCAGATTATGAAAAAGTTGATGGTCTATTAAACGACATTAGCACATATGAATAACTGTCCAAAAATCTACTTAAAAGCACTGCCTCAGAATTCAACAAACATGCCATTAAAAACATTATATATATATATATATATATATATATAGTTATATATATATATTGATTGATATATATATATATATATAAATATAAATATAATATATATAAATATATGTATATAATATATATATATATATATATATATATATATACTGTATATATATACACATACACGTCAGGAAGAAGGATGAATGCAAATATAGGTCCAATGTTTACAAGTATCACAACTTTCATATGCCCTGAAGCGCTTAAATCGTCTGGTTCTTACTTGTGTATACGTTGAGTGCAACTACGAAGATTAGCGCCAATTAATTTGTACGAGACGCGAACTCTGAGCGGATGCAACCAGTTCCGTGCGTGCACCCTGTCTGCCCAACAACCACTGAGTGCTGCCCATGAACACAATGAACATACGCCCCCTTTCGTCCCTCGAGTTGCCAGTCAGTGTTTTCCTTCTAACCCTTATCGAATACATACTATCAACCCCTTCTCGATGGAGATAGCCTTCAATGTAATGAAGACACAAGATGATCTAACTGTGACGTTAAACAATACACCGAATTAGCGGACGTTACGTATGCTCTAAAATCGAGCCTGCTTTCGTTCTTGCGTGCAAAACTGCGCGTGACATTAAGCCCATCAGCTGTGGCCTCCAAAGATGGGCAGGTGACACACATATAAACACATACATACATACACACATACACACACTGATATGATACAAGCCAACACCATAAACGAATTTAATATGTTTGGGGAATAAAGTCTTGGAAAAGATACCCAATGAACACAGCTTCAACCTGTATACTACTAGGTAAACACGAGAGAGAGAGGGAGGTTGGGGGGGGGCGGTGGAGGTTGAGGGAAGGAAGGAGGGGGAGAGGACCCCTCCGTGCGTACAAGAAGTTATATTTGGTATAAAAATCGCCCGTGCACGCGGAATCTGTTTGCACGTTCCTACGCGCGCGAACGTATGCAAATGGAAGAGAATGCAAGACACTGAAAAGGGGGAGGAACAGATAGGTAGCAATGGCTGGATGATGTGTGGGAGAAGGTAATGGGTGATAAGGGATCGGTAAGTATTATAGAGAGGGGGGGGGTGAGACTGACGAAGGGGGAGAAAAGGAAGAGGGATGGTGGGAGAGAGAGAGAGAAGCGAAAGGGAGAAGAAAAGTGAGATGGGGAGGGAGAGAGATAGGGAGATGAGAGAAGAGAAAGCGACAAGAGAGAGACACGAAAGATGGGAGAGAAAGAAAAACGAGAGAGGAGACAGACGAGGCAGGAAAGAAAGACGAGAGAGACAAGAGAAGATATAGATATAGAAAGTAGAGAGGGCGAGAGGAAAGAGCAAGAGACACGAGAGAGGAAATTGAGGGAGATGCCAGAGAGGAGAGGGAGGCAGAGACGATTGAGAAGAAAAGGGGAAAGGAAGAAAAGAGACAAGAGAGAGGGAGAGACTAATGACAAGAGAAGAGATAGACACGAAAGAGGAGAAACGTGACAGAGAGGGGGAGATATGAGAGAGAAAAGAGACGCAAGAAAGAGAGGCGAGGGAGAGTGAAAGGTGTGCATTATCTAGTATCTTACGGGAAGGGGAGCTATGCTCGTGGTGTACCGTCTTTGTATCTCGCAATCTCTTGTTTGCTCTTAAATTTGTGTATAGTTTTTGCACACACAACTGTTTTGCCCAGTTTGTTCCAGATATCCACCACTCACTGTGGAGAACTTTTGTTTTCTGGTCTCTTCTATAATGATCCTTTTCGAGTTTATCATGTTCCCTTGTATTTCTCTTATCTCAATTTTGAAAGTTCTCTCTATCATGGACTTCCGTGCCTTTCATGATTCTGTGAATGGTCAGCAGGTCGCCTCTCTTTTTTGTTCCAAAGTCGGTAATTTCAATTTAGACAGTCTCTCCTCATATGACAGGTTTGGAAGTGTTGGGGCCATTTTCGTGGTTGTTCTCTGGATGTTCAATTTTCTTTATATTATTTTTGGTACTAGGTGACCAATGTCGCAGCATACTCTAGTCTAGGCCTTAGTGCGACTAGTATTTTTTTTAACCTATTTCTTTGTCTAAATAGGTAAAAGCCACCTTTATTGATCTTAGCAAGTTGTAAGATTCTCTGACAATTTTATTCGTTCATCAGGGGACGTGTCATTTGAGATAATTACTCCCATGTCTTTTTCATATCCCACTTTCTTTACTTCCTTTGTTCTGATTTTATAGTCCTGATATTCTTTTTTTTTTTCTCCGAACTCCATTATGCTACATTTCTTTATGTTGAAGTCTACTTCCCACTTTTGGCTCCATTCCCAAACCTTGTTTAGGTCTCTAGTGATTCACAATCCGTTTCAGTGTTCATTTTCCTCAGCAATTTAACATCTGCAAAGAAGCTCATGTAAAATTCCACATATTCATCCATGTCATTCACATAAATAGCGAACATTATTGGAGCCAATACAGATCCTTGTGGAACTCCACTAATCACCTCCCAAGCTGAACTCTTTTTTCTGAGCACTACTCTCTTTTTTCTGCCATGCAAGAAATCATCCAGTTTAGTAATTTACCTTGTATCCCTATGTTTTCCAGTTATTTTATCTAATAATATATATATACATACATATATTTTATATATATACATTTTTTTTTGAGTGGTACTTTGTCGAATGTTTTTTGTAACAGTCTAGTAAAACACAACCCATCCTTTTCTTGTATTATATCTATTAGTCTTGAGTAGAAACATATTAAATTTATGGCACAATCTTTCCTGTCTGAATCCAAATTGTCTCGGGTTTGTTATATTGTCTTCCAGGTGTTTTATCCATCTATTCTTGATAATAATAAAAAAAAAAAAAAAAAAAAAAAAATCACAACTTATGGCTATGCTTGTAAGGGAGACTGGTCTATAATTTGTTGGTTCTTCTTTGTTTCCTCCTTTATATATTGGTACAATATTGGCATTTTCCAGTCCTCTGGTATTTTTCCTTGTTTGACTGAGCAGCTTATGTTATATATTTTGTCCATTAGTTCTTTACATTCTTTTAGTATACATTTTGCAATTCCGTCTGGGCCGTGTAATTTCCTGACATCCATTTCCTTTTGTGTTATTGTTATATTCCTCATAGGGGGTGATCGCACTTCAATTCCTTCGTCCCAATGCTGTACCCTTTTCTCTGGTGAAAACAGATTTGAAGTGGTTCTTCATGACTTCAGTCATTTCTAAATCTTCTGTATATTCTATATTTCCGTGGCGTAGTTTCACCATTTGTTTATTTTTAAGTTTACCATTCACATATAAAATCGTTTGGGCTGATATTTACATTTTTATGATGTCTTTTACGTAGTTTCTTTTTTCTTTCTGCGCACTTTTACATATTCATCTCTATATTTGATATATGTTTGCCACTTTCCAGTCTTTTTATCTTTTTTCCATCTTTTTCAAACTTCATCTCTTCTGTCTTGTGTCTCACGGTATATTCTGTTGAACCAGCATTTAATGTACATATTTTCCTGTTTCTGTCTTGGTACGTATTTATTCACTCCATTATAATTTTTCATCAAAATCATCCATTTCCCTTCTACTTGTGTCTCTTCTTTGAAATTTTTTCCCAATTTGCATTTTGAAAGAATTTCTAATGTTTCCCAGTCCGTTTTGTTGTACACCAGTCTTCCTTTTCTGTATTTCTCATTCCTCTCTCTATATATATTCCCTCCTTTAGTTGAACCTCTATTAGTATGTGGTCACTCTTTACAAATTGTGTCTTGTACTCAATTTTATCTACAATTTCAGGTTCTGTCGTAAATATTAAATCTAGTCTCGACGATTCTTCATTACTTCTATATCTGGTATTTTACTCATTGTGTCATTGTATGTTCTATAGTCATGTCAAGTAATACATTTCCCCATAGATCCTCTCCGCCTTTCACTGTCATCTCTTCCCGACAGATGTCTTTGCAGTTAAAACTCTCCCCTAAGTACCAGGTTGCATCCATCCTTCAGCATACCGTTTAATTAATGCCTTGTATCTTCTAGCATTTTTTAATGCTCACCCTCTCTCCAGGAGCCCGTTTTTGGGGACAAACTTTCTATTTTTCATGTCGCTGTCTTCGACTTTTATCATGATCATTTCCACACTGTTTTTACCCTCTGTAACCTTCGTCACATTTAATGTTTTCTTTGTCAAAAACATTCCTCCGCCGTTTCTCGTTTCTGTTTTTGATACAATAATTATATAACCCATGTCCAACACTATTCCCATGTCTGATTTTTCTTCCGACAGGTAATAATTTACTTTACTCAATCCTGAGGTTAATCCGTCTATACTAGTATAGACTACTTTTATTTATTTTTTCCTCCATCCCGTTTTCTATTCCTTTCGTTTCCTTTTTGCTAACTTACCTGATTTTGCCAGTATGTCTTCTGCTACCATTTGTGATCTTAGTTTCCTTTTTAGGGGTCGATTTCTTTAGAATATTGACCCATTTTATATACTTCTATTTATCCTACTTTTTGGCCATCGTCTTGTACTTTTAGAATTGTTTTTACTATTTTTTTTTCTTTCTCTCAAGTACGTATCCAAACCATGTTTTTCCTTTGGTCCATATACTACAATGCACTTTTTTCTATCCACTGTATCTCTGACCCAATTTGCCTTTTCTTTGATTACTTGAATAACTGTGTACTTTACATTTTCCTGCATCTGTTGTTGTACTTTGTACTATTTCTTTAATAGCTATCTCTTTGTTTTCTCTGTTTTCATGCAATTTCTTAATTCGCAAATTTTCCTCACCTACGTTTTCTTCAATTCTTTCAGACATTGTTTGTATTTTGATTTACTCTTTAATTTCTCACTGTTGGTAGCATCATTGCTTTTCATATTTTCATTTCCACATTTAACCTGAATTCTTTTTTTAATTTTCCTCATTATTCAGAATTCTTCTTTAGTTCACATACCTCTCTATTGACTTCAAAATAGTCTTTCCTTAAAATCACAATATCTTTCATTAATTCTACGAATTCTCTCTCCCACGATTTTCTATTAAAATTCATTTCTCTTTCTATGTCTATGATTCGATTCAATTATTTGTTTCGTACTTACCAAAGCCAGAAAATAGGTCATCTCCGTACAATATTGGGGTTTCAAAGCCTCTATTTACATTTAGTTTCGGTATAGCGCCTCCAGAGGGCTCTCCATTTATATCAACATTCGAATCAAAATTGTCAGTTTTCCCCTGATCCGCCTGGATTCCCTTTTATTTTCTCACGATAGACACGTTCAACACTGCACAGTGATAATCTTGGGCAACCACTAGTTCTTCCCCTCCCATTCAATACAACCCAGGCCTCTTGCTTTCCTTGCACTATTGAGAATTTTTGTCATGTTCGGCAGGTTGTCATGTTTGACAGCTTTTGGCAGCTCAGTGGTTCGTTCTCGCGCGCGCGCGCGTGTGTGTGTATTTACCTAGTTGTATTTCACGGGAAGGATCTATACTCGTGGTGGCCCGTGCGTGTGTGTATTTACCTAGTATTTTTCGGGAAGAGAGCTATGCTCGTAGTAACCCGTCTTCGTATCTTTCAGCATCAAGTTCGTTCTTAAATTCTTGTATAGTTTTAGCGCTCACTGTTTCCTCATCCAATTTATTTCAGATATCCACCATTCTGTGTGGGAAACTATTATTTTTCAGATCTCTTCTATAACTATCTTTTTAAAGTTTCTTTTCATGTCCTCGTTTTTCTTTTATCCCACTTTCGTAAATAATCTTTATCGAGGACTCTCTCTTTCATAATGCTGTAGATGGTCAGTAGATCTCCTCTTTCTCTTCTTGGTTCCAGGGTTGGTAGCTCGAGTTTTGTGTGTGTGTGTGTGTGTGTGTGTGTGTGTGTGTGTGTGTGTGTGTGTTCGTGTGTGTATGTGTGCGAGAGAGACAGAGATGTTGAAAGGAGAGAGGGAGAGAAAGAGAGGGGAGAGGGAGAGAAAGAGAAGAGGGAGAGAAAGAGAGGAGAGAGAGAGAGAGAGGGAGGGGTTCAAAGGAGAGTGAGAGAGGGGATGTACAGTAGAAAGGAGAGACAAAGGGGAGATAGAGAGAGTAAGAGAGGAGAAACGAGAGAGAGAGAGAAAGAGAGAGAGGGAGGGGTTCAAAGGAGAGTGAGAGAGGGGATGTAGAAAGGAGAGACAAAGGGGAGATAGAGAGAGAGAGAGAGAAGCAGAGAGATGAGGGGTGTGACGAGAGACAGAGGGGGGGACGAGAAAGAGAGAGGGAGGGAGGGAGAGACATGAGAGAAGGGAGATAGAGAGTGTGAGAGAGAAGGGAGATAGAGAGTGTGAGAGAGGAGAGACGTGAGAAAAAGAGAGGAGAGAGTGAGAGAGGAGAAATGTGAGAAAGAGACGTGAGAGAGAGGGAGAGACATGAAAGAGAGAGGGAGAGACATGAGAGAGAGATAGGGGGAGAGAGAAAAAAGAAAGAGGAAAGAGAGAATGCAAAGAGACTGGAGGGAGGGAAAACCAGAAAAAGGTTTTTGGTTCTAATTATGCCCATGTACCAAGTATATGTTCCCTGCAATTATGGGAAAAGTGTGGCATGACCCAGTCTGTGGTGAGATCAGTAATGCAAAAGCCCCTCCTTCTTCCTGAGAACCACAAGATGATCTAGGATGAAAAACAATAAACTATTGGAGTTTCTTAGCCTCCCTTGCCTCATCTATATCGCCGCCAATTCACTTTGTTTCATTCTACCTAATACCTTGAATGGATTATTCAGCTAATGGAGGCATCATCATATGGAAAGGATTTGAAATTCTATCCATGTATCATATATGTACAATACATACACCAACAATTTTAAATCACTGAGTTACACCTTTAGATGGAAAATAGTTTTAGCCTTCCTTCTAAAACAGCTTCCAAATTTCAACATCTCAAAAGAACAACAGTCCTCAGATACAATCACAAGTATAGCATTTCACTAGTTCGGGATGTAGCATTATGTTTTTGCGTGACCGGTAATGTATCCAATCCAGTTCTTGGAAAATATGGTTTTCAGCACAGAATGGAGGGTAGTAAAGATGAAAAAAGAATCAATGATCCAACTAAGAGGGGATTGGATATGACTAGAGTGGAGTCACTATTGGGGGTGATCCCAAAGAAAACAGTGTAACTCTGAAGACAACTTACAGGTATGATTCTGAAGTATTTTCGGGATTACAGAGGGAAAGGGGAGCAATGGATAAAATTATGGACACAGAAAGAGATACTAGGATTAGCAGGGCAATAAGGAATCGAAACATCAATAACTTGGCAGAAGAATTGATTTAAAAATAGACCACAAAGCTTTGCAATTAGAGGTATCAAACTTAAGCAGAACTAACAATGAGATAATAAGAGAATCAAATGATCTAAAGTGAAGTATGATTAAAAGAGAAAATAAAAGAAAGGAAAATGAAGTTAGAAACAAAAATTAAGAAATGAAGAAAGAGGTCAAAGAACAATTACAAGCAGTAACTGAAAAGATGGAAGAATCAAAGAGACCAATCTTAAAAAAAAAAAAAAAAAAAAAAAAAAAAAAAAAAAAAAAAAAATAAAAAACCACATTCAAAGAAATAGTACAGCAGCCAGTACAAGAGAATGCAAAGGAAACAGTGATTAAGGTAATCAAAGAAAAGGAAAACTGGGTGAAAGACATTTAAAGAAATAGTACAGCAGCAGGTAAAAGAGAATGCAAAGGAAACGGTGATTAAAGTAATCAAAGAAAAGGAAAATTGGGTGAGAGGCACAGTGGACAAAAAGAAATGCATTGTGGTTTACGGTATCAACAAAAAAACACAATGTACACAAATACAAAAGAGAAAAAGAGAAAGAAATTGCAAAGGAGATACTGAAAGTGGTTCAGGACAAGGAGCAGGATTTGGAGAAGGAAATCAACGATGTGCATAGGATGGGTACATACTAAAAAAAAAAAAAAAAAACCTACAGTCCAATGAAAATCAAACTAAGGACTCAAATGATAGCTGAAGAAATACCATCAAAAGCGGCAAAGCTAGTAAACAGTGAATTACAAAAATGTGTGGATAAGAAAGGAAATGAACAGAGGAAATCGAGAAATACATGGCACTGATAAATGAAGTTAAGGAAAAAATGAGAAAAGGTCAAACAGATTTTTTTTTTTTTTTTTTTTTGAGTACTGGATCTGAGACTGAGAAAATGGTATATCAGAAAAATAGAAACCAACCAAAAAAGAGAAAAGAAAAAAATGAAAGTGGCATATACAAACATGGACAGTATGGTTTCTGGAATAAATGAATCAAACGACTGTCAATAGAGAAACCAGACATAATGGGAATTGATGAGACAAAACTGAAAGGTCCTATACAATCAAGTATGGTGGGATAAGGTTTATACAACCTTTGGTCAAAAAATAGAATGGATAAACAGGGGGGAGGAGTCATGTTATTGACTAGAAAGGGCTTAAATGTAATAAAGATAGCAGAAGGTAAAGAAAATGTGGAATTGATCACAATTAAAGTAAAAAATAGCAGTATGAAAAGCAGAAAGTTTATAGCTGTATATGTGCCCCCAAAAACTAAGGCTTGGTCTGACAGTGAACACTCAAAATTACTGGAAGACACAAAGAATGAATTAACCGACACACTGAAATATGGAGAAAACATAGTAATTATGGGTGACTTAGACACAAAGGAAATTGACAATAAAAGGTGGAGAGGAACCCTGGGACAATGTCCTACTGGATCTGACCATTGATTATACAGTGGCCACAAAAAAATGTTGACATTTAGGATTTTTGGAAAATAAAAATAAAAAGTAGTACTTATTGGCCTTTTATTTCCACTTTGGTGTTACACTTAATATTTTCACATGTTACCCTTATTCTTGATAACCATCTGGATCCTTCTGGGTATTGAATGGCAAGTTTGGTAAAGTACTGTAGGTGGTGTCCATTGTCGCCCACATATTCAGCTCCTTCAGGATATGAATGCTTGTGGGTTGCAACTTTTCCAGCTTGTTTTTCATCTGGTTCCAGGTATTTCCAATGGGGTTTAAGTCAGGGGAGTTATCTGGCCACTCCAAACACTAATGTTATGGTCAGAAAGGAACTTTCTTACTGCCTTGGACCTGTGAGAGGGAGCACCATCATGCATGAAGTGGTCACACTCATGAATATCCTGGAAAGTGAGCATGTGATCCCTCAAAACCTCAATATAGTTACTTGCTTTCATTGTAACATTTGTGAGGAGAGAATAGAGTCCACCCCTGCCCTTTTTCAGTGAGCCGTCTGAGCTCGGTGAGGGAGGTGGCCCTGTACACTGCTCCTCAGCGCCCCCCCTTTTTTTCTTTTACTTCTCCAGGAAATTTGGTGCCCTTTAACTCACCTTCCAGTGCTCAAGATGTGGTGTACCAAGCTTACTATGGAAGAGAAGAGCAGGACCCTTGTTCTGTTAGAGCACGGAATGTCAGTGATACGTGTAGCCGGGGATCTGAAGGTGTCAAGGATGGCCATCTACACCCTCAAGAAAGCCGCTGCCACCCTCCCTCCCAGTACCGTTCCACCAAGAAAGCTGGGCTCTGGGGCACCAAAGAAGACTTCTACACACACTGACAAAGTCCTACGAGGAGAAGTACATACAATCAGACCCATCCATTACAGCCGTTGGACTAAAGAAAAAGTATCCAGAACTACTGAAAAACATCTCTGTCAGAACCATTCAATATCGGCTCCAAAAAGACCTAAAATTACCTACTCAACGTGCTGCCAAGAAGCTGCTGCTCATGGAGCCCATGAAGAACAAAAGACTAGCATTCTGCAAGAAATACAAGGACTGGATACCACAGCAGTGGTAGAACGTCATGTTCACTGATCAAAGGATTTTCAGGCTGGTTAGGGGAGGCTCCAAGATTGTCCATTGACCAAGTGGTGTGTCAAGATACGACCCGCAGTACATGGTCAAGACAGTAAAACATCTAGTGTGATGGTGTGGGGTGCCTTTAGTGGAAAAAAGGGCAGGGGTGGACTCTACTTTCTTCTCACAAATGTGACAATGAAAGCAAGTAACTATATTGAGGTTTTGAGGGATCACATGCTCACTTTCTGGGATATTCATGAGGGTGACCACTTCATGCATGATAGTGCTCCCTCTCACAGGTGGCAGTGAAAAAATTCCTTTCTGACCATAACATTAGTGTTTTGGAGTGGCCAGGTAACTCCCCTGACCTAAACCCCATTGAAAATACCTGAAACCAGATGAAAAACAAGCTGGAAAAGTCGCGACCCACAAGCATCTCTGTCCTGAAGGAGCTGAAGAAGATGTGGGCGACAATGGACGCCACCTACTTTGCCGAACTTGCCGATTCAATGCCCAGAAGGATCTAGATGTTTATCATGAATAAGGGTAATATGTCAAAATATTAAGTGCAACACCAAAGTGGAAATAAAAGGCCAGTAAGTACTACTTTTCATTTTTATTGTCCTAAAATCCTAAATGTCAAAAAATTTTGCAGCCACTGTACATTGACTCAATGGGTCAAAGAAAACACTACATATAGACACAATGAAGAACCATCAAGACTACACTTCATATTCAGTTCCGAGCCTGAAATTGTGGACAAAATGAATTATAAGACACCAATTGGGAAGAGTGACCACATACTAATAGAGTTCGAGTTTAAGGAACAAAATGATGTGAGAAGAAATGAGAAACACAGAGAAGGAAGATTAATGTACGACAAAACTGATTTTATAAAACTTAAGACAATTTTTTCAAAATGCTAGTTAGGCAAAATTTTCAAATGATGAAACAAAGAGAAGTGGAACACTTTTAAAGAAAAATATAAGGAGGGAACAGATAAACATGTATCTAAGCAGAAACAAAAAGGGGTTTACATAAAGTGTTGGTGTAATAAAAAGTGTAGCAATGCTAAAGATAGAAGAGACAAAGCCTGGAAAAAAGAAAAAAGTGACTAAATGGCAAACATACATCAAACTGAGAAATGAATATGCAGATATAAGCAGAGAGGAAAAATGAAACTATGAAACAGATATAATAGATAATTGCAAAGACCAACCTAAACTATTTTACAGTGAAATAGTGAAACTGTGTGAAGGAAATAAAGAATACATAGAAGATGTAGAAATGGCTGAAGTAATGACCAGACACTTTGGGTCTGTATTTAAATTGAAAGCTCACAAATGTGGGATGAAGGAGAGCGAGAAGGGTCCCCCAAAATGAAAGAAATAATGGTAACACAGAAAGAAATAAGGGACCAAATAAAGAACCTTGACGTCAGAAAGTCATATGGGCCCAATGGAATAGCGAACTGGATACTGAAAGAATGTTTAGATGAACTAACCGATGAAATACACAAGATAATTGACTTCTCAAAGAAGGAAAAGTACCACAAGATTGGAAAAATGCAAATATTTCACCAATATACAAAGGAGGAGATAAAGAAAATCCAACAAACTATAGACTGGTATCCCTTACGAGCACAATTGCAAAAATATGCAAAAGAATTATTAGAAATAAATGGATTAAACACTTGGAAGAAAACAAAATACTAAACCCCAAACAATTTGGATTTAGAAGTGGAAGATCATGTACTACAAACTTAATATGCTTTTACTCATGATTAATAGAAATAATACAAGAAAGAGATGGTTGGGCAGACTGTGCCTTCTTGGACTTACAAAAGGCTTTTGACAAAGTACCTCACAAAAAGCTACTAAAGAAAAATTGAAACAATAGGTGGAATACAGGGAAAATTATTGGAATGAATGAAAAATTTCTTGAACAGAAGAAAAATGAGGGTGGTGATTAGAAAAAAGAACTCAAATTGGGTAGATATGATAAGCGAAGTCCCCCAAGGCTCTGTATTGGCTCCAATGTTTGCTGTTTATATAAACGACATGGATAAAGGCGTGGAATGTTATATGAACTTCTTTGCAGATGATGCAAAACTACTGAAGAGAGTAAGTTCAGAAGAAGATTGCAAATCTTTTCAAGAAGACCTGGACAAGGTCTGGAAATGGAATAAAAAGAATGAAGTGAATTTCAACATTAAGAAATTTAGTATAATAGAATTTGGAAAAAGCAAAAATAGAATATAGGGTCAATATAAAATTGGTACAAAGGAAATTATAAAAGTAAACTCAGAAAAGGACCTAGGAGTAACTATCTTTAATGACATGAAACCACACAAACATGTTAACAAAATAGTTGGAGAAACTTCTAACTTAATAAGATCAATGAGAGTGGATGAGGAAATGGTAAAGAAGATACTAGTTACACTGGTAAGACTAAAGCTGGAATATGCAGCATCTCTATGGACACCTAGTACAAAAGAAAACATAAAGAAACTAGAAAGAATTCAAAGAGCAATGAAAAAGATGGCACCAACACTTTGCAAGTTGACATATGAACAGAGATTGGACAAACTAAACTTATCAACCCTAGAACAAAGAAGTGAAAGAGGTGATTTGCTAACCATCTACAGAATTATGAAAGGGATGGAAATTCTTGAAAGGGATGACCTACTACAATGGGACAGAAGAAATACAAGAGGACACAAGAAGAAACTTAAGACAGTTACAGAAGAGATAGATGGAACAAACTGAAAGAGGAAACAGTGAGTGCTAAAACTATACATGATTTTAAGAAAGAACTGGATGCGGAAAGATACAACTGCGGGTCACTACAAGCATAGTTCTCCTCCTGCAAAATGCTAGGTAAATAAATACACCCAGTACCAAAAAGAATATAAAGAAAATCAAAAGAATCCAGAGAGCAGCTACAAAAATGGCTCTTGCACTTTCAAACTAACTTGTCACATGAGGAGAGACTAGATAAATACAATATATATGGAGAGAAATGAGAAATACAGAGAAGGAAGACTGATGTACAATGAAACAGATTTTGGGAAACTTAAGAAATTCTTTCAAAATGCAAACTGGGAAAAAAAATTCAAAGAAGAAACACAAGTGGAAGAGAAATGGATGATTTTGATGGAAATTTATAATAAAGGAGTGAATAAATACATACCAAGACAGAAACAGGAAAAGGTGTACATTAAGTGGTGGTTCAACAGAAAATGCAGTGAAGTGAAAAATAAAGCTCAGAAAAGATGGAGGGAAAAAAAAAAAAAAAAAAAAAAAAATTGAGTGGCAAATATACATCAACCATAGAAATGAATATGTAAAAGTGTGCGGAGAGGAAAAAAGAAACTATGAAAAAGACATCATAGAAAAGTGTAAAGATCAAACCAAACTATTCTATACAGTAGATACGTGAATGGTAAACTTAAAAATAAACAGGAAATGGTGAAATTATGCCACAGAAATATAATATATACAGAAGATTTAGAAATGGCTGAAGTCATGAACAACCACTTCAAGTCAGTTTTTACTAGAGAAAAAGTACAGCAATGGGACAAAGGAAGTGAAGTACGATCACCCCCATGAGGGAAATAACAATAAAACAAAAAGAAATAATGGGTCCACTAACAAGCCTTGATGTCAGGAAATCACATGGCCCAGATGGAATTGCAAATTGGATACTAAAAGTATGTAAAGAAGAATTAATGGACAAAATATAGAACATAATAAATTGCTCACTTAAATGAAGGAAAAATACCAAAGGACTGGAAACATGCCAATATTGTACTAATACATAAAGGAGGAATCAAAGAACCAACAAATCATAGACCAGTCTCCCTTACAAGCACTGGAGCCAAAAATTGTGAAAAAAAAAACTTAAAGAATAGATGGATAAAACACCTGGAAGAGACAATCTGGATTCAGACAGGGAAGGTCATGTGTCATAAACTTAATCTGTTTCTACTCAAGACTAATAGATATAATGCAAAAAGGAACAGATGGGCTGATTGTGCTTTCCTAGACTTACAAAAAGCCTTTGACAAAGTAAAAGAAAAGATTTCTTGCATGGCAAAAAAATAAAAGTAGTGCTCAGAGAAAAGAATTCAGCTTGGGAGGTGATTAGTCTCCCTTATAAGCACTGTAGCCAATTATCAAGAATAGATGGATAAAACATCTGGAAGAAAACAATATAATAAACCAGAGACAATTTGGATTCAAACAGGGAAGATCATGTGCCACAAACTTAATCTGTTTCTACTCAAGACTAATAGATATAATGCAAGAAGGGATGGATGGGCTGATTGTGCTTTCCTAGACTTACAAAAAGCCTTTGACAACCACACAAAAAATTATATGGAAAAAAAAATAAAAAATTAAAACATAGGAGGGATACAAGGTAATACTAAATTAGATGGATTTCTTGCATGGCAGAAAATTTTTTGTGCTCAGAGAAAAGAATTCAGCTTGGGAGGAGGTGATTAGTGGAGTTCCACAGGGATCAGTACTGGCTCTAATAAATGTTCACTATTTATGTGAATGACATGGATGAAGATGTGGATCATTACATGAGCTTCTTTTTAGACGATGCCAAATTGCTGAGGAAAGTGAATACTGAAACATATTGTGAATCACTACAGAGGGACCTAAACAAGGTTTGGAAATGGAGCCAAAAGTGGGAAGTAGATTTTAACATACAGAAATGTAGCATATTGGAGTTTGGAAAAAGTAAAAAAAGAATATCAGGACAACATACAATTGGAACAAAAGAAGAAAGTGGGATCAGAAAAAGACCTGGGAGTAATTATCTCAAATGACATGTCCCCTTATAAACAGATAAACAAAATTATAGGATAATCTTACAATTTGCTAAGATCAATAAAGGTGGCTTTTACCTATTTATATGAAGGAATGGTTAAAAAATACTAGTCATACTAATAAGGCCTTGACTAGAGTATGCTGTGACACTATGGTCACCCAGTACCAAAAAAGAATATACAGGTAGTCGTCAACTTATGACTGATCAACTTTACGACCATCTGGTCGGTAGGCATCTCCCTTACCAAATGAAAGAAAAGTATAGTGTATATATTTATGTTCAACAATTTTATCACAAGCCATTCCAAGGCTCCATACACCTAATCTGAAAACTTTGTCTCAGTTACATGTTGTCTTATTTATTTTGTAACAATATCTTTTTGTCATCCCTTGGTAATTTTTTTTTATGAAACTCCTCCCTCCTATGTACATCATGATCAAATCTCCCACACACACATCTCTCTGATTCATTTTGTTCAGTCCTTCTTCAAAAGATCAATTTCTCATACAAGGAATCAGCATAGTTTTCCTCTGTATCACCTCCAGTCTATGTATCTAGATGTATGGAATAAGGGGGAGGCTATTCAAAGTGGTCAGATGGCTTAACTCAAGAAATAAGATCTTGTGTTAGGGTAGGAAATTTTGATGATAGCTTGAAATGAAAGTGGGGCTGCACTAGGGTTGTGTAATGTCACCATGGTTGCTCAAAATGTACAGATAGTCATCGACTTACGACCAGTTTTTCCGATTTATTATCATGCACATAAAAAAATTAATGAACTCCACTGGCATGGCGTGGTGCCACTCACAAAAACAAATGTTTCCCACTACTGATTACAACCCACTCACATGGAGCACCAAATCAGTCTTTGTCAGGATCGGTGGATGCTGGGTAGGGGCTGTCCAGAGGGTAAACACTGGAAGACTGTGTGGTTTATCTGCAGGGAAGTGTAGATTTTCACTTAATCTCTATCGCATGTGTCCGTGGCTTGACTGTAGCAATTCACCAAGTGTTTGGTGACAAGTGGGGAGTGACTTCTGGGTCTGGGTGCGAAAAGAGAGATGAATGTTGAGCTCAATGCCCATATGCCAGGCAACTGGGAGGAGGTCTCAAGGTGATGATTGTGGCTTTGTGAGTGGTGGGAGACATGGCTACTGAAAGTGATGATGTTCCTTGGGTTCCAAGGCGATCATTGCTTTTGATGGGCTCCGTCGGGCCTTACATACCAGTGAGACAGTTAGAGATGGCCAAGCCAGTTAGCATCTTGTGCACTGGTTGGCAGCTGTCATTATTGCTCTGACCCATAACTAATGGTTACTACTTTCTGGTATGCAGCTTAGCTTGTTCCAGCCGAGCTCGTGTTGTGCATGTCGATTGGCTGAGAGTGAGCCGCTGTGAACTGCAGCGCATTGAGTAAAGGATAACTCCCTAACATGCCCCAATGAAAGTCTAGGCTGGAGATGAGGTTGTTAAATCCTCAAAAAGAAATCAGCAAAGTAGTTGTTCACCACGAATCCTAGCAGCTGGGATATGAATTCCTTGAACTGCGGCGAGGGGTTCTTCTCTGGGGTATGATAGATAATCCTAAAATTTTTACTCATACATTTAGAAGAAAGACCGACTTGCGACTGAATTGATTAACAACTGGTCAGTCAGAACCTAACCTGGTTGTAAGTCAATGACTACCTGTAAAGAAGATTTAACAAATCCAGAGAGCAACCACAAATATGGCTCCAACACTTCCAAACCTGTCATATGAGGATAGATTTGCTAAACTGAAATTACTGACTTTGGAACAAGGAAGAGAAAGAGGCAACCTGCTGACCATTTACAGAATCATGAAAGGCACAATAGTACTTGATAGAGAGGACTTGTTAAATTGGGATAAGAGAAATACAAGGGGACATGATAAGAAACTTAGAAAGTATATAGAAGAGACCTGGAAGAAAAAAAAAAAAAAAAAAAAAATCCACGCAGTGTGTGCAAACACTATATATGAATTTAAGAGCAAACTAAACACAGCGAGATACAAAGACAGGACACCAAGAGCATAGCTCCCCTTCCCGTAAGATACTAGGTAAAATACGATGAAGATGTATGAAGAATGAACATAATCTCTGACATCACTGCGAAGCAGATGGTGCCACAGGTAGGTTTTATAAGAATGGCTGAAGCAATATTTTGGGGATAATATCAGTAATTTCATACTGCAATAATAAAAAATTAGTTTCTGTGTAATTTGTTTATCTATTATTGACTTTGCTATGTACTAAGAACATTCTAGTAAAATTAGACACTTTTAATTTTTTTAAATTGTTACACCTTAAACATTGTTATTATCAATGCCTTTTCTAGACATCTCCATCATCAACTCTCCACTATAATTTTTACCTGGCCCTCTAAAATTTCCTACTACTCCATGTATTGGATCATCCCCTACTCTAGTATTGTGATCCCCCAACATTACTACTTTGACATTCCTCCCAAAACTCTCAGAGCACTCATTTAAATCTACTCAAAAAGCCTCCCTTCCTTATTCACTCTTCTCACTACCAGGTCTATATGCACATACAAAAACCCACATCTCCAATCTTAGTTTCACCTTCACCCACACAAGCCTTGAAGATATTTCCCTCCATGCCATTTCTTATCTCATCACTTAACAGTAGAGCTACTTCTTCTCTCCTTCACCCTCTCATCACTACTGACACTCTCCCCACCACATTCCAAACTTAAAATCACCCCTCTCTTTTACATACATACATATACCAAGGCTTCCTCCCCCTTACAATGGGGGTAGCCAAAAAGAAAAAGGCATAAAATCACTCCCACCCATTCCACCCCTGAATACACTCCACACCCCTCCACCCTCCCTCTTATCTGAGCACCTCCTGAATGACGGGTCATCCCTGCACCTTGCCCACTGCCCCTCTCTTTTACTTATGCTAAAACATCCATCTTCCTTTTCACTTGCCAAGCAGATTAGAGAGTCATTAGTTGTGGTGAAGGTCAAAGGGATGGTGTTTTGAACCCTGCCACCAATAGATTTGTAGTTAGTTATCTACAATGGATTGCTGGTGGTTTGGTGAGATAAACTCAATGAGGTGTCTTTGCTTAATGTTCCAGTCTTCTCTGATTTATGAGTACATGTAACCTCCAAGGTAAAATCAGGGGGTTGCCAGATTCTAAATTTATACAGGTACAAGTAGGCTGTTGCCATATTTACAATTCGTTCAATATTATTTACAAGTGGTGCCATATGCTGATCAGAAGGTTGTTGAGTCAGTAGTTGGCAATGATGATATAAGATGCATCTATTGTTGTTGGAGGTGTTGGGTACTGGCCCGAAACACTGGCACCTCTGGTCACTGTTCAGGTCTGGAGACAATGGGAATGTCTCTTGGGAGGAAAATCCGACCACAATGGGAAATCCCTTGAGAGTTTATTGAAAATGTAGAGTTCACACTCACTCCATATGCATGCTTGCACACATGTGCACACTGGACATCTAAAGGTTGACTCTTGTTTTCAATCATCTTGCTCAGTTACCACTGTCTACAGTAAGATTGATACTCATCGAAGATAACAAGTAATACAAGATCTGTGCAGAACCTTGGTATGAAGATACATACACGTAATGTCCCCCAAATCAGGCTCGCCCAAAGTGGCTCGACAAAGAAACTGAAAAAAGTATCTTTAAAAAGAGACAGGCTTATAAGAAATATAAGTGCTCGGGTGCATCTAATGACTATGAAAGTTATGTATCAATACAGAGAAACTTAAAAAAGACAATAAGAAAAAGAAAACGACAATACGAAATGAACATCGCTGAGAAATCCAAAGAGAATCCCAAAGAATTCTATAGTTACATTAGAGATAAAAAGGTTGTTAGGAATCACATTGGTCCACTATTATCTGCTGACGGTCAACTTGAATATTCAAATGAAGGAATGTGTAATATCTTAAACAATTATCTTAGCTCGGTATTCGTAAACGAAACACCTCAAGGTGAATTCCAAACTGAAACCTGTGAAAAGTCTGGGGTAAACTTACTCGGTACGGTAAATATAACAAAAGAAACAATTAAAAGGTGTATAGAGAAACTCAAAGTTAATAAAACACCAGGGCCTGACGGTTGGCATCCAAGAATCTTAAAGGAAATGAAAAATGAGATTGTTGTTCCATTAGAAATTATTTTCAAGAAATCCATCATATCCGGAGATGTCCCAAGAGAATGGAAGCTAGCTAACGTTACTCCCATATTCAAAAAAGGTGACAAAAAGAAACCAAATAACTATAGGCCTATAAGTTTGACTTCAATCGTAGGAAAAATAATGGAAACTATCATCAGAGATGCTATCGAACATCATTTAGAAAGTAACCGTTTGATAAATGGTAGCCAGCATGGTTTCAGACGGAAACGTTCTTGCGTGACTAACTTACTCGAATTCTACAACACAGTTATCTCGAATTATGACAAAAGAAACAATATAGATTTAGTATATCTAGACTTTGCAAAAGCTTTTGATACCGTCCCACACGAAAGACTACTTACTAAATTAGCTTTGCATGGAATAAGTGGTAGCCTATTAGGTTGGACTAGTAATTGGTTGAATGATCGAAAACAGAGAGTTGTTTTAAATGGAAAAACTTCTGGATGGAAAAGTGTTGCAAGTGGAGTTCCTCAGGTTTCCGTTCTTGGGCCACTTCTATTCATAGTATATATAAATGATATAGACCATGGACTAAAATCTACTGTTTCCAAATTTGCTGATGATACAAAACTGTGCGGAGTGGCAAATGATCACTCAAACCAATTAGATATTCAAGAAGATTTAGATCAATTACAGCAATGGTCTGAAAAGTGGCTAATGAAATTTAACACAAGTAAATGCAAGGTAATGCACATAGGTAAAAATAACAGTAAGTACGATTACTTTTCTTTCTAGGATATATGCCCCGTGGGGCTACAGGGAAAAGGATGCCTAGTCCCTCTCCCCGTCCCTTTCTTCTCGCCTCTTACGATCCAAGTGGGATACTTGGTGGCAGTATTCTTTTCCCCCACCACAGAAAGAGAATACTCAGAGAAATGGTACAGGACAGCAACAAGGGGTTGGGGGACAGCATAACGGAGGGACAGTCGTAGTATAAAAGTGTCATCATTTCTCTATGACAGAATTTCTTCTATCATAGACAAAATGATGTGTGGCTCTGGTCCATAGGGGCACCCCATATAGACCCTAAAGTATCGACTGCATGCTACTTTGCCACAATAACAAGCAGCCAATACCCCAGACGGGGGGTCGCCGATTAAATGAAGCGGCCTTGCTGTGGATGTGCTGTGTCTTGCGACACTGCTTCTGACCCAGGGCGGTGGGCAGGGTGCAGGGATGACCCATCATCCAGGAGGTGCTCAGATGAGAGGGAGGGTGGGAGGGGTGTGGAGTGTATTTAGGGATGAAATGGGTGGGAGTGTTTTTATGCCTTTCCCTTTTTGGCTACCTCCCTTGGAAGGGGGAAAAAGCCTTGGTATGTATGTATGTAAGTATGATTACAAGTTATTTGGAAATTCGTTAACAAAAGTGGATAGTGAAAAAGATCTCGGCGTAATTATCAGTAACGACCTCAAATCATCCAAGCAGTGTATTTCAGCCTCTGAGAAAGCAAATAAGATTCTAGGACTGATTGCGCGATCTTTTGATTTCAAAAGTCCATCACTCATTAAAAAGCTATATAAATCGTTAGTTTGTCCACATTTGGAATATGCTGTTTCCGTATGGTCACCGAATCTCATTAAAGACATTGACAGATTGGAAAGAGTACAACGGCGAGCCACAAAACTGATTCCAAATATAAAAAATAAATCATACGAAAATCGACTAAAACATATGAATCTGTTTTCCCTAAAAAAGCGTAGATCTCAGAGGTGACTTGATACAGGTCTTTAAAATTCTAAAGGGAATTGACAACATCAAAAGTGACAAAATTTTTACATTGAATGAGAATCAGACAAGAAACAATGGTCTTAAACTCTCCGGAAATAGATTCAATTTGGAGGTAGGTAGAAACAACTTTGCCAACCGTGTAGTAAATGAATGGAATAAACTTCCTGCACAGGTAGTGCAATGTAGTTCAGTTCGAAGCTTTAAGAATTATTTAGATAAATACCTAAGTAAGATGCTGTAATGATTATAATTTATCTTATATTATTTGTTTTTGTTTTGTTATCATTTGTCTGTCTGATTTTTATTTATTATTAGTTATATGTCAATTTATTATTATTTACTATTTACCTGTTTGTTTATTATTTAACTATACCTATGCATTTATTTATTTATGTATTTTATTTGTTATTTACATTATCATAGTTTTTATTTATTATTTTATTATTAATATGATTTTTTTTTTCGCATCCGACCTAGATAGGGATCAAAAGGTCTCCTGTCGGCATGCTCCGCCTTTGTAATCCTTTGTAATGGTGGTATCAGGAAATATTCATGATTAATGAAATAGATTAAATTGTATGATCATGTGGAAGTAGATATTATTTCCTTTCACCAAGGCAAAATATACTATCATGATGTTGTTGCTCAATTTTGAAGATTATAGTGGGAAAGGGGAACTGGAGGTTTTGGGGGAGAGGATTGGTGATGGTCCTCTATTGCAGGGGTAGTAAGTTTGTGAAGAAATAGTCTATGTTGAGGCCACAGGGGACTCTTTTGACATGATCTTTATGCAAGGCAGTCTCTGTAAGATTGTACAGCCTGAATACTCTATTTTTTTTACTCATATCCAATGATACAATAGGGTCCACAGAATTCAGGGGAGAGCTTCAAGGTGGGGGTGTGGTTAAGGATGTAAACAATGTCTCCAATTTCAAAGGTACAATCTCTGGCTGATTTGTTATGCAAATGGACCTTTGTTTTTAGATGAAGAGTATTATGGATTCTTTTGAAAAGATTATTGAAATTTGCTACTTTGACCTTGACATAATCATTGAAATTGTAAATGGGAGGTAATTCTGAAAGATCATATGGGAGCCTTTTGTCCAAGCCAAAGTGGACAAAATGAGGTGATTCCAATATTAACCTGTTAATGGAACTATTTATACAAGCTTGAATCATGGGGGTATATTCATCCCAAGAAAGGTGAAGATCAGAAGCAAGGTGTCTAAGAACAATGAGAATCTTTCTATTCTGGCATTCAACTAAGTCATTTGAACTTGAGTGATAAGAAGTAGTGTTGCATTTTTTATTTGAAAGTAATTACAAATGTGCAAAAGAATCTCATTGTTGAATTCAGTCTTGTTGTCAGAAATCAGAGTTTTGTGTGTAGTGAAGGGGCACATGAATTTGTCAATAAGGGTCTTTGCTACGTGTTGTGCTGTCTTGTCTGGTAGGGGGAAAGAATACAAAATTGTGAAAAATAGTAGACACAGACAGAGGTATTGGTTTCTGCTATGTATCAATGGTAATTTAAGAAGATCAATAGCAACTGTGTCAAATGGTTTGGAAGGGGTAGGATAAGTTAGAATTAGAACATGACCACTGATATGATGATATGATCTTTCTTTGATGTAGAGCTGATGACTGAAAGCAGGGAAATGCCACTGACACAGAAAGTTTCTGGCATACAGAGTACATTGGTGTCTTGTGCTTGAAAAACTCTGTGTATCTTTGTATACTCACTAGGGAGCAGCATCTTTGGGCTGATAAGCACTGCATGAGTGTGTTTGAGTGTAGATAACACTTCCAAGATTGGGGTGGATTTGTTGTTAAATTCCTCTAAGAGGGGCAAGAAGGTGTCCTCTGGCGGTGAAAGATCAACGGTATTTACTGGGTGTTTTGTCTTGACTGTCCCTCCGTTATGCTGTCCCCCAACCCTTGTTGCTATACTGTACCATTTCTCTAAGTATTTTCTTTTTCTATGGTGGGGGAATTCCCTGTGGTGGGGGAAAAGAATACTGCCACCAAGTATTCCCACTTGGATCGTAAGAGGCGAGAAAAAAAGGGACGGGGATTGGGACTAGGCATCCCTCTCCTTGTAGCCCTACAGGGCACATTCCTAGAAAAAAAGGCAGAGGCATAAGAGGGCCTCGGTCCAGCACCCTAAGGTTTGGGTCTTTTAATGTGCGTGGATGTGGTACAGATGAGAGTAAAAGGGAAGAGATAGGTAGTATGTTTGTGAGAAGAAAGATGGATGTGTTGGCTTTGAGTGAAACTAAGCTGAAAGGGAAGGGCGATTGTAAGTTTGGGAGTGTAAGTGGGAGGTTATCAGGAGTGAAGAGAGGGCGAGGGAGGGAAGGGGTGGCTATACTAGTAAGTGAAGAGATAGGTAAACGTGTAGTGGAGTGGAAGGAGGTTTCCTCAAGGATAATGTGGATGAAGGTGAAACTGGGAAAGGAGATGTGGGTTTTTGTAAGTGCATATGGGCCTGGCAGTGACAAGAATGTAAAAGAAAGGGAGGCCTTTTGGATAGATTTAAATGAGTGCATAGAGGGTTTAGGGAGAAGTGTAAATGTAATAGTACTGGGAGACCTTAATGCTAGGGTAGGAAAGGAGCCAATTGATGGAGTGGTTGGGAAATGTGGAGTTCCAGGAAAGAATCGTAGTGGAGAGTTGATGGTGGAAATGTGTCTAGAGAGTTGATGATAGCAAATACAGTGTTTAGGAAGAAAGTCAAGCATAAGTACACATGGGAGAGGGTGGTGGAGGGAAAGGTGGTAGATAAGAGCTTTAATGGACTATGTAGTGGTAAATAGGATTATGATAGAAAGAGTTAGGGATGTACATGTGCTAAGGGGAAAGGGTGGGGGAATATCAGATCATTTTCTGGTGGAAGGTAAGTTGAGAGTGGAGGACAAATGGAGGAAGAGGAAAGGGACAAAAGGTAGGGAGGTGCGTAGAGTGAACTCTCTAAACGAAGAGGAAAAGGAGAAGGAGTACAAGAGGAAGCTGAAGGAGGAGTGGGAGGGAGTGAAGGATAGAGTGGAGGTAGGTGTGGAGGAGGAATGGGGATGGTTCAAGGAGGGAGTCATAAAGTGTGCAAGGATGGTGTGTGGAACAAGAAGGTCAGGAGGAAATAGAAGGAAGGGTAGTGAATGGTGGGATGAGGAAATGAAGAAGGTTGTAGAAGAGAAGAAGCGAGCTTTCACAGATTGGTTACAAAGTAGGACGAGGGAGTCATATGAGACGTACAGGGAAAAGAAAAGAGAGGTAAAGAAAAAGGTAAAGGAGGCAAAGAGGAGAGCAGATGTAAAATGGGGTAAGAGTATGACAGAAAATTTTGAAAGTAATAAAAAGATGTTTTGGAAAGAAATTAAGAGAGGAAAAGGAGGCGAATCAAGTAGAGAAGAAAAGGTAAAAGGTGCAGATGGAGAGATGATAATGGAGGAGAAGGCAGTAAGGGGAAGATGGGCAGAGTATTTTAGGGAGTTGCTTAATGTGAAGGAGGATAGGGAGGGAAAGATAGCTGCAGTGGGAAATGCTAAGAAAATGAGAGTGATGAGTGAGGAAAATGGAGGAGAAATAAGGAAGGATGAAGTGAAGGCAGCAGTTAAGATGATGAAAGCAGGTAAGGCACCTGGTCTGGATGGATGCCATGCAGAATGTGTTAAAAAAGGAGGTATAGTGATGGTGGACTGGCTGGTGAGGTTATTTAATGTTTACTGGAGAGAAGGTAGAGTGCCAGAGGACTGGAGGAGTGCATGTATAGTTCCACTTTACAAGGGAAAGGGGGACAAGTGTGAATGTAGTAGTTTCAGAGGGATTAGCTTGTTAAGTGTAGTTGGGAAGGCTTATGGGAGGATCTTGATTGAGAGGATTAGGAGAGGAACAGAGGGAGTAATTGGTGAGGAACAGTGTGGGTTTAGGACAGGTAGAGGTTGTGTAGATCAGATTTTTGTGGTAAGACAGATATGTGAGAAAGCTATAGGTAAGGGGAAGGATGTTTTCTGGGCCTTTATGGATCTGGAAAAGGCTTACGACAGGGTAGACAGAAAGGCACTGTGGGAGGTTATGCGGATATACGGGATAGGAGGAAAGCTTCTCAGAGCTGTCAAGAGTTTTTATGAGAGTAGTAGAGCTTGTGTTAGGATTAGAAATGGAGAGAGTGAGTGGTTTGAGGTAAAGGTGGGACTTCGTCAGGGATGCGTTATGTCACCCTGGCTGTTCAACTTATACATGGATGGGGTGGTGCGAGAGGTGAATGCAAGGGTAGTGGGTCAGGGATTGGAGATGGTTAAGGAAAATGGAGTAAAGTGGGAGGTGAGCCAGCTGTTGTTTGCGGACGACACTGCGATTGTGGCAGGATCGGTGGAGGGATTGAGGAAGCTGGTGACAGAGTTTGGGAGAGTGTGTGATAGAAAAAAGCTGAAGATAAATGTGGATAAAAGTAAGGTGATGAGATGTACAAGGGGTGAAAGTGGCAGTAATCTGGAAGTGAGCATTAAGGGAGAGTGACTGGAGGAAGTGGATAGTTTTAGATATTTGGGTGCAAATGTGGCAGGAAAGGGTGGAGTGAAGGTGGAGGTAGAATGTAGATTGAGAGAAGCGAGTAAATGCCTTGGTGGTTTAAAAAGTGTAATGAGGAATAGGAACCTGGGAATGGATGCTAAGAAGAGACTGTATGAAGGAGTGATTGTGCCAACAGCACTGTATGGAGCAGAAACATGGAACATGAGAGAGGAAGAGAGAAGGAGCTTGAATGTGTTTGAGATGAGGTGTCTGAGAAGTATGATGGGGGTTACTAGGCTAGATAGAGTGAGAAATGAGGAGGTGAGGAGGAGAACAGGGGTGGAAAGGGAGCTGGGAGATAGGGTGGATGAAAGAGTATTAGGATGGTTTGGACACATGGAAAGAATGAGTGAAGAAAGACTAGTAAAGGAGGTATGGAAGGCAGATGTGGAGGGAGTGAACATGAGGGGACGTCCTAGGATGAGATGGATGGATGGGGTGAAGGGGGCTTTGGGGAAGAGGGGAATGTCTGTTGAGGAAGGATGGGAGAGGACAGAAGACAGGGGTGAATGGAGAATGGTTGTATATGGAAAATGTTGTGATGCATGAGGTGGATTGGACGGGGGAATGGGGGTGAGGTAGTGTGTGTGAGCAAAAATTTTTGACGCAGCCCGAAGGGATTTCTCCCCGTCCTCTCCTTTATATGGGGGGACGGAGAGGGGGGGTCGCCGATTTAATGAAGCGGCCTTGCTGTGGATGTGCTGTGTCCTGTGACACTGCTTCTGACCCAGGGCAGTGGACAGGGTGCAGGGATGACCCGTCATCTAGGAGGTGCTAAGATGGGAGGGAGGGTGGAGGGGTGTGGAGTGTTTTCGGGGATGAAATGGGTGGGAAAGTTTTTGTGCCTTGTCCTTTTTGGCTACCCCCCTGGTAAGGGGGAAGAAAGCCTTGGTATATGTATGTATGTTGTCTTTATTTTTGCTGATTTGGACATGTGGGATGAGTTAGTGTGTCTGTTACATTTGGAACTGTCCTTGGTGTGCATTGAGTCTTTGTATTTTGTAGTCACAAAGGAGATGTGTTATGTGAATGCCTTGCAGGATATGTGTTACGTGAATGTCTAGCAGGAGAGTGATCTGGGGATTATGGTCTAAGTTGCCTCCGTGCTAGCAGCACATGGTAATGATCACTTGTGTGAAAACATGTACCGTGATGATCACAGTGTCTGTTTGGTTGTGAAGGGTATCTGTGGTAACACGTGTTTATAAGGTGTCCTGGTTTGAAGCAGTACGTACAAACCATTGGTGTGAGCAATGCTGAGTGCAAGATGCATGTCTTGATCTCGTGTTATGTATTTAATTACCTAGTTGTATTTTACGGGAAGGAGAGCTATGCTCGTGGTGACCCATTTTTGTATCTCACAAGATCAAGTATGTTCTTAAATTCTTGTATTGTGTTTGCACACACTATTTTTTTGTCCAATTTGTTCCACATATCTATCACTCTGTGTGGGAAGCTCTTCTTTTTCAGGTCTCTTCTGTAGTTGAGTTACATTGCATGTCCTCTTGTTTTTTCTCTCTCTTTATTAAGTCCTCTCTATCAAGGCGTTCTTTTCCTTTTGTAATTCTGTAGATGGTTAGTAGGTCCCCTTGTTCTCTTCTTTGTTCCAGGGTCGGCAATTCCAGTTCAGCCAGTCTTTGTTCATATGTCAGGTTTGAAAGTGTTGGGGCCATCTTTGTCGTTGCTCTTTGTATTCTTTCTAATTTTCTTATATTCTTTTTTGTACTGGGTGACCATATCAGCGCTGCATATTCCAGTTTTGGTCTTATCAGTGTTTGTAATATTTTCTTAATAATTTCTTTATCCAGGTATTTAAAGGCCACCTTTATTGATCTCAACAAATTGTAGGTTTCTCCGACTATTTTATTTATATGTTTATCTGGCAACATGCCTTTGGTGATGATTACTCCTAGGTCCCTTTCAGAATTTACTTTCTTTACTTTTCCGTCAATTTTAAACTGTCCTGATATTCTATTCTTGCTTTTCCCAAATTCAATTATACTGCATTCCTTGATGCTTAATTCTACTTCCCATTTCTTGCTCCACTCTGAGACTTTGTTCAGATCACTCTGTAATGAATCACAGTCTATTTCAGAGTTTATTCTCTTTAATAACTTTGCGTCATCTGCAAAGAAGTTCATGTAACATTCAATACTTTTGTCCATGTCATTTACATATAAAGCAAATATTATCGGAGCCATGTGAGGGTGACTGTGTGGGTGGGGGTGATTGGTACTGACTGGCTCTGGATCTGGGTGATAGCTTTGTCACTGTCAGAGAATTTCCTCAAGAATTCACCTAGTATTTAGTTGTATTTACCTAGTTGTATCTTACGGGAGGGGGAGCTACACTCATGGTGTCCTGTCTTTGTATCTCGCAGTGTCTAGTTTGCTCTTAAATTCATGTAGTTTTTGTACACACTTGTCATATTTCCACCATGATCATGACATGTTACGCAATGGACGCGAGGATCACACACAGATAACGTGGAAGACTTGGAGGCTGGCAGCGGAGGAACAACGGACTCATGCTTTCAACACGACCTGTTACATCACAGACGCAGGCATCGTGCACACAAATGACGTAGAAAACTTAAACCTGTTACATAATGGACACAGGCATCACGCAAATGACGTAGAAGACTTAAACCTATTACATGACGGACATGGGCATCACGCACACAAATGATGAAGAAGACTTGGAGGTCAGCAGCGGAGGAATACAAAATCAGGGCCTTCTGCCAGCAGAGGTCAGAGGGCACATAAATCAAATGAAGAAAAGAAGTAGGTCCCTCACTTCCATGCCCTGTTGCTTATATGTTTTAGATAAGTATTAGTGACTTTATTGTATGCCTTCTTCACACAAAAATAAAGATACTGGTAAATTGTGTGGAGCTGGGTAAATAGAAATAGGATAGGTTACATAGACATACATTGGCACCTGTGCCATGGCACTGGTGTTGTACAGCTGTAGCATAAAAAAAGATGCGCGGGCACTTTTGAGCCCCTGATTACCGCGCCCACACTCTGTTCACACCGATTAACTAGTAAGATTTAATAGTAATGATTTGGATATTAGATTAAGTGATTGCACTCTACCATCTTTTCTTTATCTTGATCGCAAGAGGCTAAAATGTCGACCTAGGATTCTGGATTGCAGGAGCTACTCGAACCACGGTTTATGATTCGATGTATCAACGCAAATACAGGGCTTAGCATGTGACACACTACTGTTTTGTCCAGTTTGTTCCAGACATCCACCACTCTGTGAATATGTTAAAATATGCAGGGAAGAAAAAGTAACTAAGAGAAAGACATACTAGAAAAATTCAAGGATCAGCCAAAGCTATTCTATATAAATGGTAAACTAAAAAACAAACAGGAAATAGTGAAGCTATGCCAAGGGAATATAGAATACACAGAAGATATCGAAATAACTAAAGTTATATGCAAACACTTCAAGTCCATTTTCACTAGAAAAAAGAAAGAAAATATATATAGTAATAATAATAATAATAATACATACATACATATACCAAGGCTTTTTCCCCCTTCCAAGGGAGGTAGCCAAAAAGGGAAAGGCATAAAAACACTCCCACCCATTTCATCCCTAAATACACTCCACACCCCTCCCACCCTCCCTCTCATCTGAGCACCTCCTGGATGACGGGTCATCCCTGCACCCTGCCCACCGCCCTGGGTCAGAAGCAGTGTCGCAAGACACAGCACATCCACAGCAAGGCCGCTTCATTTAATCGGCGACCCCCCCTCTCCGTCCCCCCTTGCATATAAGGAGAGGACGGGGAGAAATCCCTTTGGGCTGCGTCAAAATTTACTCACACATACTACCCCACCCCCCCACCCATTCCTCCTCATGCAACCACAACAGTGAATAATAATAATAATAATAATAAAAAAAAAATATATATATATATACAACATTGGGATGAAGGGAGAGAAGTGAAATCCCCCCATGAAGGAAATAATAGTAACATGGAAAGAAATAATGGGTCAAATAATGAACCTTGATGTCAGGAAATCACAAGGCCTGGATGGAATAACAAATTGGATATTGAAAGAAACTGGAAAAATGCTGATATCATACCAATTTATAAAGGAAATATGGATGACCCAACAAATTACAGACTGGTTTCCCTTACAAGCATGGTAGCTAAAATCTAGGAAAAAGCTATAAAAAGATGGATACCTGGAGGATAACAATATACTGAATCTGAGACAATTCGGATTTAGATAGGGAAGATCATGTACCACTAATTTGATCTGTTTTTACTCAAGACTACTAGATCTAATACAAGAAAGGGACAGATGGGCTGACTGTGTTTTACTAGGTCTACAAAAAGCTTTTGATAAAGTCCCTCACAAAAACTATTAAGAAAACTGGAAACCATAGGAGGGATACAAGGCCAACTACTGAAATGGATGGAGGACTTTTTGCATGGAAGAAAAATGATGGTAATGTTCAGAGATAAGACTTCTACTTGGGAAGAGGTAGTGGAGTATCACAAGGATCAGCATTGGCTACAATAATGTTTGCCATTTATGTGAATGACATGGACGAGGGTGTGGAATGTTACACGAGTTTCTTTGCAGATGATGCAAAATTGTTAAAGAGTACTGAAACAGACTGTGACTCATTACAGAGAGATCTGAACAGGGTTTGGGAATGGAGTCAGAAGTGGGAAGTGGAATTCAACATTAAAAAATGCATAATGGAATTTGGAAGAAAAAAAAAAAAAAAAAAAAAAAAAAAAAAAAAAAAAAATTACAATATAAAATCAGTGAAAAAGAAGTAAAGAAAGAGAGATCTGAAAAAGACCTGGGAGTGATCATCACAAAAGATGTCCCCTGACAAACATAAACAAAATTGTCAGCAAAACCTATAACTTGCTAAGATCAATAAAAGTGGCTTTTATTTACTTGGATGAAGAAATGGTAAAGAAAATACTAATCACATTGCGAAGGCCTAAATTGGTCACCCAGTACAAAAAAGAATACGAGGAAGATTGAGAGAATCCAGAGAGCAACTACGAAGATGGCCCCAACACTATCAAAATTCTATGAAGATTGTTAAATTGGAGTTGCTATCTCTGGAATAAAGAAGAGAAAGATGCGACTTGTTGACCATCTACAGAATTATGAAAGGCATGGAAGTCCTTGATAGAGAAGACTTACTAAATTGGGATAAGAGAAACACAAGCAGGCATGGAAGAAGCTCAAAAAGGACAGTTATAGAAGAGACCTGAAAAAGAACAGCTCCATAGAGTGGTGGATGTATGGAACATATTAGACAAAACAACAGTGTGTGCAAAAACAATACAAGAATTTAAGGGCAAACTAGATATGGAGAGAAACAAAGACAGGACATGAGAATAGTTCCCCTTCCCATAAGTTACAAATAGGTAAATACTTTCAAATTTTTCCTCTCTGCCTCTCTTAAATTCCATGTCTCTGCTCCATATAAAGCTGTTGGTACAATCACCCTTTCATACAATTTCCTCTTTACATCCATTCCCAGATGCCTATTTCTCATGACACTATTTCCCCAAGGCATTTACTTGTCTTGCTACATTATTTCTGATCCAGAGCAATGGGCAGTATACAGAGATGACCCATCACGCATGAGGAGCTAAGATGAAAGAAAGGAAGGGGTGATGGAGGGGAGTAAAATGGGTGGGAGCAGGTATGTGCCTTTGACTTGGCTACCTCCCTTACAAAGGGAAAAAAGTTCTTGTGGTATATATATATATATATTTAAATATATGTATATGTCACAATGTGTCATGATATGACATGAGGATATGCGAGTGTAATGCTTATGTAAGTAGTGTTAGGTAATGTTAGTCCACATATTCCTGCGAGAGTTATATAACATTGTAACTGCCCTTACTAGCTATCTTATGGTGGTAATAAATAAATTGATGTTGAATTCGACCACTACTAGGCTACCTAAAGCTGGATAATGAGGTATAGGACTATAATATTAGGTAACTTATGATAATTACAAGAAAAAAAATTGCTGCAGAGTACAAGAGAGGAGTGCACATATGGATCCATTTATAGTGAAAGGTCAAAGGTCAATACATTGGCACGTGGAAGTAGTGATATCACAAATTGTGCTTAGTTCTTAGCAACATTCAGATAGTAAATGATAAATTGTAAACCTTCTTCACTCAAAAATAAAGTGGAAGGGTTGTATGAAGCCAGGTAAATAGGAGTATAGACTAGACCTATAGAACCAGCAAAATGGTACCTACCATTGGCACTTGTACGTGCTCCACATATAAAAAGTGGGTTGTGTGCTATACCAACACATTCATGCCCTCATTTAAACACCTCGTACTTTGCAAGTTCACTCTGTCAATTTTTATGTTATGTAATTGAAGTAGTTATATTTGGCACTTCACCTTTATTTCATATTCAGTGTAAGAAAATCACTCAACTAAAGGCATAAAGCATGCTGGCAATTGGATTGACAGAACTGATCAAATTGTGACCAGGTTTGATACAGCAAATAAAATAAACATGCCCGATCATGACATATAAATGGGAGCCTGTCCAGGATTATTTTTCTTCTTCATTGGGTGAAATAATTGGTATGTGCAAAACACTAGATAGAAAAAAGTAGAAAATTTAGATCACACCAAGTATATTCAAACCATGACCGATCAAAAACCAGAAGAGCATCCACCAGATTTGTTTGTTAACATACAATAGGCATACAAATAGAAAAAAAAAAAGGCATGCTCAAGCAGTTTAAATCATACTGACAGCATGCAGCCAATACCCCAGATGGGGTATTGGCTGCATGCTGTTATGGCAAAGTAGCATGCAGTTGATACTTTAGGGTCTATAAGGGGCACCCCTACGGACCAGAGCCACACATCATTTTGTCTGTGATAGAGGAGGACATTGCTCATTGAGAAATGATGAAACTTTTATTATACTGCTACTGTCCCTCCGTTATGCTGTCCCCCAACCCCTTGTTGCTGTCCTGTACAATTTCTCTGAATTTCATTTCCTGGTTTTACCTACCCTGTGGTAAGGGGAAAAGAATGCTGCCACCAAGTATTCCCACTTAGATTGTAAGAGGCGAGAAAAACAGGGTGGGGATTGGGACCAGGCATCCTTCTCCCTGTAGCCCCACAGGGTACATTCCTTAAAAAAGTAAAGGTATAATAGGGTCTAGGAGTTTTCCAACCAGCACCCTAAGGTTTGGGTCTTTTAATGTACATGGATGTGGTACACACGAGAGTAAAAGGGAAGAGATAGGTAGTATGTTTGTGAGAACAAAGATGAATGTGTTGGCTTTGAGTGAAACTAAGATGAGAGGGAGGGGCGAGTGTGAGTTTGGGAGTGTAGTTGGTAGGTTCTCAGGAGTGAAGAGAGGGCGAAGGAGAGAAGGGGTGGCTATACATAAATAAGATTCTGGGACTGATTGCGCGATCTTTTGATTTCAAAAGTCCATCACTCATTAAAAAGCTATATAAATCGTTAGTTCGTCCACATTTGGAATATGCTGTTTCCGTATGGTCACCGAATCTCATTAAAGACATTGACAGACTGGAAAAAGTACAACGGCGAGCCACAAAACTGATTCCAAATATCAAAAATAAATCATATGAAAATCGACTAAAGCACATGAATCTGTTTTCCTTAAAAAAGCGTAGACTCAGAGGTGACTTGATACAGATCTTTAAGATTTTAAAGGGAATTGACATCAAAAGTGACAAAATTTTCACATTGAATGAGAATCAGACAAGAAACAATGGTCTCAAACTGTCCGGAAATAGATTCAATTTGGAAGTAGGTAGAAACAACTTTGCCAACCGTGTAGTTAATGAATGGAATAAACTTCCTGCATAGGTAGTGCAATGTAGTTCAGTTCGAAGCTTTAAGAATCATTTAGATAAATACCTAAGTAAGATGCTGTAATGATTATAATTTATCTTATATTATTTGTTTTTGTTTTGTTATCATTTGTCTCTGATTTTCATTTATTATTAGTTATATGTCAATTTATTATTATTTACTATTTACCTGTTTGTTTATTATTTTAACTATACCTATGCATTTATGTATTTTATTTGTTATTTACATTATTATAGTTTTTATTTATTATTTTATTATTAATATGATTTTTTTTTTTTTTTTTTTTTTTTTGCATCCGACCTAGATATGGATCAAAAGGTCTCCTGTCGGCATGCTCCGCCTTTGTAATCCTTATACTAATAAGTGAAGAGATAGGTAAACGTGTAGTGGAGTGGAAGGAGGTTTCCTCAAGGTTAATGTGGATGAAGGTGAAATTGGGAAAGGAGATGTGGGTTTTTGTAAATGCATATGGACCTGGTGGTGAGGAGAGTGTAGAAGAAAGGGAGGCTTTTTGGATAGATTTAAATGAGTGCATAGAGGGATTAGGGAGGAATGTCAATGTAGTGGTATTGGGAGACCTTAATGCTAGGGTAGGAAATGAACCAATTGATGGTGTGGTTGGGAAATGTGGAGTTCCAGGAAAGAATTGTAGTGAAGAGTTGATGGTGAAGATGTGTCTAGAGAGTTGATGATAGCAAATACAGTGTTTTGGAAGAAAGTCAAGCATAAGTACACATGGGAGAGGGTGGTGGATAGAAGGCTGGTAGATAGAGCATTAATGGACTATGTAGTAGTAGATAGGAGTATAATAGGAACAGTTAAGGATGTACATGTTTTAAGGGGAGAGAGTGGGGGAATATCAGATCATTTTTTGGAAGGCAAGTTGAGAGTGGAGGAAAGATGGAGAGAGAGGAAAAGGACAAAAGGTAGGGAGGTGCTTAGGGTGAACAAAAGAAATGAGAAGGAAAAGGAGGAGTACAAGAGGAAGCTGAGAGAGGAGTGGGAGGGAGTGAAGGATAGAGTAGAGCTAGGAGTGGAGGAGGAATGGGGATGGTTCAAGGAGGGAGTCACAAAGTGTGCAAAGATGGTGTGTGGAACAAGAAGGACAGGAGGAAATAGAAGGAAGGGTAGTGAGTGGTGGGATGAGGAAACAAAGAATGTTGTAGAGAAGTGAGCTTTCACAGATTGGTTATGAAACAGGACGAGGGAGTGATATGAGAGGTACAAAGAAAAGAGAAGAGAAGTAAAGGACAAGGTGAAGGAGGCAAGGAGGAGAGCAGATGTGAAATGGGGTAAGAGTATGACAGAAAATTTTGAAAGTAATAAAAAGATGTTTTGAAGAGAAATTAAGAAAGGAAGAGGAGGCAAATCAAGTAGAGAAGAAAAGGTAAAAGGTGCAGATGGAGAGATGATAATGGAAGAAAAGGCAGTAAGAGGAAGGTGGGCAGAGTATTTCAGGGAGTTGCTAAATGTGAAGGAGGATAAGGAGGGAAAGATAGTTGCAGTGGGAAGTGGTACAAAAATGTGAGTGATGAGTGAGGAAAATGGAGGAGAAATAAGGAAGGATGAAGTGAAAGCAGCTGTTAAGATGATGAAAGCAGGTAAGGCACCTAGTCTGGATGGATGCCATGCAGAATGTCTAAAAAAAAGTAGGTACAGTGATGGTGGACTGGCTGGTGAGGTTATATGTTTGTTGGAGAGAGGGTAGAGTGCCGTAGGACTGGAGGAGTGCCTGTATAGTTCCACTCTACAAGGGAAGCGGGGACAAGTGTGAGTGTAGTAGTTTCAGAGGGATTAGCTTAAGTGTAGTTGGGAAGGCTTATGGGAGGATCTTGATTGAGAGGATTAGGAGAGGAACAGAGGGACTAATTGGTGAGGAACAGTGTGGATTTAGGACAGGTAGAGGTTGTGTAGATCAGATTTTTGTGGTACGACAGATATATGAGAAAGTTATAGGAAAAGGTAAGGATATTTTCTGGGCTTTTACGGATCTGGAAAAGGCTTATGACAGGATAGACAGGAAGGCACTGGGGGAGGTTTTGCAGATATACGGGATAGGAGGAAAGTTTTTAGGAGCTGTCAGAGTTTTTAGGAGAGTAGTAGAGCATGTGTCAGGATTAGAAATGGAGAGAGTGGTTCAAGGTAAAGGTGGTACTTCGTCAGGGATGTGTTATGTCGCCCTGGCTGTTCAGCTTATACATGGATGGGGTGGTGCGAGAGGTAAATGCAAGGGTGGTGGGTCTGGGATTGGAGATGGTTAAAGAAAATGGAGAAAAGTGGGAGGTGAGCCAGCTGTTGTTTGTGGATGACACTGTGCTTGTAGCAGGATCAGAGGAGGGATTGAGGAAGTTAGTGACAGAGTTTGGGAGTGTGTGTGAAAGAAGAAAGTTGAAGATAAATGTGGGTAAAAGTAAGGTGATGAGATGTACAAGGGGTGAAAGTGGCAGCAGACTGGAAGTGAGCATTAAGGGAGAGTGACTGGAGGAAGTGGATAGTTTTAGATACTTGGGTGCGAATGTGGCAGGAAAGGGAGGAGTGGAGGTGGAGGTAGAATGTAAATTGAGAGAAGCGAGTAAATGCCTTGGTGGATTAAAAAGTGTAATGAGAAATAGACATCTGGGAATGGATGCTTTGAGGAGATTGTATGGAGTGATTGTGCCAACAGCACTGTATGGGGCAGAAACATGGAACATAAGAGAGGAAGAGAGAAAGAGTTTGAATGTGTTTGAGATGTGTCTGAGAAGTATGATAGGGGTTACTAGGATGGATAGAGTGAGAAATGAGGAGGTGAGGAGGAGAACTGGGGTTGTAAGGGAGTTGGGAGATAGGGTGGATGAAAGGGTATTGGGATGGTTTGGACACATGGAAAGAATGAGTGAAGAAAGACTAGTAAAAGAGGTATGGAAGGCAGATGTGGAGGGAGTGAACATGTGGGGGCGACCTAGGATGAGATGGATGGATGGGGTAAAAGGGGCTTTGGGGAAGAGGGGAATGTCTGTTGAGGAAGGACGGGAGAGGACAGAAGACAGGGGTGAATGGAAAATGGTTGTATATGGATGATGTTGTGATGCATGAGATGGAATGGGTGGGGGGATGGGGGTTGAGGTAGTATGAGAAAAATGTGATGCAGCCCGAAGGGATTTCTCTCCGTCTTCTCCTTTTCTGCATGAGGGGATGGAGAGGGGGGTCGCCGATTTAATGAGGCAGCCTTGGTGTGGATGTGCTGTGTCTTGAGTCACTGCTTCTGACCCAGGACAGTGGACAAGATGCAGGGATGACCTTTCATCCAAGAGGTGCCAAGATAAGAGGGAGGGTAGAGGGTGGAGGGGAGTGGAGTGTATTAGGGATGGAATGGGTGGGAATGATTTTTATGCCTTTGTTTTTTGGCTACCTCCCTTGTAAGGAAAGAGAAAGAAATCACAATATGGAGGAAGATAAGTGAAAGTTGGATAGGTGAGGGAAGTAGAGATGAAAGACATCGTGAAGTTGATCTTAGATGAGAGACAGGATTTCAAAGAGAAACACAAAGTTGAAGCCCAGCACAATGCATAATGGCTACTTTGATTAACTGATCTGAACTTAGAAAAGGAAAGACTCCTAGAAAAGTGTGAGAAATGATTAACTTGGATGAGTAGGGAGAATATAGAGGATATTGTCATAAAGACAAATCAACTTGCCCCCAATTTTGATGAAAGGGAACCAGAATGGTTCTTTTCAACATTTGAGGGCACAACAAGACAAATGGGATGATCAGCAATGACAAAACCTAACCTACCCCCAAAAGCCTTAAGTGTGTACATGGTATTTGATAAGGAAAGTATATATAATTATAATAAAATTAAGGATGAAATACTAAAGGCATATGAGATTACCCCAGAACATTTCAGATGAAAATTCAGACGATTTTGAGGGATATTAGTTATGGATATATGGATCTAGCCAAGAATGTAAGGAGTAACCTAGACAAATGGCTACATGCAGAAAATGCAATAACTGCTGAGAAAATCAAGGTATCTGCAATTGAACAATTCTTTAACTTATTGAACGATGAAGCTAGGTTATATGTGACTATGCAGAAGTGTGAAACTTTTGTTACAGGTGGCAAGTTTTGCAGAAAATTTTGCATTAAGAATGAGTGAACCTGGGAGAAACATAATACAAACTCCAAGGGGTACGAACAGAGGTGTGTATGTGATTCCGAGTCAGAGATATGTATTTTACCTAGTTGTATTTACCTAATTGTATTTTGCAGGAAGAGGACTATGCTCGTAGTGACCTGCTATTATATCTTTCCACATCCAGTTTTTTCTTAAAGTCATGTATAGTTTTAGCACTCACTGTTTCCTCATTCAGTTTGTTCCATATATCTATCACTGTGTGGGAAGCTATTCTTTTTCAGATCTCTTCTGTAACTGTCTTTAAGTTTCTTCTCATGTCCTCTTGTATTTCTTCTGTCCCATTTTAGTAGGTCATCCCTATCAAGAGTTTCCCTCCCTTTCATAATTCTGTAAATGGTTATCAAATCACCTCTTTCTCTTCCGTGTTCCAGGGTTGGTAAATTTAGTTTATCCAATCTTTGTTTGTACATCAAATTGCAATGTGTTGGTGCTATCTTTGTTGTTGCTCTTTGAATTCTTTCTATTTTTTTTATTATTATTATTATTTTTTTTTTGTACTAGGAGTCCATAGTGATGCTGCGTATTCCAATTTTGGTCTTATCAGTGTAACTAGTATTTTCTTTACCATTTCTTCATCAATGTTGTCAAAGGCTACTTTAATTGATCTTAACAAGTTAAAAGTTTCTCCAACTAATTTGTTGACATGTTTGTCTAGTGTCATGAGATAGTTACTCCTAGGTCCCTTTCTGAGTTCACCTTTTTAACTTCCTTTGTACCAATTTTATAATGACCCAAGATTCAATTTTTGCCTTTTCCAAATTTCATTATACAGTACTACATTTCTTGATGTTAAAGTTCACTTCACTCTTCTGACTCCATTTCCAGACTTTGTCCAGGTCTTCTTGAAAAGATTTGCAGTGTTCCTCTGTACTTACTCTCTTTAGTAGTTTTGTATCACCTGCAAAGAAGTTCATACAACATTCCACACCTTCATCCATATCATTTATGTAAATAGCAAACATTATCAGAGCCAATATCAGAGCTTATCATATCTTCCCAATTTGAGTCTCTAAGTACCACCCTCATTTTTCTTCTGTTCAAGAAATCTTTCATCCTTTCCATTAATTTTCTTTGTATTTCACCTATTGTTTTAATTATTCTTAGTTGCTTTTTGTGTGGTACTTTGTCAAAAGCCTTTTGTAAGTCCAAGAGAGCACAATCTGCCCATCTGTCTCTTTCTTGTATTATTTCTATTAATCTTGAGTAAAAGCATATTAAGTTTGTAGAACATGATCTTCTACTTCTAAAACCAAATTGTTTAGGATTTAGTATATTGTTCTCTTCAAATTGTTTAATCCATTTATTTTTAATAACTTTTTCACATATTTTTGCTATTGTGCTTGTAAGGAATACTGGTCTATACCATATTTGATGGCTCATAAGACGCACCTTAAAAAAAGTGTCAGGAAATGAGCCTGCATCCTATGAGGCCAAGGTTGAGCATTGAGGCAGTGGTTGGTGGTAAGTCTATGGCAACAGAGGCCCTAAAATTAAACCCCAGACATCTTGGCACACATAAACAAAGTAATGATTGGTACTACACCACAAAACAACTCTTTCTTTCATGGTAACAATATATAACATGTCATACTGGTAATTCACAAAGAATGACACCAGAATGACTCCCACAGCATGACCAAACACATCAGGTTTCATCAAGAAGCTTACAATATCTCAAGTTTAGCAGGTAAAAAATGCTTGGGATAAAGTTAAAACAGACTGGTACTTTCATTAAAAAAATGTGGCATTAGTAATGACCTTGACGGCACAGAGGATGACCTTCTATATGAAGGCAATGACTCTTCTGGTAGTGATTCTGATGACCTTGAGGACTGCAAGGATGATAGTGACAATGATTTTGTGGGATTTGAATTCGAATAAGAAAGCTACAGTTGTCCTAGGTAAATTTCAGGATATAGAAAACTTATTTATTTTCACGGATTTGAAAAAAAAAAAAAAACTACTATGTAATTTTCAGGAGGAATAAAACCAATTTACATTCACAGATTTGAACTTGAATAAAAAGTAGGTAAACTACAATAATTTGTTTTATTTCAAAATGAATAGAATGAATTTATTTTCACTTCTCTGAATTTTAATAAAAAAATACAATTGTACTAAATTTCATGATGAATAAAAAACATTCTTTTGTATTGGAAATATAATGAATATTTCAAAATTAATAAAGTATGTTTTAGAAAATAAGGTTGGTAAATCTGCTTTCACATATCCTTTGGCTTTGAAAATGTACTAAAATACTATATTAAATTTATGTGTAGAATGATGATAAAAAAAAAGAAAATATTATGAACAAACTTTACTATATCTGCAGGCTTTCACAGAGAACCCAGGTATAGAAATATAATGAGAAATAGAGATATTAATGACATTTTGGATGATTTAATAGAGCTCAAAAGTGAGTATAAAATAACGTACAAAGAGGTAGCTATGCTTAGGAAAGCCAATGAGGAGAATAATAGGGATATAGATGATTTAAAAAGGGAATTAAATAAATTAAAGGAGTAAAAAAGGAGATAAAAGATCAAATGCAAGCAGTGACTGAAAAGGTGGAAGAAAAAATCAAAGAAAATTATCTACAGGAAATAAACAGAGGAAAGTTGAACAGGAATGTCAAAAAGTATCCCTTAAAGAAATAATGGAGAAACAGGTCAAGGAAAATACCAAGGAAACTGTGATCCAAGTAAAGAGAACGGCAACTTAGTTAGGGACACGGTGGATAAAAAAAGGTGCATTGTAATCTATGACATTAAAGAGAAGCATGATGTGCCTAGATATCAGAGGGAGAAAGGGATTACTAAGGAAATTCTGAAAGAATTACAAGCGAAAGGACAAGGTTTGGATAGGGAAACTGAGACCTATAGGATGGGCAGGTACTCTAAAGAAAAATAATACAGGCCACTGAAAGTAAAGCTTAGATCTCAAACAATTGCCGAGGAAGTACTATCCAGAACAATGAAATTAGCAAATAGTGAACATTACAAGAATGTATGGATAAAAAAAGAAATGAGTGAAGAAAAAGAAAAAGAAAAAGAACTTGGAAACGAAGTGAATGAAAAAGGAAAAAAGAACTGAAACTGGGAAAAAAAAAAAAAAAATGGAGAGTGGTAGACTGAGGCTGAGAAAATGGTATATAAGGAAAAAGGAAACAAAGACAGAAAAAGACGAGGAGAAAGGAAATTAAAAATAGCTTATACCAATATAGATGGAATAACTTCAGGAATGAATGAATTAAATGATTATCTGGCCTTAGAAAAACCAGACATAATGGGAATAGTGGAAACTAAATTAAAGTGTTCTCCACCACCCAACACTATGGGACTAGGTTTATACAGCTGCTGGACAAAAAATAGAAAGGATAAACAGGGTGGCGGAGTATTAATTTTGACTAATAAAGATTTAAATGTAACAAAAATAACATGGAAAAAATAATGTAGAATCAATTATGATACAAGTTGAAAGCAAACATGAAGAGTACAAAATTTGTAGTAGTGTATGTGCCCCCCCCCCCCCCAAAAAAAAAAAAAAAAAAAAAAAAAAAAAAAAAAAACGCGGGAACAAAAAAAAAAAAAAGGATTTGAGAAATAAATTAAAAAAAAATAATATAAAAAAAAAAAAAAAAAAAAAAACAGTCCTGGACAGAAAGTGATCATTCCAAAATATTAGAAGATACAAAATATGAATTAACAAATGTATTGAAGGACAGAGGAAATACAGTAATTATGGGTGACTTTAATTCAAAAGAAATATGTTGGGAGGAAATGACAGTGAAGGGCGGAGAGGAACTCTGGGGCAACATTCTGCTCGACATGACCATCAAATACACAATGACTCAATGGATAAGGGAAAATACCAGATACAGAGGTAGTGAAGAACCATCAAGGCTGGATTTAATACTTACAACAGAGCCTGAAATTGTTGATAAAATTGATTAGAAAACTCTGATAAGAGTGACCATGTACTAATAAAACTTGAGTTGAAAGAGCAAATGGATCAAAGCAGAAATGATAAACATAGAATAGGAAGACTAATGTACAACAAAACAAATTTTGAGAAACTCAAAAAAATTCTTTCGCAACATGAATTGGGAAAAATTCCTAAATGAAGAAACAGGGATGGAAGAGAAATGGAATATACTAAAAGAAATTTATAATGAGTGAGTGAATAATACATACCACAATAAAAAATGGAAAGAACATTCATAAAAAGCTGGTACAACAAAAGGTGTAGTGAGGCTAAGGATAAAAGGGACAAAGCTTGGAAGAAATGGAAAAGAGACAAAAAAGAAAAAAAAAAAAGCAAATGGCTAATGTACATCAAACTAAGAAATGGTTATGTAAAAATACCCAGAGATGAAAAGAGAAACTACGAAAAAAAAAAAATGAAAAATGCAAGGAAAAACCCAAGCTATTTTACAGGCATGTAAATGGCAAACTGAAGAATTAACAAGAAATAGAAAAGCTGCACCAAGCTAAATATGAATATACAGAAAAACTGGAAATGGCTGAAATTATGAACCACTTTAAATTAGTATTCAAAATAGAAAACTCACCTAACTGTGAGGAAATAGAGATATCCCTCTCAATGAAAGAAATAATTGTAACACAGAAGGAAATCAGCAGCCAAATCAAAACCCTTGACATCAGAAAATCACATGGTCCAGACGGAATTGCAAATTGGATACTGAAAGAATGCATGGAAGAATTAACAGATAAAATATACAATATAATTAAATTCTCACTTAAAGAAGGAAAAGTGCCACAGGACTGTAAAAATGCAAACATTTTACTGATTTATAAGGGAGGAAACAAGGAAGACCCATCAAATTACAGACCAGTCTCCTTGACAAGCACAGTAGCAAAAATTTGCGAAACAGTCGTCAAAAATAGATGGGTTAAACATTTGGAAGAAAAAACTATACTGAATCCAAATAAATTTGGATTCAGATAAGGAAGATCATGTACAACAAACTTGATCTGCTTCTACTCAAGATTAATAGACATAATACAAGAGAGAGATGGTTAGGCAGACTGTGCCTTTCTGGACCTACAAAAGGCATTTGATAAGGTATCACACAATAAACTAATAAGGTAGAGTCAATAGGTGGCATCAGAGGAAAATTATTGGAATAGATGAAAGACTTCCTGACTGGGAGGAAAATGATAGTAGAGATAAATTCTCATATTGGGAAGAAATGAAAAATGGTGTCCTGCAGGAATCAGTACTGGCCCCGATCATGTTTGCCATATACATAAATGACATGGATGAAGGAGTGTTATATGAATTTCTTTGCAGACGATGCAAAAATACTAAAGAGAGTAAAAACTGAGGAGTGCAACTCATTACAACAAGACTTGGACAAGATCTGGAAATGGACTCAAAAGTGGGAAGTAAAATTCAATATCAAGGAATGTAGTATAATGTAATTTGGAAAAAGTAAAAACAGACTATTGAGAGATTATAAAATTGGTGAAGAAAAGGTAAAAAAAGTAAACTCAGAAAAAGACCTTGGAGTGATGATCAGCAAAGACTTGACACCGGATAAGCATATTAATAAAATAGTCGGAGAAACCTACAATTTATTGAGGTCAATAAAAGTGGCATTTGCCTATTTGGATGAGGAAATGATAAAAAAATAATAATAATAATAACTACACTAACAGGACCAAAACTTGAGTATGCAGCAACACTATGGACACCCAGTACCAAAAAGAATATAAAAAAAATAGAAAGAATACGTGGAGCAACAACAAAACTGGCACCAACTCTTTCCAAAATGACATATGAGCAAAGGCTGTCCAAATTAGAATTACCAACTCTGGAACAAAGATGGGAAAGAGGAACCTACTATCAATAGGATTATGAAGGGAACAGAAATCTTAGATAAGAATGATTTATTGAAATGGGACAATGGAAAAACAAGAGGACATGAAAAGAAACTAAAAAAAGATAATTACAGAAGAGATCTGAAAAGAAAGAAAAAAAAAAAAGCTTCCCACAAAGAGTGATAGATACTTGGAACAAATTAGACAAAGAAACAGTGTGTGCAAACACTATTCAAGAATTTAAGAAAAAAACTTTATGCTGAGAGATACAAAGACGGGTCACCATGAGCATAGCTCCCTTCCTGTATAATACAACTAGGTAAATACAGTCACTGCCGATGCCATATGCCAGGTACATGTTTACATCTCACAACAGGATTGGTACGTAGTCTACTAGCAAATACTAAAACTTTTAAATGCATAGTCCTGGTATCTAATAATGATCTAAATGCATGCGAGAGTCTTCAAATGTCAGGTGAAATCCATTATTCATATTCAGAGCTTAAATTTGCTCATTTATCTTTTTTTTTTCCCATTTCAATGCCTGCCAAAATTGGGTGCGTCTTATGAGCCATCAAATATGGTAGTTTGTTGGATTTTCTTTGTCTCCTTTGTATATTGATACAATATTTGCAATTTCCCAATCTTGTGGTACCGTACTTTTCCTTCTTTGTGTGAGAAGTCAATTATCTTGTGTATTTTGTGTTAGTTCATCTATACATTCTTTTAATATCCAGTTCGCAATTCCATCAGGCTCATATGACTTTCTGACATCAAGGTTCTTTATTTGGTCCCTTATTTCTTTCTGTCACCATTATTTCTTTCATTTTGAGGAATATGTGAGGCCACAAGTAAGGACTAGTTGGAGGAGATAAGTCCAGTGCTTTAACTGTGGTAGATTTGGGCATAGAACTCAGGATTGTTATGCTAGGCCAAATGGACAAAGGTATAGGCAGGAAATGGGAAACAACCAAACCAGGCAGGAGATTATATGTGTAGAAGGAAACAGGAAGGAAATGGATCAAAACAGTAGATGCTATACCTGCAGTAAATACGGTCACAGGACAGAAAATTGCCCCAAGGGAAATAGAAGCAAGGGGGACACACAAGACTGGAGACAAGGAAAGGACTATAGCAAGACAAAGGAGAAGGAAGTAGCAGGGAACAAAGATAACAATTGCTGTGTAGGTGAAGGTAGGTTAGACAAGATGAAAGATACAAGAGTAAACCAAGAGTGGTTGCCTTATGTGAATGATGCCAAGATAGGCATAGAGGGAAATGCCAAGATAGGCATAGAGGGAAATGGCAAGATAGGCATAGAAGGAAATGGGAAATGCAGCCAAGGCTCTGTGAAACACAGGGGCATCCCGCACCATTGTGGGGCTAAATGTAATACCAGGATTAGAAAATAGACATAGGTCAGTTTATCATGGTATTAGCTGGAGTGACAACACCGGCACCCATAGTTAAGGTATTACTTGAAATTGGTGATTGGACAGCGGGCATTGAAATAGGAATAGCAGAACTTCCAGTGAAGGGGATAGATGTCCTCCTCAGGAATGATATAGGATAGTCCAGGATAGACTAAAGATGGTAAATGACTGTGACCAGACAATCGATGACAAATCTGACATGGAGGATCCAGTAGCAGTCATTACCAGTTCTCAGACCAAGAAGGATTGAGAGGAAGATGAACAAAATTGGAGACAGAATCAAATTCCTGTTTGAAGATATTGCAGACAAGACCCTGAAAGAATTATAAGATGAACTTAGCATGGAAGAGAAGTGGGTAGCAGCAGAGGATGTAGGAGGAGACCTGGGAGGTGATGCCTAAGCAGAAGAAATGATCCTTGAGAAACCCATAAACAGAGAGGAACTCATCTGAGTACAACAGGAGGAGCTGAAGATGTGCCAAACAGCTGAGGAGGAGCAAGAAGAAGAGGAGTACAGCAAGACAGAGTTCATTATGGAAGATGGTGTACTTCTGAGAAAATATAAAGTGCCAGAGAAGGTAAGAGGTGATGTCATTACACAAATTGTAGTTCCACAAAAGATTGGGGAGATCATGAGGCTGGCTCATGAGGATATCTGTACCCACCTTGGAGTACTTAACCATTTTTATTGACCATGTTTGTCAGATGTTAAAGAGGATAGGCAATGTATAGTGTGTCTGTTGGCCAGGAAACCTAATGACACTCCCAAGAAGGTACCCATATGCAGAGTTCCTGTCAGTGAGGAACCTTTCAGTAGAGTAGTTGTTGATTGTGTAGACCTTTCCCAAAGGCTAAGTTGGGAAGTCATTTCTGCTTACCCTTATTTGTCAATCCACACAGTATACTGAAGTGATACCCCTGTCAAACATAAAAGCAAGGACAATCACTAAGGACTTAATGTCTTACTTTAGTAAGATGGGTATACCTCGGGAAGTACAAAGCAACAGAGACACTAACTTTTTAAGTGGGATATTCAAGGAAGCCCACAAAGTCAAGAGAATCTTGAAAGGTTCCACAGAACTCTAGAACACACGATCAGAGCATTTATCTTAGTTTGAAAAGGATTAGGATGAAGGCATAGATCTGCTATTACATGCCACTAGAATAATGAACAAAGGTTCTAGGATTTTCTTTTTATCTGATGTTTGGTAGAACTCCATGAAAGCCCCTTCCCTACTTATATGAGATGATGTTGTCAAAAGATTCAAAAGGAAATACTCCTTACTCAAAGCTTGTAGGTACTAACTTCAAAAAAGTTAGAATTGGTCAGAAAAATAGCTAAGAAGAGCCTAGAAAGGTCATAAGAAGTTTACAAAGGTTATTATGATAGGAAAACTATTAAAGAGAATCTAATGTTGGAGATTGTTTTAATATCTCATCAGCGTACCTCACTGCATCCAAAATATGAAGGACCATTATAATTGCTTGAGAGAAGGGGGCGGTGATAACTCCATAATGAGAAATCTGAAGAGAAAAACAAGTGTGCAACAAGCACAGATAAACCTCTTGAAGGAATTTCAGGGTGGATTAGAGGAGCAAGCAGTGAGTGTGACTGAGATGGGACAAACTGATGGAAACTCTGATTCAGATGTTGGGAATTTAAATTTCTTTTATGATTTAGACAGGTCAGACATAAGTGAGGCATTGGAAGGATCTCTGTCATCACTAGCAGAAGAGATGTGTGAAGAAGTTCAAGCACTCCTCTGCAAGAATTCCAAGATATTTTCCTCATGCCCCACTGTTACTCAAGCCATATCACACAACGCTGTCTTAGAAGATGGAGCCAAGCCAGTGAGGCGGACCACTTACAGATTGTCACCCCAGAAGAGGATTATGGAGAAAGAAGTGAAGTAGCTTATGGATCAAGGATTAATGGAGCCTAGTATAGTCCTTGGGCTTCACCAGCTGTGTTAGTATTAAAACCTGGAGGTGGGTGGAGACTATGTGTTGATTACAGAAAGGTGGACTCTTACCATCTCCCCAGAAAAGATTATCTCATTGAGGAAGTTGCTGCTGCAAACTTTTTATCAAAGATAAATTTGATGAAGGGAGATCCCTCTTATAAGCAGAACTACCAAGATATCTGCTTTTGTTATCCCACAAGGGCACTTTTAATACAAAGTGGCCCCATTTGGAATGAAAAATAGTGGAGTGTCTTTTCAATGCCTTGTACACTGACTAGTTGAGGGACTACCAAGTGTTAGAACATACTCAGATGACAGAATTATGTTTGCTGATACATGGAATGATCATATGAATAGGTTGAAAGGTTTACTTGACAGACTGAAACAAGCCCAACTTACTATAAACCTGAAGAACAGTACCTCTGGGAAGAGCACCACTGAATATCTAGGACATCAAGTTGGCCAGAACTGCATCACACTGTTAGAACCCAGGGTGAAGGATATACAAGGTCCTGAAGACAAAATGAGGTATCAAAAGATTCATGGGCATGCTTGGATTCTATTGAAGGTACTGTCCAAACCTTGCAGAGGTAGCTGCTCCTTTAACCTGCATGCTCTCTTATAATCATTTCAGGTGGGATGAAGGTGCAGATGCAGTCATTGAAGAATGTAAAGAGCTTCTCTCACTGTCCTGTCTTGATAGCTCCAAATTATAGTAAGACCTTTAAACTTTTTTGTCATGTAGCAATACATGCTATGCTTGCTCAGGAAATGGATTGTGTCATGAGGCCCATTTTATTTATATCTCATATAATGAAAGAGTATCAAAGGAAATATCCCACCATCAAAAAGGAGGCTTTCAGCCTCATATCAGCCTTGAAGAAATTTCAAATTTTTCTCAAAAAAAAGTAGTCATGCTTAGTGACCATAACATTTTCATCTGGGGAAGGGGGATGTGTCATGATATGACACGAAGATATGTTAGTGTAATGCAGTAGCTTATGTAAATTGTTAGGTAACATTAGTCCACATATCCCTGTGAGAGTTGTTGTTGTCCCTGTGAGAGTTATATAACATTGTAACTGCCCTTACTAGCTATCTTATGGTGACAATACATAAATTGATACTTAAATTGATATTGAATTCAACCACTACTAGGCTATCTTAAGCTGGATAATGAGATATAGGACTATATTATGTAACTTATGATAAATGATCAGTAACATGAAAATTGCTGCAAAGTACACATAGGGGATTTGCAGTGAAAGGTCAAGGGTCAATACAACAAGGATGGCATATGGAAGTAGTGACATCCCAAATTGTGCTTAGTTCTTTGCAAGAAGGATTGTGTGAAGCCAGGTAAATAGGAGTATAGACTAGGCCTATAGTTACAGCAAAATGGCACCTGCCATTGACACTTGTATGTGCCCCACATATAAAAAAGGGTTGTGTGCTGTATTTACCTAGTTGTATTATATGGGAAGAGAGCTATGCTGGTAGTGACCCATCTTTGTATCTTTCAGCATCTAGTTTGTTCTTAAATTCTTGTATAGTTTTTGCACACACTGTTGCCTCATCCAATTTGTTCCAGGCATCTATCACTCTGTGTAGGAAACTATTCTTTTTCAGATCTCTTCTACAACTAACCTTTTTGAGTTTCTTTTCATGTCCTCTTGTTTTTCTCTTATTCCACTTTAATAAATCTTCTTTGTCGAGGACTTCCATCCCTTTCATAATTCTGTAAATGGCCAGTATATCTCTTCTTTTTCTTCTTTGTTCCAGGGTTGGTAGTTCCAGTTTGGACAATCTTTGTTCATATGTCAATTTGAAGAGTGTTGGTGCCATCTTTGTTGTTGCTCTTTGGATTCTTTCTAATTTCCATATATTCTTTTTTGTACTGGGTGTCCACAGTGTCGCAGTATACTCCAATCTTGGTCTTACCAGTGTGACTAATATTTTCTTTACCATTTCCTCATCCAAGTAGTCAAAGGCCACTTTCACTGATCTTAGTAAATTGAAGGTTTCTCCGACTATTTTCTTGATATGCTTGTCTGGTGACATGTCTTTGCTGATAATCACTCCTAGGTCCTTTTCTGAGCTAACTTTATTTACTTCCTTTGTACCAATTTCATATTGCCCTAGTATTCTACTCTTAATTTTTTTTCCAAACTCCATTATACTAGATTTTTTTATGCTGAAGTTCACTTCCCACTGTTGACTCCATTCCCAGATTTTTTCCAGGTCTTTCTGGAGTGATTCAGTCTTCTTCTGTACTTTCTTTAGTAGTTTTGCATAATCTGCAAAGAAGTTCATATAACATTCAACACCTTCATCCATGTCATTTATATATATGGCAAACATTATCAGAGCTAATACAGAACCTTGTAGGACTCCACTTATCATTTCTTCCCAGGTTGAGTTTTTGTCTCTAAGTACCACTCTCATTTTTCTCCTGTTCTAGAAATCTTCCATCCATTTCAATAACTTTCCTTGTACACCACCTATTATTTTGATTTTGTTTTAGCTTTTGGTGTGGTACTTTATCAAATGCTTTTTGTAAATCTAGGAAAGCACAATCACCCCATCCATCTCTTTCTTGCATTATTTCTATTAGCCTCAACTAAAAGCAAATGATTTTCCATGCCTAAAGCCAAATTGTTTTGGATTCAGTATATCATTTTCTTCTAGATGTTTAATGCATCTACTTTTGATAACTTTTTCACATATTTTTGCTGTTGTACTTGTAAGGGAGACTGGTCTATAGTTAGTCCGATTTTCCTTGTCTGCCACCTTTTATATATTGATACACTATTAGCATTTTTCCAATCTTGTGGTACTTTTCCTTCTTTGAGTGAGTAATCAATTATCTTGTATATTTTGTCTGTTAGTTCATCTATATATTCTTTTTATATCCAATTTGCAGTTCCATCCAGACCATGTGATTTTCTGACATAAAGGTTTATTATTTGGTCTCTTATTTCCTTCTGTGTCACAATTATTTCTTTCATTGGGGGAGATCTCTCTCTGTCCTTCATCCCAATTTTGTGTACTGTACTTTCAATTGTGAATACAGATTTAAAATGTTTGTTCATAATTTCAGCCATTTCTACATCTATATACTGTATTCACATTCCCTTGATGCAGTTTCACTTTCATGTTTATCTTTTAGTTTACCATTAACATACCTGTAGAATAGTTTAGGTTGGTCCTTGCATTTTTCTATTATGATATTTTCATAGTTTCTCTTTTCTTCCCTGCATATTTTTACATATACATTTCTTAGTTTGATATATATTTGCCACTTTTTTTTCCATCTTTTCCAAGTTTTATCTCTTCTATCTTTAGCCTCACTACATTTTTTGTTGTACCAGCACTTAATCTCTTCACTCCGGGGCACATCGCACATCTGGCAGCATTAGCTGCCCGACGTGCGATGTTGCGTCATAATAATCGCATTATAAAAAATAAAGTCAGTGCTCAATCGTTCGTTCTCTTTCACCCGTGAATTTTGATAACCATAGAAAATATGATGAAGCCAGTTTAGAGAGAATGGAGGTTACATAGGTACGACTACAATAAATATAATCAAGATGCCGACGTCGGCATCATCCCGTACCCACTTGCTCCTCATGCCACCTACGTAGGCGTCACCGTATGGAAGTGGTTAATGTACCCCCTTTCTTGCTTCTGCTTTGGTACATATTTGTCTATTCCCTCTTTATAAATTCCTCTTAATATGTTCCATTTCTCTTCCATCTTTGTTTCTTCATTTAAGAAGTTTTCCCAATTTACATTTTGAAAGAATTTTCAGTTTCTCAAAATTCATTTTGATGTACATTAATCTTCCTTTTCTATGTTTCTCATTTTTTCTCAAATAAATTTGTTCTTTTAGTTTGAACTCAATTAATATGTGGTCACTCTTCCCAATTGATGTCTTGTATTCCCTTTTATCCACAATTTCAGGCTCTGATGTAAATATTAAATCTAGTCTTGATGGTTCTTCATTGTTTCTATATCTGGTATTTTCCTTTACCCACTGAGTCATTGTGTACTCAATGGTCATATTCAGTATTATATTTCCCCAATTGTCTTCTCCACCGTTCACTCATTTTTTCCCCAACATATTTACTTTGAGTTAAAGTCACCCATAATTACTGTTTCTTCCTTTCAGTAATTCAATTAATGCATCCTTTGTGTCTTCCAACATTTTGGAATGATCACTCTCTGTCCAAGAATGTGTTTTTGGGGGCACAAATATTACTACAAATTTTCTACTTTTCATGTCACTATTTTCAACTTTTTATCATAATCAACTCCACATAATTTTTTCCTTCTCTTATCTTTGTCACATTTAAGCCTTAGTCAAAAACATGACTCCACCCTGTTTCTACTTTCTATTTTTCATCCAGTGGTTACATAGACCTTGTCCCACAGTATTAGGTGGTAGTGGACCTTTTAATTTCATCTCCACAATTCCCATTATGTCTGGTTTCTCTACTGCCAGATAGTCACTTAATTTTAGTCCTTAAATCATGCCATCTATGTTGGTACACATTATTTTTAATTTTTTCCTTTCTCCTTTTTCATTACTTTTTTTATATATACCATTTTCTCAGATAGTCACTTAATTTGTTTAGTCCTGAAATCATGCCATCTATGTTGGTACACATTATTTTTAAACACTATTTGCCAGCTTGCTGTTTTTATAGTACACCTGCTATCATTTGAGACCTTAGTGTGATTTTTAGTAGTCTATATTTTTTTCTTTATAGTATTGTCCAATCCTATGTAATTCTATTACTTTGTCCATTACTTGTCCTTCCTCTTGTATCTTCTCCAGAATTTCTTTTGGAATTTCTTTCTCTTTTTCTCTTTGGTATCTAGGTACATTGTTTTTCTTTAATATCATAAACTACAATGCATTTTTTTTATACACTGTCTCTGACCCAATTATCTTTTTCCTTAATTACTTTAATTACCATTTCTTTAGCATTTTCTTCCACTTTTTGCTGTACTATTTCTTTAAAGAAGGTTGTAGAAGAGAAGCGAGCTTTCACAGATTGGTTACAATATAGGACGAGGGAGTCATATGAGAGGTACAAAGAAAAGAGAAGTAAAGCAAAAGGTAAAGGAGGCAAAGAGGAGAGCAGATGTGAAGTGGGGTAAGAGTATGACAGAAAATTTTGAAAGTAATAAAAAGATGTTTTGGAAAGAAATTAAGAGAGGAAGAGGAGGCGAATCAAGTAGAGAAGAAAAGGTAAAAGGTACAGATGGAGAGATGATAATGGAAGAGAAGGCAGTAAGGGGAAGATGGGCAGAATATTTTAGGGAGTTGCTAAATATGAAGGAGGATAGGGAGGGAAAGATAGCTGCAGTGGGAAATGCTAAGAAAATGAGAGTGATGAGTGAGGAAAATGGAGGAGGAATAAGGAAGGATGAAGTGAAGGCAGTTGTTAAGATGATGAAAGCAGGTAAGGCACCTGGTCTGGATGGATGCCATGCAGAATGTCTAAAGAAAGGAGGTACAGTGATGGTGGACTGGCTGATGAGGTTATTTAATGTTTGCTGGAGAGAGGGTAGAGTGCCAGAGGACTGGAGGAGTGCCTGTATAGTTCCACTTTACAAGGGAAAAGGGGACAAGTGTGAATGTAGTAGTTTCAGAGGGATTAGCTTGTTAAGTGTAGTTGGGAAGGCTTATGGGAGGATCTTGATTGAGAGGATTAGGAGAGGAACAGAGGGAGTAATTGGTGAGGAACAGTGTGGATTTAGGACGGGTAGAGGATGTGTAGATCAGATCTTTGTGGTAAGACAAATATGTGAGAAAGCTATAGGAAAGGGGAAGGATGTTTTTTGGGCTTTTATGGATCTGGAAAAGGCTTACAATAGGGTGGACAGAAAGGCACTGTGGGAGGTTATGCAGATATATGGGATAGGAGGAAAGCTTCTGGGAGCAGTCAAGAGTTTTTATGAGAGTAGTAGAGCTTGTGTCAGGATTAGAAATGGAGAGAGTGAGTGGTTTGAGGTAAAGGTGGGACTTCGTCAAGGATGCGTTATGTCGCCCTGGCTGTTCAACTTATACATGGATGGGGTGGTGCGAGAGGTAAATGCAAGGGTAGTGGGTCAGGGATTGGAGATGGTTAAAGAGGGTGGAGAAAAGTGGGAGGTGAGCCAGCTGTTGTTTGCAGACAACACTGCGCTTGTGGCAGGATCAGAGGAGGAACTGAGGAGGTTGGTGACAGAGTTTGGGAGAGTATGTGATAGAAGAAAGCTAAAGATAAATGTGGGTAAAAGTAAGGTGATGAGATGTACAAGGGATGAAAGTGGCAGTAGACTGGAAGTGAGCATTAAGGGAGAGCGACTGGAGGAAGTGGATAGTTTTAGATACTTGGGTGCAAATGTGGCAGGAAAAGGTGGAGTGAAGGTGGAGGTAGAATGTAGATTGAGAGAAGCGAGTAAATGCCTTGGTGGATTGAAGAGTGTAATGAGGAATAGACATTTGGAAATGGATGCTAAGAGGAGACTGTATAAAGGAGTGATTGTGCCAACAGCACTGTATGGGGCAGAAACTTGGAACATAAGAGAGGAAGAGAGGAGTTTGAATGTGTTTGAGATGAGGTGTCTGAGAAGTATGATGGGGGTTACTAGGCTGGATAGAGTGAGAAATGAGGAGGTGAGGAGAAGAACGGGGGTGGAAAGGGTGTTGGGAGATAGGGTTGATGAAAGAGTATTAGGATGGTTTGGACACATGGAAAGAATGAGTGAAGAAAGACTAGTAAAAGAGGTATGGAAAGCAGATGTGGAGGGAGTGAACATGAGGGGACGTCCTAGGATGAGGTGGATGGATGGGGTGAAGGGGGCTTTGGGGAAGAGGGGAATGTCTGTTGAGGAAAGGACGGGAGAGGACAGAAGACAGGGGTGAATGGAGAATGGTTGTATATGGATGATGTGATGCATGAGGTGAAATGGGGGTGGGGGTGAGGTAGTATGTGTGAGCAAAATTTGACGCAGCCCGAAGGGAGTTCTCCCCGTCTTCTCCTTTTATGCATGGGGGGCCGGAGAGGGGGGGGTCACCGATTTAATGAAGCGGCCTTGCTGTGGATGTGCTGTGTCTTGTGACGCTGCTTCTGACCCAGGGCAGTGGACAAGGTGCAGGGATGACCCGTCATCCAGGAGGTGCTCAGATAAGAGGGAGGGTGGAGCGGTGTGGAGTGTATTCAGGGATGGAATGGGTGGGAATGATTTTATGCCTTTTCCTTTTTGGCTACCTCCCTTGTAAGGGGGAAAAAGCCTTGGAATATGTATGTATTTCTTTAAAAGTTATTTTATTTCCTTATTCCATTTTCCATTGATTTTTTATTTCTTGAAGATCTGTCTCTAATTGTGTCTCCAACTTTCTTGGTCACTGCTTGTATTTGTTCTTTCATTTCTTTTTTCAAAGCCTCATTTTTTTTTTATCTTCATTTTTCATTCTTTTGTTTTCACTTTTGACCATGCTTAATTCTTTTTTAAGATCATTAAGCTCCCTGTTAGTCTCAGCATTAGCTCTTTTTAGTTGGTTCACCTCTCTGTACATTGCCCTTTATTCAGCTTTCAGATCCATTAGTTCCTCTATCAATTCTGCAATCTCCTGATTTCTTAGGACATTTTTATATCTAGATTCTCTTTCCAATTCTAAATCTCTACCTAGTATTCCACATTCTATTATAAACCCTGAAAATATATTATCAAACCTTTGAGTAGATATCAGGGTATCAATAATACAACGGGTCACCACGAGCATAGCTCCCTTCCTGTATAATACAACTAAGTAAATACAAGATTTTTTAGGTATGACGCCCAATGGTGATTCCACTCTGCTTACATCCAATCTTCTTTTTGTTGGTTCACTTTTTCATCTTTCTCCATTTTAAGTATTTAACAATGTTGAATTTACTCTATTTTATCATTTCGGTCACTCAATAAACACAACTCTCTTTCCTGAATGTATATACAAGCTAGGTATTTCCTGCCTATGCCCTCGTTCACACCCTTTATATCTTGCAAGTTCACTCTGTACATAATTTATATTATGTAAATAAAGTAGTTATATTTTGCATTTCACCTTTATTTCATATCCAGTGTAAGAAAGAAAATTTCTCAATTGCATAAAGCATGCTGGCAATCGGATTGACAGAACTGATTGAATTGTGACCAGGTTTAATATAGCAAATCAAAAACAACATGCCAGATCATGACAATATATATAAAATTACCTGCCCCCAGCACCCCACAGCATATCCATAATAAAAGATGTACACTCAATTATAAAATAAGAACTCCAATCTCAAAACAATTATGAATTATTCTATTACAACTGTGTTCAGGTTACTATCCCAGCATTAAATCAGTTAAATACCACCACAGAACTGTCCCAAACAAACTGCCCCAAATAACAAAATATAAAGCACAGATTCTACATTGCAATATCCCTATCCAGACAACACAAAACCTCTTCTATGAGGATTTGTGGGCCAAAGCACTGCCATAGTTAGTTACCCAGGGGCTGTGGCTCTCCTGCAAGGAAGACCTGGAGTATCGAAATAATCAACACATATGGGTGAGAACCGACAACAGGCAACACATTGTCAAAGAGCATTAATAACATCCACTAAACATGTGACATAGTATTAATGGTTGGATGGGACTAAACGGCAAGCACTATGATGGTCCATATAGAAAATCTACAATTAGGTCTTAAGAAAAAAAAAAAAGAGAGACAAACATCAGTGATATTCAAAGAAAAAAATATGTTGACCACTATAAAAAAAAAAAAAAAAAAAAAAAAAAAAATAATAATAATAATAATAATAATAATAATAACAGCAATAATAAAAAATACATAAATCATTTTGACATCTAGGCAGTGCATATTGGTACATCAACAACAGAAATAACAAGAATAACAATTTCAAAGAACATTTTTATCTGAAACATCTAAGAAAAAACAAGTTCAACTTTAGGGCAAGGTTCTCCTTCACTATTGAAAAAGTACCACACAGCTGAATAAAATTAGTTTAGCATTAGCCTGAATAGAATAAATATCCTTTAGTACAGATGTTTATAAATGAGGAAGGTTTAACCCCATTCCTAGTCAACAAGTAATATCAAGCTGAATAAATTGGCCAATGTTAGCCATACTAACCTGGTACAGATGTGGTATGGGGCTATCAAATGTACATCTGGTCAACTGTTTTATATGGATGCAAGACCTAAACAATCACCATAACCAAAGAGGATGACAATAACAAGCAGCGGAAATGTAGTTCCTCAGACATATGCCAAGAATAGTATGGCAAGTAAGATGATAAATGTGAGGTGATAAGACATGCAAATAAAGACAAATTAACCACATATAAAAGACAAACAGCAATAATCCATAGATGTGATAAAAGAATATGAGCTGAAGAATCTTGCAACAACAGGTATGACTGAAAGGAGGGCACATGGACGATAGGGACAAAAATACTCTGACAGGATACAACAGAGCCTGAACAGACAGTACATAGCAACAGACCTTTACACATGGTGACTGATCAGTGGAGATGGTGGGAAATGATAGCCTACGTCTCAGACTCAGCACCTGGGTAAGTAAGGCAAGGTAAGGTACATTTTCTAGCCAACAACCATCTATTTCATGCTCAAATTGCTATCATAATGTTCCATGTGAACAGATTTACTGTCTAAAAACTAAGGTAATAGGGATAAAAACCTTATACAATCATCAGTGCTGTGTTCTGATGCATTTCAAGCTCTGGTAAGACTATAATTTGCCCAGTCACCTCACAATTTTTGTTCAACAAACTTAATATGTTCACCAACCATATACATGAAGAAAACATCATACTTCCTAACTTCCAGCACCAATTATCACCATGTTTTGGTATCTATCTGGTAATGTTTTTGAACGAAAAATTCGTACTGGAAATACCTCTGTTTTCAAACAAAATTTCAATTCTCGAACGATGCTGACATGTGGCCACTGACAAAATGTAAACAGTTCTCTGTTGACCGCTGAGCTGAATAGTTGCACTGTGCTTTCGTTACCAATTTTATTGCATTCAGCATTTATTTTTCCTACACTAGCCCTCAGTCATGGCTCCAAAAAAGACAAAAAGTGATAATGGTCAAGGAAAAAGAAAAGTTGTGAGAAAAACAATCGAAGTGAAGAGAGAAATCGCAAATCACGAAAATGGCGTACGTGTATCTGATCTTGCTGTGCAGTATGATATGGCAAAGTCTACAATTTGCACTATCCTCAAGAATAATGAAGTGATAAAATCAGCTGATGTTGCAAAAGGAGTGACCTTCATTAGTAAACAAAGACCGCAAATACTTGAGGTGGAAAAGTTGTTGCTTGTTTATATGAGAAACAGTTAGTGGGTGATAGTATCTCTGAAGCATTTATATGTGAGAAAGCATTAGCAATTTACAATGATCTAGTAAAGAAAAGCCCTGGTACAAGTGCTGATGATTTTGTATTTAAAGCAAGTCGAGGATGGTTTGAAAAATTTAAGAACAGAAGTGAAATTCACAGTGTAGTTAGGCATGGTGAGGCGGCGAGTTCAAACAAGGAAATGGCTGAAAAATTGTGGTTGAGTTTGGTGACTTTATAAAGAAGGTTTTCTCCCCAACAGGTATTTAATGCTGATGAAACTGGATTATTCTGGAAAAAATTGCCAAAAAGAACCTATATCACTAAGGAGGAAAAATCGCTGCCTGGGCACAAGCCAATGAAAGACAGACTCACTCTTCTGCTGTGCAGTAATGCAAGTGGTGATTTCAAGGTCAAACCATTGCTAGTGTATCATTCTGATAATCCAAGAGTTTTCAAAAGAAATAATGTTATGAAAAGTAAATTGCCTGTAATGTGGCAAGCTAATACAAAGGCTTGGGTGACAAGAGAATTTTTTACAGATTGGATTCATGAGGTTCTTGCCCCAAGTGTTAGAAAATACTTGCAAGAAAAAAAATTGCCACTAAAATGCCTTCTTGTGTTGGATAATGCTCCTGCTCACCCTCCAGGTTTGGAGGATGACTTAGTTGGTGAGTCTGATTTTATTATGGTCAAATTCCTGCCTCCTAACACAAAACCTCTAATCTAACCTATGGATCAACAGGTCATAGCTAACTTTAAGAAACATTACACTACAGCTATGTTTCGTAAGTGTTTCCAAGTTACTAATGACACTCAGTTAACTTTGGGAGAATTTTGGAAAGACCATTTCAATATCCTGAGTTGTGTTAATCTTATTGATAATGCATGGAACCAAGTGAGTACTAGAACCACGAATTCACCATGGCAGAACCTTTGGCCAGGCTGTGTTTCAGAGAGAGATCTTTGAGGGGTTTGAAACTGCTGGATCTGCTGCTGCTGTCGAGGACAATGCTATTGTTGAAGAGATTGTTTCTATGGGAAAAAGTATGGGCTTGGAGGTCGACAGTGAAAATATTGAAGAGCTGGAAGACCACAATACTGAACTTCCCACTGAAGAGCTTGTACACCTTCAAAATGAACAGCAAAAGAAATTGGCTGAGGAACAGTCTTCTGAGGAGGAGGAAAGAGCTGAAGATATGCCAAGTTCTTTAATCAAAGAAATTTGTGCTAAATGGGGTGATGTTCAAAATTTTGTAGAAAAATACCACCCAGACACTGTGGTAGCACATAGAGCAGTAAATCTTTTAAATGACAATGTCATGTCACATTTCAGAAAATCTTTACAGCGCAGGCTAAAACAACAAACATTGGAAAGGTTTTTAGTGAAAGACAAAAGGAAAGAAACCCAGAGAAATTTACCTGAGCCAAAGAGAAGAGACACCCAAACAAAAATCACCAGAAGTTTTTATGGAAGGGGATTCCCCTTCCAAGCAATAACTCGCCCCTTTCCCTCCCTCATCTCCATCCACCTATGCCATCACATCGCAGCCAAAAGGGTACAGTACATACATTACATAATAACTGTACAGTGTTGCTTTGTCATTAAATTTACTTTTGTTATGTTTTTTGTTTGATTTACACTTTCATTCTATTTATGATATATAAAGTGTAATTAGATAAATAAGCATTCATCTGGTGCTTGGGAATGAATTAATCTCTTTTACATTATTCGTAATGGGAAAATATGATTCGGTTTTCGTACAATTTGGTTTTAGAACAGATTTTTGGAACGAATTATGTTTGAAAACAAAAGTTTGACTTTATTTTCATTCCACTCCCATTATTTTTCTAAGATGATCTTCATTGTGAACACTAAATCTGTAGTCCCTCTCCCTGGTTTAAATCCATGTTGCCAGTTTCTCAGTTTCTCTTCAGTAATGTTTGTCAGTCTTCTTTCCAATATTCTTCTGAATAATTTCCCTGCATGTGATAAAAGTGAAATCCCTTTGTAATTTCTGCAGTTTAGTTTATCCCCTTTCTTGAAAATAGGCCACACTATAGCAGTTTCTCAGTCCTCTAGAACTTTTTCAAATCTCCATGCTTTATTGATCTTTCTTAACCATTCTCCTAACTCCAGTCCCCCTGACATGAAAATTTCGATTGGTATCTCATTATCTGCTCATGCCTTTCCATTTTTCATCTTCTTCATAGCTCCTAATATTTCCCCTGTGCTTATTCCATCCATGTTGATTTCCTGCTGTTGGCCTTCATCCACTTCTTCATACTCAACCTCTCCTTCTACATTTAAAAGTTCTTCAAAATATTCTGACCACCTTTCAACAATGTGTTCTGGTTCTAGTATGATGTTACCATCCTTATCCTTCACTGCATATGTAACGTCCTCATTACTTTTCCTATAATTTTTTGCCATGCTATACAACAGATTCTTTGTTCCTTTACTGTCCTCCACTTCATCCTTTCTAATGTTAATCCACACATCTTCTTTTGCTTTTTGTTTCATCCTCTCACAAGCTTTACTTTCCCACAAACGTTTCTCTATCTCCTTGTTGTCTCGTTTTTGTCCATTTCCTAAATGCATTAATTTTCTTATCCTGAGGATTCCACCATGCTGTACACTTCTTTGTCCCATACTTTACTTTAATTTCTGCTACTTCTGTGGATTTAAGGACACTTTCTTTTAGGTATTTCCAGTCCTCATCAACATGTTGTTCATCTTCCTCCATTAGTGCTTTCTCTGTTATTTTCTTTCTTAAATTTTCTTTAGCCTCACCTGATTTTAAATTTTCTACTTTCAATCTTCTGATCTTTTTTTTCCTTTTTAATTTCTGTAACTTTATCTTTGCTAAAACCATCCTATGATCAGAATCTAATGAAACTGATGGTATTGCTTTCACATCAACAAATAAGTTTTTGTTGTTTGTTACAAACAAATCTATCATTGACAAATCTGTCTACCATTGCAGGGTCTCATTCCATCTATACCACATCCATTTTTGACTCAACCTGTGCAGATAATACATATTCATTATCGAAAGCATATTACTCACACAGAAATCTATCCCTCTCATACCATCTGCATTCCTGTTTCTAACACTAAATGCCCCCAAAACATTCTCTATACCTTCTCTCTCTACTCCTACATGCCCGTTCCAACCTCCTAGAATGATGACATTATTCCTGTATTTCATAGTATTGTACATTTCCTGTAGCTTGGTGTAAAACTCTTCTATGGGTCTTCCTTGCTGAGGGGCATATACCATGATGAAACTAATTCGTTTCAGTTCCACATCTAATGACACATTCATTATTCTTTCATTTTTGTAAATTATGTGATCTACTCTCCCCCCAAAGATGGATTCAACACAAAGCCAACTCCATGTCTTCCTTCTTCGTTTCCTTTAAAGATGTATTTACAGTCTTCGTGAATTCTCCTCTGACCTTCATTTTTTGTTCTCATTTCACACACTCCTTACATGTCCACATTTCTCTCCATCATGAACACTATCTACACCTTGTCCTTCATTGTTGACAAGTTATTAGTTGCAACTCTTAAATTTTTGTTCTATAATCCTGTCCCAAAGGGTCGCCGGTTCATCGTGTTTGTTGTCTGATTCCGAGGCTCAATTTGCATTTCTTGAGTGATAATTCATCCATCAGTGGCCCGCTGAACCTATCCTGGCTTCTTCAAGACTGAAAATTAGTACCATCTGAAGCTCACTCCCTTTCAGTTACAGCTTTGTAACCACCAAAACCCAAGAAAAAGCAATGGTAGGAACAAGCTGCCGCACCTCTTCACAGTTCGCAGTCTCTTGTCCAAATGGATGGTACCCTTGGGCCACCATACTTCTTAAACACTTAATTTCAAATACATTTACATTCTCTTTTCTGCCTCCCTTAAATCTAAGTATCTGCCCCATACAGTGTTGTAGCCACAATCATTCCTTCATACAGTCTTCTCTTCACAGCCATCTCCAGATACCTATTTCTCATGACACTTTTCATTCCTCCAAAAGACATTTACTCACTTTCCTCACTCTACAGCTTACTTCCACCCTCTCCCTTTCAACATTTCATTACTTTGCTTTTAGCCACATTTACTTTCAATTTCCTCCTATAACATACCTTCCCAAACTCACTAATTGCCTTAGACCCTCTTCTGAACCACCACAGGTGCAGTGTCATCAGCAAGTACTAACTGCTCACCTCCCACTTCTCTCCAGTCTCTAACCATCTCCAATCCTATGCCCATTACCCTCACATCTACCTCCTGCACCACCCCATCCATATACACATTGAACAACTATCTGGTGCAACCCCAACCTTCAGCTCAAACTACTCTCACCATTTCCAATTTTTACACGAACTTTACTATTTTTGTAAAAGTTCTTAATTGTTTTTAGCCTCTTTCCCCCTATCCCATATATACAATACCTTCCACAAAGTCTTCCTGTTTACCCTGTCATAAACCTCCTCTAAATCCATATAGGCCCATAAAACAGCCTTACCTTTTGCCATAAACTTCTCACAAATCTACCTTGCCACAGAAAACCATGAATCATAAAAATCACCCCATTCTTAAACTATATGGCAAAACCCTTCCTTTGGAAATTAACCTAAAAATTCTGGGTCTAACATTTGATCCCAAAATGATATTAAGCCCAAATATCTAGGATCTGACAGTGAAAAACAAGAAAACAAATCTAGTGAAAACCACCACTAGCACTGACTCTGGACAATAAAAAGAATCTCTAATAACCATCTATAAACAGTTCATAAGAACGACCCTAGAATGTATCTCCACACCATGGTTCCCAACTATCAACAAATCAAACATAATTTACAAATACAGAGAGTAATAACAGGATGCATAAAAATCACCCCTACATACAGAAACCAAAATTCTCCCATTAGAACATCATATAAAAATGAAAGGAGTGCAGTTCTATGCCAGAGCTCATGACAACATCCATCCTTCACATGACAACTCACAAGCACCATTAAGAGAATGCAACAAAAAATCTAAATCAGCAGCATAGTCAAACTCTACCACAAGCTACCACCCAAACATCCTTAAGAGAAACATATTCAAAGCCAACAAACCCTACAAGAAAGACCACCAAACTCAATACTACAACATCTCCCAGATACATGTTCCACAGTGCTCTCCCACACCAGACAAGAACTATACTAGCATACCTGTGCTCTGGACACTATCCCGCTTTAAGACAATACCATCACAGAATAGGCCTGGCATCACATAATCCCCAGAAAGCAACACAATATATCTTCCTTATGTGATTTATGGTCCTGACTAGAGGCTGCTGCTAGTTTTCTGGAGGCCATGGGTCTTCTACAAAACTCTGATTCACACACACTCTACCTTTTCAAAGCCCATACTGTTTATTACTAATTACTTCCAGTGTTCCTATCCTAATCCTCTCAATTAACAATCTCCCAAACCTCTTTCCAACTACACTCATCAAACTGCTCCATCTAAAAGTACTACATTCACTTTTATCTCCATTTCCTTCGTAAAGCCGAACTATACATGCACTCCTCCAGTCCTTTGCTACACTTCCCTGCCTTGGGTACACATTTAACCTCACCAGCCAGTCTACTATAACTGTTCCTCCCTTTGTCAGGTACTCAACATGATGCCCAGCAAATCCAGGTGCATTACCAACTTTTATAATTTCCAATACTCCTTGAACCACATCTTCTCCTATAATTGTCATCTTCCTCTCCCATCATAGTCACTTTCCTAATTCCTGCCACTGCCACAATTATTTCCTCCCTAACCTTCTCTACATCCAACAACATTCTAAAATACTTTACCCATCTTCCCCTTACTGCCTTCTCTTTCATTAACTAATGTTCATCTGCACCTTTTACCTTTTCCTCTCTACCTGGACTCATCCACTTTCTTTTCACTTTCTTCCAAGGCTTCTTTTTATTTAATTTTTTTTTGTCATATTCTTACCCCATTTTACGTGTTCTCCTCTTTGCCTCCTTCACCTTATGTTTGTTCACTTTTTCTCTTCTACTACCACCTTCACCTCTTCATCCCACCATTCACTACCCTTCATTCTATTCCCTCCCATACTCCTAATCCCACATAAAATCTTTGCACACTTTGCTAATTCTTAAAACATAACCATTCTTCTTGTGCACCTACCACCTCTCTTCCTTACCACAACCCATACCTCTGTGTTTCTTTTATGTATCCCTTTTCCTTACCCTTCCTGTTCAATTTATTACCTCCCAGCACTTTTCTAACTCCTACCCTTTTTCTCCACTCTCAATTTTCCTTACCAGCAAAGTCACTCCTTGCCCCTTCATCACTCCTGAAACTTTCCCCACCAAATTAAAATAACCCCTCCCTTTCAACTCATTTTCATTTAACACTAACACATCCATCTTCCCTCTCACATACTACCAATCTCTTCCCTTTTGACTTTCATCTGTGCCATAACCATACACATTTAATGACCCAAATTATGGGTTGGAGTTCTAACATACCCTCTTATGCCTTGACTTCTTGTAGGATGAATATGGAGACAGCAGGATCCCTAGTCCAATTGCTTTGTTACCTATTATGATTCACATGGGAATCACAGTGGCAGAATTCTCTCCTGCCCCTACCACAGAGAACACATGGGAAAAGGTATACTTGAAGAAGTGGTAAAGGAGTTTTAAGGGAACAGTATAAAGGAGGGATAGTCGTGGTACAAACATAGGATCATTCCTCTAGGGAGTAGATATTTTACTCTAACATAGACAAATGATGTGTGGCTCTAGTCCATAGGGGCGCTCCAAAACAGTCCCTAAAGCACTGGCTGCATGCTACTATGTAATTATTACTGTATGATAACATGCAGTCAATAACAATTGTTGCTTTGAGTTCACTGAGTGGAAAACCGGTGGCCCCAGAATAGCTGACAATGGTTCTCAGGCCCTCACACTAATCTCTAAAACAGAGAAGAAACTTTGGACTGCTGTGTTGTGTTGGTGTAAAACCATTTCTATGTCACCAGCTGAAAGTAGTAGGAAGGGGAATGATGTGTTGATTGTTAATTTTCCATGTGTGAAAAATTGTAAAAAAAAAAAAAAATACAGTTGAAGTTGACAGAGACCTTTGGCCCACACCAGAAACCAAGCATCAGCCTCTCAGGGTGCACCTCCTGATGGACATCAGGGGGTTGATAGGTTTTGAAAATGGGGGCCTTAACTGTCCATCTTTCAGGGCCACCACAAGTAGGGCCCTATCACTGGTCTCTGGATATTTCTCAAACTCAAAAATACTCTAGGTTTAGATTACCCTCTCAATGTCTATATGGTCAATTCCCCAGGTATACACAGGAAAGCACAAAGTACAGTACAGCACTAGTGGTTTTACTCCAATTCTGAAATGAGTTTGCACCATTACACCCTAAAATTTGCTTGATGTTAGGAACTCCAAACCACCACACTGTTTGAATCCATGCTGCCTTGTACTCAACAACAAATGACCAAAGCTATTAACCAAGAATAATGTCCAGATTAAATGAAGGTCAAACTCAATGTAATCACAGCACACATGCTGTCAAAATATTCAGAATGATCGGAAGCTCACAGATCTCAAAGTATCACTAGTAACCTTTTTTAAATATATTGAACAGTACTATTCCCAACTTTGTGACACCTCAATTTGCAAATCTCTGTTCTGCAGTAACCTAAAAAAGATTCCACAATATGTCTTTGCATCATACTATTTATTTCATGCACCAAGTCCCATGCCATCACAATGATGGCATGGGAACCATCAACTTGTCCATTGGCATTATGAGATCAAATCCATTTCTTCTTTAGTCTTAATATGCTGCCTTTGTGTAAACACCTGCTGACTAGTGAATTTTTTGTCATGTTATGTATAACATACATTTACCAACATGCCTGGGAGGGGGGCACAAAGTCAAAGCATACACCCACTTAAAAACCTCTCCTATCTTAGCACATCATGGATGAAGGGTTATCTCTGGCCTCTATGACATTGCTCAGGTCAAAGGCAATACAGGACACATTGGCTCCACTGTACAGCCCAACACCTAAAGCTACTTTACTCCTGCTACTTCATTATGTAGATACCTCCTCCCTTATCCACTTAGGAAATTTATAGAACAAATAAGAACATCACCTTGGTCCATGTTATTTCTTCATCCATTTACAGCCACTCCACTCACTCCTACCTTTTGCACTCTTCCTTCCTTGCTTGTTAGATATTCCTCTTGCATCTAATGTCTCCTTCACCCACTTGAGCCTCTTCATTCCTGATCTTCCCCCTAGTTCACTCCATCCACCTCTACTCTTCACTCTTTTTGCAAATCTTTCTTCACTTATACTTTACACATGCCCAAACCATCTCAGCATTTTTTTTATCAACCCTATCAGATCCTTTTTCCATCCCTACTCCTTGCATCCCCTCCATATTTCTAACTCTATACATTCTGATAACACCATACTCTTTAAATAGTTGAGCTTAACCTCTTCCATACAATGATGCCTATGTAGGTATCATGAGGCACGAGTGGGTTTATAAAGATGTTGGTGTCAGCATCCTGATTACAGTACTATCTCTCATTAATGGATGTTAATTAGCTGTTTGCGGTGTTTTTGCTGTGTTTTTGGTGCTGTTGTTTAGTGCTGTGCAATCACTATGCCACCCAAAAACCACTCCAAATCAATGGATTATCCACATCAACGGACACCGTTACCCCCCCTTTTAGTCCGTTAATAAGAGGTAGTACTGTATATTCATTTTGTAGGTGTAGCTGAGTTACCCCTGAATTCTGTGAACTGGCTTGATTGTGTTTTCTGTGTTTATCATTACTCAGAGTGAAGGAGAATGAGTAAATCAGCAGCTACTTTATATTTCATAACACGAGTATTGTGATGCATCATTGAATCATAGTACAATAGGCATTCGATGCAGAGCATGAGAATTTGACTTGTATTGAAAAGGTTAAATACAATCACTCCTTCATACCTTATCTTTATGTTAATCCCAGATATCCATTTCTCATATCACTTTTCATTCCCCCTACATATTTACTTGTTTTCCTAACTCTCTAATTCACCTCCACTCCTCCATTACCAGCTACATGTGACCATTAATAAAGTGCTTCACTTCCTCCTGCCTCTCACCCTTTAAACACACCTCCAGCCCACCCCTAGTACACAATCTATTAAATTATCCCCATATTTATTTTCAGTTTCCTCCTCATACACAACCTCCCAAACTAGGATAATAACTGTTTCAGTTTATCCTCTGACTCAGCTGCAGGTACAGCACATTTACTTCCCTCACCATTCCATCCATATACACAATGAACAACCATGGTGACAATACACAATCCTGACACAGCGCCATCTTCACCTCAACCTCATTCTCCAATCATAACTTTCACACAAGCTCCCATACTGACATAAAATCTTTTGACCACCCTTGACAGATTTCTCCCTATCCCATACACCCATAAATTCCATAGAACCCCTCTGACATCCCTATTATATACATTCTCCATATCCATGAAAGCCCAAAAGACATCCTTGCCCTTGCCAAAAACTTCAAGAATATCTCCTACTACAAACACCTGATCTACTCCATCTTCCTTTCCCATTCCTACACTGCTTTTCTCCAATTAATCTGTTCCCTTCCTAATCCTCTCAATCAACCCATAAACTGCAACATAAATCAGACAATGAACTGCATGCAATTGTGACATACATTATGTGATAATTTTTTTAATTGGCAGTCTATATTATCCTCCCATATGATAATTTACACAAAACACTATCCCTATGAAAAGGAAAGAAACATTGGATGATTCAAGCATCAATGGTGCAGAACAAAGTGTGAAAAAAAAAAAAAAAAAAAAAAAATCCATGTTGGTCACCCATGCATAACCAATGTTACAAATCCTAAAGGCCCCCAATTTATAGAACATGAATTAACTTCTATCAGATCCCAATTAACAAAATTAGCTTACCCTCATTGATTCCTGGATAAAGCCTTCGGCCAAGCCAGAACCAGTTTTTTCAATCCCCCTTCCACTAAGCCAATAGAGAGACAAAATCCCCTAGTCATCCCCTTCTCAGAGTCCATCAGTTATTTGTCCAAATTTCTTCCCAGAGAGAAGGTAAATTCAATTCATAATTACCCTAATACTATTAATAAAAAAGTTGTTAATGTTCACCAGAGGTTGAGAGAAGATCACATCCCAGGTGTTTACTCCCTTCCATGTAAAGATTGCAACTTTTCATACATAGGCCAGATGGGTAGAGACTTAAGGGCAAGATTGAATTAACACAAGAGGTTGATTAAGTATGGCCAAGAAAATTCAGCCATGTTTCAACACGTAAATAAATCCAATTTCCATATGGACTGGGAGAAATCTGACCTTTTTTATAAATCAGGCTGTGGGTTCAGAAAGAAAATGGTGGAATCCACATTTATTGAATATCTGCCCACGATGAATATTTCCAAGGGTCAATGGACCCCAGACATTATATCAGGACTATTCATCACCAAACATATTGTCAACAAGCTTCCTCCCCCTGACCCGACCTCATGTCATCCTCAAGTCACATAGGGATGGGGTAGTGATGTTTATTATTTTCCAAGTTCCCTTTCTCTTGTAAGATAGCATCCTCCTTCCTCTTTGTACTACTGAAGAGGATTGCAGTTAGCAATCGAAATATATAGTTTTGCTTATGCAACTCTTTCTTTCGTCCGACTGTGGTGTTAGTTGTGATTCACAAATGTGTTACTACATTTCTCACCAGTGATATATATATATATATATATATATATATATATATATATATATACAGACGCTCCTCTACTTACATTCATTCGTTTTACGTTTTTTCGATTTTACGTTTGAACCGACTGTAAAAAAAAATTGTAAAAAAAAAAAAAATTTGAGTGAATTTTTTTAGTTTAGCGTGCTCTCCGTAGTTCAAACGATACTTACACATGACGCTGCATCTATTGTTTACATGGCACAAACGACAGACTGAACGTGCCTTGCCTCCTCCTCCTCCTCCACCATCTCAATTTATGTTGCTTGAATTTAATTTATTTGAAATTAATGTTAATTTTCTACAATGTTATGTGTATAATTAATGATTTAGGGGTGTTTTATAAGATACGGTAATAGAATTTACGGATGTATAGTACAGTAACAACTTATGTTCATTTTCAACTTACGTTCGGCTGTTCGGAACGTAACTCAAACGTAAGTTGAGGAGCGTCTGTATATATATATATATATATATATATATATATATATATATATAGACCGTATATTTCCGTGTATAAGACAACCTTTGTATAAGACGAGGTACAAAATTAGAGCAAATTTTGATGAATTTATCTCATATTGGTAGTATAAGATGACTGCTAAATTAAAGCATCAATATCCATTGTCACATATTGGAAACATGGACGAAACTCCATTAAATTTTGACATGCTTGGTAACAAAACAGTGGATTTGAAAGGAGTAAAAACTGTACACGTTAAAAGTACAGGACACGAAAAAACGAGATTTACAGTGGTATTATCTTGTATGGCTGATGGTACCAAATTGAAGCCAATGGTTATTTTTAAACATAAAACAAAACCTAAAATAACTTTTCCGCCTGGTGTTTTGGTTCACTTTCACCCGAAAGGATGGATGGATGAGAGTGGTGTGAAATTATGGATTGACAATATTTGGAATAAACGGCCAGGTGGCATGAGAAATGAACGCAGTTTGTTGGTCTGGGATATGTTTAGGAGTCATATAACAGCGAATTCTAAAACACGGTTGGCACGAAGCAATACTGATATTGCTGTTATTCCAGGTGGCTTAACTTCTGTACTTCAGCCACTTGATGTAAGTTTAACCCCTTCCATACGGTGCCGCACACGTAGGCGTCATGGGGAGCGAGTGTATTCGCGAGGCTGCCATATCGGCGTCTTGATTATATTTATTGTAGCCGCCCCTCTATAATGACATTCTTTCTAATTCTTTTGTAATCGCATTTTCTATGGTTATCAAAATTCACGGGTGAAGAGAGAACGATCGATATAAGCGGCGACTATATTTTATGATGCGAGTATTATTACGACACGTCGTACGGCTGGCATTGGCTGCTTCCACCGAGATCTAAGTCCATGACGCCTACGTGTGCGGCACCGTATGGAAGGGGTTAAACAAACCGTTTAAATATAACGTTAGGTATCAATGGAACAAGTGGATGACGAATGGAGAGATGTCATTTACAAAAGGTGGAGCTATGCGTAGTGCATCACTTGATGTTCTCTGTGAGTTTGTTATTAAAGCTTGGGAAAGTGTTAAGGTCGAAAGTATCGTAAAATCTTTTAAAAAATGTGGAATCTCTAATGCCATGGATGGCACTGAAGATGATTTATTTTATGAAAGTGATGAAGTCGAAGTCAACTCACCGGAACCGGACTGGGATCCCTACGATGACGGCATATTTGAGGAATCTTGCGATATGTTCGAACAACTTTTCAAAACAGAGAGTGATGATTGTGACGAGTTTGAAGGATTTTATATAAATAAATAAAGAAATAAAGTTTTATAATGTTTTAAGTTTTAAATGTAATGTAATTTTATTGAAAATAAAGGTTTTAGAAATACGTTTGATGTGTAATAGTGATGATTAGAAATTAAGTTTTATAATTTTATCATTTTTAAATTTTCTATGTTTTAAATGCAACTACTGTAATATATTTTTATTGATAAGTAAACGTTGTTATTTTCAGTCTTAAAAATTACTGAAAGTTAGCGAAAGAAAAAGGTTGCTCTGAACGCAACCAGTGCTCGATGTTTACATTTTTTTCAGCTATGTTAAATGTGTTTACATAGAGTAGTTAAAAGTACCGTAATTTCATTAATATAGAATTATTCCTCAAAATTTATTAACAATTGCCATTTACTGTAAAGATATGCCATTAATATATAAGGTAAATATGGTTTAATTACCTTTATTACCAGTTCTTATCATAATGTGAATCATTTCCTGTGTATCGGTGGTTATTGGCAGGCTAGCCTACCAAGTCATCTCACGTAGAATTCAAGGTCTGATTTTTATAATGGTAGTATAAGACGACCCCCAATTTTAAGGGGTGATTTTTTTTTATTTTAGGGTCGTCTTATACGTGGAAATATACGGTCCACACACGTTGTGTACAGAATTGTTTCGTTTTTTAGGGTCACACAAAAAGTCACAATTTAGTTGAAAATGAATTTAGTGCAAAAAAGAAAAGACTCCATATCAGCACACTTTTGGTGTCCTATTACTCAATGAATCCCCCCTTGGCATCAAAGACATCCTCAACATGTCCTCAAAACCTGGCATAGGCCTTCTTCACAACCTCCTTGGAGAGATTGGTGAAAACGACCTTGATCCAACTGATGGGATCATCCTTACTCTTGCATGGGGTACGGTTAGTAGCTCGTTCAATTGTGCCCCATACAAAATAGTCCATAGGGTTGAGGTTAGGTGAGTTAGGGGACCACACATCAGGGCAACAAAGTCAAAGAAATTGTTGGAGAGCCATTTTTGAGATTTTCTAGAGGTGTGACATGGTGTTAAGTCCTGCTGCCACATGTAGGGTCTACCAGCAGCTACTTCCTCAATCCACAGCTTCACATGATGCCTGTAGGATGTTGATGTACACTTCAGTGCTCACCCTGAGTCTCTGGGGAAAGTAGAACATGGGTCCAGGCCTGACTTGGCTTTCGCTGCAAACTACCCCAAACACCATGACAGTTGCAGGAAACTTGGTTTTCATGATTCTTGACACATCCTTGGGACAGACAGCCAACCACCTGTTGTTCTGACAGTTATGGGTCTGGTCCTGGTAGAAGTTCTTTTTGTCTGAAAAGAACCAGAATATGTCATTCTCCAGAGGGAGCTTCAGTTTGCTGAACGTCTTCTTGAAGCGTTTTTCCTGCATCTTTGCAGAGTTGACCCTTACATATCTTGTATCTGATATCTTCATGCAAACACTTCCTTGTGGTGCCCTCAAACACTTGCAGTTCTCTGCCAATGGACCTCATGGACCGGCTGGGGTCTTCAACCATGGCTTGCAATTGAGTGACAAATTCAGCATCCCTGATGGTGTTCATTCAAGAATGATGTTTCCTCTCAGCAACACCTTCATAATCATATTCAGAAGAAATCAACTCCCTCCTGACAGTCCTGATGAACTGTTCAATCACTTTTAGCAGTTCTGAGATCTTGCTGCTGCTGTGTCTGGTGGAGATTAACATAAGTACTGCATGCTTTTTCCACAGATGAGGAAATGTAAAGCTTTCCATGGACACAAGGTGTTGCTGGGGCAAAGTCTTTATGTATACTGATTGGTTGCTTTTGTTTTGAGTAGTGTGGTTACCCACATCTTTCCACAGTGTCCTTGAAACAATGAAACAATTACAGTATGCACCCTATATAAATATATATATATATATATATATATATATATATATAAATATATATATATATATATATATATATATATATATATATATATATATATACAGGCACACCTCAGCTTATGTAGTTTTCAAAGATACATCAGTTTTCAAAAATAATATATGGAAAAATAAAATTCAAGTTATCGTTTTACTTGACTTTACATCGGTCAGCCAATAATAATGGAATTGCATAAACACCAAAAAAACATTTCAAGCACATAAATTCATGTTACAATAAATATAAAAGCATGTAAAATGATATTAAGATTCAGTAACTGCTCACATACACACCATAAAGTAGAATGGCCTAGTTCACTAGAACATGAAATCAGCTGATTTTCTTATTTATCGGGGCAACAGTAGTTCCAATACTGTATCTACCATTAGGCAGCGTCTCAATTCCCACAATTGTTTTGGATTCTGATCTGTTTACTGAAGTTTTGTAGATTTGGAGAAAGAGGGTTTCACAGATTTATTTGAAAAGACAAGGAGTTACTGACGAACGAGGATTTGATGGAACTTCACGAGCAACAAAAGAAAGAAGAGCATGTTGAACCTGAGCCATGCCACTTCACCATTAAGAAAATGCAGGAAGCATTTGCACACATTGAAAAAGGTCTTGCTATGTTTGAGGATATGAATCCAAATGCTCAACACTTTTTAATGATAATGGGGGGCTTGTCACGAAGCTTTTGTTCCTTATAATCTAATCCTTAAAGAAAAAGAAGGTTCAAGGCACTTTTGACCAATTTTCTAAACGCATCAAACAATGAGAATCAGCTCATGATATTGATGTTGACAATCCTCAGCCATCTATGTCTACAATATAAACATCAACATACAGGCGCTCCTCTACTTACGTTCATTCGTTTTACGTTTTTTCAATTTTATGTTTGAACTGACTGTAAAAAAAAAATAGTATAAAAAAATTTTTGAGTGAATTTTTTAGTTTAGCGCGCTCTCTGTAGTTCAAACGATACTTACGCATGACTATGCGTCCATTGTTTACATGGCACAAACGACAGACTGAACGTGCCTTGCCTCCTCCTCCTCCACCATCTCAATTTATGTTGCTTGAATTTAATTTATTTGAAATTAATGTTATTATTTTACAATGTTATGAGTATAATTAATGATTTGAGGGTGTTTTATAAGATACGGTAATAGAATTTACCGATGTATAGTACAGTAACAACTTACGTTCATTTTCAACTTACGTTCGGCCGTTCGGAACGTAACTAAAACATAAGTTGAGGAGCGTCTGTATTGTATGTACTACATTGGTAAATTAAAAATATTTTATTTTACTTTTCACTTATTACAAAATTATTGTAAGCTTGATATAGATTTATTTGTTTTCTGTTTTGTTTTACCATATGTTATTGACAATGCATTCATAAAGCACAACACCACAAAATAGCTTTTAGCAATGTAAATATCACGAAATTGTACGTATTGGTACTTTCTTTCTTTTTTTACTTTTTTACAAAATAATAAATACATGTTCTGTTTGGATAGCTAAAATGGGTTTTTATTAACCTTGTCTTATTGAAAATACATAAATAAGATACAGTACTGGGGAATGGCTATTAGCAGTTTAGCCTAGGCTACACCAGGCCTACCTAGCCTACATATAAGCAAGTTCAACTTACATCATTTTTCAAATTGTGTCATGTCTCCTGGAACCAATTAATGACTTCAGGTGAGATGTACCTGTATGTGTATGTATGCATATATATAAATATATATAAATATATATATATATATGCTGGTACATTGTGACAATTTGATGAAGGTGGAAAAAGAAGTCACGGGTCTAGTTCCGAGTTCCTGAGTTTTATTCCTGACCGGTTTCGCTCTATGCTTCTTCTGAAGCATAGAGCGAAACCGGTCAGGAATAAAACTCAGGAACTCAGAACTAGACCCGTGACTTCTTTTTCCACCTTCATATATATATATGTATATGTATATATATGTAAATATATGTATATATATACATATATATGTATATATACGTATACAGTATATATATATATATATATATATATATATATAAATATATATATAGATATATATATATATATACAGGGTGCAGCATAAGTAACACCCTTTTTATTTTTTAATCTTTGGTTTTATTTTATTTTCATTGACCATTATTGAACCCAATAAGCATTCTATTAATTTTGTTAATATATTATATTAATCTATTAACCTGTGGAATACATTCATGTTAAAGAAAAAATAAAGGATAGATAAAAAGGTTTTAATTTTGTTTCACTTAAACAAAGGGCGTTACTTATGCCGCACCCCGTCTGGGGTATTGGTTGCTTGTTATTGTGGCAAAGTAGCATGCAGTCGATACTTTAGGGTCTATATGGGGCGCCCCTACGGACCAGAGCCACACATCATTTTGTCTATGATAGAAGAAATTCTGTTCATAGAGAAATGATGACACTTTTATACTACGACTGTCCCTCCGTTATGCTGTCCCCCAACCCCTTGTTGCTGTCCTGTACCATTTCTCTGAGTATTCTCTTTCTGATTGGGGGAATTCCCTGTGGTGGGGGAAAAGAATACTGCCACCAAGTTTTCCCACTTGGATCATAAGAGGCGAGAAGAAAGGGACGGGGAGAGGGACTAGGCATCCTTCTCCCTGTAGCCCCAAGGGGCAAATTCCTAAAAATCAAAGGAAAGGCATAAGGGGTGCTGGAGGGCCTCGGGCCAGCACCCTAAGGTTTGGGTCTTTTAATGTGCGTGGATGTGGTACAGATGAGAGTAAAAGGGAAGAGATAGGTAGTATGTTTGTGAGAAGAAAGTTGGATGTGTTGGCTTTGAGTGAAACTAAGTTGAAAGGGAAGGGTGAGTGTAAGTTTGGGAGTGTAAGTGGGAGGTTATCAGGAGTGAAGAGAGGGCGAGGGAGGGAAGGGGTGGCTATTCTAGAGGAAGGGTGGGAGGGGTGTGGAGTGTATTTAGGGATGAAATGGGTGGGAGTGTTTTTATGCCTTTCCCTTTTTGGCTACCTCCCTTGGAAGGGGGAAAAAGCCTTGGTATATGTATGTATGTATGTATGTATGTATATATATATATATATATATATATATATATATATGTATTGAAATATGTATGACAGGATGAGTGGAAAGGGTGGTGAGGTAAACGCCAAAAAAATGTAGGAGTTTTGTTACTAACATTTCGTCCTTAAAGGACTTCCTCTGAGGAAGTCCTTTAGGGACAAAACATTAGTAATAAAACTCCTATGGCTTTTTGGCATTTACCTCACCACCCTTTCCACTCCATATATATACATATATATATATATATATATATATATATACATACACACATATATGCAGGGTGTTTAAAAATATATATATAATTTAAGATGCAAATATCATAGAAACTACATATGCAAGGCGAATGAAACTAAGCAGACTCAATGTTGAGGTCGGAGTTAGCGGACGTCGTGACGCATGCCATTGTGTGTGTGTATATATGTGTATGCATGTATGTGTGTATATCGTGGACGGCTCGTCCGCGGGACTGGGAGGTGGGACAGCTCGTCCACGGGAATATGGACATCTCGTCCAATGACTTTTTTTTTTTTAAGAATAATAAACATAATTTGCAGAACAATTAAACTTTATTTACATATTTATATATACAGAATACAGGTGTGATTATTTCTTTTTTATCATAGTTGGAGCTATTCTAGGGTGTTAAAATAAGCATGTCCATAACATTTATAAACACATCTATTACTTACCAGAATATATCATCTAAAGCAAATTTTAATGAAATAACATGAAATATCATTAAAAAAAGGTAATAAAATAATTGTCTAAAAGTTTTTTGAAATCTTGTCCGTGGACGAGTTGACCACCCATGGTGGTGTCTGTGGACGGGTTGTCCTGCTTTGCAGTTTTGTGGACGGGGTGTCCGTGGACGAGTTGTCCTACGATCGTGTATATATGTGTGTAGATGTGTATGTACCATACTACCATGTAACAAAAATAAATAAATGAAAATAATTTTTTCCTTAAGGGAGAGCAACTCCCCATAAGCTTTGCTTCTCGCTCTCCCTTTTCAACTACCAATTTTATAAAAAAAAAAAATGTATATATGTATGTCTAATTGTATTTAATATTGTTGAATAAACCTATAATAAATAAAAATAATAAATAAATAAACAACATAAGATTTATTCCTCCAAATTTGAATGAGAAAATCAAAGGTATGTGGATTCCATGAATTTCACAAATGTTCAATATGTGCACCGCCTGAGACACGGCACACATCAAGCCAGTGGTCCAATTCCTCCCAAACATACTACAGCATGTCTTGGGTAACAGTCTCAGGTGTGGTAGTGATTCTCTGCTTGAATTCCTCTAGGTTTCTGGGAAGAGAAGGGACATAGACCAGTGCCTTCACATAACCTCAGAGAAAATTATCACAAGGTGTAAGGTCTGGTGAATGTGGTGGCCATTTCAACAGCACATTATCATCATCACCAGCATGCCAGATACATCTCCCTCATAGACTGTCATTAAGGTAAGTCCACACAGTAAGCTTCCAGTGAAGTAGAGCCACGTCCTGTTGAAAAATGAAGTCTCCATGTTCATTTGCAGTGATTTCATCCATTAGCCAGTTCTGAAGCATTTGTAGATAAACATCACAAGTCACATTTCCCTCAAAGAAAAATGGGCTATGAACATACTTCTTGGAGATGGCTTAGAACACATTTACTTTTGGTGAGTCCCTCTCATACTCAACTGCATAGGGATTTTCTTCTCCTCACATATGAACATTATGCTCATTGATTTTTCCATTAGTATGAAATGTCACCTCATCACTGAAAACAAGACGTCCTATGAACTCGTCTTCAAGTTTCTCTTGCATATCAACACAGAATTGTTTGCACTTTCACTTGTCATCTGCCATTATGACCTGAATGAAATGTAGCTTGTAAGATTTCATCACCAAGCATTTCCTCAGAACACACCAGACTGTCATTGGAGGAATTTGGAATTCTAGACTTGCTTTTCTTATGGACTTCTTGGGGCTTCACAAGAGTTTTTGGCGAACCTACTCGACTGTCTCCTCCAATGTTACTGGTCATACAGATCCTTCTACCCTGCACATATAGCCTTCCTCTTTGAATTTTTTGTGCCATGTCCAAATCCTGAATTGTGGTGCAATGCTATAGTGATTTTACTTCATAAAAAAGGAGACCAGAAGGATCTTAGTAGCTATTGACCGATTAGCTTGCTATCAAATGTATATAAAGTATTCTCCAAGATAGACTAAGTCAAGTTTTAGATGGAAACCAACCAAGAGAACAGGAAGGCTTAAGGAGCAGATATTCGACTCTAGACCATTTGCCGGTGATGAACCAACTAATTGAGAAAACGACATAATACAATATACCTCTCTGTTTAGCTTCTGTATATTACGAGAAGGCCTTTGACTCAGTAGAACAAATAGCAGTACTAAACTTGTTATCAAGCAAGGTACAAACAAACAGATCATAAGGGTTTTAGAAAAAATGTATGTGAAGGGTTCTGCTATAATTCAACTACATAAACATACAGAAAATATCAAGATCAAGAAAGGAGTACGGCAAGGTGATACCATTTCACCCAAATTATTTACAGCTTGTTTGGAAGATATCTTCAGAAGGTTGAGTTGGGAAGAAAAAGGTTTGAAGATCAATGGCGAATATTTGAACCACTTAAGATTTGCAGATGATATTATTCTTATCTCAGAGAAGGCAGAGGATTTGCAAGATATGCTGTGTGATCTAAACAAAGAAAGTCTCAAAGTAGGTTTAAAAATGAATAAGAGTAAATTCAAAGTAACATTCAACATGAAAGTTCAAAGTAAAGGGATTATAGTCAATGGTGATAGTCTTGAAGAAGTTGAGGAGTATAATTATTTAGGACAGATGGTGAAAGTGATGAGAGATCATGATAATGAAATAAAAAGACGTATTATAATTGGTTGGAAAGTGTTTGGTAAGTATAATAAAATCCTGAGAGGCTCTCTATCTTTATGTTTGAAACATAAAGTTTACAATCAATGCATTCTGCCAGCAATAATATATGGATGTGAGACTTGGAAACTAATGAAGGCAATGGAAACAAAACTAAGGACTGCACAGAGGAGAATGGAGAGATCAATGATGGGAATAACACTGAGACCAAAAGAGAGCAAATTGGGTGAGAGAACAGACTAAAGTGAAAGATATTGTGGAAGCAGTAAAAGAGAGGAAGTGGAATTGGGCAGGTAAGTTAGTGTGAACGACTGATGAGCGATGGAGCAAGTGTGTTACTGAGTGGACACTGGAAGATAGGAAGCGAGGAAGAGAGAGACCAGACAGAAGGTGGAGAGATGAAATAGAGAGGCTTTTGTTCAGCAGTGGACTCGGGATGGCTGATTTGATTTATATATATATATATATATATATATATATATGTTCCGTGCTATTGACCGATTTGCGCTATCAATCAATCGCACTGCACCATCGATGGATCCATTGTTTGTGCAGCAACCAGTCATTCGTGCAATCATCGATCAATTGCACTACACTGCGCATTTGATGGATGTCCCTATTCTGATCCCTATACCAGTTCCAAACCAATAAATTCCATGAAGAAGTGGTCATTGTACAATTTTAAATTGTTATTCTATTTTATTTTCAGATTATGATATTAGTTTGTGATTTAGTTAGCGATGATGGATGTCCCTATACCGGTTCCAAGTCAATAAGTACCATGAAGACGTGGTCATTTTACAATTTTTCAAATTTAAATATCATTGAGATTTAGTTAGCATGGGCTCTTCATCCAAAAAGAAATTATTAGATTGAGAAATATAACAAGTAAAAAGAAGCAGAAAAATATATAATTAGCATATGAACAAGTGGATTATTAAGATAATAGATTGAAGGAATGGGTGTCACATTCAAGATGAACGGACAGCTGCAATTGTCCTGGTACGCAAGTGTCCATGACACAATTGTCCAAGTGTGCAATTGTCCAGGATGGAATTGTCCAGGATGCAACTGTCCTAGATCCTACATTCAAGGGAATGTTTTGTTATCAACAACCAACACTTCTATCCATGGGGACAATATTACACCGAAGAGATGGAGTCATAGAAGAGGTAAAGAAGATTTATCAAAGGCGGTAGTGGGTCAGGGACTGGAGATGGTTAAAGAAAATGGAGAAAAGTGGGAGGTGAGCCAGCTGTTGTTTGTGGACGACACTGCGCTTGTGGCAGGATCGGAGGAGGGATTGAGGAAGTTGGTGACAGAGTTTGGGAGAGTATGTGATAGAAGAAAGCTAAAGATAAATGTGAGTAAAAGTAAGGTGATGAGATGTACAAGGGGTGAAAGTGGCAGTAGACTGGAAGTGAGCATTAAGGGAGAGCGACTGGAGGAAGTGGATAGTTTTAGATACTTGGGTGCAAATGTGGCAGGAAAAGGTGAAGGTGGAGGTAGAATGTAGATTGAGAGAAGCGAGTAAATGCCTTGGTGGATTAAAGAGTGTAATGAGGAATAGACATTTGGGAATGGATGCTAAGAGGAGACTGGAAGGAGTCATTGTGCCAACAGCACTGTATGGGGCAGAAACATGGAATATAAGAGAAGAAGAGAGGAGTTTGAATGTGTTTGAGATGAGGTGTCTGAGAAGTATGGTGGGGGTTACTAGGCTAGATAGAGTGAGAAATGAGGAGGTGAGGAGGAGAACAGGGGTGGAAAAGGAGCTGGGAGATAGGGTTGATGAAAGATTATAAGGATGGTTTGGACACATGGAAAGAATGAGTGAAGAAAGACTAGTAAAAGAGGTATGGAAGGCAGATGTGGAGGGAGTGAACATGAGGGGATGTCCTAGGATGAGGTGGATGGATGGGGTGAGGGGGCTTTGGGGAAGAGGGGAATGTCTGTTGAGGAAGGACGGGAGAGGACAGAAGACAGGTGAATGGAGAATGGTTGTAAATGGATGATGTTGTGATTGCATGAGGTGGAATGGGCAGGGGATGGGGGTGAGGTAGTATGTGTGAGCAAAATTTGACACAGCCTGAAGGGATTTCTCCCCGTCTTCTCCTTTTATGCAATGGGGGGATGGAAAGGGGGGGGGTCGCCGATTTAATGAAGCGGCCTTGCTGTGGATGTGTTGTGTCTTGCAACACTGCTTCTGACCCAGGGCAGTGGACAAGGTGCAGGGATGACCCGTCATCCAGGAGGTGCTCAGATAAGAGGGAGGGTGGAGGGGTGTGGAGTGTATTCAGGGATGGAATGGGTGGAAATTATTTTTATGCCTTTTCCTTTTTGGCTACCTCCCTTTAAGGGGGAAAAGCCTTGGTATATGTATGTATGTATGGTAGAAGAATGTAGGGATAGTAAAATTTAAAAGTGAATATTTGTTTGACTGGTTGATTGATTAATTTATTTTTTATTTATTTAATAATTAATTTATCTATTTAATGTATCTGTTTATTTATCTGTTCATTTATCTATCTACTTATTCACTTGCTTATTTATATATTCATTCATTTATTTTAGATTAGTCTCCATTCAGCGAGAAGCGAAATCTCTTCCTCACAACACCTGAGCCGGTTTTCCAAATTCTTACAGCCGTTACAAGCTATATTCGCCCTTTTTCTAATGATACAGACAACAAAGGAAAAGAGGAACCAAAAAGTGAATACGAATAATCAAACTCGAGTTAATATCTTACCAATGTTACTCTGCTTTCTTATGCACTCTTAACAGCTGATAGTGGGTTGCCAACAAAGCTAAAAAATATTGAGACACGGACGAAATATTGAAAACAATTGTTTAAGAATACAATGGTGAAAGAAACACTTTGGAATATCTCAGAGGAATTGCACCTAAATATTAAATGAACTAAAGTTTTCTTTTTCATTTCTTTATTTCATTTCTTTATTTTTATCTCATGAAAATACAATCATTGCGTAACCCCAATTTTTTTTATCCCCTGTGGTGGGGGAAAATGCTGCCACCAAGTATTCCCACTTGGATCATAAGAGGCGAGAAAAACGGGACGGGGATTGGGACCAGGCATCCTTCTCCCTGTAGTGCCACAGGGGGCATTCCCAAAAAAAGTAAAGGCATAAGAGGGTCTAGGAGTTTTCCAACCAGCACCCTAAAGTTTGGGTCTTTTAATGTGCGGGGATGTGGTACACATGAGAGTAAAAGGGAAGAGATATGTAGTATGTTTGTGAGAACAAAGATGGATGTGTTGGCTTTGAGTATAACTAAGTTGAGAGGGAAGGGTGAGTGTGAGTTTGGGAGTGTAGTTGGGAGGTTCTCAGGAGTGAAGAGAGGGTGAGGGAGAGAAGGGGGGTGGCTATACTAGTATGTGAAGAGATAGGTTAATGTGGATGAAGGTGAAACTGGGAAAGGAGATGTGGGTTTTTGTAAGTGCATATGGGCCTGGTAGTGAAAAGAGTGTAGAAGAGAGTTTTTTTTGGATAGATTTAAATGAGTGCATAGAGGGATTAAGGAGGAATGTCAATGTAGTAGTATTGGGAGACCTTAATGCTAGGGTAGGATATGAACCAATTGATGGAGTGGTTGGGAAATGTGGAGGTTCAGGAAAGAATCGTAGTGGAGAGTTGATGGTGATGTGTCTAGAGTTGATGATAGCAAATACAGTGTTTCGGAAGAAAGTCAAGCATAAGTACACATGGGAGGGTGTGGATGGAAGGGTGGTAGATAAGAGTGTTAATGGACTATGTAGTAGTAGATAGGAGTATAATAGGAAGAGTTAAGGATGTACATGTTCTAAGGGGAGAGAGTGGAGGAATATCAGATAATTTTTTGGAAGGTAAGTTGAGAGTGGAGGATAGATGGAGAAAGAGGAAAAGGACAAAAGGTAGGGAGGTACTTAGAGTGAACTGCTTAAATGAGAAGTAAAAGGAGTACAAGAAGCTGAGAGAGGAGTGGGAGGGAGTGAAGGATAGAGTAGAAATAGGAGTGAAGGAGGAATGGGGATGGTTCAAGGAGGGAGTCACAAAGTGTGCAAAGATGGTGTGTGGAACAAGAAGGATGGGAGGAAATTGAAGGAAGGGTAGTGAGTGGTGGGATGAGGAAACAAAGAAGGTTGTAGAAGAGAAGAAGCGAGCTTTCACAGATTGGTTACAAAATAGGACGAGGGAGTCATATTAGAGGTAAAATGAAAATAGAAGTAAAGCACAAGGTAAAGGAGGCAAGGAGGAGAGCAGATGTGAAATGGGGTAAGAGTATGACAGAAATTTTTGAAAGTATTAAAAAGATGTTTTGGAAAGAAATTAAGAGAGGAAGAGGAGGTGAATCAAGTAGAGAAGAAAAGGTAAAAGGTGCAGATGGAGAGATGATAATGGAAGAGAAGGCAGTAAGAGGAAGATGGGCAGAGTATTTTAGGGAGTTGCTAAATGTGAAGGAGGATAGGGAGGGAAAAATAGTTGCAGTGGGATGTGCTAAGAAAATGACCATGATGAGTGAGGAAAATGGAGGAGAAACAAGGAAGGATGAAGTGAAGGCAGTTAAGATGATGAGAGCAGGTAAGGCACCTGGTCTGGATGGATGCTATGCAGAATGTCTAAAAAAAAAAGGAGGTACAGTGATGGTGGATTGGTTGGTGAGGTTTAACCCCTTCCACACTCGACACCTTAGGCTACCCCAGGACTGCAATACCACCTGCCCACCCATCTCCCACACGTGACTGCATGTTATAATATCGCTTTGTTATATCACTTTTTATTTGGTTATTTCTTTATAATAATAATAACAGAGAAAATCAAATATGGGTACTCACCAAGATGTCTTTTGTACCATGTAGTTGTTCAGGTCACCCATAATAATCCATTGAATTTCCTCTTCCCAGTCTCCATAAAATAAGCATCAGAACGTGCATTCATCCATAAACAAAGCTTACCAATCACCTCTTCATCCATAAAGTATGAGAATGCTTCACGTGGGCAGGTAAATGTGGGAATGAGGGAGCATACAGCAGCAGGTTCACCCAAGAATGCTGGGGCAAGGGTAGGCCGGACATCATCAAAAGGGTTGGCCATGAGGTCCCAACCAGCCTCCACTATAGGTTCACTTTCTTCTAATAATTCTGTATCACTGTCATCTGTAAACTCACTTTCATCACTCGCATACTCATCAGATCCTGGCACATATTCCGAGCCCGATCCCAATAGCTCATCACTCGAAATTCTGATACAAAATGTGTGAAAAAGTTCACAAAGTTTCACAAAGACAAATTCAAAATGGCGCAAAACAGGGCAAAAAATGTGCAATGATCCTATTAGCATGCCAGCTACAACAAGAGCCATCTGATGATGTCATGCCGAACCCTGATGTAAACAAACATTTCATCACTCCTACCACCATGCAGGAATATCACAAAGATGCTTTTTCTGGATTTAGTAAGTATGAAAGCAAGAGTTTAAGTCAAATCTTAGAGATAGAGAGGGAAATGAGCAAAAATTGGATATGGTGGGAGAATGAAATTATGGACTTAAGAAAATGAAATCGTTGGTCTAGTGGATTGCTTAGCACGAGCAAACTTTGAGATCTCCTACCCAAGGAAAACTAACTTGGATCTAAGAAACAAGATGAAGGAATTGAAAAAGGATATAAATATAAGAGAGCTAAAGTGATAATGAAAAGAAGAGAATTAATGATACTACCAATAGCAAAAACATAAAAAAAGAGGTAAACAACAAAATACAAGTAATTGAAAAAATCAAAGAGAACTTACGTGAGGAAAGTATCAAAAGATTAAGAAATGGATGAAAACATTGAAAATAAAGAAATTGTTTTCAAAGAAATAGTCTAACAACAAATGCAGGAAAATGCAAAAGGCACAATTATCCAAGTAATTAATGAAAAAGCAAATTGGGTCAGAGACACAGTGGATAGGAAAAAATGTATTTTGGTATATGGACTAAAAGAAAAACATGGTTTGGCGAGGTACACGAGAGAAAAAGAAAAAGAGACAGCAATAGAAATCCTAAAAGAAATTCAGGAGGGAGCATAAGATGCAGGTAAAGATGTTAAAATGTATAGCATCAGTCACTATTCTAAGGATAGAAATCGACCCTTAAAGATAAAACTAAGATCACAAATGGTAGAAGACATATTTGAAAAAGTTGGTAATTTGACAAGGAGTGAAAAGTAAAATAAGATATGGATAAAAAGAGAAATGAATACTGAGGAATTAGAAAAAGAAAAGACACTAAGAGATGAAGCAACGGAAAAAAAAAAAAAAAGTGAAGAGAATGGAGACAGAAAGCAAGGAATTCCATGGGAGAGTAATCAACATAACACTGAGGAAATGGTACATCAGAATGGGCAAACCAAAGGGAAAAAAAAAAAAAAAAAAAAAAAAAAAAAAAAAAAAAAAAAAAAAAAAAAAAAAAAAAATTGAAAGTGGCCTATACTAACATCGACAGATTAATTTCAGGACTGAATGAACATAATGATTACCTGCTAGAAGAAAAACCAGACATAATGGGAATTGTGGAGACTAAACTAAGGGGCGAAATACCATCCATCGATGTTGGACATGGACTATACAATTACTGGATTAAAAACAGATAAGAAACTGGGATGAGGAATCATTTTCTTGGCCAAGAAAAACTTGAATGTGACAAAAATTGCAGAGGGCAAAGGTAATGTAGAACTGATCATGATAAAAGTCGAAGACAAGAACATGAAAAGTAGAAAGTTTTAGGTGACTTATGTGCCCCCAAAAATGGACACTTGGAAAGAGAATGAGCATACGAACATGTTAGAAGATACATGGCAGTCATTAAATGAGATACTAATGGGCAGGGGTAATCTGGTAATTATGGGGTACTTCAACTGCAAAGAAATTTGTTGGGAAAACATGACAGTGTGAGATGATGATTTGTGGGGTAATGTACTACTGGATATGACCATGGAATACACAATGACTCAGTGAAAACACAAGATACAGAAATAACGAGGAGCCGTTGAAACTAGATTTAATATTTACAACAGAACCTGAAATTGTGTAGAAAATCCAATACAAGACACCAACTGGAAAGAGTGACCATATACTCATTGAAACTGAACTAAAGGAAGAAATATACATGGAGAGAAATGAAAAGCATAGGAAAGGAAGATTGATGTACAACAAAATGGACTTTGCAAAACTAAAGAAATTCTTCCAGAATGCAAACTGGGAAAATTTTTATATGGAAGAGACAAAAGTGGAAGAGATATGGAATATCTTGATGGATATAATATTACAATGAAGGGGTAAATAGGCACATACCAAGACAGAAGCAAGAGAGTGTGTACATTAAATGCTGGTTCAACAAAAGATGCAGTGAGGCAAAAGACAGAAGGAACAGCGCTTGGAAAAGGTGGAGAAAAGATAAAAAAAAAAAAAAAAAAAAAAAAAAAAAAAAAAAATGGAAAATGGCAAGCCACTCTCCCTTAATGCTCACTTCCAGTCTGCTGCCACTTTCACCCCTTGTACATCTCATCACCTTACTTTTACCCACATTTACTTCAACTTTCTTCTCTCACACACACCCAAACTGTCACCAACTTCCTCAAACCTGCTACAAGCGCAGTGTCATCTGCAAACAACAGCTGGCTCACCTCCCACTTTTCTCCATTTTCTTTAAGGGAGCATCGCCAGCAATATTTTGAAAAATTCTGGTACATGAGTGAATTTTAGGTAAACATTTCAAAAGAATTTCTATGATGGTGGCAACACTCATACAAAGTTATACAGCTGTATTTTGTTTCTATTTTTTATACAGAATAAAATAGATAAAATATTGGCAACCTCTGGCAACCCCATTGCATAAAAAACATTCTGTATATTGAAATAGTGTCAACATTTCTACAGCTATTTCGTTTTTTGCTACAGAATTGTGTTTAGTGAAGATATTAGGCAATTCCTCCCACCGGCATACCCCACAAAGACATTGGACAGGGCACCAGTACTCTTGAAAAAGTCAAAGGAAGGTGATGTCACTCCTGGCGCTCTCACCGTGATCATGGGAAAATTAACAAGAAACAAGAGAGTGAAGCAGCAGAATATAGAGAGGGCCCGTGAGTGCCTGAATTAGAAACAATAAAAGGGAAAAAGAAAGAGGAGAAAAGCAGCAAAGCTGCACCCAGCACTCTGCAAACATTTACTAGCCATGCCCACCTTACACCTCCTCCTTCCACGCCACACCACTCGCCCTCACCTCACACCTCATCAGCAAAGAGGAAACTGGAGATTTGCTATACATCACAACCATCAAACAAATGGTCACGAAAATTTAAATCCCCCATCCTGTAAAGTTTATGTTTTTGTTCTTTCTGTTGTAATATCTTCTTTTGTTCTTTATGGATTTTTGTTTGAGAGTAAACATCATGCTCTTTATTTTCTAGAGTAAAAAATAAAAGATTTTTTTTTTTTTTTTTTTATAAAACCTGAATTTTGTAGCATTTTTTAATTATTCAGAAACAAATTAATAAAAAATTAGATGTATTAGTTTGAAAAAATGCATTCAATAAAATTTGTTCCCCAGACTCTAAGCTTTCATTTCATACTGGGCTGAATGATGTGGAAGGATTTTCCATTAAGTAATTAGAGCTTCAATAGAGCTCACTTTATCTTCATTAAATATTCACTATGCCTTATATATACATGGGAGGAACACAATACCCTGAGGAATTACACACTAATGTAAGGGGTATTCATACTTATATTCATTAAACACATATTTGAAAAAAAATAAATAAATAAATAAAACAAAAAGAATAATAATCACCTATTCTATAAAGTGATGCGACACTCCCTTAACCATCTCCAATCCCCGACCCACCACCCTTGCATTTACCTCTCGCACCACCATCCATGTACAAGTTATAAATCACAAATATCATAATATAAAAATTAAATAATAGTTTAAAATTGTACAATGACCACTTCTTCATGGAATTTATTGGTTTGGAACTGGTACAGGGATCGGGATAGGGACATTCATCGAATGCGCAGCGCAATCGACTCATTGCTGCGCAAAGGATGAATCGATGGCGCAGTGCGATTGATCAATAGCGCAAATCGGTCGATAGCAAAGAACATATCTTTATTTTTTCTACCTAATTTGAATGATTCTACTGTCCAAAATTAACTTTGTCATTTATGCCCAAAACTACAATTTCCAAAGATGCTTCCAAAGGTGTATGGACAAACTCACAAGACAAAAAAATCACACCCTTAATGGGGGGGGGGGGGGGATTATATATATATAATATTTTCTTTATTAAATTTCATTTTTATATCATACATACATATATCAAACTGTACAAATACCCAATTAGAGATTGGAAATATTCACTCCAACCTGATGCCGTGGCCCACAGCACTAAGGAAGTTCTCCACAGACCTATGCCCAGCTACTTGCTACCTTTATTTGCATGAAAAATACTACTTTGGTTGCATTTCTTCTTTCAAAATTAGTATATATCTTCTTCAAGACTCCTTCCTTCTAGTAATACAGGATTCCTTCGCTATTTATTGGTTCGATATCTGATATTTCATTTATACAATCCTTTTGAATTGATACCACTTGCTCATTTTTCAATGTAGGCATTCAATTATACAATCATCAAACTGTAAACAAATGCACCACAATCGCAGCACCCCCCCATTGAAACTAGTTCCTGTTCTTTATCCGGTTGTTTACTCCCTTGGCCCGTGTATCAGTGTCTGTGTTTTGTGCTACTATTTCACATTCAGTGTTGCTTTTACGAGAGTAATACATACCCTGATGGCTTCCAAACAGCCTACAACAATTACTACAGGTGAGATAAAGCCCAAAAAACTGAGGAAGAGTTTATTGTTGGAGAAAAAACTTGAAATGATTAAGTGCTATGAAGGAGGTGAAGAGGCTAACCCCATTGCCAAAATCATGCAGTTGCCCCAATCAACTGTTTCCACAATAATCAAACAAGGAGACAATGTAAAGAAAGCTGGTGAAACAGCTTCTACATTAATGGCAAAGACGCTGATGAGGCAGAGGGAACCAATAATGGAGGAAATGAAGAGATTCTTAAGGCTGTGGATTGATGACCTGTCTCGCTGCAGCAATTCTCTTTCTACCTCCCTTGTGACAACAAAAGCCTTCTCAATTTATAATGATCTACATAAGAATGGATATGAAGTGAAGGATGGGTCAATTTTCAGTGCCAGTAAGGGTTGGTTTGACTGTTTTAAAGCCTGAGCAGCCCTACACAACATTAAGATGACAGGTGAGGCAGCAAGTTCTGACAAGCCTTCTGCTACAGCATTCATACCAACACTGAAAAAACACTGAAGAGCATAGCTACAATGCCAAACAGGTGATAAACTGTGACAAGACAGGCCTGTATTGGAAGAAAATGTCATCCAGAACCTTTATTGTTAAGGAGGAGAGAACAATGCCAGGATTTAAAGCATCCAAAGACAGATTAATCCAGGTGCTGGGTGGTAATGCAGCTCGGGACCTGAAGCTGAAGCCTTTATTGATCTATTGCTGTGAAAACCCATGGGCACTTAAGGGCTATGTGAAAGAATATCCCCCAATGATATATAGATCCGACAAGAAGGCCTGGATGATGTCTTCTATGAACCAGCATTATGTTGCAAATTATTTGTCCCCTGTACTGTGTGAATATGCTGCCAAAGAAACATTGGCAACTGTTTCCTCCTGCTGGTTGACAATGCCCCAAGCCACTCAACAACCATGGGAGATTGGGCAGACAACATAAGAGGTGATGTTTCTGCCCAAAAACACGACAGCACTCATCCAGTCAATGGACCAACATGTGATCGCCACCTTCAATGATTATTACCAGTGCAGCACAATGAGTCAGCTGATTAACATAATTGACTACCCAGACAAGCAGTTCTGGGACAATTATAATATCAAGAAAGCCATTGACAATATCAATGTAGGTTGACTGATTTGGTTTAACGTCACAAATTCCTCCCTATCGGAAGGTTGGGACAGTGCCTCTTACAGAGGACTTTGTAGCATGGGATTTAATGAACCATGCCCTTGGTTCAACTTCGCTGATGGCAGGATTCGAACTGCAATCCCCTCGACCTTCACTGCAAGTAATGATGCCCTAACCTGCTCAGTCAGCGAGCTTCAATGTAGGTACGAGCACAAAAATTCCAAGTTTGGTTTAACCCTTAAATTCTTATTGCATATGAAAAATCTTTTCATTAAAAACAAAATGCTTTTAATTTTTTTTTAAATAGCTTGAAAAATAAGGGAGATACAATTTTTTCATTCTGATTCTTAGGATTAACTTAAAACAAAGGTGAGAACTAAGTAAACATATATAGGTAACTCAGGTAAAGACTTTGGCAAAGATACATACATATACCAAGGCTTTTTCCCCCTTACAAGGGAGGTAGCCAAAAAGGAAAAGGCATAAAATCCTTTCCACCCATTTCATCCTTGAATACACTCCACACCCCTCCACCCTCCCTCTTATCTTAGCATCTCCTGGATGACGGGTCATCCCTGTACCTTGTCCACTGCCCTGGGTCAGAAGCAGTGTCGCAAGATAAACACACAAAATCTAAATCATTGGTCCATTTTTAATTAAATTTGGAATTTAAGGGTTTTATGGGTCAACAAATCACCTGGGTATGACAAAAAACAATGTGGAACGTCTGTATCATACCAAATTTACATTTCCATGGCAATGATTAAGTTGTCAGAATAATCATTCATAAAATCCAAACCAGTGGTCCAATTTAAATGCAACTAGACATAAGGTTTTATGGGTCAACAAATCAGCTGAGCATGTCAAAAACAATGTAGGACCTTCCTTTTATGCTATTCTTACTAACATTGATCATGTTGCCATGGCAAAGATTAAGATGGTACATGCGAGTCTGCAAGTGGCACCACCACCGTGGATGGAATTTTGCTGCCGCAGTTTTGAGTGACCCATTTGACTAGGTTCTCCTGAGTTTGAACTCTGGTAGCATTCAATGCATGTACATGGTTCAAAAGTCTTCCTGTTCTAGAAGTTTAGATTCAGTTCTTCAAAAATAGAAGGATTGCCTCTAGATGGCATCTAGTGGCAAAACCTGACCATCCAAAACGTATTTTTGGCAGCAAATGCACAGCCGTGTCATAAACAACGATCTTGAAGTCACTTATTTCCAGGAAAAAACAAGCTGAAAAACACAAATATCACATTAAAAAGTTATTATATCACTTCCTTTCCTTTAGATTTCCACTCAGAAAACTAAATTGCCACTGCAACCATCTAAATTTACGTTTAAATTGGTGAAAATCCGTAAAATTTTAAGAACTGCATCTAAACTTCTAGAACAGGAAGACATTTTGAATTACCCACATACAAGTTGAACACTAACAGAGTTCAAACTCAAGGGGAAGCCAGTTGAAAGGGTCGCAAAAAATGGCAATGTAAACATTCCTTCTGCGATGGTGGTGCAGCATGGAAGGCGACAGAAAAAACAATGAAAGGCTGCTGGAAGAAACTGTGGCCCAAGTGTGTCAAGCTAGCTGACAACTTCATTGGATTTAGTGATGTGGCACCCCTTCATAAGGACGTCATCAGGCTCTCTCACATGGTTGGCTTCAAGGAAGTGGATGAAGATGATGTGAATGAATTGCTACAGTACCATGATAAGCCACTTAGCAATGAAGATCTGACAGAGTTGGAACAAGAACGAGCTCTCCATGGTGATGATGATGCACCCCAGCAAGGCCTTGACATCAAAACACTTTATGAAGTGTTCTCTAGTCTATTTGCAACCATAAAAAAATAAATAAATAAATGAAGGAAAGGGACACAAATGCAGCAAGAAGTGGAACAGTTGCCTATAATGTAGAGCAAGCCTTCAAGGTCTTTAGAGATATATTTGAGGCCAGGGGGTGGGTGGGTGGTGTGTGTGTGTGTGTGTGTATTTACCTAGTTGTATTTTACGGGAAGGGGAGCTATGCTCGTGGTATCCCGTCTTCAAATCTCATTTTATCTAAACTATTTTTAAATTCATGTATTGTTTTTGCGTGTGTGTATTTACCTAGTTGTATTTTACGGGAAGGGGAGCTATGCTCGTGGTGTCCCGTCTTCATATCTCATTTTATCTAAACTATTTTTAAGTTCATGTATTGTTTTTGCACACACCACTTTCTCATCTAACTTGTTCCAACTGTCTATTACTCTGTGTGTATTTACCTAGTTGTATTTACCTAGTTGTATTTTACGGGAAGGGGAGCTATGCTCGTGGGGTCCCGTCTTCATATCTCATTTTATCTAAACTATTTTTAAATTCATGTATTGTTTTTGCACACACCACTTTCTCATCTAACTTGTTCCAACTGTCTATTACTCTGTGAGGAAAGCTGTTCTTTTTCAAATCTCTTCTATAGCTGTCTTTTTTTATTTTCTTTCCGTGTCCTCTTGTATTTCTGTCATCCCATTTTATCAGATTCTCTCTATCAGTAATTTCCATGCCTTTCATGATTCTGTAAATAGCTATCAAATCTCCTCTCTCTCTTCTTTGCTCTAGTGTCTGTAGTTCAAGTTTTTCTAGTCTCTCTTCATATGATAGTTTTGAGAGTGTTGGTGCCAATTTTGTAATTGCTCTTTGTATTCTTTCAAGTTTTTTTATACATTTTTTTGTACTTGGTGACCATATCGTTACTGCATATTCCAATCTTGGTCTTATCAGGGTGATTAGGATTTTCTTCACCATTTCTTCAACCAGGTATGTGAATGCAACTTTGATTGTTCTTATTAAATTATAGGTTTCTCCAAAAATCTTATTTATATGTTTCTCAGGTGACATATTATTCATAACAATGACTCCCAGGTCCTTCTCATTTTCTACTTTTTTTTTATTCCTTCTTCTCCCAATTTATATGATCCTGTTATTCTGTTTTTGCTTTTTCCAAATTCCATTATACTGCACTTTTTTGTATTGAACTCCATCTCCCACTTCCTACTTCATTCCTGTACTTTATATAGATCTCTCTGTAGTGATTCACAATCTTCTTCTGTTTTCACTCTTTTCAGTAGTTTTGCATCATCTGCAAAGAAGCTCATATAGCTTTCAATTCCTTCATCCATATCATTAATATATATAGCAAACATTATTGGGGCCAGAACTGTTCCCTGCGGAACACCGCTTATTACTTTATCCCATTTTGAGTGCTGGTCTCTTATCACTACTCTCATTTTTCTTTCTTGCAAAAAGTCTTCCATCCAATTTAGCAGTTTGCCCTGTATTCCTCCTTCAGTTTCTAATTTCTTAAGCAACTTCTTATGTGGTACTTTGTCAAAAGCTTTCTTTAGGTCTAGAAATGCACAGTCCACCCATCCATCTCTTTCTTGTATTATATCTATTAGCCTTGAATAGAAACATATTAAATTGGTGATGCATGATCGTCCTTGTCTGAATCCAAATTGCCTTGGATTTAACACTTTGTTTTTTTTTCTAAATATTTTACCCATCTACTTTTGATAATTCTTTCACAAATTTTTGCTATTGTACTTGTTAGAGAGACTGGTCGATAGTTGGTAGGTTCTTCTTTATTTCCCCCTTTATATATAGGTACTATATTTGCTTTAATGGATTATGTAGTGGTAAATAGGATTATGATAGGAAGAGTTAAGGATGTACATGTGCTAAGGGGAGAGGGTGGGGGAATATCAGATCATTTTTTGGTGGAAGGTAAGCCGAGAGTGGAGGATAGATGGAGAAGGAGGAAAGGGACAAAAGGTAGGGAGGTTCTTAGAGTGAACTCCTTGAATGAAAAGGAAAAGGAGAAGGAGTACGAAAAGAAGCTGAAGGAGGAGTGGGAGGGAGTAAAGGATAGAGCAGAGATGGGTGTGGAGGAGGAATGGGGATGGTTCAAGGAGGGAGTCTTAAAGTGTGCAAGGATGGTGTGTGGAACAAGAAGGACAGGGGGAAATAGAAGAAAGGGTAGTGAATGGTGGGATGAGGAAACAAAGAAGGTTGTAGAAGAGAAGAAGCGAGCATTCACAGATTGGTTACAAAAGAGGACAGGGGAGTCATATGAGACGTACAAAGAAAAGAAAAGAGAAGTAAAGCAAAAGGTAAAGGAGGCAAAGAGGAGAGCAGATGTGAAATGGGGTAGGAGTATGACAGAAAATTTTGAAAGTAATAAAAAGATGTTTTGGAAAGAAATTAAGAGAGGAAGAGGAGGCGAATCAAGTAGGGAAGAAAAGGTAAAAGGTACAGATGGAGAGTTGATAATGGAAGAGATGGCAGTGAGGGGAAGATGGGCAGAATATTTTAGGGAGTTGCTGAATGTGAAGGAGGATAGGGAAGGAAAGATAGCTGCAGTGGGAAATGCAAAGAAAATGAGAGTGATGAGTGAGGAGAATGGAGGAGAAATAAGGAAGGATGAGGTGAAGGCAGTTGTAAAGATGATGAAAGCAGGTAAGGCACCTGGTCTGGATGGATGTCATGCAGAATGTCTGAAAAAGGGAGGTTCAGTGATGGTGGACTGGTTGGTGAGGTTATTTAATGTTTGCTGGAGAGAGGGTAGAGTACCGGAGGACTGGAGTAGTGCCTGTATAGTTCCTCTTTACAAGGGAAAAGGGGACAAGTGTGAATGTAGTAATTTCAGAGGGATTAGCCTGTTGAGTGTAGTAGGGAAGGCGTATGGGAGGATCTTAATTGAGAGGATTAGGAGAGGAACAGAAGGAGTAATTGGTGAGGAACAGTGTGGATTTAGGACGGGTAGAGGTTGTGTAGATCAGATCTTTGTGGTAAGACAGATATGTGAGAAAGCTATAGGAAAGGGGAAGGATGTTTTTTGGGCTTTTATGGATCTGGAAAAGGCTTATGATAGGGTAGACAGAAAGGCACTGTGGGAGGTTATGCAGATTTATGGGATAGGAGGAAAGCTTTTGGGAGCTGTCAAGAGTTTTTATGAGAGTAGTAGAGCATGTGTTAGGATTAGAAATGGAGAGAGTGAGTGGTTTGAAGTAAAGGTGGGACTTCGTCAAGGATGCGTTATGTCGCCCTGGCTTTTCAACTTATACATGGATGGGGTGGTACGAGAGGTGAATGCTAGGGTAGTGAGTCAGGGATTGGAGATGGTTAAAGAAAATGGAGAAAAGTGGGAGGTGAGCCAGCTGTTGTTTGCGGATGACACTGCACTTGTGGCAGGGTCAGAGGAGGGATTGAGGAAGCTGGTGGCAGAGTTTGGGAGAGTATGTGATAGAAGAAAGCTAAAGATAAATGTGGGTAAAAGTAAGGTGATGAGATGTACAAGGGGTGAAAGTGGCAGTAGACTGGAAGTGAACATTAAGGGAGAGCGACTGGAGGAAGTGGATAGTTTTAGATACTTGGGTGCAAGTGTAGCAGGAAAAGGTGGAGTGAAGGTGGAGGTAGAATGTAGATTGAGAGAAGCGAGTAAATGCCTTGGTGGTTTAAAGAGTGTAATGAGGAATAGACATTTGGGAATGGATGCGAAGAGGAGACTGTATGAAGGAGTGATTGTGCCAACAGCACTGTATGGGGCAGAAACGTGGAACATAAGAGAAGAAGAGAGAAGGAGTTTGAATGTGTTTGAGATGAGGTGTCTGAGAAGTATGGTGGGGGTTACTAGGCTAGATAGAGTGAGAAATGTGGAGGTGAGGAGGAGAACAGGGGTGACAAAGGATTTGGGAGATAGGGTTGATGAAAGAATATTAGGATGGTTTGGACACATGGAAAGAATGAGTGAAGAAAGACTAGTAAAAGAGGTATGGAAGGCAGATGTGGAGGGAGTGAACATGAGGGGACGTCCTAGGATGAGGTGGATGGATGGGGTGAAGGGGGCTTTGGGGAAGAGGGGAATGTCTGTTGAGGAAGGAAGGGAGAGGACGGAAGACAGAGGTGAGTGGAGAATGGTTGTATATGGATGATGTTGTGACTGCATGAGGAGGAATGGGCAGGGGGGTGGGGGTAGTATGTGTGAGTAAATTTTGACGCAGTCCGAAGGGATTTCTCCCCGTCCTCGCCTTATATGCAAAGGGGGACGGAGAGGGGGGGTCGCCGATTAAATGAAGCGGCCTTGCTGTGGATGTACTGTGTCTTGCGACACTGCTTCTGACCCAGGGCGGTGGGCAGGGTGCAGCGATGACCCGTCATCCAGGAGGTGCTCAGATGAGAGGAAGGGTGGGAGGGGTGTGGAGTGTATTTAGGGATGAAATGGGTGGGAGTGTTTTTATGCCTTTCCCTTTTTGGCTACCTCCCTTGGAAGGGGGAAAAGGCCTTGGTATATGTATGTATGTATATTTGCTTTTTTTCCAATCTTCTGGAACTTTTCCTTCTTTCAAGGAACTATTTAGTATGCTATGTATTTTGTCTGCCAGTTCATTCCTGCATTCTTTCAGTATCCAGTTTGCTATTTCATCTGGTCCATGCGATTTTCTGACATCAAGATTACTCAAGTGTGTTAATATTTCATTCTTTGTTACTTCTATTTCTTCCATAGGGGGGACTTTCTCTTTCCATTCGTTCTCTTCAGGTTGTATGTTCTCCCTTGTAAACACTGATTTAAAATGTTTGTTCATAATTTCTGCCATTTCCATTTCCTCAGTGTATTCAACTCCCTCTTGTCTTAATTTCTCCAAGTCTTGTTTGTTTTTCAGTTTATTGTTTACAAATCTGTAGAATAGTTTTGGTTGATCTTTACACTTTTCTATGACATCTTTTTCATATTTTCTCTTTTCCTCTCTGCACGTTTGTACATATTCATTTCTATAACAGGTATATATTTTCCATTTTTCAGGTCTTCTGTCTTTTTTCCATCTGGTCCAGGCTTTGTCTCTTTTGTCTTTTAACTCCCTACAACTTTTGTTGTACCAGCATTTTACATATTCTTTTTCTTATTTTTGTCTTGGGACATACTTTTCCACTCCTTTTTTGTAAATTTTTGTCAAAATATTCCATTTCTCTTCTACTGTTGTTTCTTCTTTGTATATTTCTTCCCAGTTTTCCTTTTGAAAGAATTCTCTTATTTTATCAAAGTTTGTTTTTTCATACATCATTCTTCCTTTTCTATATTGTTCATTTCTTTTCATATATTTTTCTTCATTAAGTTCCAGTTCAATCAATATGTGGTCACTTTTACTTATTGGTGTTTTATATTCAATTTTGTCCACTATTCTAGGTTCAGATGTAATTATTAGGTCTAGTCTCGATGGCTCTTCTTCATTTCTATACCTAGTGTTCTCCTGTATCCATTGTGTCATTGTATGGTCAGTAACCATCTCAAGTAGAGCGTTTCCCCATGAGCCGTCTCCACCCTTTACTGTCATTTCTTCCCAGCAGATTTCTTTGCAATTAAACTCGCCCATCATAACTATTTTTCCTCCCTCTTCCATTATCTTGTTTAATGTTATCTTTGTGTTCTCTAACATACTTTTATGTTCACTCTCTTCCCATGAGGCTGTTTTCGGGGGCACATAATTTATCACAAACTTTCTGCTCTTCTTATCTCTGTCTTCTACTTCCATCATTATCATCTCTACTGTATTCTTTCCATATGTTACACACTTCACGTTTATATCCTTCTTAGTCAGGAACATAACTCCACCCCCTTCCTTTTTCACTCTGTTTCTAATCCAATAATTATATGCATCATGTCCTACACTGTTGGGTGGTAGTGGACCTTTTAATTTTGTTTCTACAATTCCCATTATGTCTGGTTCTTTTTCTTTCAAATAATCATTCAGCTCATTCAATCCTGTTATTAATCCATCTATATTTGTGTAAGACACTCTTAGTTTTCTGCCACTTCCATTGTGTTCTCTGTTTCCCTTTTGTTTTTCTCTTGTATGTCGACTTTCTTTAGTTTCATATTCACTACTCTCCAATAGAATCTTTCTTTTTCTGACTCCGTTCTTATCTCGTTTTTTTCCTTAGCTTCAAGTCTTTTCTGTTTTTCTTCCTCTCTTTCCTCTTTATTCATTTCCCTTTTTATCCATACCTTTTTATATTGTTCAGTTGTTGCTAGTTTCCCTGTTTTGGATAAGATATTCTCAGCCGTAGTTTGTGACCTGAATTTAATCTTAATTGGTCTGGTCTTGTCTGTACTATATTTCCCGAGCCTGAATTTCTCTTCGATTTGTTTCATTATTTCTGGTTCATCTTCCTGAACTAATTCTAGTAAATTTCTTACTTTTTCATTTTCCTCTTTGATTCTTGTGGTTCTATCTGGGTTATGTTTCTCTTCCATTCCTAATATAATTATACATTTCTTTCTGTCTGCTAAGTCTCTTACTATATTCTCCTTCTGTCTCATCACTTTAATAACTGAGTTTTCAGTTTGTTCATTCATTTGCTGTCTGATTATGTCAGTGAATGCAACTTTGCTATTTTCTTGGATTTTTTTCCAACCCTCCTTGTTCTCCTTTAAGACTTTATTCTCTTCTTTTACTTCTTTTAACTGTTTTTTTAATTCTTCAATTTCCTTAGTTAAGTTTTTGTTCGCCTTCTCTAGTTCTTCCAATTTTTCAACCCTCTGTACAATGTTGTTAACATGACCGAACCTACGCTCCAAGTCCTCGATCATCTTATCGACCTTCTCTTCTAGTCTTGTCAGTCGGGGGGGGGGTTTGTGTCCCCCCACCCTCTTTAAATCCCTTGAAAATATTCTCATCACTTTCTACTGTATTGCTCTTATCTATACTTCTAATCTTTACATTTTTATTAGACATTTCATCGTCGCTCATCTGGTCGGGGGGCCGTTTGTTTACCTTTCGCCTGTCTGCCTGGGCCAAGTCCTCTCCTTCCTCATTTCCTTCCATTTCCCTCAGCAATCCCTCCCTTTCTCCTCTTTCCCACGAGCAATTTCCCCCCCTGTAAATACAATAGGCACTTCTCTTTGCGTTGGGATCCACGAAACTTCACTTTTCTTCAGAACATCTTCTAAGCCGTCCGTTCGTTGAAGTATTTACCTAGTTTACCTAGTTGTATTTTGCGGGAAGGGGAGCTATGCTCGTGATGTCCCGCCTTTGTATCTTGCAGTGTCTAGTTTGTTTTTAAACTCATGAATGGTTTTTGCGCATACTATTTCATTGTCCAGTTTGTTACAAGTGTCCAAAACTCTATGAGGAAAACTGTTTTTCTTCAGTTCTCTTCTATAGCTATGTTTTTTGATTTTCTTTCCATGTCCTCTTGTGTTTCTTTTGTCCCAGTTAAGTAAGTTCTCTCTATCGAGTACCTCTGTGCCTCTCATGATTCTGTAGATGGTCAATAGGTCACCTCTCTCTCTTCTTTGCTCCAGTGTCGGTAACTCCAGTTTAGCCAATCTCTCCTCGTATGATAGGTTTGCAAGTGCAGGTGCCATTTTTGTAGCTGCTCTTTGGATTCTTTCTATTTTCTTTATATTCTTTTTGGTACTGGGGGACCACAATGTCACCGCATACTCTAATCTAGGCCTTATCAATGTAACCAATATTTTTTTTATCATGTCTTCGTCCAAGTATGTAAACGCCACTTTTATTGATCTTAGCAAGTTGTAAGTCTCCCCGACAATTTTGTTAATCTGTATATCATAGGACAAGTCGTTCGTGATAATTACTCCCAAATCTTTTTCGGATCCTACTTTCTTTACTTCTTTGGTTCCAATTGTATATTTTCCTGATATTCTGTTTTTGCTTTTTCCAAACTCCATTATGCTACACTTCTTAGTATTAAAGTCCACTTCCCATTTCTGACTCCAGTTCCATACCCTATTTAGGTCTTCTTGCAGTGCTTCAGTCCTCATCAGTTTCTATTTTCCTTAGCAGTTTGGCGTCATCGGCAAAGAAGCTCATGTAGCAGTTCACGTCTTCGTCCATGTCATTCATATAGATAGCAAACATTATTGGTGCCAGCACCAATAATGTGTGTGTGTGTGTGTGTGTGAGAGAGAGAGAGAGAGAGAGAGAGAGAAAGAGAGAGAGAGAGAGAGAGAGAGAGAGAGAGAGAGAGAGAGAGAGCAAACCACACCATTTCCAGCTTCTTCAAACCTGCCACTCCCTACCATCAGCTGATCCAGACTCCCATCTACCACCTCTCCACTCTATGTCTGGTGCTCTTCCATCCACCTCTGCTGCCCAGGATTCATGATGAGAAGGTTTCCTTGGGATTTTAGTAGACTAGCCATGAAAGGCATATGTGGTGCAAGATCAGGTACCAAGTGGCATTCTACTGAGCCTTTTTTCTGCTCTTTTCAGTGGATATAGGCCTACTGGGGAAACCACTGTATAAATTTTTTTTTCAAAAATGCATCTGTAACACTACCTCATCGGATGGTGTGGAATAGTGTTATATGTCTCTCAATATAGGCTAGGCCAAGGCTACTCTCCTCATTAAATTAAATCCTATTAAAACTTAAGTTCACTATGCGATCATTCATTATTTGATCTGGTTTTCATGAATGTAACCCAATTGTATAATGGGGGAAACCTGTATATTTAGGTTTGGGATAATTACTATATTTACCAAGTTTTTAGGTAGAAGCATCCAAATGGGACCAAACCAAGCTCATACCCTTAATGAAAAAATACAAAAGTTCAGTTTTCATACATTTTAAACACCAAATACATGATATTATACACATGGGTGGGAGTGGATTTATGCCTTTGACTTTAGCTACTTCCCTTGTAAGGGGGAAAACATATATTTCTAATCACACTTTCTCTTTTTTACTTATTGCACCTCATTTTACACATCTAAACAGTTAATCCTCCAGTGTTGCTCACACCTTCTTTAAATTTAATCAGTTTCTATGTTACTGAGTGATGAATAATCTGAGTTGTTTTCACCTCAACTACCTTACCTATTTGACTTATCTCACCTCACCTCAAATTGTGAAGTACACTGAGCAAATCTTACCAGTGATGAGCCACAATTATCCCAGTATATAAGCATGCCAAATCTGATAATTACTCAATCATTCAGCATGGAGATCACAACCAACAAGGGAGGTACCAAACTATGCTTGAATGGATACCTGTATCTGAAAAAAGAGAGCTACAACTGGATCCACTGGCAATATAATCAGTACAGATCAGTTGGGTGTATGGGTGCATTCACAACAGATGATACATGTGAGAAGGAATGAGAAACATAGAGAAGGAAGATTAATGTACTACAAAACTGACTTTGTAAAACGACCATTTTTTCAAAATACCTGTTGAGAAAAATTTGCAAATGATGAAACAAAGATGGAAGAGAAATGGAACATTTTTAAAGAAATATATAAGGAGGGAACAGATAAACATGTGCCTAAGCACAAACAGAAAAGGGAGTACATAAAGTGCTGGTATATTAAAAAGTGTAGCGATGCTAAAGATAGAAGAGACAAAGCTTGGAAACGATGGAAGAGACAAAAAAGTGACTAAATGGCAAACATACATCAAACTGAGAAATGAATACATAGACATACACAGGAAAAAAGAAACTATGAAAAAGATATAATAGCAAAATGCAAAGATCAACCTAAACTATTTTACAGATATGTAAATGATAAACTAAAAGACAAACATGAAATAGTGAAATTGTGTGAAGGAATAAAGAATACACAAAAGACGTAGAAATGGCTGAAGTAATGACCAGACACTTTATGTCTGTATTTACAATTGAAAGCTCACAAATGTGGGATGATTGTCACTAAGAAGGATCCCCTAAAATGAAAGAAATAACAGTGACACAGAAAGAAATAAGGGACCAAATAAGTAAACTCAATGTCAGAAAATTACATGAGCCAGACGGAATAGCAAACTGGATATTAAAAGAAGCATAGATGAACTCACAGATAAAATACACAAGATAATTGACTTCTCACTCAAAGAAAGAAAAGTACCACAAGACTGGAAAAATGCTAATATTGTACCAATATATCAGGGAGGAGATAAAGAAAATCCAACAAATTATAGACCGGTATCCCTTACAAGCACAATTGCAAAAATATGTGAAAGAGTTATCAAAAACAAATGGACTAAACACTTGGAAGAGAACAAAATACTAAACCCCAAACAATTTGGATTTAGAAGTGGAAGATCATGTACTACAAATTTAATATGCTTTTACTTAAGATTGATAGATACAATACAAGAAAGAGATGGCTGGGCAGACTGTCTTCCTGGACCTACAAAAGGCTTTTGACAAAGTACCACACAAAAAACTACTAAGAAAAATTTAAACAATAGGTGGAATAAAGGGAAAATTATTGGAATGGATGAAAGACTTCTTGAAAGGAAGGAAAATGAGAGTGGTACTTAGAGAAAAGAACTTAAATTGGGTAAACATGTTAAGTGGAATCCCCCAAGGCTCCGTGTTGGCTCCGATAATGTTTGCTGTTTATATGAATGACATGGATGAAGGAATTGAATGTTATATAAACTTTGCAGATGATGCAAAACTATTGAAGAGAGTAAGTAAAGAAGAAGAAATCTTTCCAAGAAGACCTGGACAAAGTCTGGAAATGGAGTAAAAAGAATGAAATGAATTTCAACATTAAGAAATGTAGTAAAACGGAATTTGGAAAAAGTAAAAATAGAATATCAGGTCAATACAAAATTGGAATAAAGGAAGTTACAAAAGCAAACTCAGAAAGAGACCTAGAAGTAATCATCTTAAATGACATGACACCAGACAAACATGTAAACAAAATAGTTGGAGAAACCTACAATTTAATAAGATCATTGAAAGTGGCCTTTGACTACATGGACAAGGAAATGGTAAAGAGAATACTAGTTACAATGATAAGACCAAAATTAGAATATGCAGTGTTACTAAGGACACCCAGTACAATAAAAAACAAAGAAATTAAAAAGAATTCAAAGAGCATTGATGAAGATGGCACCAACACTTAGCAAGTTGACATATGAACAAAGATTGGACAAACTAAACTTACTAACTCTGGAGCAAGGAAGAGAAAGAGGCAATTTGATAACCATCTACAGAATTATGAAAGGGATGGAAATCCTTGATAGGGATGATCAATGGGACAGAAAAAACACAAGAGGACACAAGAAGAAACCTAAGAAGGACAGTTACAGAAGAGATTTGAAAAAAGAACAGCTTTCTACACAGAGTAATAGATACATAGAATAAATTGAATGAGAAAACAATGAGTGCTTAAACTATACATGATTTTAAGAAAGAACTGGATTCGGAAAGATACAACTGCGGGTCACTACTAGCATAGCTCTTCTCCCGCAATATACAACTAGGTAAATATGGTGATACATATATACACAGTTCTTTGTCAATCACAACCATGTACTAAACAGGACAGGAGTTGAAGTCAGAAAGGTACCCATGACCATGAAGGTAGTGGCAAAGCAGTCAAAAAGTTGGCCTAACCAGGTCCTTACACAGGTTCTCCTTACAGCCAGTGAGGAAGTCCACTGCAACATTGGGAAAATGCAAACATGTAAATCTATTCTTCAAAGTCAGCACTGTGGATGTCTACCCATGAATCTAGCTGATCTCTGAGACTTGGTCATCACTGATAAGTGGACAACCATCAGTGGAGCAGACCCAAGGCCATTCATGATCCATGATTCTAACCCTGGGAATCATCAGCGAGTTGTAGAGTTTTCTAGTGAGGAGTAGCTCTGTCACTTAGGGGAGTCTGACATTTGGTAGATGTTAATTATTCCATGAATTTCAGCATTTTTGAGCAGCTTTATGTGATAAATGCCTCACTTGGAAAATCTGCGATGTATGTATATGCCTTCCTTTCTGGGATGAGTATACAGATCTATCAAGAGGTGCTTTAAGCAGCTCTTGACAAGCTGGAGGCCATGCACATTTACCTTGACACTTGTGATATTGTTACTGATTTTCAGTAAGTTTCTACCCAGTCTGTGGCCTTGGTGCTTGGACTTCATGTAACAACATGGGGGTGCTTCTACAACTTAACCCAGAGTACATGGAGGAGGATCCAGGCACTGGAGAAGACTGAACTGTACCCCGCCAATGATGATGTCAAGCATTTCTATGAGATGCTTGATGGGCTGGCCTTCCTTCTAGAAGACAAGGTACAAGATGTCATGGTTTATCTATGGGAAAACATACCAGATGGGATGGAGGATTTAATTGATTACTTCAATTCCATGTATGTAAGCAAAACATTCTATCATGTTTAGCAAAGAAAAAGTACAGCCTGGCGATCCATAGCTACTACTTGTCCAGATCACTCCAAGGTTTGGCATACCCATCTGGAATGTGCATCAGGCCACCTTGGAGGGACAGGATAGTACAATGTGAGAGCTGGAATACGTCCTCCCAGCTCATCGAGCACCACCACCCATCCTTCTATAGTGCAGTGGATGGTCTCAGTCGAGACTATGCATTGGTCAATACATAGCTACTTCAACACAACAGAGGGCAGATGATTGCAAACCACAAGTGATGCAGTTATGTGGATCTTCAGAAGCACTTCAAAAACCTGTGACATGAGTTAGTAGCTGGGTGTTGGTCTATGGAAGACTTCCTTGTGGTCCTGTGGACCACTACAGCCATCAGATTGGAGTGAATATTTCCAATCAAAGTGATGTATATATATATAGAAAAGTAATTCAACATTGAAATATAAAACAGTGTAAGCTTTTGTATATATGATATAAAAAGAAGTAATTTAATAAAATAAATATATTTGTGTTTTTTTCCACTTAGGGTGAGAGGTTTCATCTTGTGAGCTTGTCATGGAATTGTTTCATTCCAGTAATACGCACACACATTTTTCCATTTTTTTCTTCTTTGTATTTGAAAGATGTTTTCTCAGCCTCAGGAATGTTTAAGTGAGGAGCTATTGGACAATGAAAGTTTCATGTTAAATATCTGTTATTGAATGTTTCTGGAATCCTACCCAAATTGCCAATGATCATGCCAAAAATATATACAAGTAACAATGGGGGGTGTTACTTGTCATATCATTTAGTTATTTCAACTTCTAATAAATATGCATTTTCTTGGAAGAAAAGAATATTCACACAAATGAAAAATACCTTGCTGGTGTCCAAATTAACACAATGGTCCACACCTTGCATTTCAAAATCTCATTTTTATAAAACACTATTGGCTCAAACATCGCATTAAAGAGATATTAGCTCTAGACAGGATATGAGCTGGTCAACAGAATATTCACACAAATGAAAAATACCTTGCTGGTGTCCAAATTAACACAATGGTCCACACCTTGCATTTCAAAATCTCATTTTTATAAAACACTATTGGCTCAAACATCGCATTAAAGAGATATTAGCTCTAGACAGGATATGAGCTGGTCAACAGGTGATCAAGAACAAAAAATTCTCCTTTCGCCTGTCCACCGGGGTTCATGTATGACAGCAACATATACACCAGGCACTATCCCTCCAACTTAATGAAACTTATAAATTCAAAACTCAGTTTAATAGCCCTTAATCTATACATTTCCATTTAGGTCCTACTTACCTAGTCGGTCTACCATCTTTGTTTGTTGTTACAGATTTAGCGAAATAACTTTTATTTTTTAAAACCGCTGCTTTAGCGGAAATATACTACAATTTTCAACCAATACAGTAGTTATTTGTTACGCTAAATTAGGTCTTCCGTATATACCTATAGATATACATATATGTATGTATGTATGTATGCATGTGTATATATATATATATATATATATATATATATATATATATATATCACACACACACACATATATATATATATATATATATATATATATACATATGTATATATATACATATATATATATACATATATATAAATATATGTATATAAATATACATATATATATATATATATATATATATATATATATATATGTGTATTTACCTAGTTGTATTTACCTAGTTGTATTTTACGGGAAGGGGAGCTATGCTCGTGGGGTCCCGTCTTCATATCTCATTTTATCTAAACTATTTTTAAATTCATGTATTGTTTTTGCACACACCACTTTCTCATCTAACTTGTTCCAACTGTCTATTACTCTGTGAGGAAAGCTGTTCTTTTTCACATCTCTTCTATACCTGTCTTTTTTTATTTTCTTTCCGTGTCCTCTTGTATTTCTGTCATCCCATTTTATCAGATTCTCTCTATCAGTAATTTCTATGCCTTTCATGATTCTGTAAATAGCTATCAAATCTCCTCTCTCTCTTCTTTGCTCTATTGTCTGTAGTTCAAGTTTTTCTAGTCTCTCTTCATATGATAGTTTTGAGAGTGTTGGTGCCAATTTTGTAATTGCTCTTTGTATTCTTTCAAGTTTTTAATGCATTTTTTTGCACTTGGTGACCATATCGTTGCTGCATATTCCAATCTTGGTCTTATCAGAGTGATAAGAATTTTCTTCACCATTTCTTCATCCAGGTATGTAAATGCCACTTTGATTGTTCTTATTAAATTATAGGTTTCTCCAAAAATCTTATTTATATGTTTTTTTTTCAGGTGACATATTATTCATAACAATGACTCCCAGGTCCTTCTCATTTTCTATTTTTTTTATTCCTTCTTCTCCCAATTTATATGATCCTGTTATTCTGTTTTTACTTTTTCCAAATTCCATTATACTACACTTTTTTTGTATTGAACTCCATCTCCCACTTCCTACTCCATTCCTGTACTATATTTAGATCTCTTTGTAGTGATTCACAATCTTCTTCCGTGTTCACTTTTTTCAATAGTTTTGCATCATCTGCAAAAAAGCTCATATAGCTTTCAATTTCTTCATCCATATCATTAATATATATAGCAAACATTATTGGGGCCAGAACTGTTCCTTGTGGAACACCGCTTATTACTTCATCCCATTTTGAGTGTTGATCTCTTATCACTACTCTCATTTTTCTTTCTTGCAAAAAGTCTTCCATCCAATTTAGCAGTTTGCCCTGTATTCCTCCTTCAGTTTCTAATTTCTTAAGCAACTTCTTATGTGGTACTTTGTCAAAATCTTTTTTTAGGTCTAGAAATGCACAATCAGCCCATCCATCTCTTTCTTGTATTATATCTATTAGTCTTGAATAGAAACATATTTAATTGGTGACACATGATCGTCCTTGTCTGAATCCAAATTGCCTTGGATTGAGCACGTTGTTTTTTTCTAAATAATTTACCCATCTACTTTTGACAATTTTTTCACAAATTTTTGCTATTGCACTTGTTAGAGAGACTGGCCTATAGTTGTTAGGGTCTTCTTTATTTCCTCCTTTATATATAGGTACTATATTTGCTTTTTTCCAATCTTCTGGAACTTTACCTTCTTTCAAGGAACTGTTTATTATGCTTTGTATTATGTCTGCTAGTTCATTCCTGCATTCTTTCAAAATCCAGTTTGCTATTTCATCTGGTCCATGTGATTTTCTGACATCAAGATTACTCAAGTGGTTCAATATTTCATTCTTTGTTACTTCTATTTCTTTCATAGGGGGGACTTTCTCTTTCCATTCGATCTCTTCAGGTTGTATGTTCTCCCTTGTAAACACTGATTTAAAATGTTTGTTCATAATTTCCGCCATTTCAATTTTCTCTGTGTATTCAACTCCTCCTTGTCTTAATTTCTCCAAATCTTGTTTGTTTTTCAGTTTGTTGTTTACAAATCTGTAGAATAGTTTTGGTTGATCTTTACATTTTTCTATGACATCTTTTTCATATTTTCTCTTTTCCTCTCTGCACGCTTGTACATATTCATTTCTATAACAAGTATATATTTTTCATTTTTCTGGTCTTCTGTTTTTCTTCGATTTGGTCCAAGCTTTGTCTCTTTTGTCTTTTAACTCCCTACAACTTTTGTTGTACCAGCATTTTACATATTCTTTTTCTTGTTTTTTGTCTTGGGACATACTTTTCTACTCCTTTTTTTTTTTTTTTTTTTTTTTTAGATTTTTGTCAAAATATTCCATTTCTCTTCTACTGTTGTATCTTCTTTGTGTATTCTTTCCCAGTTTTCATTTTGGAAGAATTCTCTTATTTTATCAAAATTTGTTTTTTCATACATCAATCTTCCTTTTCTATATTGTTCATTTCTTTTCATGTATTTTTTCTCATTTAGTTCTATTTCTATCAATATGTGGTCACTTTTGCTTATTGGTGCCTGGTATTCTATCTTTTCCACTATTTTAGGTTCTGATGTGATTATTAGGTTTAGTCTCGATGGTTCTTCTTCATTTCTATACCTAGTGTTCTCTTGGATCCATTGTGTCATTGTGTGGTCAATAATCATCTCAAGTAGAACACTTCCCCATGAGTCTTCTCCACCCTTTACGGTCATCTCTTCCCAGCATATTTCTTTGCAATTATAGTCGCCCATCATAACTATTCTTCCTCCATCTTCCATTATCTCGTTTAGTGTTACTCTTGTGTCTTCTAACATGCTTTTATGTTCATTCTCTTCCCATGAGGCTGTTTTTGGGGGCACGTAGTTTATTACAAACTTTCTGCTCTTCTTATCTCTATCCTCTACTTCTATCATTATCATCTCTACTCTATTGTTCCCATATGTGACTCTCTTCACGTTTATATCCTTCTTATTCAGGAACATAACTCCACCCCCTTGTTTTATCTTTCTGTTTCTAATCCAATAATTATATGCATTGTGTCCTATGCTGTTGGGTGGTAGTGGGCCTTTTAATTTTGTCTCAACAATTCCCATTATGTCCGGATCTTTTTCTTTCAGATATTTGTTCAGTTCATTCAGTCCTGTTATTAATCCATCTATATTTGTGTAGGATACTCTTAACTTTCTGTTATTTCCATTGTATTCTCTGTTTCTTTTGTGTTTCTCTCTTTTATGTTCCATTTCTTCAATTTCATATTCACTACTCTCCAGTAGAATTCTTGTTTTTCTGTCTCCGTTCTGGTCTCGTTTTTTTTCTTAGCTTCATGTCTATTCCTTATTTCCTCCTCTCTTTCCTCTTTATTCATTTCCCTTTTTATCCATACCTTTTTATATTGTTCACTTGTTGCTAGTTTCCCTGTTTTGGATAAGATATTCTCAGCCGTATTTTGTGACCTGAATTTAATCTTAATTGGTCTGGTCTTGTCTGTACTATATTTCCCAAGCCTGAATTTCTCTTCGATTTGTTTCATTATTTCTGGTTCATCTTCCTGAACTAATTCTAGTAAATTTCTTACTTTTTCATTTTCCTCTTTGATTCTTGTGGTTCTATCTGGGTTATGTTTCTCTTCCATTCCTAATATAATTATACATTTCTTTCTGTCTGCTAAGTCTCTTACTATATTCTCCTTCTGTCTCATCACTTTGATAACTGAGTTTTCAGTTTGTTAATTCATTTGCTGTCTGATTATGTCAGTGAATGCAACTTTGCTATTTTCTTGGATTTTTTTCCAACCCTCCTTGTTCTCCTTATTATTCTCCTTTAAGACTTTATTCTCTTCTTTTACTTCTTTTAACTTTTTTTTTTAATTCATCAATTTCCTTAGTTAAGTTTTTGTTCGCCTTCTCTAGTTCTTCCAATTTTCAACTCTCTGCACAATGTTGTTAACGTGACCGAACCTAAATTCCCAGTGCTCGATCATCTTATCGACCTTCTCTTCTAGTCTTGTTAATCGGGGGGGGGGGTTGTGTCCCCCCCCACCCTCTTTAAATCCCTTGAAAATATTCTCATCATCTTCTACTGTATTGCTCTTATCTATACTTCTAATCTTTACATTTTTGTTAGACATTTCGTCATCGCTAAATTGGTCCGGACCTCGTTTGTTTAGATTTCGTCTGCCTGCCTGGGCCAAGTCCTCACCTTCCTCATTTCCTTCCATTTCCCTCAGTAATCCCTCCCCTTCTCCTTTTTCCTTACTTTCCCTACACCACGAGCAATTTCCCCCCACCCTGTAAATACAATAGGTACTTCATTTGCTTTGGGATCCACGAAATTTCACTTTTTCTTCAGAACGTCTTCTAAGCCGTCCGTTCGTTGAAGTGTGTGTGTGTGTGTGTGTGTATTTACCTACCTAGTTGTATTTACCTAGTTGTATTTTACGGGAAGGGGAGCTATGCTCGTGGGGTCCCGTCTTCATATCTCATTTTATCTAAACTATTTTTAAATTCATGTATTGTTTTTGCACACACTACTTTCTCATCTAACTTGTTCCAACTGTCTATTACTCTGTGAGGAAAGCTGTTCTTTTTCAGATCTCTTCTATAGCTGTCTTCATTTATTTTCTTTCCGTGTCCTCTTGTATTTCTATCATTCCATTTTATCAGATTCTCTCTATCAGTAATTTCTATGCCTTTCATGATTCTGTAAATAGCTATCAAATCTCCTCTCTCTTCTTTGCTCTAGTGTCTGTAGTTCAAGTTTTTCTAGTCTCTCTTCATATGATAGTTTTGAGAGTGTTGGTGCCAATTTTGTAATTGCTCTTTGTATTCTTTCTTGGTCTTATCAGGGTGATTAGAATTTTCTTCATTATTTCTTCATCCAGGTATGTAAATGCAACTTTGATTGTTCTTATTAGATTATAAGTTTCTCCAAAAATCTTATTTATATGTTTCTTAGGTGACATATTATAACAATGACTCCCAGGTCCTTCTCATTTTCTACTTTTTTTTTTATTCCTTCTTCTCCCAATTTATGCTCCTGTTATTCTGTTTTTGCTTTTTCCAAATTCCATTATACTACACTTTTTTGTATTGAACTCCATCTCCCACTTCCAACTCCATTCCTGTACTTTATTGAGATCACTCTGTAGTGATTCACAATCTTCTTCCGTGCTCACTCTTTTCAGTAGTTTTGCATCATCTGCAAAGAAGCTCATATAACTTTCAATTTCTTCATCCATATCATTAATATATATAGCAAACATTAGTGGGGCCAGAACTGTTCCTTGTGGAACACCGCTTATTACTTCATCCCAATTTGAGTGTTTGTCTCTTATCACTACTCTCATTTTTCTTTCTTGCAAAAAGTCTTCCATCCATTTAAGCAGTTTGCCCTGTATTCCTCCTTCGGTTTCTAATTTCTTAAACAACTTCTTATGTGGTACTTTATCAAAAGCTTTTTTTATGTCTAGAAATGCACAATCAGCCATCCATCTCTTTCTTGTATTATATCTATTAGCCTTGATTAGAAACATATCAAATTGGTGACGCATGATCGTCCTTGTCTGAATCCAAATTGCCTTGGATTTAGTACGTTGTTTTTTTCTAAATAATTTACCCATCTACTTTTGACAATTCTTTCACAAATTTTTGCTATTGTACTTGTTAGAGAGACTGGTCTATAGTTGTTAGGGTCTTCTTTATTTCCCCCTTTATATATAGGTACCATATTTGCTTTTTTCCAATCTTTTGAAACTTTTCCTTCTTTCAAGGAACTATTTAGTATGCTATGTATTTTGTCTGCCAGTTCATATCTGCATTCCTTCAAAATCCAGTTTGCTATTTCATCTGGTCCATGCGATTTTCTGACATCAAGATTACTCAAGTGTTTCATTATTTCATTCTTTGTTACTTCTATTTCTTTCATAGGGGGGACTTTCTCTTTCCATTCGATCTCTTCAGGTTGTATGTTCTCCTTTGTAAACACTGATTTAAAATGCTTGTTCATAATTTCCGCCATTTCTATTTCCTCTGTGTATTCAACTCCTCCTTGTCTTAATTTCTCCAAATCTTGTTTGTTTTTCAGTTTGTTGTTTACAAATCTGTAGAATAGTTTTGGTTAATCTTTACATTTTTCTATGACATCTTTTTCATAATTTCTCTTTTCCCCTCTGCACACTTGTACATATTCATTGCTATAACAAGTATATATTTTCCATTTTCAGGTCTTGTGTCTTTCTTCCATTTGGTCCATGCTTTATCTCTTTTGTCTTTTAACTCCCTACAACTTTTGTTGTACCAGTAATTTACATATTCTTTTTCTTGTTTTTTTGTCTTGGGACATGCTTTTCCACTCCTTTTTTTTTTTTTTTTTGTCAAAATATTCCATTTCTCTTCCACTGTTGTTTTTTCTTTGTATATTCTTTCCCAGTTTTCTTTTTGAAAGAATTCTCTTATTTTATCAAAGTTTGTTTTTTTCATACATCATTCTTCCTTTTCTATATTGTTTATTTCTTTTCATGTATTTTTCCTCATTTAGTTCCAGTTCAATCAATATGTGGTCACTTTTACTTATTGGTGTTTTATATTCAATCTTTTCCACTATTGTAGGTTCAGATGTGATTATTAGGTCTAGTCTCGATGGTTCTTCTTCATTTCTATACCTAGTGTTCTCCTGTATCCACTGTGTCATTGTATGGTCAATAATCATCTCGAGTAGAACATTTCCCCATGAGTCGTCTCCACCCTTTACTGTCATTTCTTCCCAGCAGACTTCTTTGCAATTAAAGTCACCCATCATAACTATTCTTCCTACATCTTCCATTATCTTATTTAATGTTATACTTGTGTCCTCTAACATACTTTTATGTTCTCTCTCTTCCCACGAGGCTGTTTTTGGAGGCACGTAATTTATCACAAACTTTCTGCTCTTCTTATCTCTGTCTTCCACTTCGATCATAATCATCTCTACTGTATTCTTTCCATATGTGACACACCTCACGTTTATATCCTTCTTATTCAGGAACATAACTCCATCCCCTTGTTTTTTCTCTCTGTTTCTAATCCAATAATTATATGCATCATGTCCTACACTGTTGGGTGGTAGTGGACCTTTTAATTTTGTTTCTACAATTCCCATTATGTCCGGTTCTTTTTCCTTCAGATAATCATTCAGCTCATTCAATCCTGTTATTAATCCATCTATATTTGTATAAGACACTCTAAGTTATGTGCCACTTCCATTGTATTCTCTGTTTCCCTTTTGTTTTTCTCTAGTATGTCGTATTTCCTTACTTTCATATTCACTACTCTTCAGTAGAATTTCTCTTTTTCTGACTCTGTTCTCTTCTCGTTTTTTTTCTTAGCTTCATGTCTTTTAATTTTTCCCTCCTCTCTTTCCTCTTTATTCATTTATCTTTTTATCCATACCGTTTTATATTGTTCACTTGCTGCTAGTTTTCCTCTTAATTGGTCTGGTCTTATCTGTACTATATTTTCCGAGCCTAAATATCTCTTCAATTTGTTTCATGATTTCAGGTTCATCTTCCTGAACTAATTCTAGTAAAGTACTTACTTTTTCTTTTTCCTCTTTGATTCTTGTGGTTCTATTTAGGTTATATTTCTCTTCCATTCCTAATATAATTATACATTTCTTTTTATCTGATAAGTCTCTTACTATATTTTCCTTCTGTCTCATCACTTTAATAAATGAGTCTTCAGTTTGTTCTTTCATTTGCTGTTTTATTATATCAGACGTGGTCACCAAGTACAAAAAAAATGTATAACAAAACTTGAAATAATACAAAGAGCAATTACGAAATTGGCACCGACGCTCTCAGAACTATCATATGAGGAGAGACAGGCAAAACTTGAACTACAGACATTAGAGCAAAGAAGAGAGAGAGGAGAGTTGATAACTATTTATAGAATCATGAAAGGCATGGAAATTATTGATAGAGAGGATCTAATAAAATGGGATACTAGAGATACAAGAGGACATGGAAAGAAAATCAAGAAAGGCAGTTATAGAAGAGACCTGAAAAAAACAGCTTTCCCCACAGGATAATAGACGTTTGGAACAAGTTAGATGAGAATGAGGTGTGTGTAAAAACGATACACGAATTTAAAAACAGTCTAGATAAAATGAGATATGAAGACGGGACATCACGAGCATAGCTCCCCTTCCCGTAAAATACAACTAGGTAAATACAACTAGGTAAATACAACTAGGTAAATACAACTAGGTAAACACACACACACACACACACACACACACACACACTTCAACGAATGGACGGCTTAGAAGACGTTCTGAAGAAAAGTGAAGTCTGTGGATCCCAACGCAAAGAGAAGTGCCTAGTGTTTTTGCAGGGTGGGGGGGAAATTGCTCGTGGAGTAGTGGGAACGTAGGGAAAGAGGAAAAGGGGAGGGATTACTGAGGGAAATGGAAGGAAATGAGGAGGGAGTAGACTTTGACCAGCCAGACAAGCGGAAGGTAAACAAAAGACTTAGCGAGGATCAAATGTCTAATAAAAATGTAAAGATTAGAAGTATAGAGAGGAGCAATACAGAAGAAAGTGACGAGAATATGTTCCAGGGATTTAAAGAGGGTGGGGGGGACACAACCCCCCCCGACTGATAAGACTAGAGGAGAGAGTTGATAAGGTGATCGAGGACTTGGAGCGTAAGTTAGGTAACGTAGACTCCATTTTTCAAAGAATTGAAAGGTTGGAACAACTAGAGAAGGCTAACAGAAACTTAACTGAAGAAATAGAGGACCTAAAAAGACAGTTAGGAAATGTAAAGGAGGAGAATGAGAAATTGAAGAAGAATAGTAATGAAAACAGAGAGAAACGAGCTACAGAAGCTAAAAATTGGAGAATAACTCAAGAAGGGAATAAGGTTTCATTCACTGACATAGTCAAACAGCAATTGAAAGAACATAATGAAGACTCAGTTATTAAAGTGATGAGACAGAAGGAGAATATAGTAAGAGAATTAGCTGACAAAAAGAAATGTATAATTATATTAGGAATGGAAGAGAAACATAACCCAGATAGAACTGCAAGAATCAAGGAGGAAAATGAAAGAGTAAGCAGTTTATTAAAATTAGTCCAGGAAGATGAACCAGAAATTATAAAGGAAATTGAGGAAAAATTCAGACTCGGAAAATATAGTACAGATAAGACCAGACCAATTAAGATTAAATTCAGGTCACAAACAACAGCAGAGAAAATTCTATCCAAGACAGGGAAACTAGCAACAAATGATCAATATAAAAAGGTATGGATAAAAAGAGAAATGAATAAGGAGGAAAGAGAGGCAGAAAAGCAGAAAAGAATTGAAGCTAAGGCAAAAAACGAGGAAAGAACGGAGTCAGAGAAAGAGAGATTCTATTGGAGAGTAGTGAACATGAAAATAAAGCAGTTCGACATACTAAAGAAAAACATAAGGGAAACAGAGAATACAATGGAAGTGGCAGAAAACTAAGAGTGTCTTACACAAATATAGATGGATTGATAACAGGATTGAATGAACTGAATGATTATTTGAAAGAAAAAGAACCGGACATAATGGGAATTGTAGAAACAAAATTAAAAGGCCCACTACCACCCAACAGTGTAGGACATGATACATACAATTATTGGATTAGAAACAGAGAGAAAAAAACAAGGGGGTGGAGTTATGTTCCTGACTAAGAAGGATATAAACGTGAAAGGTGTCATATATGGAAAGAATACAGTAGAGATGATTATGATAGAAGTGGAAGACCGAGATAAGAAGAGCAGAAAATTTGTGATCAATTATGTGCCTCCGAAAACAGCCTCATGGGAGGAGAGTGAACATAAAAGTATGTTAGAGGACACAAAGATAGCATTAACTAAAATAATGGAAGACGGAGGAAGAATAGTTATGATGGGCGACTTTAATTGCAAAGAAATCTGCTGGGAAGAAATGACAGTAAAGAGTGGTGATGACTCATGGGGAAATGCTCTACTTGAGATGATTACTGACCATTCAATGACACAATGGATATAAGAGAACACTAGGTATAGAAATGAAGAAGAACCATCGAGGCTAGACTTAATAATTACATCTGAACCTAGAATAGTGGACAAGATTGAATATAAAACACCAATAGGTAAAAGTGACCACATATTGATTGAACTGGAACTTAATGAAGAAAAATATATGAAAAGAAATGAACAATATAGAAAAGGAAGAATGATGTATGAAAAAAACAAACTTTGATAAAATAAGAGAATTCTTCCAACAAGAAAACTGGGAAGAAATATACAAAGAAGAAACAACAGTGGAAGAGAAATGGAATATTTTGACAAAAATTTACAAAAAAGGAGTGGAAAAGTATGTCCCAAGACAAAAACAAGAAAAAGAATACGAAAAATGCTGGTACAACAAAAGTTGTAGGGAGTTAAAGGACAAAAGAGACAAAGCCTGGAACAGATGGAAAAAAGACAGAAGACCTGAAAAATGGAAAATATATACTGGTTATAGAAATGAATATGTACAAAAGTGCAGAGAGGAAAAAAGAAAATATGAAAAAGATGTTATAGAAAAGTGTAAAGATCAACCAAAACTATTCTACAGATTTGTAAACAATAAACTGAAAAACAAACAAGACTTAGAGAAATTAAGACAAGGAGGAGTTGAATACACTGAGGAAATGGAAATGGCAGAAATTATGAACAAACATGTTAAATCAGTGTTTACAAGGGAAAATATACAACCTGAAGAGATTGAGTGGAAGGAAAAAGTCCCCCCTATGGAAGAAATAGAAGTAACAAAGAATGAAATATTGACACACTTGGGTAATTTTGATGTCAGAAAATCGCATGGGCCAGATGAAATAGCAAACTGGATTCTGAAAGAATGCAGGAATGAACTGGCAGACAAAATACATAGCATAATAAGCAGTTCCTTAAAAGAAGGAAAAGTTCCAGAAGATTGGAAAAAAGCAAATATAGTACCTATATATAAAGGAGGAAATAAAGAAGAACCTACCAACTATAGACCAGTCTCTCTAACAAGTACAATAGCAAAAATATGTGAAAGAATTATCAAAAGTAGATGGGTAAAATACTTGTCTGAATTTGGATTCAGACAAGGACGATCATGCGTCACCAATTTAATATGTTTCTATTCAAGGCTAATAGATATAATACAAGAAAGAGATGGATGGGCTGATTGTGCATTTCTAGACCTAAAAAAAGCTTTTGACAAAGTACCACATAAGAAGTTGCTTAAGAAATTAGAATATGAAGGAGGAATACAAGGTAAATTGCTAAATTGGATGGAAGACTTTTTGCAAGAAAGAAAAATGAGAGTAGTGATAAGAGATCAGCACTCAAAATGGAATGAAGTAATAAGCGGTGTCCCGCAGGGAACAGTTCTGGCCCCAATAATGTTTGCTATATATATTAATGATATGGATGAAGGAATTGAAAGCTATATGAGCTTCTTTGCAGATGATGCAAAATTACTGAAAAGAGTGAAAACTGAAGAAGATTGTGAATCACTACAGAGAGATCTAAATAAAGTACAAGAATGGAGTAGGAAGTGGGAGATGGAGTTCAATACAAAAAAGTGTAGTATAATGGAATTTGGAAAAAGCAAAAACAGAATAACAGGATCATATAATTTGGGAAAAGAAGGAATAAAAAAAGTAGAAAATGAGAAGGACCTGGGAGTCATTGTTATGAATAATATGTCACCTGAGAAACATATAAATAAGATTTTTGGAGAAACTTATAATTTAATAAGAACAATCAAAGTGGCATTTACATACCTGGATGAAGAAATGGTGAGGAAAATCCTAATCACCCTGATAAGACCAAGATTGGAATATGCAGCAACGATATGGTCACCAAGTACAAAAAAATGTATAAAAAAACTTGAAAGAATACAAAGAGCAATTACAAAACTGGCACCAACACTCTCAAAACTATCATATGAAGAGAGACTACAAAAACTTAAACTACAGACACTAGAGCAAAGAAGAGAGAGAGGAGATTTGATAGCTATTTACAGAATCATGAAAGGCATAGAAATTACTGATAGAGAGAATCTGATAAAATGGGATGACAGAAATACAAGAGGACACGGAAAGAAAATAAAAAAAGACAGCTATAGAAGAGATTTTAAAAAGAACAGCTTTCCTCACAGAGCAATAGACAGTTGGAACAAGTTAGAGAAAGTGGTGTGTGCAAAAACAATACATGAATTTAAAAATAGTTTAGATAAAATGAGATATGAAGACGGGACACCATGAGCATAGCTCCCCTTCCCGTAAAATACAACTAGGTACAACTAGGTAAATACACACACACACACACTTTCGTCGGATGGACGGCGAGAATTGGAGTTCTGAAGAAAAAATGAAAATTTCGTGGATCTCAACGCAAAGGAAGTACCTTATTGTATTTACAGGGAAAGGGAAAGCTCGTGGTGTAGTGGGAAAGTGAGGAAAAAGGAGAAGGGGAGGGATTACTGAGTGAAATGGAAGGAAATGAGGAAGGGGAGGACTTGGTCCAGGAGGCCAGGCGTCTTGTAAACAAGAGAAGGACCGATGGTGAAGGGATTAACAGAAATGTAAAGATTAGAAATATAGATAAGAGCAGCACAATGGATGGTGAGAATTATAATTTCCAGGGATTTAATGAGGGGGGGGGGGCGGATACCAACCTCCCCCGATTAGCAAGACTAGAGGAAAAACTTGAACAAATGACCGAACATTGGGAAAACAGGTTCGGTAAAATGACAGAGATTGCGCAGAGTTGACAAATTAGAAGAATTAGAAAAGGTGAACAAAACCCTAACTAAAGAAATAGAATAATTAAAAAGACAGTTAAAAGAAGTAAAAGAGGAGAATGAGGAATTAAAGAAGAACAAAGAGAATAAAGAGTCCATAGCAAAAGAAGCACAGGGTTGGAAAAAAATCCAAGAAAACAGTAAAGTTGCAATTACTGACATAATAAAACAGGAAATGAAAGAACAATCTGAAGACTCAGTTATTACTGTGATGCGACAGAAGTAAAATATAGTAAGAGACTTAGCAGATAAAAAGAAATGTATAATTATATTAGGAATGGAAGAGAAGTATAATCTTAATAGAACCACAAGAATCAAAGAGGAAAAAGAAAAAGTAAGCACTTCATTAGAATTAGTTCAGGAAGATGAACCTGAAATCATGAAACAAATTGAAGAGATGTCTAGACTCGAAAAATATAGTACAGATAAGACCAGACCAATTAAGATTAAATTCAGGTCACAAACGACAGCAGAGAATATCTTAGCAAAAACAGGGAAACTAGCAGCAAGTGAACAATATAAAAAGATATGGATAAAAAGAGAAATGAATAGAGAGGAAAGAGCGGAGGAAAAAAATGAAAAGACAAGAAGCTAAAGAAAAAAAAAAAAAACGAGAAGAGATCAGAGTCAGAAAAAGAGGAATTCTATTGGAGAGTAGTGAATATGAAAGTGAGGAAATGGGTCATAACAGAGAAAAACAAAAGGGAAACAGAAAATACAATGGAAGTAGCAGAAAACTAAGAGTGTCTTATACAAATATAGATGGCTTAATAACAGGACTGAATGAGCTGAATGACTATCTGAAGGAAAAAGAACCGGACATAATGGGAATTGTAGAGACAAAATTAAAAGGTCCACTACCACCCAACAGTGTAGGACATGCATATAATTATTGGATTAGAAACAGAGAGACAAAACAAGGGGATGGAGTTATGTTCCTGAACAAGAAATATATAAACGTGAGGAATGTCACATATGGAAAGAATACAGTAGAGATGATTATGATCGAAGTGGAAGACAGAGATAAGAAGAGCAGAAAGTTTGTGATAAATTATGTGCCTCCAAAAACAGCCTCGTAGGAAGAGAGTGAACATAAGTATGTTAGAAGACACAAGTATAACATTAAATAAGATAATGGAAGATGGAGGAAGAATAGTTATGATGGGCGACTTTAATTGCAAAGAAGTCTGCTAGGAAGAGATGACAGTAAAGGGTGGAGACGACTCATGGGGAAATGTTCTACTCGAGATGATTATTGACCATACAATGACACAATGGATACAAGAGGACACTAGGTATAGAAATGAAGAAGAACCATCGAGACTAGACCTAATAATCACATCTGAACCTAGAATAGTGGAAAAGATTGAATATAAAACACCAATAAGTAAAAGTGACCACATATTGATTGAACTGGAACTAAATGAGGAAAAATACATGAAAAGAAATAGACAATATAGAAAAGGAAGAATGATGTATAAAAAAACAAACTTTGATAAAATAAGAGAATTCTTTCAAAAAGAAAATTGGGAAAGAATATACAAAGAAGAAACAACAGTGGAAGAGAAATGGAATATTTTGACAACCATTTATAAAAAAGGAGTGGGAAAATATGTCCCAAGACAAAAACAAGAAAAAGAATATGTAAAATGCTGGTACAACAAAAGTTGTAGGGAGTTAAAAGACAAAAGAGACAAAGCTTGGACCAAATGGAAGAAAGACACAAGACCTGAAAAATGGAAAATATATACTTGTTATAGAAATGAATATGTACAAGCGTGCAGAGAGGAAAAGAGAAAATATGAAAAAGACGTCATAGAAAAATGTAAAGATCAACCAAAACTATTCTACAGATTTGTAAACAACAAATTGAAAAACAAACAAGATTTAGAGAAATTAAGAGAAGGAGGAGTTGAATACACAGAGGAAATAGAAATGGCGGAAATTATGAACAAACATTTTAAATCAGTGTTTACAAGAGAGAACATACAACCTGGAGAGATTGAATGGGAAGAGAAAGTCCCCCCTATGAAATAAATAGAAGTAACAAAGAATGAAATAATGAAACACTTGAGTAATCTTGATGTCAGAAAATCGCATGGACCAGATGAAATAGCAAACTGGATTTTTAAAGAATGCAGGAATGAACTGGCAGACAAAATACATAGCATAATAAATAGTTCCTTGAAAGAAGGAAAAGTTTCAAAAGATCGGAAAAAAGCAAATATGGTACCTATATATAAAGGGGGAAATAAGGAAGACCCTAACAACTATAGACCAGTCTCTCTAACAAGTACAATAGCAAAAATTTGTGAAAGAATTGTCAAAAGTAGATGGGTAAAGTATTTGTAAAAAACAACAACGTGCTCAATCCAAGGCAATTTGGATTCAGACAAGGACGATCATGCGTCACCAATTTGATATGTTTCTATTCAAGGCTAATAGATATAATACAAGAAAGAGATGGATGGGCTGATTGTGCATTTCTAGACCTAAAAAACGCTTTTGACAAAGTACCACATAAGAAGTTGCTTAAGAAATTAGAAACTGAAGGAGGAATACAGGGCAAACTGCTTAAATGAATGGAAGACTTTTTGCAAGAAAGAAAAATGAAAGTAGTGATAAGAGACAAACACTCAAATTGAGATGAAGTAATAAGTGGTGTTCCACAAGGAACAGTTCTGGCCCCAATAATGTTTACTATATATATATATATATATATATATATATATATATATATATATATATATATATATATATATATATATATTAATGATATGGATGAAGAAATTGAAAGTTATATGAGCTTCTTTGCAGATGATGCAAAACTATTAAAAAAAAAAAGTGAACACGGAAGAAGATTGTGAGTCACTACAGAGTGATCTCAATAAAGTATGGGAATGGAGTAGGAAGTGGGAGATGGAGTTCAATGCAAAAAAGTGTAGTATAATGAAATTTGGAGAAAAAAAACAAAAAAAGAATAATGGGATCATATAAATTGGGTGAAGAAGGAATAAAACAAGTTGAAAATGAGAAGGACCTGGGAGTCATTATTATGAATAATATGTCACCTGAGAAACATATAAATAAGATTTTTGGAGAAACTTATAATAATTTAATAAGAACAATCAAAGTGGCATTTACATACCTGGATGAAGAAATGATGAAGAAAATACTAATCACTCTGATAAGACCAAAATTGGAATATGCAGCAACGATGTGGTCACCAAGTACAAAAAAATGTATAAAAAAAAAACTTGAAAGAATACAAAGAGCAATTACAAAATTGGCACCAACACCCTCAAAACTATCATATGAAGAGAGACTAGCAAAACTTGAGATACAGACACTAGAGCAAAGAAGAGAGAGAGGAGATTTGATAGCTATTTACAGAATCATGAAGGGCATAGAAATTATTGATAGAGAGAATCTGATAAAATGGAATGATAGAAATACAAGAGGACATGGAAAGAAAATGAAGAAAGACAGCTATAGAAGAGATCTGAAAAAGAACAGCTTTTCTCACAGAGTAATAGACAGTTGGAACAAGTTAGATGAGAAAGTGGTGCGTGCAAAAACAATACATGAATTTAAAAATAGCTTAGATAAAATGAGAATATGAAGACGGAACACCACGAGCATAGCTCCCCTTCCCGTAAAATACAACTGGGTAAATACAACTAGGTAAACACACACACACACACACTTCAGCGAATGGACGGCTTGGATGACGTTCTGAAGAAAACTGAAGTCTGTGGATCCCAACGCAAAGAGAAGTGCCTAGTGTTTTTGCAGGGTGGGGGGGAAATTGCTCGTGGAGTAGTGGGAACGTAGGGAAAGAGGAAAAGGGGAGGGATTACTGAGGGAAATGGAAGGAAATGAGGAGGGAGTAGACTTGGCCCAGCCAGACAAGCGAAAGGTAAACAAAAGACTGAGTGAGGATGACATGTCTAATAAAAATGTAAAGATTAGAAGTATAGAGAGGAGCAATACAGAAGAAAGTGACGAGAATATGTTCCAGGGATTTAAAGAGGGTGGGGGGGACACAACCCCCCCCCCCCCGACTGATAAGACTAGAGGAGAGAGTTGATAAGGTGATCGAGGACTTGGAACGTAAGTTAGGTAATGTAGACTCCATTTTCCAGAGAATTGAAAGGTTGGAACAACTAGAGAAGGCTAACAGAAACTTAACTGAAGAAATAGAGGACCTAAAAAGACAGTTAGGAAATGTAAAGGAGGAGAATGAGAAATTGAAGAAGAATAGTAATGAAAACAGAGAGAAAATAGCTACAGAAGCTAAAAATTGGAGAATAACTCAAGAAGGGAATAAGGTTTCATTCACTGACATAGTCAAACAGCAATTGAAAGAACATAATGAAGACTCAGTTATTAAAGTGATGAGACAGAAGGAGAATATAGTAAGAGAATTAGCTGACAAAAAGAAATGTATAATTATATTAGGAATGGAAGAGAAACATAACCCAGATAGAACCGCAAGAATCAAGGAGGAAAATGAAAGAGTAAGCAGTTTATTAAAATTAGTCCAGGAAGATGAACCAGAAATTATAAAGGAAATTGAGGAAAAATTCAGACTCGGAAAATATAGTACAGATAAGACCAGACCAATTAAGATTAAATTCAGATCACAAACAACGGCAGAGAAAATTCTATCCAAGACAGGGAAACTAGCAGCAAATGATCAATATAAAAAGGTATGGATAAAAAGAGAAATGAATAAGGAGGAAAGAGAGGCAGAAAAGCAGAAAAGACTTGAAGCTAAGGCAAAAAACGAGGAAAGAACGGAGTCAGAGAAAGAGAGATTCTATTGGAGAGTAGTGAACATGAAAATAAAGCAGTTCGACATACTAAAGGAAAACATAAGGGAAACAGAGAACACAATGGAAGTGGCAGAAAACTAAGAGTGTCTTACACAAATATAGATGGATTGATAACAGGATTGAATGAACTGAATGATTATTTGAAAGAAAAAGAACCGGACATAATGGGAATTGTAGAAACAAAATTAAAAGGCCCACTACCACCCAACAGTGTAGGACATGATACATACAATTATTGGATTAGAAACAGAGAGAAAAAACAAGGGGGTGGAGTTATGTTCCTGACTAAGAAGGATATAAACGTGAAAGGTGTCATATATGGAAAGAATACAGTAGAGATGATTATGATAGAAGTGGAAGACCGAGATAAGAAGAGCAGAAAATTTGTGATCAATTATGTGCCTCCGAAAACAGCCTCATGGGAGGAGAGTGAACATAAAAGTATGTTAGAGGACACAAAGATAGCATTAACTAAAATAATGGAAGACGGAGGAAGAATAGTTATGATGGGCGACTTTAATTGCAAAGAAATCTGCTGGGAAGAAATGACAGTAAAGAGTGGTGATGACTCATGGGGAAATGCTCTACTTGAGATGATCACTGACCATTCAATGACACAATGGATACAAGAGAACACTAGGTATAGAAATGAAGAAGAACCATCGAGGCTAGACTTAATAATTACATCTGAACCTAGAATAGTGGACAAGATTGAATATAAAACACCAATAGGTAAAAGTGACCACATATTGATTGAACTGGAACTTAATGAAGAAAAATATATGAAAAGAAATGAACAATATAGAAAAGGAAGAATGATGTATGAAAAAACAAACTTTGATAAAATAAGAGAATTCTTCCAACAAGAAAACTGGGAAGAAATATACAAAGAAGAAACATCAGTGGAAGAGAAATGGAATATTTTGACAAAAATTTACAAAAAAGGAGTGGAAAAGTATGTCCCAAGACAAAAACAAGAAAAAGAATATGTAAAATGCTGGTACAACAAAAGTTGTAGGGAGTTAAAAGACAAAAGAGACAAAGCCTGGACCAGATGGAAAAAAGACAGAAGACCTGAAAAATGGAAAATATATACTGGTTATAGAAATGAATATGTACAAAAGTGCAGAGAGGAAAAAAGAAAATATGAAAAAGATGTTATAGAAAAGTGTAAAGATCAACCAAAACTATTCTACAGATTTGTAAACAATAAACTGAAAAACAAACAAGACTTGGAGAAATTAAGACAAGGAGGAGTTGAATACACTGAGGAAATGGAAATGGCAGAAATTATGAACAAACATTTTAAATCAGTGTTTACAAGGGAAAATATACAACCTGAAGAGATTGAGTGGAAGGAAAAAGTCCCCCCTATGGAAGAAATAGAAGTAACAAAGAATGAAATATTGACACACTTGGGTAATTTTGATGTCAGAAAATCGCATGGGCCAGATGAAATAGCAAACTGGATTCTGAAAGAATGCAGGAATGAACTGGCAGACAAAATACATAGCATAATAAGCAGTTCCTTAAAAGAAGGAAAAGTTCCAGAAGATTGGAAAAAAGCAAATATAGTACCTATATATAAAGGAGGAAATAAAGAAGAACCTACCAACTATAGACCAGTCTCTCTAACAAGTACAATAGCAAAAATATGTGAAAGAATTATCAAGAGTAGATGGGTAAAATATTTGGAAAAAAACAACGTACTAAATCCAAGGCAATTTGGATTCAGACAAGGACGATCATGCGTCACCAATTTAATATGTTTCTATTCAAGGCTAATAGATATAATACAAGAAAGAGATGGATGGGCTGATTGTGCATTTCTAGACCTAAAAAAAGCTTTTGACAAAGTACCACATAAGAAGTTGCTTAAGAAATTAGAATATGAAGGAGGAATACAAGGTAAATTGCTAAATTGGATGGAAGACTTTTTGCAAGAAAGAAAAATGAGAGTAGTGATAAGAGATCAGCACTCAAAATGGAATGAAGTAATAAACGGTGTCCCGCAGGGAACAGTTCTGGCCCCAATAATGTTTGCTATATATATTAATGATATGGATGAAGGAATTGAAAGCTATATGAGCTTCTTTGCAGATGATGCAAAATTACTGAAAAGAGTGAAAACTGAAGAAGATTGTGAATCACTACAGAGAGATCTAAATAAAGTACAAGAATGGAGTAGGAAGTGGGAGATGGAGTTCAATACAAACAAGTGTAGTATAATGGAATTTGGAAAAAGCAAAAACAGAATAACAGGATCATATAATTTGGGAGAAGAAGGAATAAAAAAAGTAGAAAATGAGAAGGACCTGGGAGTCATTGTTATGAATAATATGTCACCTGAGAAACATATAAATAAGATTTTTGGAGAAACTTATAATTTAATAAGAACAATCAAAGTGGCATTTACATACCTGGATGAAGAAATGGTGAGGAAAATCCTAATCACCCTGATAAGACCAAGATTGGAATATGCAGCAACGATATGGTCACCAAGTACAAAAAAATGTATAAAAAAACTTGAAAGAATACAAAGAGCAATTACAAAATTGGCACCAACACTCTCAAAACTATCATATGAAGAGAGACTACAAAAACTTAAACTACAGACACTAGAGCAAAGAAGAGAGAGAGGAGATTTGATAGCTATTTACAGAATCATGAAAGGCATAGAAATTACTGATAGAGAGAATCTGATAAAATGGGATGACAGAAATACAAGAGGACACGGAAAGAAAATAAAAAAAGACAGCTATAGAAGAGATTTTAAAAAGAACAGCTTTCCTCACAGAGCAATAGACAGTTGGAACAAGTTAGATGAGAAAGTGGTGTGTGCAAAAACAATACATGAATTTAAAAATAGTTTAGATAAAATGAGATATGAAGACGGGACCCCACGAGCATAGCTCCCCTTCCCGTAAAATACAACTAGGTAAATACAACTAGGTAAATACACACACACACACACACACACACACACTTCAGCGAATGGACGGCTTGGATGACGTTCTGAAGAAAACTGAAGTCTGTGGATCCCAACGCAAAGAGAAGTGCCTAGTGTTTTTACAGGGTGGGGGGGAATTGCTCGTGGAGTAGTGGGAAAGTAGGGAAAGAGGAAAAGGGGAGGGATTACTGAGGGAAATGGAAGGAAATGAGGAGGGAGTAGACTTGGCCCAGCCAGACAAGCGAAAGGTAAACAAAAGACTGAGTGAGGATGACATGTCTAATAAAAATGTAAAGATTAGAAGTATAGAGAGGAGCAATACAGTAGAAAGTGACGAGAATATGTTCCAGGGATTTAAAGAGGGTGGGGGGGACACAACCCCCCCCCTCCCCCCCGACTGATAAGACTAGAGGAGAGAGTTGATAAGGTGATCGAGGACTTGGAACGTAAGTTAGGTAATGTAGACTCCATTTTCCAGAGAATTGAAAGGTTGGAACAACTAGAGAAGGCTAACAGAAACTTAACTGAAGAAATAGAGGACCTAAAAAGACAGTTAGGAAATGTAAAGGAGGAGAATGAGAAATTGAAGAAGAATAGTAATGAAAACAGAGAGAAAATAGCTACAGAAGCTAAAAATTGGAGAACAACCCAAGAAGGGAATAAGGTCTCATTCACTGACATAGTCAAACAGCAATTGAAAGAACATAATGAAGACTCAGTTATTAAAGTGATGAGACAGAAGGAGAATATAGTAAGAGAATTAGCTGACAAAAAGAAATGTATAATTATATTAGGAATGGAAGAGAAACATAACCCAGATAGAACCGCAAGAATCAAGGAGGAAAATGAAAGAGTAAGCAGTTTATTAAAATTAGTCCAGGAAGATGAACCAGAAATTATAAAGGAAATTGAGGAAAAATTCAGACTCGGAAAATATAGTGCAGATAAGACCAGACCAATTAAGATTAAATTCAGGTCACAAACAACGGCAGAGAAAATTCTATCCAAGACAGGGAAACTAGCAACAAATGATCAATATAAAAAGGTATGGATAAAAAGAGAAATGAATAAGGAGGAAAGAGAGGCAGAAAAGCAGAAAAGACTTGAAGCTAAGGCAAAAAACGAGGAAAGAACGGAGTCAGAGAAAGAGAGATTCTATTGGAGAGTAGTGAACATGAAAATAAAGCAGTTCGACATACTAAAGGAAAACATAAGGGAAACAGAGAACACAATGGAAGTGGCAGAAAACTAAGAGTGTCTTACACAAATATAGATGGATTGATAACAGGATTGAATGAACTGAATGATTATTTGAAAGAAAAAGAACCGGACATAATGGGAATTGTAGAAACAAAATTAAAAGGCCCACTACCACCCAACAGTGTAGGACATGATACATACAATTATTGGATTAGAAACAGAGAGAAAAAACAAGGGGGTGGAGTTATGTTCCTGACTAAGAAGGATATAAACGTGAAAGGTGTCATATATGGAAAGAATACAGTAGAGATGATTATGATAGAAGTGGAAGACCGAGATAAGAAGAGCAGAAAATTTGTGATCAATTATGTGCCTCCGAAAACAGCCTCATGGGAGGAGAGTGAACATAAAAGTATGTTAGAGGACACAAAGATAGCATTAACTAAAATAATGGAAGACGGAGGAAGAATAGTTATGATGGGCGACTTTAATTGCAAAGAAATCTGCTGGGAAGAAATGACAGTAAAGAGTGGTGATGACTCATGGGGAAATGCTCTACTTGAGATGATCACTGACCATTCAATGACACAATGGATACAAGAGAACACTAGGTATAGAAATGAAGAAGAACCATCGAGGCTAGACTTAATAATTACATCTGAACCTAGAATAGTGGACAAGATTGAATATAAAACACCAATAGGTAAAAGTGACCACATATTGATTGAACTGGAACTTAATGAAGAAAAATATATGAAAAGAAATGAACAATATAGAAAAGGAAGAATGATGTATGAAAAAACAAACTTTGATAAAATAAGAGAATTCTTCCAACAAGAAAACTGGGAAGAAATATACAAAGAAGAAACATCAGTGGAAGAGAAATGGAATATTTTGACAAAAATTTACAAAAAAGGAGTGGAAAAGTATGTCCCAAGACAAAAACAAGAAAAAGAATATGTAAAATGCTGGTACAACAAAAGTTGTAGGGAGTTAAAAGACAAAAGAGACAAAGCCTGGACCAGATGGAAAAAAGACAGAAGACCTGAAAAATGGAAAATATATACTGGTTATAGAAATGAATATGTACAAAAGTGCAGAGAGGAAAAAAGAAAATATGAAAAAGATGTTATAGAAAAGTGTAAAGATCAACCAAAACTATTCTACAGATTTGTAAACAATAAACTGAAAAACAAACAAGACTTGGAGAAATTAAGACAAGGAGGAGTTGAATACACTGAGGAAATGGAAATGGCAGAAATTATGAACAAACATTTTAAATCAGTGTTTACAAGGGAAAATATACAACCTGAAGAGATTGAGTGGAAGGAAAAAGTCCCCCCTATGGAAGAAATAGAAGTAACAAAGAATGAAATATTGACACACTTGGGTAATTTTGATGTCAGAAAATCGCATGGGCCAGATGAAATAGCAAACTGGATTCTGAAAGAATGCAGGAATGAACTGGCAGACAAAATACATAGCATGATAAGCAGTTCCTTAAAAGAAGGAAAAGTTCCAGAAGATTGGAAAAAAGCAAATATAGTACCTATATATAAAGGAGGAAATAAAGAAGAACCTACCAACTATAGACCAGTCTCTCTAACAAGTACAATAGCAAAAATATGTGAAAGAATTATTAAAAGTAGATGGGTAAAATACTTGGAAAAAAACAACGTACTAAATCCAAGGCAATTTGGATTCAGACAAGGACGATCATGCGTCACCAATTTAATATGTTTCTATTCAAGGCTAATAGATATAATACAAGAAAGAGATGGATGGGCTGATTGTGCATTTCTAGACCTAAAAAAAGCTTTTGACAAA